>NW_027526335.1:137444981-138107481 GCF_048455015.1 Haemaphysalis longicornis | reverse complement strand
CGGTGAATTTCATTTTTTTAGTACAAAAAAAAGTCACCTAATTTCTAAATGAATTGATAAGAGCGGATGGCACAGAAAAAAACACGCTGACAGGCGCTAGCGAGGCTGCCTAAATTCACGTGCGTCTGCGGCGTGCGGCGGCGATGGCATCGAGGACACTAGCGATATCCGCGTCAGAACGCCGCTGAAGATCTTTCTAACACATCTGCGGCCACGTTTACATGCTGCGACAAAAACGCAGGGAACCCTACATTCCTTCTCGTCGACGACACGTAAACGGCATGGTGCGCTCGCTCGCTCGAAGCCGTTATTTTGTCGCGGCGCTAGCTCACTGTGATGGGTTTTTATTGAACCATTATAAATACAGCACATGACATCGTTTACATGGCCATTTCTAGCAAACATTCTCCGTCCACTTTATGCGGGTTTAAAACTTACAGCTAAGGAGCAAAGCGACACAGTAAAAGTAAAGTAACAAACATACAAGGTGCCCGTAATAATATTCCAATATATGAGTTCATGATTCAATGCCTCAGAGAGTAAAGAATGCGAAAAGAAAAATATTTTATAATTCTGCAAGGGCGATCAAGAAAGGAAACTGTTCATGAACAACGATAACAAGTAATGAATTATTCCATTTTAAATTGTTAACAACCTAGTAATCGTACTTTGTATTAAACGAGATGAGCACTCCACGTAATACCAGATTGTCAGGTTTGTAGAGACATCGAATAGCACGGCGATAGCATCAAATATATTCTAGCCCTAGCCTCCTCCAGTTAACATAGAAACAGGATATTGCAAAAACTAAAACAAGATCCGACAACGCTTCTTGTTGTCGGTATAGTGAGCTGTATGTTTCAATTTGTCCAACTGCAATAGCCACACGTCGTAACGTCTGCTTGTTCCCTGGGGCAAAACGCAATATCAGGATAGAGCTCTTTTTTCCCCTAAGACAAGAAGAGTTTGTCGCTTCTCTATAGCTTCAAGCCGCTGACGTCAGCTTAGCGTGGCTTTTGTACACCTAATGCTGACGCGATAGCTTCCGTTAGCATATTGCACCATGTGATTCCTCAGTAAACACAGAAAACAACGTCGCTGTGGTGTGATCCTTTTCACTAATAGATTGAATGCCTGCTGGCCTGTTCACCACATCATACATCCACCCTTGCCACTGGTATAGAAGTCGACGAATCGTTCGGGCACTGTAGAAGTTTTTATGAGTTCTTGAAGGATAGCAGCTGATGTGGAGTTCTTTCATTGACCTGTATCAAAGAAAATTTAGCAGGTTGGGAGGACGATGTGATGCCTGAACACTACTTAGCGACTGGCTGACTAATCGAAAGGACGTAACTTGGGAACTTTTCGGAGGGCACTTTTGGTTTAAACAAAACATCACACTGTATATATATATATATATATATATATATACATATATATATATATATATATATACATATATATATATATATATATAAATATATATATATAAATAAATATATATATATATATATATATATATATATATATATATATATATATATATATATATATATATATATATATATATATATATATATATATATATATATATATATATATATATATATATTTATATATATATATATATATATATATGTGTGTGTGTGTGTGTATAAATGTAGTTAAAAGAAGAGGTTCCTGGCTATGAGGTTTGCTGTATGATAGAGAAGTCAAATTGAAAAACATAACCACATTTATTGTAATGTTTCGACCGGTGGCCGGTCTTTTTCAAACATACAAATAGTGCAGATCATTTGGGTTTAAATACATTGCAATTGTTGACGGGGCAAGAAGATGTATCAAGCAAACAAACGTAGGCTCTACGCGACACAAAAAAAGCATACGAAGCCGCAGAACGCAAGGGGTGGGGAAAACAAAGAAAAAAAAAGGGGGGGGGGGAAGGCCGTTGGAGTGCTGCGGGGGAACAGAGGAGAAAGGAGGCCTAATCAAGGCAGGCGAAGCTATAGGATAAGATGAAAGCATTGCAAAATACTGAAGTCACGACAGGAAAGCAAGAAGGTGAGAACTAAGGAGGGGCTCGTTTCCTGCTCGTTTGTTGACCTGTTTCTGGCGGCAGGTGCCTGGCAGGGCAACCTGCAGAAAATATGCAAAGAACAGAGGAAATTGACTGGTAAGGAGAAAAGGGTGGGAAAGCCTAGAGGTAATTACGGATGCCTAGTGCAAGCTTTACAACACACACAAACAAAGGGGAAAAAAAGAAAAAAGAAAGCGAGGGAAGGAAGAGGGGGATTGGGATTAGCGGGAGGGGCGCGGAAACTGCAGGGGGGGGTGGGGAATGCGGGGATGAAAGAGGTTCGAAGAAAAGACCCAAGCGACAGGTGGTTTTACATGGCGTGAAATCGCGGAAACGTTTTCCTGCGTAAAACGTGGCAGCCGTCCACGAGGCGTCCACGAGGTCATGCAATGCAAGTACAATACAATGCAAAGTAACGCTAATTTAAGCTTGATCACATAAATACCGAAAATAAATGGACATAAGGCTAAAAACACATAGAAAAATGGAGATATACAGTGCCACATGAAGTTTTTGAAGAGCGTTCACGCAAGATCATATTTCTTTACATACCCGCATACAGACACACAGAAAAAACTATAAACAGAATATCACCACAGAACAATAGAACAATTGCTATCGGGTAGATAAAACCGCTTGTCTAACTAACTAAAACTAACTAAACCTTGCCTTGCTTCTCTCTTTCGAGTCGAAAAAAACATCACGTGGACATTCAATTTGTGCACCTGTGACGAACTTTCCTAAGTGACAAACTGGCCTATGACAAATGATCCTATGTGACGAAACGGCCCATTACGAACCGGCTCATGACGAATAATCCTATGTAACCAAACGGCCTATTCCGAACCGGCCTATGACGAAACGCCATGTGACGAACGGCCCAGGTAATTTTCCCCTTCCTCGTGGCAACGGGGATGAAAGAGGGGTCAAAACAAGATATGAGCATATCTTGTTTTGACCCCTCTTTCATCCCCGTTGCCACAAGAGAGGGGATAATTACCTGGTTATTTTTTATTTATTTATTTTTTTTCGCTCTTTGTATACCAATGTACACTCTTTCCTGTCGTAACTGCCTGTCCTACTGCTTTTGGGCGCGACCCCCGCCTCCCACCAACAGAAGCCACGTGTCTCTTGTTTCAATGACCTTACTTGGATTCCTAGAACGGGTGTGAATGGGCAGATGTTCGCCCTTTGTGTGCATATTTTCTTTGGAACGTCTTCGTTCCGCGTGACTAATCTTTTTGCCCATGTCAAACACGGACATGGGCCTATCATGTTTTGACCCCTCTTTCACCCCCGTTGCCACGGGGGAGGAAAATTACCTTGTTAATAATTATTCTTTTTATTTTTTAATTATGTATTATTTTTTTTCTCTGTGTTTGGTTCTTCTCTCTCTCTTTTTTTTCAAGTTCGTACCGCGTGACTGTGTGTTCTTATTATCATTGTTGTAATTAATTTTCCCGCTCTCCCTTCATTCTTTTGCTACCCACCAACCATGAATCCATTTGTACAAACTCTCCCACCTCTTACCTTGCCCTCGCGCTTGCTACGTTTTCTGTATATATAGCTCTGAAACGAACTTATTTTGTACTCTGAAGAAAGGGAGTCCTCTCCCTGAAACGTCAGTAAACTTATTTTTATTTTCTAAGTCTTTCTCGTTTGTCTCTGTCTCTACTAACCTTATATATATATATATATATATATATATATATATATATATATATATATATATATATATATATATAAATTTGGGAGCTGGTAGGGAACACAAGAAAAGAAAGACAGGCAACTACGAACAAGGTAGCAACTACGATTGTTGAGAACGTTGCCAACGAGGGACTTGATTTCATAAGGGCGACGAATAGGGGCGCACAACTGGTTGCTTAGAAGCATGAATCTCGGCGAGCGCGAACATATTTTCAAGGCTCCTGTTTCTTTGATAGATGAACCCTATAGGTTTAACCGTGTCGTTGCACAAAAAGGGATATTCCTTCTGAAAGATACATTTTATTTTAAAGAGTGTGTTTAAGAATTTAATGACCATAACAGGTGTGGGGCCCCTTCGTTTAGAGAATGGTGAGTGATGACTGTGTCACTTTCGAGCTTTAATGCAAGTTGGTAGACCTGATCTATACAGCTTACGGAGGAATTCTTCCTTACTAGGATGGACGCGAGTTTGTTGAAATGAGTTAGTACTAAAGTGTGAAGACAGGCTAGTTGGTTCATACTGAAGGCATACTGGTTCATTCATACTGGTTCATACTGAGTTAGTGCTCTCTGCCATGACTGCATACTCTCCTAATTGTAGAAGCTTGTCGTACAAAGATCCTTAGTTTGCAGTATGGCGGGAGATGGCTAGTGTAGCCATTGTATGGTCACAGAGCCCCCTGCCTGATATGCAGAGACTGGGCCGATCCTACCAAGCCAAGGCACTCACAGCCACAATTCGTGGGCCTCAACCCTTCACGTTGAATGTTTTCGTCACAGTAGGTAAAGGATACGAAACGAAACGCTAGAAGAAGCAACAGAATATAACTGCCTCGGGAAGATCCTTAGTTCTGACCGCAACAATAAGGGAGAAATCCGGCGCAGAATAGGTACGGGCTGGAGAGCCTTCGGCAAGCACTCCCAAACAATGAAAAGTAAGCTACCTCTGTCAGCTGGCTGTCTGCCCTTGGACGTGATTAGGCTCCGAAAAACCGTGCGGATACACCTGCGTCATCGGATGCACGCCAAAACCCATACAATTTCCCAAATGATGGAAAATGGGAAGTCAATTTTCGGTCAAACATTGAAGTCGTTGCACATTTCGATTCCCACCCAGGCAGCAAATTCAATGCCGTCTTATTTCCCTCCCTGGACGCTTTCGCTATTGCATATTAGATGCAACATCCCGGGAATCGACTCTAAAAAGAATATGCATCAAGGAGCATTGGTACAGTTGATACTATGTCACATTTGACGGCTATAATCAGGCACAAAAGAAACTTTTACAGACGGGTCGTGTACGCTTTATCGCAGTTCCTCCGGGATCTTAATCTCGTCCGCTGAACAGACGTTCCCTTAATCGTCTCGAGCGGGCAACGTCATCTATGTCAGTCGAGCTTCAGACCATCAAGGAAGCCATTCGGTACATTCTCTGCCAACCGCCAGGCAAATTAACCATCTTCACAGATTCCAAGACAGCCCTCCAAAGTCTACTGCGCAGCGACTGCTTCAGGATTCACGAACACGCATCTCGTGAAATAACTTACTTGCACCACCAGGCCAATGACACTGGGAACCAAGTGACATTTCAGTGTCTTCCAGGCCACTGTGGTGTTCCAGGTAATGAAAAGGCAGATGAAGCAGCTCGCAGGTGCCTTCAAATGCATAATATGAGGAAGGTCTTCTTCACCAAGCGTGATGCCTCAGGTATGCGAAGGCACTTGTTTTAATGGAGCGGAGCCGTCTCTGGTCTCTTCCAGAGCACCATTATCCGTTCTTGCAATACATAGACACCGAACTGAGGATTAAGCTGCCAGAGCGATTTCCACGCTTACTGTAAACTCTGTACCACAGATAACGCCTCAATGCAGCGCTTACAAAAACTTACCTGTTCCGACTTGACGCCACCTTGAATCCTTACTGTGATAACTGCGGATCACCCGAAACCATGGAACACGTGTGGTTAGAGTGCCACGCTTAGATGCTCGCAAGGTACCGTTTCGAGCAGAAGATAGAAAACCTACGCCCAGGACCAATCAGCCTAAAAGTGCTCCTTGGCCCCTGGCACAACCCTTCAGCACAACTCAAAACACTAATGGCGTTTTTTGAATACCTGAACGAGATCGGCGCCCCTGAACTGATTTAAACTACTGAGAACATGATGTTCGTCGAACTGTTCACACAGACTACATGATGCCCGCTTTTTTTTTACTTCTTTTCTTCTCTTTCTTCTGCCCTCTTATCTATAGGGCCTTTTCTACTTTCCCCTACCCATTTCCCCACCGAGTAGCATGTCGGTGTTAGGATTCCGGCAAAACTCTCGGCTTTCTTCTCTAATGAAAAGCTTTCTCTCTCTCTTCTGTCACTCAAAAGAAAAATCTACAACCAGTGCATACTGCCGGTAATGACATACGGAGCTGAAACTTGGCGCATTACTAAACTTACTGGAATGCAAAATTAGTGCGGCTCAACGGGCCATGGAACGAATAATGTTAAGAATAACACCCAGGGACAAGAAAAGAGCTACCTGGGCCAGATAACAAGCTAGAGTTGACGATATCATAGTTGAAATAAAGAAAAAGAAATGAACTTGGGCTGGCCATGGAGTGAGACGCAGCGACAACCGGTGGACAATTAGGGTAACAGAGTGGATACAAAGAGTTGGGTCTAGAAGACAAGGAAGGACGACAACACGATTGAGAGATGAAATAGCAAATTTTGGAGGTAAACAGTGGAATCGATTAGCACAGGACAGGAGCGGTTGAAGGTCAATGAGAGAGGCCTTCGTCCTGCACTGATGATGATGATGATGATGATGATGATGGTGATTATGAACTAAAAGAATAAATATTCGAATACTCGGCGTCGCCACTTACCGTCACCAAGATTGCTCAACGTGCATCTATGGGGGAGATATGTGAGTGCGTACGTAGGATGAGGTAGCTGCGTAATAGTTGGGGCGTTAATAAAGAGTTTTATTACAGCGTTTTCTGCCTTTGCATGTGTAAACGCTAAATTTTTGCGTCACGCTACGTAAACACCGCAAAAGGAATTTTAGTAGAGCGTCTCATCAGTTTTGCGTTGCGGCACGCTAATGTTTACGGTGCCATCTGTCGAATTTTTTGCGCAATGAATCGCAGGCTGATCTGCCAGCGGAGTGCCGGAGTGCTAGGACATTTTACAACTGTCCCAACAAGTGCAAACAAACGCTTTCCAGGCAGTATTGAATGCAGCACGGCCATAACACGACATAAATATTCTGTTACCTGAATACGTTCCATAAAGAAAGCGTTGAAGCCCCGAGGCACTTCTTTCGTGCAATCGCAGTGAACGCCCTGAACCGAATGCCCGGTTTTGACGCATACATTTTATTCATCCTTAAAACAATCCAGACACACGTTTCGAGCAGACACAACGCCACAACATGCGTTGCAAGTCTGAACCGCAATTTACGGGCGATCGGTTGCTCCAGCCTGTCTTAAATTCGGCACTCACCTTACGCGCGGTTTGTGGGGACGAACAACAAGTCACTTAACTCTGGCACGCAAGCCGAGCAGGCTTAACCACTCTCACACTGCAAATACCCGATGTGATGTTGAGCCTTACGTCGCTCGAGAAAGATAATCCAGAGCATGGAAAACACTATTCACACGCAGAAGCACAACATCGCATTTCATCGCGAAGCGAACGCGTCCACAACACGCACACACACACAGCTTCGGTCGCTGGCTTGGCTGCAAGCTTCGTTCATCCAATCAGTGATGTTGCGATGCTGTAGAGCTGCGCGAGGGCGACGTGCTAACCACTCGACGTATATAAAAACACAGGAGCAAAGAAGTTGTTCTATCGGAAGCGAAAAAACTGTCCATAGAAGAGAGGAACCACCGATGGTTGTCGCGCTACTTGCCGCCATGTTGCAAACGCAAGCGGCCTCACGTACGCACGCAATTTTGCTGAAATAGCGTCCACTATTCTTCCGTCCGCTAAACTCAAAAACGGCCTAACGTACGGCGCATGCGCAGTGCGAACGACGCAAAAAATATCGTTCGCTAACTATTTGCGTACGGCTGCGTACGTTATCCTAAAACTCTCTAATATCACACTACCATTATTCGCAAGCCGACCGTCACTACTGTACGTGCGAAAAGGCAGAAATAGCGGTTGCGCGCACGCGCACGTGTGCCGAACATATACCGATCGTGTACCAGGACCGGTTATCCACACTTCTATATCTCTATGTTGCCACCACATAAACACAGTGCTACATGACAGAAAAAATTATAGTGCCGGAATAAGGATGGCGCAACAAAAGTCGGTAACAGTTTACATTTGCATGTCTGTCTCAGATTCTTTAGCTCAACTCATCGCCAAATCAAAATACCACAACCGCTTTGCTCAAATGTGCGTCAGACAGTGTGATAATGGAACGTTCATTTCGATTTTTGTTCTTCTTTTATTGTGGCTACTATTGGTTTGTCAGTACAAGATGCAGGCGTTTTCTCGGGCGGCCGGCAATCATGACCCGATGTTTTTTGGAGAACTCGGTAAATTGGTTGCATTAGTGGCAAACTTTACAGTTTGGTGAAAACGTCCGCTCCTACGATGGTTGTCTTAAGTACTGGACTTGTGCGGACTGCAGTTGCTCCTATTAAACCGATTTAAAGCCTTGCTTTTTTAAACGCTGAGCATTATGGCACATCAAATGATTGAAAACCCTGAAAACCCCATCTCTGTGTTGCCGTTGCCTAATCTACTAGGTATGACGCTGATCCCGGAGGACTTAAAATGATCATTTCTTGAATACTGAAATACTATTACAGTGAAACAACTTTAACGGTTAGAGCTTCTTCTTTTCTCGTCCTTAGCTGTCTCACGCGATATCGGTTGTTAGATTTGAGAAGATCGTACCAAATTTATGGAGTTTTCTAAGAAAAAAACGTACCTCTTTTAGGCGTTAGAGCTCCTTTTTGTCTCCTCTTCATCGGTCCCAAACGATATCAGTTGTTAGATTTCAGCAGGTCGTACGATGTTTATGCAGTTTTCTAAAAAAATGTACTTTGGGTTCGCCTACTGTACGAGTAAAAGTTGTTCAGTCACGATTTAATGTTTGAACATCTCCGTGTAAAGGCCCACAACACAGTCAAACGCCGGATCACGGTGATCAATACTGTGTTTGTGCCAACATCTTGTGTAGATATCACGCTGAAGTTTTGCATAATGGTGTGTTCTGTATTAAAAAAACCGTCTTTCAGTGCTTCAGATTTACTTCACCACAAAAAGGAGATCATTTAGTGTACTTTACGGCACTTCCATGATTCTGCATTTGCCAGAGTTTAAGAATACTGTTTTGCGTCGAGGCGGGAGAAAAAGTACATAAAAGTAGTGGAGTTTCTTTACTTGCTTTTACCATGTGCTTGGGTAGCCCGGGTAATGAAACGAACCTATACAAGTACAGAGGCATTCTTTTTGCAATGGTTTAGTTTTTATGGGTACGTCTCTTGCTCTGACATTGAAGGGCTGCGTTAATTAGCGGCCTCCTCCGCTCCGTCAGCCCCCGTGTAATGCTCGAATGGTCGCCAATAGAGCCCATTTCTCCGGCCCGTTCAACAAGTTTCGCCACGCAATTGTATATACTCGGACCTTTAAACGCCCACGTTCATTTGCTTTCATGCTTCTGTTTATCTTTAGTCCCGTTTGGGTCACTGACTTTGTTCATTTTATGGCAACGTTATCCTCCCCTGGCACACAATTTTAGATAGAGGATTTGCAGTTGCACAAATGTTGCCTAAATTAGCTTGGTTTCTATGGCACACTAATTTCTAGCAGCAGCCTTACAGCAGGTAAGCTGTAATTTCTCGTTGGTGTACTGTAGCATCTCGTTGACTGGGTAGAACACACATAAAGCTGGTATGTGTTCCGAACGAATAATGTATTTTTTTACTTCAAGAATTCGACCATCGGGTCGAATTACTGAAGTGGTAAAGGTCATCCCTCACATGGCCACATATGTGGAACTAAAACAGGGTCACTTTGTTTCCCAATGATTGAGAAGGTTTAGTCTTTTATGCTTCAAGGTGGAATAATGCAGTCTTCGTGTATTTAGAGACAGTGTATGTGCTATCTTAACCACCGTGCTTCCTGCCAGCTTTCAACCTCGAAGAATGTTTAGCACTGCGAAACATAAAACCTGTGACAAACCAACTGTAGGAAAACGTCAAAACAGTCTTTGAAACAAAGCACGTAACAATATCGTGACCAGAGCACTCGTAAAAAAGACGAGCTTTGACTGCACACTAGATATACCCGAGAAATACACTACTTATTCACGATTTCGCACTCATGCTGAGCGACCATATGCACGCCCAAACATTCCTTGAGCGGAGCAGAAAAGGGGACGCATGAATACTTTTCTTTATTACATAACATGTCACCACCACGGCCAGATTTGTAGGTAGCGAGCTAACCATCGCAGCCTGCGACAATGGGAGCCGGCTTGCCAAAACACTACCGTGTTATGAAGTTGCGCTCCGTAAGCTGGGGCTGTTTAATACCTAAACTCCCCAGCTTCGCTTCGCTCACAGTGTGGTAAGCGACTGCTCGCATAAAATATAGCGGTCACAACAATCAATGCCGATTGCGCCGATTACTACCTCTAATACCGGCAAGAAATGGAAACTCACGGTTAAATCTAAAACCGTCTCTTAGCTATGCAAAAGACAGCTTACACAAGTAAGCCATGCTGCAACCGTCTGCTCCTTCTCGCCTAGCATTCTTTATTTTAGAGCATTTCGTTCATTTAAACATACCGAAATGTCGTGTACTTTCGCTTTGTGTCGGGTACGTTTCTCTGAACGTGAAGCTCGTCTATGCACGTGCAAAACTTTACAACGACGGCTCGAATTTGTGTAAACATCCCGACAGGGTCATTCTGAGCTTGCAAGTGCCGTCATTCTCGTAAGAAAACAGTCTTTCCTGAGGAGGGAGCACTAATCAATGGCAATCTTTTTCGCGGCTGTCGCGCTTTCGCCATAACTGGAGCGCCATGTTAGTAGGAGCTCCATCGGGGTGGTTTCCAAGCCAAACAAGTAGAGTAGTTTGGTGTGGCATCCATCCCAGGCCTATGCTTGCGGTGAGAATCAGTTATGTTGGGGATTTTTTTACGAGCCACTGCCCCCGTACCGAAGCGATCGGAGCCTGGTGGAAACAAACTTTTTTGATCATACGCCTGCCGGGCTACCTCAGCATTACGCAACAAATACTGTCGCGTACGATATGCTCTCTGACAGTACGCTGCAGAAGTATTGCAGCATCTCTCAGCATATTCTTTCGCGAACGCGTTACCGATGCCTAGGTTTGTCGCTGAGCCCTCTGAATAAGACGACTATAACGTACAACCTCGGAATCAGACTCACTCTTGCTAATTTTTCAAGAATCACTATTTATGCTGTTCCTACAGTAACTCAGAAACTGCAGGGCAACCTAGACTTCGCAGGAAATTTCCGAAGCCCGCTAGTGATTTTTGTTATACTCATGGTATCCGTCGTTAGCCAATCGCAAGGGTTGTTTGGGATGCTTTCATCACTACTTCCTTGTTGCTAATTCATTTAAATTTTTAAAATTTTCGTTAAGTAGATAGTTGAGTTGCAACTCATTAAAAAAATAAATGTTGTGTCAATTTTGTGGCAGCTTGGAGACAGGAATGTGCTGTTAAGGGCTCGGCACCTGCCTTGCGTGTCGCAAGCGTCGAAGCAAGAGGCCCATCGCTAGCCCCTGTCTAAACGGCCGATGGTCTTTGCACGGAAGCCTTCTTCTTGGAGTGGTCGCATTCCGGAGAAGCAGCACAAAGAAAAAAATAAATATCGGCAACAGATACCCTATGTTGAAGCCGGAAAGAACGAAGAAGAAGCAAATGTAGCTGCAAGTGGCCTTGCTGCGGGGAAAACAGGATCCGGCGGCCGTTAATAAATTTGTGGCAATGTAGGGCGAAGTGCTATCACGAAGAAGAGCCAGTGGTTGAGATGTGGTAAAAAATTGTGTCTTCCGTTGCCTTTTCATAGCCTGGAGAAACACAGCGCACCGGCTAGACTGAGATTTCCCTATCCTGAATACATTCGACGTCGTTGCAAACGCAAACGCCAGGATTCTGCTGTAGCCACACAGCTACAATTGGACAACGCGGGTTTCCTTAAGAACTGTCATTTCACCACAAACTTTTAAACATCCAACTAACGCCTAATTGTAAACACTTCGGAATGAAAGAGGGAGGGGAACGTTACATCGTAGCAATGCATAAATGTGCTTAACAAGCCTGTATTAGCCAATTGATGGGACGAGTTTGTTTGTTTCTTCCTTTGTTTCTTTCTTTGTTTGTTAGCTTGTTTGTTTTTTGTTTGTTTGAGGTCAGGTATTTTTTTGCCGATTTCGTAATTCCAAGCTCACCAATTGGTTTGTCAAAAGCGTGACCATGCGCGGCCTAATGAATTTGAAACTACGCAGTCATGTTTGCTCTTGCACCCTGTTAGCCGCGTAAAGCATTGCAGCATAATGTTAGATCTTCTAATGGTCCTGATCAAGAAGAAAAAGCTTCGAACTACTTCGTCAGAACAAATCTTTATTGCTCGTAATGCACGGTTATGAGGAACTTAGCTTACTGCGGTGGAACTTCTATTACTACGGCCGACTCCTCGGTTATGATAAGAAATATAGCAACACCTTTCTGGCTCGTATATTTACGGTAGCAAGAGTAACTATCACTGAACTCATGATTATGGCTGTGCCGTAGTAACGCAAAAAAATATTGATTTTTCCCACAGTATCAACGGTACAGTGCGGGAAATACTGATCAAACCCTTTCATAACGCAAAATATCTGTTTCTTTAGAAAAAGGTCCGCCTCAAAGTAATCCATTCAATGGTGATCTCAGTGATAATAAGTTTAGGAAAGAAATTGGTCACAAAGACAAGATATTTTCTATTTGCTTTCGCAAAGCGGTATGCTCAATGGAGAAAATGCCGACACTGCAAAATTTCAATTACACTCTTGTTTAGTACACCCTCTTACATCGGAGAAAGTGAAGTGAATAATACATTACGGTTGAGTTACCCCAGTTTCGGTTCTGAGCGTTTTCCGAAATTCCTCTTGACTGCGATGATAAACCCTGTTTCAACAAATTCCTTCATAGAGAAGGAAGATAACCTCGTTTTAAGCTGCGTCATTCTTGACCTATTTTCCCCGTGTGCCTCTCTTCATCAGCGCACGCGTCGGTGCTTGATTGAATTGGCATTAGTTCTCGCTTTAAGGTTGCTACATTGCTTTATGTATTCCAGAGCTGTATTTATCACGTTTCATGCTTCAGGCATCCCTTTGGATTCGACACCTACATCTTTTTCCAAAAACCTTCGTACCATTTCTCTTCGGATAGATGTTTTTTTGTCCATCGCAGGATGCGTTTCTGCCTTGGATAACATAATTTAACCTCTGCCCTTCCCCGTTACAATTTCTTCTCACTGTGACGTCACCGTCCTATTCCCTCCTCGATCACGCTATGACACTAACTACCAGCCGTAGATGCTTCCCGTATTTTGGTATATTTTGCATTTTCATGTACAGCCCAGGCTTTATGTCTCTGTTCTCGGTATGTACAGAGTTTGATGTACTGAAATCAGTGAGTACCCGACCAAATATTCCCCGCTTAATTGCAGTTATAACAATGCACCTTCTGTGAAGTCTGCATGCAGTGCTTGCGCGGGGAAGGGAATTTTTTATTCAGAAATCCTTGGTTTATTCACATGGATTTGAAACAATCGGTGCCTGCCTTTGACGTCAAATCTATATCCTTTTAAGGAAAAAAACAAGTGATTTTTGTTCTCAAGAAAGGTAAGCGAGAAACGCTGCATATATACTGCAAAAAAGGCAGATCTGATGAGTAACTTTTAAAAATATACTTATCGTCCCTGGCGTCGGTACCCGCACTAGTAAGGTGTGCACTTCCCAATGGCATTCGCCAAAAGCTGGTAATTATAAATAAAAAGTAACCTTCCGGGCGTTTTACCAGCGATTTCTTTGCGCGTAAATGGAAAGTTGAAGACGACTTCCGTATTCCAAGAAAAAGGAACTCTTTTTGCAAACTTCGAAAGAGATGTAGGCACCCGATGTTGCAGCGCGAATCTCCCAGCCACTCTATTGGATGCGATGTATTTCAGTCGGAAAACGCGTTCTTAAAAAATGCGTCCTAGAAGCTCTGGAATTTAACGCTACTCCGGCTACTCTCAGTAAGTCTATGACGCATTCGCTTCGATCTGCGTTATTTCTGTTTTCACGCGTAAAACTTTAATACTGCGACTGCTTATTCCAGACACACGTCTCGCGACAGTTAGCAAATCTAGTTTTACAACAAGCCACATTTTAACAGCGGAGCTGTTTAGGCCATGCGTTCTGCATCCGCCGCAGAAAAGAGAAAGTGGCGAGGAGGCAAGGAGCTCATAAACAGGTATTGGGAGTGCGCGCCGCCCAAAACTAATGTGGTGAGGGATTTCCACGACCTTTACGCCATTAAAACGGTAAGCTAACCACCGTGCTAGCCAGAAACTCGAGGGATACGTTATTAGCATCGAGGGCAACAATGACATTGGCAGCCTTTTCAGGAAAAAAGTTTGTGTTGGCTCGTGGTGCGGAACAACTACGAGAAAAATGGCCAGATAGTAATCTCCGCGCGTATTAAAGACAAATGGGTGGCTTTTGAAGCCGGAATTTATAAACATACCTAACAAAGAAATTAAGCGCCCATAGCGTTCAAAACCCACTCCATCTTGTCTTCTAAGGCCGCGTGATTACGAGAAGGGAAGGCAAATGCACACATTTGTCTCGGGTGTTGGAAATAACCAATGAAAGAACGAAAAAAGCGATGATCTAACCCCGCAAATTCAGCAGGACAGGAAAAAAATTAAAATACCGCTTCCGAATGAAACACAAGCACACGAACCAGGGGAAAATCGCTTCCGGTGGTACAAATATAATCTGGGTTCATCGCGTGATGAAACCGAGTTCTATGCGATTGCGTTTGTGGCATGACCTCTAGCATGCTGCTTTCCTCGTGAAATCCGTGTGTTCGCGCCTGAAACTGGCAGCAGAGACGCCGAGTTCGCAAAGCCAGTTGCCGCGGGTTCTAGGGCATGCTAACGGGGTCCACTTTGGGAGAGATGTGAAAGGCTGCGCACAAAATGCGTACAAAATGCGTACAAAGCGGCGTACAAAAGGCTACACAAATGGAGATGTTTCAGCGGCAAATCAGGAAATAAATGGTTGGTGCAACCACCGGGTCTCCGACGAAGGAGAGTAGCCCCCAGTTGTGCTGTTTTTCCAACCTTGCACCACTACGGCAAGCTGCGCAATTTTTTTAGAGGGGAGCCCAATGCCAATTCTCGGATCCCAATAATGAGATCTCGGTTTCATAAATCGAACTAAAACTGTGGTTAAATCACGGGCGTGAACAAAATTCTGGAGGCAGCAAAGACAAATAGCTTATGCGAAAATTGTACAAAGTCACTTTTTCGGGTGTGTTCAATTGCAGCGGTAATTCGAAACTTTTACAAATGCTCATTTTATTTCAGTTTAGCGCGTGCAGAAGGCTAAGATTATAAAGCTGAAAGACGACACTCTGCCGTAAAACAACAAATCTAAAGGAGTTTCAGGTATTGTAGACCCTTCGACTTCTATTTTTTATTGATACTGAAACCCATTTGCGATTTGTGAAAGGTAGTTTATCATAATAAACTAGCTATGACAAGCTAGTTTAAAATCACGGTATATGAAGCTGATGCACATAACAAGCCAGGGAATGCGATAAACGCCTCATAGTGCACTATGCGCCTATGCATAATTGTTTCACACTGAGAGCTGTCGCACCTATTTTAAAGCTTCGTCGTGTTTTATACGCGCAGAAAATGTTTATAACGTATGACCAAAATGCACTGCAGAAGGACGGATTTGGATCGTCGTGGCATTCCTGTTAAGTATGTTCTAAAAATTTCAATTAATGCAAGAAACACGCACGTGTCAAAGCAAATTTGCCGATAAACGCGATGTTATTGGTGAACCGTTGCGAGTTCGTTACGATTCCCATTCTGAAAGCTTACCGGTGGATCTTGATAAAGCTTTCTTTGAAACAAGAATAGAAAATTCTGCCACTCGCGCAAAAATTTTATTGTTGCGTGCATGACCCGTTCGGAAAGAAAAAAAAATTGTACGAAGCCCTCGATCTCCTATTGGATTGGGTGACGCTCTGGATCTGCTATTGAAACAGCCTTCAGTTGCTCCTGATCTGCCGTTATGTCGTGGTTCCTACAAACAAAGCAAACAAATTACCCAGAAAATGCTATATTACTTTCATTTAAATTCAGAATAAGTAATCTCCGAGTTTGTCGGAACGCAGTTTTTTAAAGATTTCCGAAATATGACCCTATAAAGGGAGTGCTAAAGGGCATCGTTGGTTGCCACCATAACGCTATTGCGATTTGCTGAATAGAATATTTCTTACAGAGAGAAGCAGAAATCACCCAAGTGAAGCACACGTATAAAACTGGTGCAAACATTTTGAAATGTTTCTCGTTGCAAAAGTAAAATAAAGCAACCAGCCTAATACGATAATAAGACCAATGGGAGCACAGCGATTAACCTCGAAGGGTCGGGGGTTAGAGAATAAAATTTTGTTTACCTCCGTACACTCTTAACTTAAACACAACATGCGACCAGTGTTCATTATTTCACCACTAGTAATAACCAGTTACTGCCTGCTGAACCTGGCCAAATTTGGAACGAGTTGGCACCCTTCACTCCCGACCGCCATGATGGCTATTCGTAGAGCTACTTTGAAGACGCCTATTTATTTGTAGTGTAAATAATGGATGTAAAAAATATATTTACACGAGGGCGGAAAGCACCCAGATGGGATTAGGGCCCCTAGGCACTTTCTTTGAGCAGTCTCAAAAAAAGGAGGGCACACTCGTTTGGGTCACCATTAGAATGGACTCCAGAGTACATCACAGAAGCCCGTTGCCGTGTTTTTGACATCGGTCAGCGGTATGTCCCCCGCCATTCAAAAGGTGTGTATTGGCGTTGCTTGTATTTGAAGGAATGTCTTAACGTTAAAATTTATAAGGGCGGGAGGCTCCGTACAGCTATATTTTTCCGTGTCCGCTACAATGCTGAAAGCAACTGCATACACGTAGCATCAGTCGGAAGCTGCCCTATTATCTTAGCTACACATTAATCCTTCGGGAACATAGTAGGGTTGTCCAAATATCAAAGGTGATGGTACGAAATAGATTCCATTTTGTACACGAACGTAAAAATTTCAAAATTGGCAATGTGTGGCAACGTATGTGGAATTACGAACCGCAATACTCATGACGTAAACATTCTCTGTTTGTGAACCCAACTAACCCACAATTGTAGCCTGTGTGTCACTGACTTTGGTGACGGCTTCCAACAACTCCCGCAGCACTGTTCAATATACAGTCGAACACGGATATATCGAACACGGGTATATCGAATTATTGTCTATATCGAACTCATAAATTATCCCCTTGAAAATTCTGTGTAAAAGTATAGGAATTCATACGTTTATATCGAACCGTATTTCTCCCGACATTGGGTATATCGAACGCCGCGCGAGCTGGAAGGTGCTCTTCGGCGGTCGCTGCACCCCCGATTGAGGTTGAGGAGGATGTGGAGGAATGCGCGGGCATGGCGAACACTGGCTCGCGGAACTAATCCCCCCTACTGGAACGAATTTGCGCTTGCCCAGTCGGGCCCCGCTACCGGCCGCCGTAGGGTTAGCGGACGGAGCCCGGTATGCTAAATCTCTCTAGGCACACAAGCCCGATCGCTCGGAAAATGTGACAGCGCGAGGTAGGGATGCCCCGACTGCGCACGTCCGGTTTTTTTTTTTTTGAAGGGGGGGGTGGCTGCGTACGTTCCCCGGCTTGCCGAAAAATAGTTTTTTTTTCTCTCTGGGTCTGTCTTCCCCCGATGTCGTATCGGGAAAGGGAAGAGGGAACGAAGGCGGCGGCGGCCTCCTCCTTCTTTCCCATTTTGTTGCTGTTGCTGCTGTATGGAGAGTTGTCCAGCACCTTTCGGAGATCACTGTTTCTCTCGAAGATGACCATCGCGAGCGCTTTGTTGGAGTCCGTTCAGAGAGCCTTGGAATTGTTACCTTCAAAGTTCTTGTGGTCCGTACGCGCTGTTCTTCTTTTGCGTGCGTGTTGTGCATGGTCTGCGAAGGCGCAGTATACTGCTAGAATTTTCTAGTTGTGCAGCCTCGAGAAGATCGAGACCAGCGTCTTTAATTTCATTTCCAGGATGAAGAAGCAGGCCAAGATCAGCGATTTTTTTTTTCACGGAAATAAAGCGTCCTGTTGCGTCGTGAGTGCGGAATTAGTTGTCATTTTTGAATGCGACGATCGGTAAGTGATCGTCCGCCATAGGTGAGGTCTCAGAGCCCATAGTTTTTATATCGAATTTTTCATATACCGAACTATTTCGCGATCCCCTTGGAGTTCCATATATCCGTGTTCGACTGTATTATTCTGGGTGACTCCCACGTATATCAGTACAAAAATGACTTCTTTATAGTTATCACAAACTCTCCTCGGCCCATGCTTACCCATGAAAAAAAAACATTACAGCTAATTATTTTCCTCAGTTCACTCGTTTGAATGTGTAAGTGTTTGACTCAGTTATCGCGCACCAAGATTGAAATGTGCCAGTATTTTTCTGGAAGCATTTTTAGGAACGCAAGAGGGTGATCTCGCCTTACTCCTTAAAACTTAAGAAAAACGTTGCTCCAGTACGGTACGGGGATTCAGTAGAGGGCGCTAATTACGCTTAGAAGTAACAAGAGAAGAAAAGTATTGATAAGAATCTTTAACGTCATGACATTTTATATCTTATTTCCTTGCTTCGCGGCTTTCTTTGCTTTCTTTGCTTCGCGGCTTTCTTCTTTGCTTCTCTACATAAAGGAATCCAATTAGTAGTGTTACTAAGCACTTGTTATAAGTCAACGTGCCCCCCTTAAGGTACATGGTGCCAATGTTCCTTTGAGGATAGCACACTGCATAACCATCATTTATTCTTGAATTGTGAACGAATATCTGATGGTGGGTACATTAACATCGCTGCCAATTAGAATGAGTCCACCGCGTGCTTCTGATGACTTTTGACAGGTCGTGTGCGCGTCGCAGTCAACGGTAATTATATTTAAAAAGGTATGCAAGAGATGCAGAATAAAATTTTGCTGGTAGGTTCTACCTGCATGTGTCCGAGGGAGCCATTTTTAACAGTGTAGCTGTGAAGAAAGTTATAATTATTTTTTCCGCAGTTAGACATACCAAGGAATCGCCAGTGCGCGTACGTGGGCGCGGTCCTTGCGGCGACCGCCCGGCACCTAATAAAACCGAAAAAATGTCGAGCGCTCGTGTTTCCTGTCTCGCCGTGACCGCTTAGCGCCCCAAGCGCACGTTGTTCAAAACAAGCGTACACACCTAAAGATAAAGGCCAAGATTGGTAAAAAAAACTCCCGCGTTCACCGTAATCACTCTTAGGGGAAAAGGAGTAAACGTTCCTCCATTGGGTGAATAACAGCCTTTGCCACAATTATTACTCCCTTTCGGGACTAAATGCGAGGGGATGAATGGTTAGTCCGCCACACGGCTGGTCCGTTCCAATGCTCCCCAAGGACAAACTGCTGAGAGTCTCAGAAAAAAAAAGGTAGGCACTTGCATGGATCGAAGAACCGACGCCCGTAATTATACACAGGGAGCCCAACGCGCTACCACTACACCACGCCGCCGGACGGATGTTCCGGTAGATAATATTCAAGTGCAGAGCGTATAGTGCTGTTCCACGTGATGGTTTCCTTGCAACTGGTGCCCGCAATTTTTATCCGTGCAAGCGACTGTGACCGCATATTGCGCTTTGTGCTTAGCGCTTTGCTAACTTTAGGGACTATTGCTAAGTTCAACTCTAAGTACACCCGCACAAGCACAGTTTTTTCTAGTAAAGAGCAATCAACTCGTCGCCTAGTTGAGATAGATGGCTGGGAGATCGGGCGACACATTTCTTTCCGCACAAATTAGCGCCAACAAAGTGTATTCTTAGTGTTCGATACACATGCCAAGTGCTCTAGGTATCGTGTGTGAAAGCGGTCGTGTGTGAGCGTCAGAATAGAGAAAGAGTCCATAATTTCCTGCATCGCCAAAGCAAATTCGGTGTTGCTCAGCCTGAATTCTTCAAGTTAGCGTCGCTAGGTGACCGGTACTGGGAAATGCAACCGAGTTTTACTGCAGTTGCAGCATTTACACAGCTTTGGTTTACAAAACAATTATGTACCGAGTGTAAAAGATAACTTCAAGACGCTTACCTGTAACACCCATTTTTATTTTGCAGTTGTCATCAGCAACTAATGCGTTTTTTCTCGTCTAATAAACACATACATATGCATTGCGCTTGGGGATCAATGTTGGCTATTGTCATTAATATTTCTGGTATTGTTGACGGTCTTGAAATCTTTCATTGGCCGTTATTACTTCGCCCGAATACTATGCAACACATCGTATCGATATAACCTCACCAAGAAGCGTCTGTCGATCGCGCGTCGCCGCTCCTTGCCATTACCCGCCGCTCGATTGACGCTAGGCGCTTTTCGTATTATTAACATGGATATTTTATCCCGCGGCGCCATGAAAACGACGCCCTGACTGCAATGACATGTGTGATGGAAATCTGAAACTATTTAGAGACATATGCGCGAAATGCGAACGATGACGCCATTACATGGGATTAACGACGCAGCAAAGAGGCTAAACGCATGCGTTTTGTCTTCCCGTTACTCCTTATAGATCGGCGGCGACAAACAGATATACTACAATTGTGCACACGGCACAAACTCTGCTACAGATACCCCACCTAAAGATGAACTGTTACCCGCAAAGACTAACAGCTGTATTTGAGTCGCTATTTTAGAGCTTTTTGCCTAAGAGTGATAAAACATGTTCGGAACGAGAAAGACATGTGATAGCGTACGCCCCTTCAAGGCGATGTGCAAAGATTATCCCCATATAAAAAAAGAAGCTCACACCTATTTCAGCAATGATGAAGTAAAGGTCGTTGCTGCAGTGAAGATGGAGCAAATTGGCTGTATTCATGGACTTTATCCTTCGTGATGGTCGCGAAGGTTGCGTACAGCTTCGCTACCTTCAAGTCTTACGCGGCACTGACAGCCCTCTTCCTTTTCTTTCGCCAAAGAATTCAAGAAGTCCGTGCGTAATCCTCATACATTAAACGTCTTGATTCATACAGCCACAGCTAGAGGGGCTCCACTGAAAATTGAAGCAGTCACCATCCAAATCTGTCTTGTTTTATAAGTGTCCAAACAGACGCACAGCATAACGGCTAATAAAATAAAAGGCTGGCTGATGGGTGACGTGATAGGCTCCTTCTGTGTCTATATATTGGCCAAGACCAACAATATGACTACTAGCTTTGCAGTCTCTGCATTTGCGCACTCGTATTTACGGCCCTTCCGCTCCCTAAAGATTCCGAAATTGTGATTGGCCCTTCCTGCCGAAGTTTTTCTCACAGTTGTATGCACTTTAGCTCCTTCCTAATGATAGAGTATTTGTGTTTCACCTAGGGGCGAATGCGATACGTAAACATGCGGTTGCATGCGCATGCCTTGCCATGTATACCTTGTATAACATCTCAGTTTGCCCAGCCACCAACCCATGTTCATTGTAAGAGCAGGCACTGAGCGGCGCCGTTTTTCTGTTAAATAATTCGGTTTCACTGCGTATTATTCAATAAAAATTTTATCTATTTTAACATTTGTTTTAGTTTCCGAACCACGATCTAACATTCCAATAAACGTGAAAAAAAAAAAAAACGTTTGAGCAAACTAAAAGGGATATGTTTTTACAAAAGATGAAACAACTCCTTTTCGTAAAAAGAAACCCAAATATACCCAAGATTGAGAATTTTTTGTCTGCATGATGCAAACCACAGTCATAAGGTACGTTAAGAAATAAAACCGGCAACGCCACAGCTCTGTATGTACGTAAACAACATTAAAAGTCTTTCATTTACCTGCTACCTTGTGACCATTAGGTAATCCATGGCCTCGCCCTGATATAAATAAATGGGATACGTCTGTTTTACAAATTGTCGGCTTAGAGCGCCATACCACCCGGTACTTGTTCGAAAATTCAATTTATCTGGCAGCCCGAATCTTTGCCAAATCCTACACTGCAAATTGTGCATGCTTGTAGTGTAAAATACATCGCGTTTTTTTGTTTTGTCAAATCCGTGTCAATTTCTGCATTTAGGTGAAGAAGAGAGCAAGGTACTGAACATTCTTGTTATTTGATTTTGGGAACAAATTTTTGTAGCGCTATTTTGAAGTTATTGGATAAAAATCGAGTAGTCCAAAAATTGCTTGTGAAGTAGACTTCGTATAACCTATTAAGATTTTGATTTTCGCAGTTCCAGCCATGGCAGCAAACGTCAAAACATAAGCGATTGCTGTAGGGTACACGCGAACATAGATTTGATAAAATTACTCGTACAAATGGCTTAACCCATGCCAGGTCCCGTTTGTTTGTTCGGGAGAGACAACGCAAATGATAGGTTTTATTCTGGTAAGATGAACACCCTTAATTTTATTTTCTAGTTTACGTTATTGCAGCCTGCTTCACAGACCATTGTAAACGTGAATTTTCTGAATGACGTTTAACACGGCTACTTTAGAAAATAGATGTCTTTTGCAAGTGTTCATCGGTTGAGAGGGCCTATCACATGACGAAAACTAAAAAATAAACAAAGTTACCGAAGAGGAGAAAAAGAAAGAACACGCTGAAAAAAAACTATAAAAATAAAGCAAATCTACAAGATATATTACCCGAGCACTAAATCCAAAATAACAAATACTGGCAACCGGAACTTTTCACAAGGGCCACAGCTATAAAAAACGAATGAAGCAAAACTGAAGGCGCGCAGCTCACTTCCCTTTTTTTCAGCTGTCATCTCCAGGTGCACTTTTGTCGTCAACGGCACAAGTTTAACCGCCAGATTAAACCCCTACGGCGGGTGGCTCCAGAAGGAGCTTCGGTCTAGCGATTGCGCGCAGATATGTCAGGACTTGGATTTCACCGTGCGCTTGAGAATGAACTGATCCATCTTTCCAGGTTTTGGAATGTCTTCTTTTTGCTATCCCGTGGGCTCCCTTTGAACGAGGGAACATACCCATTTCCCCATCGTATGTTTCGATTTTATTTTTAAGCTTACTCTACACTACTTTGCATAAGTACTCCTGTTGTTCATGCTTTACTTCCATCACCCACACGCCAATTATGCCTGCGGTTAGCAACAGAATATTTTCCCTGGTTCCAAGCGTCTATTAGCGTCATGACATTTTTTTTATTCTTGACACTTTTGAATTCATGACACTTCAGGACACTTTTGAATTCCACTCTCTTTCTTACCAATATAGGAATCATTTTTTATTAAAGATTTTTTCACCAACGTAAGCATTCGCGTGAGTGGCTACCGAAAAGAAAACAGCGATACTTCTCACATTTGCGCACTCATTGCAAAAATGCAAACGACAGCGAACAAGACGAAATTTGAACGACAACACTGAGCCTATATCAGCACCATGGGGGCGCATTCCGGTGGCAAGCATCCAGGAAAGTACGCCCGAGACAGCCTCTTCGACTTAGTCCTGGACCATGTACATGTGCAGTAGCGATTGGAAGCAGAATTGCGAGAACTCCATTTATTGCACAAACATTGCGCGGGGTCAGACGTAGGTAACCACTCAGAAGACCACAGCCAACACATCAGCAACATGATTGAAGAAGGTTGGGTAAGTAAAGCCCGCCTAGTGATGCGGCATTGTGGGCGCGTCTGTCCATGAGTGAGATTGAAGAGAGTGGCATAGGGAGAGGAGTTGGAAGTGGAAGACGTTTGGAATGCGGGAGGATTTTCATTTGCAGTATCTAGGATGGGGCGTTTGGTACTGTTTGGAAATTCAAGTGTTCCGGAAGTCCCAAACCTTGGAGGGTACTGCGACAAATGGACAGCCGTAGCTATAGATTCTGTGGGCACTTTAGTAATGGGAGCACTTGGGTCTCATCAGAGGCAGGGCGAGGGGATGGCAACATTGGCATGAAGGTTTCTGTGGAAACCTCCGTGGTTGCTCAGTGACGTAGCGGTTGCGCTTCTGAGCGCAACAAGGCGTGTTCGATTCAGAGCCGCGCTGGTAGATTTTCAGATGTTGGTGAAGGCGAAAACGCTAGTGTGTTTGAGTTTTCGGCGCATGTTCAAAACCCGAAGGGGTCAAAAGTAATCCGGAGCCCTCCATTACGACGTACCTCATAGCCCAGGTGTAGTCTATAAAGTTTTGGGTGGAGAATTCCGCGTTGATTGTATTACCGTTGTCAGCGTTCCGAGGGTCCCAAACACTGAGGACGAAAAATACGGCTGATAGGGTTGAACTCATGAGCGTATACGTCTTACGTAAAGCCCTCAGGTCCTGGTTTTAGATGCGGGGTAGGTTTCAGTGAGCTTTATGGCAGAGGTGCTTTACAGGATTCTCTAAATGTGTTTGGGCCATCTGTAGTCGGGACACATGGGCATGCTCACTTGTGTTTGCTCGCATAAGGTTGGTTTTCATCAAACGGGGAAGCCGGAGATGGCTCTGAACACTTCTGGGGTCTCTGTATTCGACGGAATATAGAAAGGTCTTTCTTCGCCAGCGCAAGATTCGGCAATAGCCATTCCGCACCTAAACTGACCGCAACTGAGCTATGTAAAATATTATATGGTGCTAGGCAAAAGAAGCCTTATTGGTATATATAAGGAATGCACAGACAGGAGAACCAGCAAAGCAATAAATTCCCGGTCCGATAGGGATTAGCACCTAAAGATATCATATCGCCAAAACTATTCACGGCATGTCTGGAGAGGGTATTTACAAAGCTTGATTGGGAAAACGCGGGATTAAGGGTAAACGGGGAATACCTGAGCCATATGAGGTTTACTTATGACAGTTTTTCTGAGTAAGGCTGCAGAACACCTGCAAAGGATACTCAATGAACTACAATAAATAAGCACGGCCATAGGGTTAAAAATAAATCTCAATAAATCTGAAGTAATAAGGAGTATACATGCCAAAAGCGTCCTCTTCAGCTTTGAAACCAAATGCTAGAACCAGGAAAAGAATATAACTAACTAGGAAAGATGGTTAGTGCTGACGTCGACCAAGAGAGAGAAATCCGGCGCAGAATAGTAATGGGTTGGGTTAGCTACCTCTGTCACTCAGTAAAGTTAGCTACCTCTGTCACTCAGAAGCAAAATCTACAACCAATGCATACTGCCGGCGTTCACATGCAGAGCTGAAACTTGGCGCCTTGCTATACAACTAGAAAGTACACTTACGTCTGTTCAACGGGTCATGGGCGGAGTATTGACAGAAGTAATACTCACGGGCACGAAACGAGCTGCCTGCATCAGAGAACAAAATAGAGTAAAAGATATCATAGTTCAACTAAATAAACAGAAATGGGCATGGGCTGGCCATGTATTCAGGTGAGCCGACAATCGGTGGACATATAGGGTAGCGAGAATGGACACAAAGGGATGGGTCTGCAAGAAGGGAAGGGAATTAACCAGGTAGGGGGATGGAATAAAAAAACCGGGGGTAAACTGCGGACTCGAGCAGTGCAGGACAGGAGCGGTTAGAGGTCAATGGGAGATGCCTTCGTCCTGCAGTCGGCATGAGTAGGCTGATGATGATGAAGCACTGTACAATTTTTGACAAAGGTAGTGTTCTCAGCAAAACACAGTACCTTGGAGGTAACAGTTGATGCTGAATCACCTATGTATTTTGGATGAGCTTGGCGAATGTCAGTCGTTTTGAAACAATTTTGCACCTCTTGAAACAAATTAGAAACGAATTTCTGCCTGTGAAGAATGCCACTTTCCAGCAGTAGATTGAAGCTTTATTTAAACTGATTGCGCCAATAATTTTGGGCCGGGTGCTGTTGAGCGTAAAGCGTTGTTTCAAATTGCGATTCGCGTCAAAAAGATTGAGTTTGTTCCAAAATCACGCTCGTATTTAGGTCACGGAAATTTGTGTCGATATTCTAAAAACGTGTTCCCTAATCCCCCGCCAAAACTACTATATTGCTGTGCACAGGTTATGAATATTGAGTGGATAAATATGAATTAAAAGAAAGAAAAAAAATCGCGCAAAACAATGTTCAGTTAAGCGAGACCACCATGATCAGTGCAGTTTTGCCGAAAGGTATTCATTGCGTTTTTGTGAACCACAAAAAACGTATTTTACCTGAACTTCACAGTAGGCGGTGGTCGCATCCACAGACTGGCACAATTTATTTAACTTAGTTCGAGAGATTCGCATGCAGCTCAGGCTAATTTTCTGCTTATTTAGTGTACCGCTTACAACAAGCACACAGCTATGAGAACAACGCTTCTTTCACCTAAAGAAGCGTTATTAGCGACACTCGCAGCCGTTGCTAACCCCAATATGCACGGCAGCTCTTTTAAGCGTTAGCGCATAGAAAGGGAAATGTACAGAGATACCATGTAGGGACAGCCACCTTCATTAAATGGGCGATTTTTCTCCCCATCACGTATTCACTGGTGACATTTCCTTATCAGGCCTTACGTATGTGCACAAGTTTGTGCGTACGTGCAACAGCACATCGATCGTGGCTTGTGGAAGCAGCTGTCGCACAGGCGTTGTCGGAAATATCGGGAGAACCGAACACCTCTGGGATAGATATATCCTCATTTCTCAGTGACCGGAGTTTGGAGCCAGCTGCGCAACAAAAAGAGCGGCAGAAGAAGTTACACGCACCACCAAGGCGTTCTGCGTAGCTCTTGGACTCGTGCATGTTATCCGCCATTTTTTTAGTTCCAGCGTTTCAATTACCACAAAGCAAAAGTTAGGGAACATGTCACAACAATATCCTTGATATAATATTGCCCTGAAAGCAATTTATCACTGGCGATCCCAGAATCGCGCAACATCAGAACTGAAGCTATCCGTAGCCGGTAGCTGCTAAGAGCTAATACCCCTGAAGCGGTTTTTACCTCCGGTTAATTGCTCACACTCAAATGGCGAAAATTTCGGCCTTGATGAAACCTGTCTTAAACGTAAACATGTTGAAAAGATCGTACGTGAGCCGGGAAGAACTGACCGTGCTTGTCAATGCTTTTAATTCGTTTTTTTTTTGGCCATGTCATTGTAGGCAGGAAATCCCTATCACAAAAGCTTGACCCCGTAATTTACATTTTGTTGTATTGTGATGTATAGGGTTTAATATGGTTATCCTGCTGTTAAATTGTGAGATTCTGTCCTGGAAAAACTATATCAAAGTTTGGATTTCCCGACTTTACACGCCAAGTGCTGACCGTGCTTGTTATTTTTTATTTCATTGCTCTCACACCACTCCCCTCTGTAATGCCTTTGGCCCTGAGGGTATCATAAATAAATAAAAAAATAAAGTGAACTACATTGAAAGATCATTAAAACTAAAGTCCGTTCACTTTAAATGACCTTGCGCAATCTCTGACGGGAGTGGTTTAGATCTTAACTGAGATTTCTGTAGGCTGTAGGGCGTATCCGGTGGTGTATTCGATAATTTAATGATTTGTTATTTCTCGCTTGGGGTGTGTTCATTCGGACGTGGAGAGAAGCTATTTCTGGGAGTTATGCACGGCTACAACTTATGGCTCTCTACCCGCCACCGAAAAAGCCCAGCTAGAGTGAGTAAAACACATCCTTCCTATGTTGAATGGATCACCCAAGGCGCATCAGGGTGTGGCCTGTCTTTATGTAAAATGTCCTGAACAAGAGCACTCCCATGTAACGTAGTAGAGAGCGCGGGGAGTGGGCAGAATTTGTCTGCTGGGAGGAACAGGAAGGGATATATTTTTTGGTGTGGAGTATTTTTGTGAATTTGTCAGAATGTTAGGGAGCAAAGTTTTTTTAGTATTGTATACCTAGAATGAAGGGAAGGCTCAAGTTTGTCGTTGCGCTATGTGGTGAGCCAGAACGTCGTCGAATCTTCGCAAACAGAAACAATTTATTGGCAAAAGTCGGCGAACCAGCTCGATGATTGTTGCATATGTTCAATTGGCAAGAAGCATTTTATCGGGGTTAGTTAAAATTTTGATCTCCCCGTCAACAAATATTTGATATCTTATTTGGGCCAAGTGGTTGCCACTCTGCGTTCTGAAGTAACTCTGCAAGCACACTTGCGGCTTAAGCAACAACTGTACTTTTTACCTGATTGAAGTCACTGCGTTTGGTTGAATTTTCAGGCCTCTTAGCGATGCTGTGTGACTGGAAATATTGTAACAGACACTATGAGCGGTAATTATCCCCGCAAGGGTATGCGCCGACTACTCGGAAATCGCCATGACCACTAGGCGGATCCAGTGACTTGCCTAGAGGAAGAAGACGCTTTGCCTGCTTGCTCGCTACCTTCTGTGGGCTCGCTTCTAATTAAAACTAGTCTCTTGTTTGGCAACCATCTGGCCCTCTCGTGACAGTTTGGTGGAGTGTGCTGGGTATCCAACCCATGTACTTCGGTGCCGAAGACCCGGCTACTTCAAGCCCCAGCGCAGTGGACACAACACCAGTTCACAAGGCGAGCCGATGCCTGCAAGGCTTGGAACCGGAGTTTGGGCGTCTCGCCACACCTGTCAGGTCAGCCATGAGGTCAGCCATGACTTCTACCGCGAGCCTAGCTAGCCAGATGGCAGGAATGGCTCAACCGCTTGCCCTGCATAGGCCTCGCACCCCGAAAGCATTTCACGGGGATAGCTTTGAGGACGTCGACGACTGGCTTGAGAGCTTTGAATGGGTGGGCTCATTCAATGAATGGGATGACCATCGAAAACTCAGGATGGTTTATTCATCTCTTTAGAATTCCGCTCAGACTTGGTTTGATAACCACGAAGCCACCATTGACACTTGGCAAGAATTTCGGCGACAGCTCTTGGCCACATACCGCAGCGGCGAACGAAAGGAGCTTGCTGAGATCGCCCTTCAGTCTCGTTTCCAGGGTCCGAACGAGACTGTGGCCATGTTTGTAGAAGACATGTGCCGACTGTTTAGACGGGCCGACCCCGACATGCCCGAGGAGAAAAAGGTGCGGCATTTAATGAGAGGAGTAAAGGAGCAGCTGTTCACTGGCCTTGTTCGGAACCCGCCGGGTAGCGTTGCTGACTTCTTTAAAGAAGCAGCAGCAATGGAACGCGCGCTGCAGCAACGTGGGATGCAGTACCGCCGTCAGTCTCATCCCGACATCAAGCTGTCATGCTCTAGCGCCGGGGAACACGGATGACTTTTCTCTGCGACAGCTTATAAGAGCCATTGTTCGCGAGGAACTTGAGCTCCAGAAAGCCAACCTCATTGGCCGTCAGCCAAGCGTGGCCTGCCTTTCCAACGTAGTCCGCGAGGAGATATGGCTGGCATTGCAGCCTACACCGCCAGCGCAGAGCACCTATGTTACAGCTAACGACGCGCCTGCACCCCATGCTACAACTTACAACGTGCCTGCACCCCATGTCATGGCGTACGCAGACGCTCTTCGCAGACCTTCTCCCTATGGGCCTCAACATTATCAGCCTCCAACTGCGCCCAGGCAGCAGCGGTTCACCAGCATCGCTGCGGGGATTGATCCAGACCAGCCTGCTAGAAAAGCGGTGATATGGCGCACTCCGGACAACAGACCCCTCTGTTATCATTGCGGGGAAGCGGGCCACGTTCGGCGCTACTGCCCCTTCCGCAGGATGGGCATGCGAGGGTTTTCGCCTGATGCCCCTCGACCCCGCTACGGCGAACGACCTCGTGAAATTCAGGAGTACCTAGCCTCCCATCTGCTCCCTCCGCCGCAGCAGCAACGCCAGTCCAGATCGCCTTCGCCGCAACGCTTCATGTCCCCTCGACGCCCACTCTCTACTACGACGACCGCCGAGGCTGGTGAAAGGTCCCGTAGCCCCCGCCGGGGAAACTGAGGATGGCGTCCTCCAGGGGTAGGGCTGCCGCCGCTCACACTTTGCAACATCCTCCTCCGGCTCCACGACGCGAAGCAAAACCCGACGCCCCTGCCTCACCACCGCGACGACCCGACCCCGAACCCGCTTTTGCAGCGACTCGAACGACTTGACGCCTAGCCCAGAAACGCACCATGAAAACGCTGGTGTAGTATCCACCGAAATTCTGATTTCAGTCGACGACTACCCTTTGACGGCTCTAGTGGACACAGGAGCGTACTTTTCTGTAATGAGCAGCCAGCTTGCTAGCCGGTTAAGAAAGGTGGTAACACCATGGAGCGGCCCAGCGATTCGCTCGGCTGGCGGCCACCTCCTTACACCGCTTGGAGTCTGCACGGCCAGAATTAGGATACGAGACGCGTATTTCCCGGCCTGCTTCCTTGTCCTGCGAGAGTCTTCCAAGCCACTCATCCTCGGACTAGACTTTCTTTATGAGTATGGGGCCATCATCGACCTGCGGGAGCTCCTGGTCACGTTCTCTACCAACCGAGCTGTCAAAACCGAAGCCGAGCCCCGCTGTATGGCATTACGTCTTTGCGACGGTCATGTGACGCTGCCCCCACCGAGCAAGTGTGTTTGTTTCCGTCAAGTGCGACAGTGACTTTACGTGCGGAATAGCCGCAGGTAACGTGCCCCTTCTGTTGGAACGACAGATCAGCGTGGCTCGGGGAGTGGTTGAAATCCGGAACAATTGCACGGACATTCTCCTAACAAATTTCAGTGCCGCACCCCAGCATCTTAACCAGGACACAGCTGTGGCCTATCTCGCAGAAATAGCGGGCATCGATGAAATAGCTACTGTACAGAATACATTGGCTCAAGATCGACAAGAAGCCCTGAACATTTCTACAGTCACAGCAACTGCTGAGCCTACCAGTCTTGTTGAAATTAGCCCCAGTCTAACCCAAGAGCAACAGCACCTACTCCAGGCTCTCATCAGCTCGTTTAGTGACTGCTTTGCTTCTTCGACCAAGGTAAAGCGCACTGGCCTAGTTAAACACCGCATTATAACCAGAGACAGAGAGAGACCTGTTCAGCAACAACCGTACAGGGTTTCGTCAAACGAAAGTGAGGCCATTCAACACCAGGTCAAGGAGATGCTGCGGGACGACGTGATACAGCCGTCTAAAAGTCCGTGGGCATCACCTGTCGTTCTAGTTGCTAAGAAGGACGGTACCCTCCGCTTCTGCGTCGACTACCGAAGACTCAACAAAATTACGAAAAAGGATGTATATCCCTTGCCACGTATCGATGACTCCCTCGATCGACTCCGCCATGCCAGATATTTTTCTTCCATCGACCTGCGTAGCGGATACTGGCAGATTGAAGTTGATGAACGAGACCGTGAAAAGACTGCCTTCATTACTCCTGACGGATTGTTCGAGTTTAAAGTGCTGCCATTCGGACTTTGGTCTGCACCTGCCACATTCCAGCGAATGATGAACAGCGTTCTCTCGGACCTCAAATGGCACTCTTGTCTCGTTTACTTGGATGATGTAGTCATCGTTTCGGCGACATTTGATGAACATCTCGAACGCCTCCGCGCAGTATTTCATGCGACCCGTGCAGCCGGTCTCTCCCTCAAGCCAGAAAAGTGCCACTTCGCCTTCGAAACACTTAAGTTTCTTGGACATGTTGTGAGCTCTGAGGGCGGGAGCCCAGACCCCGAGAAGACGTCTGCGGTAAGCTCGTTCCCAACGCCAACTGACAAACGTGCCATTCGCCGATTCCTGGGTCTTTGTGCTTATTATCGACGATTTGTGGCCGACTTTTCAAAAACGGCGGAGCCCCTAACCCGCTTGACAAGGGACGATGTACCTTTCGTTTGGGGAGAAGAACAGTGCATAGCTTTCGAGGATCTCAAGAAGCGCTTGCCAACGACCCCTATACTTGGTCATTTTGACGAAGACGCCAAGACTGAGCTGCACACAGATGCAAGCAACATTGGTCTCGGCGCCGTTTTATTACAGTGGCAAGAGGGAGTTGAGGGAGTGATTGCCTACGCAAGTCGCACTCTGTCACGGGCGGAGAGAAACTACTCGACGACAGAAAAGGAGTGCTTGGCGGTAATATGGGCGATTACAAAATTCAGACCCTACTTGTACGGCCGGCCATTTCGCGTCGTTAGTGACCATCACTGCTTGTGATGGCTGGCAAGTCTCAAGGACCCGTCGGGACGCCTTGCGTGGTGGAGCCTCAAGCTTCAGGAGTTCGATGTCACCATCGTGTATAAATCCGGGAAGCGGCACACCGACGCCGACTGCTTGTCGCGAGCTCCCCTTGAGCATAATCCTGGTGACTCGGAAGAGAACAATGCGTTCCTCGGAGCCATGGAAGCTACATATCTTGCCCAGCAACAGAGAGATGATTCGGAGCTCCAGCCACTCATTGAGTACATCGAGGGACGTAGCGCGCTTATCCCACGACTTTTTAGGCGCTCACTTTTTTTTTCGTTCTCCGGGACGGCGGGCTCTTTATAAAAGGGTTTCAGACTACAGGATCCGAATACCTTTTGGTTGTACCGACGTGCCTGCGCGACGACGTTCTACACGCTTGCCACGACGAGCCCTCGTTGGGGAACTTAGGATTCGCTCGCACAATGGCGCGCATCCGCCAGAGGTACTACTGGCCGAAGTTAGCGACAATCAAACGCTACGTCACAACGTGCCGGGATTGCCAGCGCCGCAAATCTCCATCCACTCGGCCAGCCGGCTTCTTACAGTCTATCGATCCCCCGAACCTGCCATTTCAACAGATTGGCATGGATTTACTAGGCCCATTTCCTTTGTCGTCAGCTGGGAACAAGTGGATTGTGGTCGCTACCGACTATGTTACACGGTACTGTGAAGCATCAGCGGAAATTGCTATATTTTTTCCTCCACAGTATCGTGCTCCGCCATGGTGCCCCAGCAGTCGTCATTACCGACCGAGGAAGTGCCTTTACATCAGCGCTTACTGAAGAATTAATGAAACTTACGTACACCGACCATCGCCACACAACTGCATACCATCCGCAAACCAACGGTCTGACCGAGCGGCTCAATAAGACCATCGCTGATATGATTTCTATGTATGTTAACGATGAACACAAGATCTGGGATAGGTACTACCCTACGTTGTATTCGCGTATAACACGGCTCCACAGGAAACAACCGGCTTTACTCCTTTTCATCTCGTTCATGGTCGGGAGGTCACAACAATGCTTGATTCGATGCTTCTGCCCAGTGGAACTGAAGCACCCACTTCAGGCTCAGAAGAATTCATTAGGCACGCCGATGCAGTTCGCAACCTCGCGCGATATAGAATACGGAACCTACAAAAAATCTACGCCCGCCGATATAACAACAGGCACAGAGAGGTGGTTTATCAGTCTGGAGACCAGGTTTTGGTGTGGAGCCCTGTCCGCCTTCGAGGGAGATCCGAAAAACTGTTGCGCCGCTATTTTGGCCCCTACAAAGTGGTGCGTCAACTCAGTGAGGTTACGTACCAGGTAGTTCCCGAAAGAACTGTTCGATCGCGACGGAGGGCTTTTCCAGAAGTTGTTCATGTGGCCAGGATGAAGCTGTACCACTCACGGTGAGTGCCGATGCCCGTTCAAAGTACTTGATGGACGTCCGGCTACTGAAGTTACAATCTCACTCCTGGGGGAGTGCCAAAAACGCCTCCAAGACTGTGAAGGACTGTCACAACTATAGTAGCAATTGTGTTGTGTTTAGAGCCTTCCTTTTCATTGTTTACACTTTTTTTTCGCATCGAGTCGATGCTTTTTGAAGGGGAGGGATAGTGCCACATACACTATGAGCGGTAAATATCCCCGCAAGGGTATGCGCCGACTACTCGGAAATCGCCATGACCACTAGGCGGAGCCAGTGACTTGGCTAGAGGAAGAAGACGCTTTGCCTGCTTGCTCGCTACCTTCTGTGGGCTGGATTCTAATTAAAACTAGTCTCTTGTTTGGCAACCATCTGGCCCTCTCGTGACAATATATAGGTAGCGTTGCTAAGAAATAGACATGTACGGAACACGTTTTAATGCCTCTGCAAAGCATAATAGTGCCATTAGCAGATATGAGCCATATTTGGCAAGCGAGTACACAGGCAAGCTTTATAACACCACCAAAACCAGCAAAACCCACACACACTACATGACCGATTAGTAGGTCCAGCGCACGTTTGAAATCCAGTGAGCGAACAGAACCGCGTAGCCGAATTCAAGAAAATAGATAAATATATTAGAAAATAGATACTTCACTGATACATATAATAATGTAACACATATAATAGATTCATATATTAAAAATGGATACTTGAGTGGAAAGATGGCCAGGTTTTGTTTTCGTGTGGTTATGTAAACGTGTGCAATGAAGAAAGTAAAATTAGTGAACAAGGGAATTTTTTCAGTTAACGAAGAAAAGTGTCCAACGCAAACACAACCAGAAACAGATATGCCGGAATGCAAGCGTGCGTACAAGCAAGCGAACAATGCTCCAAGCAAGTGCATACTTTAGAAAAATCGCGGGGGAGAAAACACGTCCTATGTTGGCAAATGTTTACCCAGCAAACGACTGCTGCATCATAAAATGTAAACACTGTGTAATAGCACACGTGCATGTACCGCGAGTAAAAACAGCAGTATGGGTTAGTGGGAACCACGTTGTTTGTAAAGTACGAAAAGCTGTGTGAATTTTTTATTATTAGGTTCAAATAACTTTTTTAACAGTATATAAAATTTGCGCTATGCCGCATTAAAATTTAAACACTTGTAGCAGCGTTACCCAATTACAAGTAATTGGACAAAGCGTCACATAACACCTTTGACACGCGATCGGAACGGCTTTTATCATCCAGAAGGCCACCCCGTGCAAGCTATCAATTTTTTCGGCAAACAGACAGTAAGATATATTAAAGTAAAACAAACAGAACCTTTAAAAGCAAAGCGAGGGAAGAAGGATCACTCATTTGTGACGCCTTCTATCGCGTAACCATAATGCAGCTAGGTCATATTAAAAAGAGTGCCTTTCTACGACCAGCCATCAATTTATATTGCTCACCTGCTCCGTTTAAGATTAATCTGCCTGTAATCATGTCACGCGTAACGACTGTGCACAGGGTGGTTATTTACAATATTTGCGTCAGTTACGAACACAGCGTGCCAGGTTATTAAGCATCCCGTAGGTGAATATGCTTGATCCTCGTTGGCTCAACCCAGCTTCTTTATACAACTTTTCACGAAATTATTGCATCTCTTGTCTTGAATGCGCCGCTTGCGTCCGGTTTTCGAAAGTTCGCATCGCAAGAAGCGGTGATTTATATTTTTACGTTTTAATTACCGCAGCCCTATTGAGCTAGCCTGCCGGGCGATACAAGTTGCAGAGATACTTTTCTCTATCGTCATTCCTTTAGCAAATTTTGACAAGAACGTGGAGGAAATGGTCTTAGTAAGTAGACAATCAAGCTTCGTAAACTTCCTTTGTGAAAATAATAGATGTGCTAGTAGAAGTCAAGCTTAGCCATGAAGTTCATATTTCAAGTTTTTTTTTTTTTGGCTAGCGTAAGCAAACCAGCACAATATTGAAACGGTTTCTCCGCATACATATTGGCCCAACACCGAGCGTTCAGTAGGGTACTGAATGGAATTTTACAGCTGGCAGTATTGACACTTAACATTCTTTGTCAAGCACACGCGCTGCCACAACGGTGCAAGGCCCTACATTTTCTTAGTAATGATTTATTGATGATCAGATTTAATCCACCTACGCTACACAGGCGATGAGCTGCGCCGTAGTGGAGGGCTCCGTATTAATTTTGGCCACGTGAAATATTTAACGTGCTACAAAATCTGGAACACAAGGGCGTTTTTGCTATTCGCCTACACCAGAAATGCGGCCGCCGCTGCCAAAAATAATCCGCGTATATGTGCTTAGCAGTGCAATGCCATAGCCACTAAGCCACCGCGGCGGGTTCCAGAATAAGCATATTTCGCGAAATTTCCACCTGTAATCGCCACAATTGCGTAAATGGAGATAATTGGTCAAACAAAGTTTTGAAAAACTAAGAAAGAAAATGTTAAAAAAAACGCCCTGACAATTTACAATAATGCAGATTTCGAGAATGTTGAATTAGCAATCGTTATAATAGGCTAAATAGAGATATTAAGTGGAACAAAGTTTTTATGTACTAAAGAAAGGGAAATATAAAAAAAAATTACGGATAAAGGCAAACTGTGTAATGCAGTGCATACTCACAATAATGCAGATTTCGCAAAAAGGCCCCCTGTAATCGTTATAATAGCGTAAATTGGGACGATTAGTAAAACCAAATTTTGGAGAACTGAAAATCCAAGATTAATATAAAAAATTCCGAAAAATGGCGAGGAGTGTGACTCCTTAATCGCAACCTGTAACCTGCAATCGGTGTAATAGCGTAAATGGAGATAATGCGTCGAACAAAATTTTGAAAGACTGGTAAATGAGAAAAATGTTTAAACAATTACGGAGAAGGTGGCCCATATGTGATGCTGTTAATATAAAACTAATGCAGATTGCGCGAAAGTTCCACCAGTAATCGTTATATTAGCGTAAAGGAATAGGTCTACGTTGAAAGAAATTCTAAAAAATATAAAATGAGAACAAAACTGAAAAATTACGGAGAAAAAGATTTCGCGCAAGTAACACAACGTAAACAAATATTATTGGCGGGACAGGATTTAGAAAAACCCCAAGAAATGGCCTTAAAGGACTCAAAGACACGCCAATTGGCATTATATTGCTAGCCACAGCAGACAATTTTCTGAATCTGTGCAAATTTTTTTTTAGGTCTAAGATATTCAGAAAAAGAATTGTTAGTGTTGCGGTAATTTTATCTTGCTGGCATTCCACTTTTCGCGAATCCTCCATGAAATTATAGCAGAATCACGCAAAATACTTTCACATGACCGACCGCATTTAATGCACGGCTACCATACTCCTTTTTTTTCAAATAGAATTTAATTATTCACTTACATTTAGCATGATTTACACCCTATTGTAGTACCAGGACACTCGCAAAATCTACCGCACACAGCGCTTACTCCTCAAGAATCCCGAATCCCGAATCTGCAGCGAATCTGGAAGAATCCCGAATCTGGCGCCGTCTTCCAACCACACATGCTGTAAACACAGTCTCCTTTACCATATCTTTTCGGAAGGAGGCCCTTGTCAAGTAATTCAAACCGAGTTTCACGACTACACAGTCATGCAGTCAGGATAAGAAAGCCGTAACCTGGGGAAAAAGGCGTAAAAGAATTTTGTGATGCGCAATGTATTCCTTTTTAACGTGGTCGTGGCTCGCGCGGGTAATGTTACACCGGCGATAAAGTCCTGGCCTAGCCTTAAAACTAAATTTCCCGGCATGTGCACTTTTCGTGGCAATTCGGCGTTCTTGTGCTCGCCTTCAGCGAACTCTTGTTCACTGAAGAAATCAAGCTCCCCGTGAAACCAAGCCCTGCAAAGTGCATCCGGCCAAGAAGCCAGTGGTCAGGGCACTTTATTGCTTAGCTCTACGAAAGTATTAGTTAAGAAAAAAAACGGCCTTCCAAGATGCCCTAAAACAAAGATCCGAAAATCAGTCATCGATCCCTCTTTTGTGTGGTAAAACGGCAGTTCTAGTTCTTCGCAAAAGAGCCCACGGCTTCCCATTTTCGGTGTTAATTTTTTCGGAACCCGTCTGTGAATTCAACTAAGCGGAGGAATATTCGGCACGAGAATCATAATACCAGGTCCACCGAAGGTATGTTCCACTTTGTTTTTACTTTTTAAGACGCCATTTCGCCCTCCACTTACTCATAAAAAACTACTGAACCAACATGGCATACCTACAGAAACTTCCCCGCTTTCCAGTTAAGACAGCTCTTAGAATAATGGGTAAACTTTAGAATATTAAAAAAAGGGGAACTTCGCTAGGCGTATAGATTATTATGATATTGGAGTATAAAGGCTGGCAGACTGAAGCAAAAGGGAAAACCGGGATCATTGATGGCCAGGAATACATTTGCTGATGTATTTTTGGCTGTATTTTATTCAATGTAAACTTTATTTGAGGCTTACGAAAAAGTAGCGAACAAACACCCGGCCCGGCGCAACCCAGAACATTCGTATGGCGTGTCTGATGTCCCACCTGTTCTGCGACTTGGCGCCGTGTTGCCCTCCAGTCTCTTTTGCCAAGAGTAATAATTTTACCTTACCTTTGAAGATATTGTGGGTTCAGTCTGCGCTAGTACGCGTTACATCTACTTTCTTTTCTTCGGTGTCAGAGATGGTTGCATTAATCCGAAGCAGGCAAAAGTGCTTCATTCACTCATTTTTTACACTTTAAGGCAGGTAATTTCCTTCACTGATGATCTACCAATCCCCTATTCCGTACTTATTTATATAAAATAAGTACATAGTAAGGGCCTACGTTTGGCTACGTTGGTGCCATAAGGATCATAAAAGCTCTTTCCGCCGGTCAACTGCGCTTCAAATATTGTAGCTGCTCGAGACACAGCACGGGGGTAAAAAAGGCTTCTTTCACCTTCAGTGGTCGGAATGGCACTGTATAGCACTTTGAAACATGTTCATAACTTCGGCGCAGTAGTGTTCCTTTTAACAAGTGGGCTGGTTTGTGCGTGTACTTGTATTAAAACATGCCTACTAGATGGAGCTGTTTGCTCTGCGACACGAGTTGTAGCCTTGGAAAGACGTCTCCGCCCTGCCTTACCCTTCCCGTTCATTGGTCATGTGGAACCCCGGGGACCCAACGCGTGCTGTCACTTTATTTGACAAGGAGTTTGATGTGTTCAGTAGGCTGACTGTTGGCAACAATGTAGCATCCACTGTGCCTCATGCAGATTTTGGAATGAGCTATAGGCTTTCGTCTTTGTATTTGTAGAATGTTCTTAACCTAGCACGTTACTATTTACTTTTTAACAGTTTAAACAAATAGCACTTTTTAGTTCCTACGCCACGCCAGGTGTGTGTCGTCAAATTTTGAAAAAACCTTCTCGGTTATCTGTGTTTTGGTAAAGTGTTTGAAGCGAAATACACAATTGCATATCAACCGCTGAACAAACTTTGTGGAGCCCGTAAAGGCACGTTATTGAACATGAATCCTGATTCACTCCATTAGGGGTAGGTTAGGCGGTAACCTTGTAAGATAGCTTTGATACTTTATTTGAGTAACCTGTATCAAGAAAAAACAGTTTCTTTTCTAAACAGCATACTAAATAATAAACAATTCTTGAAAAAAAATTAACTTGATCAGGACTCTTAGGTACATCACTGTGCGTAAGTTGAAAAATTCATAAATGCCGAACTCCTGAAGCTTGGCAGAAATGTACTCAAGGAATATTAGGTGCTTCGAGGAGCATCTTAAGGAGACGTTGATATGACAAATTTCGGTTTCCTCAGACTGCGAGTGTTCTCAATACAAAAAGAATCCATACCTACATTTTAGCGGCCTCTTATAGCTAAACCATTATTTGTTCTTTTTCGAATTTTATTGGGTACCGTTTTTCTGCAAAAAAAAATGATATCGCAAAGGGTTAAGATAAACTGAGAAATTTTTATAACACAAAATTTAACCTAAGCCCATTTCCTCCCTAAAAAAGCGATCCTGAGTGAACACGCAAAATGTTTTTCACAGACAGCAGAATCAGAGCAATGGACGGCACAAGGGAGAACAGGGCTATGCGCTGTTTAGTTGTCCTTCCTTGTCCCGTAAAAGTTTTTTAGCAATTTTCTTGGCTACATATATCAGCAACAGCCAGCTCACTATCTTAGCGGTAAAGAAAACGCGCACAAAATTGGCGTAAACTGAATATAAAGTTTTTTGCTCTCAGAGGTGTCTTTTCTAAAAATCCATTGTTAGTGAGACCTTGGCCTGCCATGGAAAGGTACTCCCTAAATTTCAAGTGTCTGGGTTGAGCAGGTTTGGCTAGGCGATGATAAGTATTTCAGTATCATTTACAACGCTCAATGCTGAACAAACAGGAAGGACCAACATAAGCACAACAACATTTCTCATCTATCTGTGAGTCTCTAGATGCGTGCAAACAACTTGTTGATTTAGGACGTATATTTAAGTGGCTACAGCAATACAACAGCTGCGCCATCTAAGCGTCACTACCGTGATAATAACAACACCCATGTAGGGAATTGAACAATACCCGTGTCTCTACAAAGATAATAATATTGGCGCCACTGTACGGAGGTAGACAAACACCTGGGTTTCATTAGGCCGTCGGCTGCATCCAAGAGCCCGAATTTTCTCTATGCAAATATAGAGCCAATAAACTTTGTCTTCTTGCCAGGCAGTTCAAAGAATAAAGCTCAGCCCCAAATTCTTCAGCCTATGAAAAATTATATCACATTCCACGTGCGCGTGTAGGGTGGCGACGCGGTCCCGGGAAAGTTACCACCAAGAGCAGCCCAAAAAGATATCATTTACCCACCTCAACAAATTCAGCTCAATCATATGGCCATAAAAATGCCTGCCGCTGCCATAACCAGAGGCTTCGAATATTCTCCGTGTAAAAAAACCTTTTTTACTCCTACTTTAGGAGCATGTGGCTTACAATAATTTATTGCGCGTATAAAACGCTCGCAGGAAGAACGACCACGTGCAGTATATATTACTTAATCACATTGCTTGCATTATGACTTGCAACGTGAGTTACGGTGCCTTCATTTTCAGGGTAAAACCAATTATTGTTCATTATTACCTCCCCACCTGTTCCTTGTTCAATAATTTGGTCAGATTTTAGCTTAGGATTGCACGGCTTAAGGTTATTCGGAAAAAAGTTCAGTATATAATTTTTGGCCAGAGTGACAAGCACGTAGCTCCCGTCGAATATTGGCATTTCCTCCAGTTTTTAATAAAGCCTTTCGTTTGATGCGGGGACACTCATTTCACTTAATTTGCTTCTGCCCTTTTGTAAACAGTAAAAAATTTTCAGGTTTTTGGTGGTGTTTACGAGAGGCGTAGGATATTAAAAACGCATCCACAGATTCCGAAAGATGTATTATTGCATTGTGGACATTTTGAAAACAAGAGCTTCAAATTTCGCGTAGCGAATCAGGGTAACTTTGTGATTGTGGGAGCACACTCCCCACAATATTGTTTTTTTATTATTCATTGGTCAGGCTATTCGCTGCAGCTACTTCAAATCCGTTGATATCAGCGTTTATTCCCGTAAACATAACAGATTGCTAAGGCCGTTGTTTTTGCAAGCTAAGCTGTGGGAGCGTTTTGGCTTTGAAAAACTTCAAAAAATACAGGTTTATAAAACCTTGATTTCTCCTAGCATACACTAATCCTTCATTATAACGAAGTCAGCGGGACGTCGAAAAATTTCGTTATAAGCGGTATTTTGATAAAAGCGACTACTCGGGAAAACTAAACTAGTTGAGCTTTATTTGCGCTATAACTTCGAGGAATAAAAGCACAATGTATTCAGTGAAGCACAACTTTATTCAGGTGCAAGAAGGGCAGTGAGCTTTGGCTGTTTTATGTACTTGCCGGGAGCGCGCAACCCCGCTGAAAATTTGACCAAGCAGTGACTGGCGTCCGAACGCCCCGCAGACTGCTAAGCGAATGAGGAGGCCAAGGAAGTGGCCACTTTTAGAGGGGGGCGAGGGGGCGCAGAAGAGGGGAGTGCGTCACGGGACGCGACGAGAGTATCGCGCTGGAAAGCGCCGCAAATGCCACAGCTGGAATCTCAGGTTGTGTTTGCTGAGCTCAAAAAACGATTACCCACGCATTGTGGGTGCACAGCACAATCATGAAAACTGACTGATCTATGCGCTTTTCATGATTACTGGGCAATTTTTCCCCGAGGTGTGCAGCGGTGAAGTTTGCAAAACGAGTTTCTGGGAGCCTCGCTCTCGAGGACACTTCTAATTCTACGCTTCGAGTGTCAGTGTTCGCGCACCGTCGCGTCCACGCCATTGTCAAATGTCTAGGAACAAAATTCAATCACCATAACACGCATTTCGACAGTTTGTCTTAAATCGGACGGCGCAAACCGAGTATGACCGGCTCGAGGAAATTTCCGGGGAAACAGCAGCTTGTCAACTAGCCAAAGTGGCTGCCTGACTCGCCGCTGGGTCGCCGCCGCTCGGCGACGCCTCCGCTCGCCACTTCGCTCTAACCGGGTCCAGCTTTTCTTGCGCTTCGAGTAATGCGGCCAAAAATGCATGCGGTTGGGTTGGGACCAGAAGAAATTTCGAATAAAGCGGTAGTTCGAGTAAAGCGGTTTCATTATAACGAGGGATTACTGTACGCAGTCGAAAAACACAACAGAAAAATACGACAGAATGATCCTGTGAGGGAATGGGACATTCTGTAGTTTGTAGTAAATCCTGTCCTGTAGTCTGTAGTAAACCCTGTCCTGTAGTCTGTAGTAAGTCCTGTCCTGTAGTTTGTAGTAAATCCTGTCCTGTAGTTTGTCGTAAATCCTGTCATGTAGTCTGAAGTAAATCGTGTCATGTAGTCTGTAGTAAATCCTGTTCTGTGTTCTGTAGTAAATCCTGTCATGTCTGTTTTCGTAGTAAATCCTGTCATGTTTCGAATTTAAAATTGTTTTGCATAAGAAATGTACTTCCCGTGATGTTTTTTTCTATTAAGTACCTGAAGTATGCAGGATATGCATAACAATTTCAATAAAAATATGACCAACAAACATTAGCATTTGGGGGAATTCTGGCCTTTCTGGAACAAGCCTAAAATTGTTTTCAGTGAATAACTGATTTCAGAAAGCTGTACCAAAAGGCAAAGTAAGCAATGCAACAAGTGGTACATTCATGCATGCAATACAAAAGTTTGATGTTACGCAGATTGCACATGCCTGATGCATGCGCAGTCGCGGAAACTCGTGCAGACGCACACTGCACACGCGGAAACTCGTGGATGCGGCAGCCGCTGGAACGTAACGCTGGAACACGCCGGAGACCACGCGGTCTCCAGCGAATAGCGTGGCCGATGCTCGCGCTAGGCCTTTTTTCTTTAATAGCCGTGTAATTACAAACCCGCGTAGCTGTTAACAAGAAATACAGAAGTCCTTCCTTCAGGGACATCTAAGTAGCGCTACAAAATTTAGCTAGACTCATTTGGGCACTTCTCAGCTGATTTGCCCGTGCTTCTGAAGCAGGGCCAAATCACGTCCCATCATCGCGTTCCGTCAATGACGCTCAATCTGTTGATGAAAGAAAATTTATTCTCGCGGATAGAAAAAAACAACTATTAAACGACCATAGACAATAACCGTTCGAAAATTCGTTCCTTATATTAGTTAGGACCATTAAAACACAAGCAAACAAATATTTCTTGAACCTGATTTATTTAAACAGCAAAACGCGAGAGAACGTGAGAGAATTAAAATGGGAAGTCAATCTTTAGCTGGAATGCTTGCCTTGGTGAACCTTGATCCGTTGACAATGCATTTGCACAGCAAAACGTGGAAGGGTATCTTTGGCGAAAAGCGCACGTCTCTGTGGTGCTCCACTATCTCGAAGAGTATGCACGCACGATACCTGCCGAAGTCACGCAGGGGTCATCGCAAGTTCAGTCGATTGTCGAAGCACATCACACGTATTCGAAATCACACTGCCTGCGAAATTCGTCGTATTCACTCGCATCAGTGTGCCAATAATCCCAAGCACCACGGTTAGTCGTCGCTAGAGGAGTCCTCACTTCGAGATGCTTGAAATACGGACCACTGATCTTGCTTTTACGACGGCTTCCGAAGCTTCAAATGTTGCTGCTGATATTTCGCGGAGACATAAGAGGCACGTTTTTACAAAACGTTTCGCGTAACTTCAGCTAGGCAAAGCGCCGATGCTAAATGTGAACGAGCCACTCGGCCACGCAGCCACCGCCAAATTTTGACCGAAAGACGAAAAGCAGGAGGGAACAAAGCAGGAGGGAACAAAAGAAGGGTAAGGAGGGAACCGGCCGATCACGAGAACTTGTTTGGCGACCGTTCCCCACCCTTCCCATTTCTTCGTATTGTGGTCTCCCCACCCCGTGAGTGCTGTCGCGCGACATGCCTTCAGGGGTCACGATGCTTCCCCGATCTTCTTCCGAAGGGCCGGGCCGAGCAAAGGCCTGCGTTTTCTTTCTTTCTACATTTATGTTTTTACACATCTCGATAATGCAACCGGTTCACTGGCGCCGTTTCTATTTTTTTCACACATGTAGCGGCAACTGGTTAGCTGGTTTTAAAATCTTATTTTAACTATTTAGGCTTGATTGGACACATGGTTCGCGTTAAAATAAACGAATTGATCGCTAAAAAAATAAAACAACAGGACGCAGATTGAAACAATGGGGCTCTCAAGGACACCCCGAAATACATGTCAGAATGTGCACTGCAATTAGTACACCACGTCTTCAAAAAGCACGTCTTGCTTGTCCTTTATGCGTCCATTTTGCCGACGGGCTACCCTTATTGCCTCATTGTTTTATCAAAGATTGTCCACAGTACAATATATGCAATTGCAATTCACTCAAAGAAGACAAGGAATTTGCGAAGTTCTGTATGTATCCATTTCTTTGGTTATGGGGCTACGCTTAGATGTTCCAACATTAGAGTGATAAGTTGCGTTGTTAATTGCAAATTTGTAGCGAAGGTTTTTTTTTTTTTAAACATGTCCAGAACGCTACTGGCAGCAATGCAACAAACATTCATTACAACAGACGCTTGCAATGAAATCGAACGAGATGACCGTCACTTGCACGCACGATTGTTTCTGTGCAGCGCACGCTAAAAAAATTGGGAATTTGCGGCACCGCACGGGCTGCAAACACCAAGTTTCGCAGCATCTGCGTCAATTGCGGCGCTCGAATACAACCAGTCCACCCCTTAACCGGCGCGCGGCATTCCCTTGTCCAGCCAAGCAGCGGCACCACACTATCCTGTTCAAGTTATCCCGTTCGTCCTGGCTGAATCCCTGTCCCCAAAGGCAATGCCCCCGTGTTATTCGATGCTCTCCAGCAACCTTCCCGCATTTCTGTCGTTCAGTGCGGCGTTTTCCAGTGTTTTCCGTTGTCTCCCGCGTATTCCATCGCTCTCCTAATTCTGAAAAATGCGGTCCCCGCGTTACTGTTGTCCAGCTCGGCGTTTTTCAGTGTATTCCGTTCTTTCTGGCGTATTTCATCGTTCTCCTAATGCTGGAGAACGCGGAGTTTTCCGACAGCATAAGCAAGAGATTTTGTAGCAATACTGAAGGGTCTGTCATGTGACACTTTTGCAATGAACCTAAAATTATCTTTCACACAATAAAAATATGCAGGGACTACAAAATGGTCTGTCGCACGGCAGATAATAATAGTAATTACGGAATGTTAGATGTAGCGGCTGAAGGACATTTTGTGGTGCAACAGGTAATTTGTGTATTGCCTGCAGGGTGTTGCACAACAGAAATTTCTGTAGTACAACAGAAATGTCTCATGCGACAGACATTTTGTAGTTCTACTACAAAGGCTTTTGTAGTGGGAATACGGAATGTCTGTCGCATGATAGCTATGTGTGTTGTACTGCATGAATTTCTGTCGTACGACAGACATTCTGTCGTCATACTACAGAGATTCCTGTCTCACAACAGACCATCCTGCATTCCCAACAGAAATTCCAGTTGTGCGACGGAAATGCCTGTAGTACGACAGATTTTCTGTAGTTGTACTACAGAAATTTCTGTCGCACGACAGACCATCCTATAGTGTCAACAGAAATCCCTGTCGTGCGACAGAAATGCCTATCGTACGACATAGTTTCTGTAGTTGTACTACAGAAATTCCTGTCACACGACAGACCATCCTGTAGTCCCGACAGAAACCCCTGTCGTGCGACAGAAATCTCTGTCGTGCGACAGAAATTCCTGTTGTGTTTTTCGACAGTTTTAAAGCACAAATATATATATATTTGTGCTTTATTCACCAATATATCATAGTTGAAACAAATGAGTGACAAAATTTTAACACTTTGAGCAGAAACAGTTTTTGATAAGGACTCGCGAAAACTCAGTAAAGAACAGCTTTGCTTTCCGCCCGTTTTAAGTCCGCCGAATAGTTTTCACCAAAGCTTACGCGCTTGTGCAGAAAGCTTTGCGTGTGAGCTACTGAGATCACATTAACAAATGAGCGCTTCCCACAGACTTCCTGCTCGCTATCTACCACGAAGTGGATGCTAAAACACGCTGCATGAGGTAAGTTTAAAATGTCGAGTTCGTGAATTACGTTGAGCTTGGCGAAAACTACGGTATCCAAGGTGACCGTATGAGAGCGATACAATAGCGACATGAACATAGAATGTAAGAAGGAATCACTAAAGCAGCGTCTATTTAAATCTGACAGCAGAAGGTTTTAAATTGCGCTGTGTGTTGGAAGACGCAACACATTCAGGAAAACAAACGCGAGTTTGTTTTTGAAATAGATCCTGCGATCTGAAGCTTGCAGCTTCCTGTTTTAGGGATTGTGGTTCTTGATTTTGTAATGCCTTCAAAAACTCAACTGAATTTTAGTGTTCCTGTTTTTCTTGTAATTTAGGTGGTGGTAGAGAAAGGCATCAGGCATGGTACGACCATTGCCTGCTTTTGCGGATTTTCTTTTATTGACCTCTTCCAAATCATGCAGTGTGAGGCTTCATAAAAATACGCCAAAAAAATCTCGTGCAGGCAACATATTCTGCCCAGATTTTTTATTACCCGTTGCGTCCATTGGTCAGCGTTTCGCTTTCCTGAGCAAACAAACCTGGGAAGTGGCATCATTCAACTGAATACCGTGAAATCAGTTTCGAGATTCCCCAGGTAACGTTACCGCCGCGTTATCTTTACAAATATGCGCTCAGATGTGCGCCACAAGGAAGGGAATATATTGTATTTTCGACGGCCATACTGTACCGGCTGCATTTTAAAACACGCGGTTTAGGAGGCGTATTCCGGTTTTCAAAAATTCTCCACACCAATAGCATTTTGTGTGCAGTTTCGATGAAAATGTTGTTGAATTGACTCAAAAAATTTTATTGAGTATTCAAACGATTTGTATTGAAAGTATGTGGCGGGTTGTTGTGGGTGTGTTGAAATGTGGCCACTTTGTTTTTATTGATTTTCGTCGAGTCCATCACAACAAATTTTCGTTGATTTCGATTGAGTTTCAACTGAACTTCGTATTTGGTTCAATTAATTTCAGTTTTGTTTAGTTGCGATCAAAGTATTCGTTAAGTAAAAAAGCCGACCGTGCGTAGCATTTGTGTGAAGTTATCTTGTAGCGACCCAAAAAATTAAAAAAAAATTACGCCCACCTCCCCTCGCGGGAACCCTGGTGTGAGGCGACGCTGAAGGGGTGACATTGGCGTCGCATCAAGCAATCGTCGGGTACGGCAAGAGAGCAAGCGCAAGCGCAAGCGCGGACGACCGTCGACTGAGAGACCGGCCGGATCGCGGCACTCCGCTTCTATGCGCAGCGCGCCCGAAGGAGAGGAGACCGCGGAGAGAGAGAGTACTGCACATGCGCACAGTGCGCAGCTGCGCGCAACGCCGCGCGCAGCGTGGCCGCATTGTTGGGAGAGAGTGTTCGCTATCGGAGAGAGGAGAGGAGCCGAGCGGAGGAGAGAAGCAGCTGTGCGGACGCGGACGACAGACGCACGCAGGACAGGGCCGCCGGCAAGAGATGCTCCTCAGCATCGCATCTGAAAAAATCACGAGACGAGCCGGCTTCTTGGAGGTAACGTCATTCACATATACAGTCATAAATTTACACACATGACTTTCGGCAGCTATGTAACATATCCAGCACGTAATGAACAAACCGAAAGCAAACGCGACACTAACGCAAACACGCGCCGCGGGAATTTAACCTTGCTTTTTGGAAGACTTCACTTATATATAGCGTCATTTATTTATTTTATAGCTCCTTACTTGATTTATATATAGCCGGTATATTTATTTATTTGTTTATTTACTTGTTAATTTTTTTGTAAGCATTATTCAACGAGTGAGCTATTTAGCCGCTTCATAGGGCGGTGTGTACTCAGGATACGCGATACTCACCCGGCATATAACACTGCGCTAGGCTGAAGAATATACGGACAAGTTTCACACTACAAGGCAATCGTGTGGTTCAGCGTGAACGCACTACACTTGACTCACCAGTGCATGCAACGTAGAATAAATTAGGATAAATGATTGCATGCAGACAACGACTTTACTGCAGAGCTTGGCCTGGGCTGCGAACTCGCGACATTACAATCAAGACATTATGCCTTCCCCTGCACCAAAGATGAGGCCCTGTTTTTCGAATGAAATTGAGCAAACGTGGCGGTCATTCACCAAATTAACTCTAATGACGGCATGGACAGCTCAATCGAGAGCTTTGTTGTGAAGCTTGATCCCGGGAGTGTGCGGACATGTCTCCTGGTGTTTAGGCGCATAGGTCTCCCTCAGTAACGCATGAGCTGAAACACAATTCTGCTCAATATTGATTCAGTTAACGCCACGTGCTACAGCATTTGAGTAGGTGGCTATCCTCTGCAGCGGTCCATTCTCATTTGGCTTTTACGGCACCTGTCATCATAATTGATTGATTGATTGATTGATTGATTGATTGATTGATTGATTGATTGATTGATTGATTGATTGATTGATTGATTGATTGATTGATTGATTGTAGGGTTTGACGCTCTGACGCAACGGAGGCGATAAGGCGCGCTGTACACTCTAAGCTGGGTAACCCTTAATAGAGGTATACATTTTCGAATTTTTGTAACCTATAATTTATAAGGTACAAATGTAACCTATATCTTCGTAACCTTTATATACGTATACACGTAAGGGTTACTCAGTTATGGGTTACTTTGCAGCTTTCAGCATGTATACCTTTATATAAGTTACATGTACGGCCGTCCAAGGCCACACCTGGAAGGTGCCATGTTGCGCGCCACGCGCGCTTTCGCCGGCGCCGCGGTGGCGACACCCCGAAGGCGCCTTTCCCGCGTGGTAAACAAACATCGCGTTAGTGGAAGACGATATGTGCGACCATGCTGTCCATTGCACCGTCTAAGCTTTTGCGTCAGGTGTCTTTTGTTCGTCCCTTGAATAAACTGCCGGCTACACGGCTGAAGCTAAAAGAGAAGTCACTTCTATAATTCCTAAAATTGCGGTGCCAGAAAGCTTGAAAATGTTCTCTTAATATATATGCATTGCATTTCCTGTTCGATAATCGTTACCCAGGTTGTCACCCAAAAATCTTCGTGAGTATTGGCAACGCATAAGTCTTATAAACAGGCATAACTAAATTTGATGTTTGCATCAGCATTGTGCCGTTTAAGAAACCAGTATCAAACAGGCATGATAGGTCTTTTGGCAAATTGCGGGCATGAATTTGAGCTTTAGTTAAACAACATTAGGCTTTAGTGAAAGCAAGCCTTAGTGGAAACATGCACTTGATAGCATACTTCAAAAGGACGCCAAAGTTGTGATAACATAGCCTTAAGCCAAAAATTATTGTCTGACAACTTAGGCCATGATTATCAAAATAGAATTGAAGTACATGCACACATGTTTGCGCATTTGACAGGAGCAAATTTCCAGAAGTTGGTAGTTTTGAACTTTCACATTTATTATTATGAAACACCTGTGGGCTATTTATTAACAAGCAAAGCTGCGAACCACCCCAATGTTATTATCGTTCCTTAATGAGTATTAGGCGAGTGCGGATTCCTGGGAGAATTGGTGTTTCCTATATTGCTTAGTCTTCCAGGTAAAATTCGGTTTATTCATATATCCTTATTAAACCTAATTAATAATGTTGCTTGAACAGCTTCACAAACATGGCCAAATATACAGATTCTTTGCCTCAATATTTGCACGGATTTATGCAAAGTATTTCGAATTGTTTGGATACTGCCATTGAACAATTTCAGACGAATTCGAGTTTGAGCTACATTTATAAGATGGTTCTCAGAGGTGCACTTTCCCAGTACAGCGTTATTGTCATGGTTCCCCACAGAAAACACGCAGAATGTCGGAAAGTAGAAAGAACATTTATTACAAATTCACTGTTTCATACAAAGCAGTGTTTATGGCTATGTTCCCTGCATTCTCCGTTTCACTCAGAGTCTAATATTACACTTGGAATTCACTCGTCTTTACGAATCCATCTTTACACTTCCCTCTTAGGTTCCTCTTTACAGTTCCACCTGAGTTGTGATTCCCACGCCAAGTTATCGTTTTTTATGCTGCACTAACAAGTTTCTAGGCCGATTGCAATCTGTCTTTTGGACAAATTTTAAATGGGATCTATAATTTCCTACATGAAAAAAGGCGCTTGGAAAAATTCAGAGATAAGCTTCGCAATTTACGTAGTACACAAGCAGGCACAAAATCAGGGCACGCTGAAGATTTCCCGAGGTCATCTAAATAACTTGTTCATTGCTGCCGCAGATGGAGGTATATATGTTAGGGGCCGTCACTTGGATTTCCCCACCTTGAAGAGCCATCTACAGAAAATTTCAGAAACAGAACAAAATCCAGTGCAACCATAAGCCCCTCATATCAAACCACAGACATGTGAAGTACGAAAAATATATTGCACGAAAATTAAGGCGGAGACCAGAGAATGAAATGAAAGGCCACACCAGAGAAGGAGTGATTTACGGCCTTTCAGATAATTTCAGTAATCGTTACACAGAGTAATTTGGCCACATTGTTCAGAACAACGCGAAGCCACTACAGTCATACCGGCCAACCTTCCCGAATTTTAATCGTGCCGTGTTCCAGTTTATCTCTCGAAATGTTTCTGCATGCTCACCCAGAACAGGCAAAGAGTTTGGGCTACGAGATAAACTGACATACATTTGCAACAAAGAAAACAAAAACATTTCCGCGCCTTCATGTGGAATCACTAGTACACGCAACAGAGCGAACGTCGCACTAAACCCAGGAAACGTGGTTTCATGATGCTGACGCCATCTGCGTCACATTTTTGGCTGTACTTAAACATCTTCCCCCCTTCCCCCCCCCCCCCCTCCCTCCTGTACTGGCAGTTTCATTCTGAACAAGGATCCCACGTGGAAGCCGAAACGTTTTTCATTTCAGTAAAGTGTTCGTATCGGTGGTTTCTTCCTCGGCTATAAGTAAAAAGGAATCGCCAACTTACATTTTTTCTTCGTCCAGAGGTGTTGCGGGAGAGGATACATCTAGAACTTGCACCAATCTTCAAGTGGCATTCCCAGAAGGTGTGTAACTGTAATGACTCGAAGGGTTATTTCGGTTAAAATGTAATAGGCTTTAGAGCTGGGCAGTTGGCATACATTCATAATGAAAGAACACCTCAAACTTGACAAGACGAAGAAAAGAAGCACAAGCACTCACTAACCACTGGAGCTTACTTAAAGAGCTCTTTTCGAAAAAGAGTTCTTCTTGTTGGCTCTGCAAAACCACGCATCTTATAGGATAGCTAGAGTTGCTAAAAAACTACAAAGCTCCATGCTGAGGAAATCGTTATGTGAATTCATAACGTTCATGTAGTAACGAACTGATAGAAAGTCACTAAACATGAGGCAAAATAAGATACGAAATATAACATCATAACACCTAAAGAAAGGCCTCGCATTTTTACAAGTGAATCATCTTTTGTCTGTGCAGGCCTGGGTGACATTTTTACAAATAATATGAATGAATGTGTTTTAGTTATTGCATTTTCATACCGTTGTTGCCACTGAAATCAGACTTCATTTCAACTTGTGTCATACGCAGGGGAGTCCTGGTTGTCAGCTCAAGGAACACTGCCTGCAAGAAAAACAGTAGTGCTGATAAGTCATAGCATAGGTAGCCAGATGCAACCACACTTTTCGAACAGCCAGGAACCGATGAGGGTGCAGTACAAATTTTTACACCTCCACCTGTCTCCGTGTAATTCGTCACAATTTCTGTCATCAAAGAACAACAACAATCAATCAGCCTGCATGCTGGCTCATACATACCACCATTCTGTAAAGTCGCTTTACTGCACTACACTAGGATCACGCGAGACAACCATTTGCCTTGCAATACCACACGAATATATAAACCACAGATTTGTGTGAATGAGAATAATAAACCCACTTAACATGGTGAAAATGGCCCGCTGTCTCAAAATAACTAACACCAAATTTACCCAGTCAAGGAAAGGAATGACAAAAATGAAGAGTGTTGTACTGTGCGGTAGGGCAAACTTTCACAAAAAAAAGAGGCTTGTGCTGGACAAAAGTGAGTTTAGAAATTTCGGGCAGCATTTAGTGGAGTACTTTTCTGCAGCACACACCTTGTGTTTATCCGGATATATTACTACAAGACTAATAAACTAGACACCATTCCGAATATATGCAGCGAGAAAAATGAACATTTCCCGACGGCTGAAACAAAATGATAATAACCAGAGAATAGCGCGGTAATATAAGATTTTAATGGGAAAAATTCAATTATTCAAACAGAGCTACCTGACAATTACACGGGCCAACTCGTCAAATGCGCCCGATGCAGCCAACAGCGTAAACAAAACGCTCAACACGTGACGAAGGCGCGCAAGCAGAGCAGAAAGCAGGTCACGAGCGCCGTTATCTGTTACAATGTACGGGCTTTCCCGATCGTCCGCTCTAGTCTGACGCAACGAACGCACGCCCGTGATTTCATTCAATTGCCGTCGCGGACAACAGAAAACGTCCAGCGAAGCAACCAGTCAGGTAACGAAAATCCCTCTCTAATGCTGCAATTTCAAATTGAAAAGCCCCCAGCGAAAAGATACATCCAATGAAAACACGGAAACCGTTACGGGAATATACTCACCGAGTTCGCTTTCAGTGGCGCCGGGGCACTGGTCCGACATGCGAACTTGATACTGGTCGTAGAAGAACGGGCCGTGTAGCGCTGCCAGTCACAAGTGGGCTTGCCGCAGCCTCCGCGACTCACGCCGACAAATAAGTCTTGTAACAGCGATCCTCGCTTCATCGTAGGAGTATCAGAGCGGTAAAAAGGCTCGAGTGGCGCGAAAACGCGGCCACCGGGCCTGCGGGCGCCGCCATTTCTCTATATCCCGTCATGCAACGGAGTAATCAACGGCCGCCTGGAGAGAAGGCGCGACGAGCATCTCTTATATGTTACAGGGCGTTTTATAGGTTACAACGTAAAGGTTACATGTCAGATTTTGTTGATGTAACCTATAAATCATTATTGTAACTTATAAACCGCTTTTAACTTCACGCTTGTAACCCTTAGAATGAACTGGGATAAAGAAAACATCAAAATGGCTTCATTGTAACCTTTATTTTATAGGTTAATTCCGTTTAGAAGTTACATTATGGGTTACAGGGATTAGAGTGTAGTAGAGGGCTCCGGAATAATTTTGACCACCTGGGGATATTTAACGTGCGCCAAAATCTCGCACAAACGGGCATTTTTGCTTTTTGCCTCCATAAGGAAAGCGGCCGCCGCGGCCGGGAATCGAACCTGCGACCTCGTGCTCAGCAGCACAACGCCTTATCAACTAAGCCACCGCGGCGGGTGGCAGCTGTCATCATCCCTGACCGATCAATCTTAGTGGTCATGAGAGTATTGCTGCTAAGTGTGTTAACGTCACCGCTGAATCAGAGGTCCCGCACCCCTTCGATTAACGACGACAATGTTTAACGCGAAGCTTTCTCCTGAAGGATTTCTTGGTTGTACAATCCCACACGGTGAGTACGTGCTACTCCAGAGGTTAGCGCTATTTTCTAGAATTACCGCCGCAACTCTCGGGTACGCACTTCTTGGGCCTAAATTTTAGGTTTGGGTTCTACGACGTGGATCGGTGCCTGCTGCTTGGCCTAAAGTGAGCACTTTTAAGCGAAGCTTTAGTATTCTCCCTGATGGTGTCTGTAACGCGAACACGCCGGGGAAGTGAAAGAAAAAAAATCATGGGCTGTCTCCACTAACGTCAAGCCTAAGGAGGGGCGAAGCGTGCAGTGTATCAGTGTATTTAAGGATTAAGTCTCTCCCTTGCCAGAGGACGCGCGCTTCTTGGGCGCCGGAGAAGCTCCGGTGGTAGGAGTTATCGCGCGCCTAATGAGATTGTGGCACCGTCACTTGCGTCGAACTGGATTCTACCCATTGAATGAGAGACAAATTGGCCATAAGTTGTCTTTGTGTCACACGCCGCTGCCTGCGTAAGAAATATGCTAAGTTGCGAGGGCATCCGGAAACGATTGTCCTGGTGTGTTTTTTTTTCAATACGCGTTTTGGCTCAAGAAGATGAAACGTTCTATCTCTAGGCGTTAGATATGGAGTGTCCCGGTGTTTTGAAACCGTCACTACATCAGACGACACGAGACGCCTACAGCCCAACTATCTAACGTCTTTCGGCACTAAAACGATTTCCCTGGCCGGAACCGAACCTGGGTCTTTTGCGTTATTAAGCCGGTGTCTACACGATTGCTTCATTTCGACATCGTGGCAACACAGTCCAAACTGAGATGACAACTGATGAATTCGTCGCAAGAAAGCTTCGTGTTCAACCATCGTCGTCGTTTGACGAAGGGGTGCATAATTTTTTCGTGGGTGCTGGTTCAAGGTGTTAAACCTCAAAATTCGACGTTAGGCTCAATGTTCCTCGGCTGACAGCCTTACGACGTTCAGATCAACGTCATTTTCGTTGAACGTCGAGTTAGGGGAAGAGCAGTCGACTTTCACCTCAGAACATGACGTTAGGCCAATATAAGTCGCGCCGTCGCCCGCTTCCGTCACCATCTCCCTCTTCTGCACATCAAAGTTTAGCGCACAAGGTCTATCAGAGCGGTCACGAAGCTACGGAGTGAAGCGCTTTATTTTTCTACATTTCACCCACTACCATCATCATCATTTTCAGTGAAGGTCGGCTTTCGTGCAGTGCGTTTTCACGTACGGATATCATCAGCAAGAAGCTGCAAGCTTCGCTTAACTAAGCTCTAAGTCACCCGTGAGCCTCTGCCGCAAATGGAATCATTACTTGCTGCTTTACCCTCCACAATGGCAATGTCAGAGCTGTGATGGAAATGTTGGCATCGCTGTAAGAGACGTTTGAAGAACGGGCCTAGCATTTCTTACGGCAGCAGCCATCGTAATTGGCTAATCACCTTGAGTAGGTACTTTAAAGCAATATCAGTATTAGTAACTTCGGCGTTGGGCCTTATGATATGCCTAGCAATTCATTGTACGTAAAGTGGCGGGTATTGGTTCACGACGGCAGAACTCAAACTCTAACGTTCGACGTAACAACGGGCCGTCGCATGCTTAATGGGGACGTCCCACTGCCGCAATTCTGTGTTGGCAGCCACATGGCGCGTGGCATTCACTGAGCATGTCAGGCCAGTGCACACTCATCCTTGCTGCTAACTTGAGTTTTGGTATTTTCGATTGTTTTCACATGGCTGTAGCGGCAACAATAGTGCAAGTTCGAAGGGTTCAGTAGATGTTTCGCAGTCCAAGTTGATCGTGGTTCGGGGTGAGAGCGAACGACGCAGTTGGATTCGTCACTTGCGGGAGCAAAAATATTGCGGGAGAGGGATAAAGGGTTTTGGGCCTTCTTCCCTGCGTACGCACTTACGACGATGTGCATGGGAGGACACGGTCCTCCCCAAATGCCACTCTCAGCAGCATTGCTACATGTGCACCAAGACGCAACTAAGCAAAATAAGACGAGACAAACCTATACCATCCCTTCACAAAGCTTTTCGTTCGACCAACCCATCTCTGGGGAAACACATCAGTTTTTTTTCACAGGATGACATCGGCCGCACTAGGACAGCTTTCGCTTTAAATATTAAGGGTGCAGAAATGAGAAATATTGCCTGAAACAGGTCAGCCATAAGCTGTTCCAGGCTGCCAACACGAACGGCTTCCTCTGCGCTGGCAGCAAATTTGAGTGGCTTAGCTATAACCGGAGGTGGTGTCCCTAAGGGTACTTTTCAGTTCGCTGCACTAAATGACTTTGCCATAAGCGTGTTTCTTGCGTGTGTCAGCCGCATCGCCTCTGCGAGCTTGAATGAGAATATAAGACAAGATGCTTCAACATAGCAAAAAAATTGACATCACAACTTGTGTGGATAAAAATTTTGCGCTGGTTTATTATCGTGACCCGAAAACTTTACGCTCGTGCAGATTACCAGCTGTCACCATATCTTTCACTATTCTTATATGCTAACAGAGGCGGTCTCTTTATTGAAACAAAACTTGCGTACAAATTTTATTAAATTTAATAACGTCCTAGAGGCCTTTAAGCGTCAATTTTTGCTGTTTTTTGCTGTATTATATTCGTTGCATACCGTGAACAACAATCCCTTCCACCTGCTCTTGTTAGAGTTCTGGTTCATAAATGCTGCATGAATAAGACAGAAAATTAACATCTAGTTCCGAAAGTAAAAGTAAATGTTCATCCTGTGCAATGAATAACCGATGCGTGGCAACTTTATGCAATGCTGCTTCTTGATGGACAGCGCTTGCACAAACAGGCCGCTTAATAAAGTTAGGGGGAAAGTTTGCCTAGTAGTCAGGTGCTGTGAAAAAGAAGGCGAATGCGCCTGTGCGCTGTTGAAAATTAAAAAGGTGTCAGTGGAGTAGGCTGTGTTTATAAATCTCTATTGCTTTTTAACGAGGTGGTTAGACTCAGCAGAAAAAGCCTCCTTTTCCAAGGCAACAGAACCTCCTCACGAAATTTTTACTCTTTCCTCTTCCTCTTAGCGTTTGATGGGCTACTATGGCATGTGCAGTGCTTTTGTCATTTGCTATTTTCATTTAGCCCGTAACTTTTCGCTTTTTTTCTTCACTGTTACTGCTTGTCCCGGCGGAACTCCTATTCTGGAAGATTGCTTGCACTGGGGGACCTTCACCTTCGTACAGGCTTGCCAGGCGTGGCAGTGTCTCTTAGTGTGTATTCTTATTTTCTTCGAATAATTGTTCAGAACAAAAACCTAATAATTAAAATGTAAAGCCAGCAACAAGTCTATCATTAGACTCGTCTGCTCGCCTTGGTGTGGTAACTTAACAAATTAGCAGGAGGTCCTGGTATACAGGGCTTTTAAAATAAAAGGGAAGTATTGAAGATGATGTACAGAATACAAGCAAAAACGGGAAGAACTTGTCCTGTTTTTAGGGCGTCGAAAGTGCACGTGAATTCCCAAATGAAGAGCGCTAAAAGGTAGGAAGGCGCAAATAAAAACAAGGACATCCCAAGCCTTTGTTTTTTTGCGCTGTTCTATTTTCTTTTGTTATCCTTCGATGGCTCTAGTGGTTCAGACAGATGTGTTATTTAGATTTATTCAACACGACGTGGAATGAGGCTGCGCTGGGTATGCTTAGGCTAAACAAATGGCTCAATAAAGATGTGGAATGACACCCAAACTTTCAACTGCTGGCTTTGTCGTTAGGTCAATTTATACCTGCAAAGAACACCCACTTTAAATATTACGCGAGCAAGACGTCAAAGGGGTAGGCAAACCTACAAGGGAAACGACAAAAACTTACATTGGAAATTCAAGATACAGAAGTTGTCTTATTTTCTGAAGGCCTAAATATAACCCTCTCTTCTTGAAGATGTATGTTTTTACAATATTGATTGAAATTTATAATTTTTAACTTGTCTCCTCGCATTTTTTTGGTTACGAAGTTTTGTGGAACAACATTGTCCATTTCGGATATTTTATCTATTACCTACGTTATTTCGCCAATTATAAATGTCTGCGGAAATGCAGGGTAAAAACACAGTTGCTCGCGGTGCCCGATTTCTATTCGTATTTCTGTCATTTGTGTTTCCAGAATGTATGGTTTTTCTTTCTTTAGTAAATGACACGAATAGGATGCAAACATTTTCATGTTTTAAATTGGCTTGAAGGGTTTTCTTTTCTTTATTTTGAGTAGAACACTTTTAAAGAAAAGCCAGCTAAGCTTCACTGGTAGCGGTGACATCCGAGTAGTACACAAAGCAGGAAAGACGACTTTAACACACTGCCGATAAGCAAACTTTACAGAATTAGATTCACAAAGGCTGCATGAATCATACACCCCATAATATAATGATGAGATGTCTTTGCACACCTAACGGACCCTTCATGATAGGCACAATATAATTTGGCAGTACACATGGTTATCGATGATGATGGAATACATTCTCCAATGAGCGTTAGGCTTTGTCTTTGGACTGTTGTGGTGCGGGTTTGGACGTTGTCGTTGGACTTTGAGTTGAGGTGGGCTCTTGCTTTGGAATTTGGCAGTACTCATTTTGGACTTTCGGAGAGTAGGTTTCAAACTTTGGCTTTGACTCAGGTTACATGGGAGGAAGCTTTGCTCATTAACCATTTTTCTCTTAACAAACAGGCTTTGACTTTTTTTTACGTGGTTATATCGTAAAGTGTGTTAACCCTGACAATTATACATTTTTTTTTTGCAAATGCGGGGTGTTTCGCGGTTCAAGCTGTGTGATTGCTCGGTAAAGAATGCTGCGGATTAAAACCACCGACAAATTGAATCCGTTTGATTGCACATTCCCTGGCGCTTTTAAAGTCGGCAAAGCACAAACTTTATTGTTCGTGGGCTCAAGTACGCATGTGCGCCACAATTTCTAGGCATGCCTGTAGATGAGTGCTCACATACCACGCCATTTTGTGCTCTGTTGTCTGCGCAGCTTTATTTTGTAGACGCGCTTTCCAACGAAAAGTATCTTTGTGTTTGCAGTTGTGCTGGCCGTAAGTGGCGTTCTATATCTGACTCGTTTTTCTTCAAAATTGTGTCTTTAGCTTGGGATCGATTCCTCGGGTGTCTCGTGCATTTATGCCAATGGGACTTACTTGTGTCCACACTTACGTATATCTCCTGGTCGACACAAATCTTCGTAAGATCGTTCACTGTGCATGTTTGTGGCTCTCAAAGAGTTTTCGTGATCAGTGGCAATGATTACACAATCATAAAAAATACTTCCACGGCGTCCTCCGTCGTCTGTCGAAATTCCAAACAGCTCTGCCAACAGGCCACAAAAGTTAAGTAAACCATTTCTTTGCAACGGAACACAGTGACGCAAACTGCATGGCTTTGTACCGGTCACAGACGAGGAAGCAAGGCGCTGTGAAAAGTCAATATTCATCAGCGACAAGAGCAGTATACACCCAGAACCGCTTTCGTAGGCATTACTCTAAAATTGTACGAACACAATCACATGATGGCGCTTCCTGTGCATTGAGGGGTAGCTTTAAAACGTGACATGGTTGATCGTCCACATTTTATATGCCTCGTAAGGGATCTAAATATCCCAATATCAATCATAGCTTGATATCGATAGCGCTTTCTTTGAATCAAACCCGTGTAGCTTGCTTACAAAGGTTATCTTCTTGATTTTCTTGAAAAAAAAAAATGTTTATGAAGTTTGGCCTATATATTTTTGCCCTGCTACTTGCTTGATTGCAAGTTCATAGGTAAACGTTCACTTCTTTGCGGAGTGTAGGTTTCATATCCTTTACTGCGCGAGCGAAATGAAGATTAAACCATGGGTTGGTTGTTTCTAGACAGAAAATATTGTAGGAAAGAAACACATGCCAACCGCGTGAGTCTATATTGGGAGCGTGCACACAGTTCTACATTTTCTCACGCCTAAAGCGGCCCATAACGTACTGTTGTGTACGGCAAATATGCTAGCACTTTGTTACGCTGTTGAAAACACACACTCTCTCCAAGAGCAACTAGTGCATTTGAAAAAAGGGTGATTATTGATATGCATAGAAACAAAGGAAGGTTAAAGGCTGCAGAAGCGCAATTCTAGGGTAATTAAAATCTCTTGACTTTACTTACCTTCTACAAACAAAATGTGGCGGATTAGTGGCAGATGAAACGCACGTTTAAGTAGGGAACATGAAAACACATTGTTTTGGAATCTCTACATTGGAGCGAAACGGTAGAATCCCTAATTTATATTACCACTGCTCTTAAAAGTCCCTCCACTACGCAGTTATTTTGGTTCGAACAAAACCATTATGTACACTACAGGTTTGTTCAACCTGTTTTTGTTTATAATGCATTCGCCGTAGGTGATGTAGTGATGTGTGTGTAACGAGGGACATAGAATACTGCATTGTCGCGGTATTCTTTTATTTTTAAAAACAGTAGTCTTTCTCGGCCTACGCAAACTGGACAATTTTGGTGTCTATGTCTGCTGTTCTTTCATTTGCAGTCGGTCAGCGCATAATGGAATTCTTGAATGGGAAGTTTATATCTTAAAAAACGTTTCCAAACGTTTAATTCTAGCAACAAACTATATGTTTGCAAACATTGCTGCGCCGAAAGAAAACCATTAGGCACATTTGAGGTAGAAAATATAAACTAAAACTGGCGATGTTCTTTTGTTTCAACAAAACGTGCGTTTAATAACAGCTATTTGCGAGTAAAAAATAAGCATTAAAAAATAACGCTTTGAACGCGAAATACAAACGGAGCAAGCGCCCCACCGATACATTGTGGAGGCGTATTAGGCTCAACCGCAACAAAAGCTTAGAGTAAATGAAGCGCGAACACAGTGGAACACGGTAAAATTGAATAGGCTTCAGCGAACATGCACAGTATTTTATAGTGGAAAGAGCGAGACAGGAGAAGATTGGGAGAAAGGAGAGGCTTTTAGGTAGCACGGTGGGCAGAAGGCAGCGTTTCAGAAGTCTTTCTGAAGAAGAGGAGGCAGAAGAAGAAGTCAGAAGAAGAAGGGAGAAGTCTTTCAACGACATTTGCAGCGAAGTGAGCAGGTACACAGCCATATTTCTTTCTAATTCTGCACCATACCTTAGACAGGCATAGGATGAGAAGAGATATGGCCAGCCTTACATATGCAGCGCTCAATCGGTCACTCACCATCCAACAAAAATTTCAGTCATTTTGTCATGTTTCAGGGAAAAGTATCATAGAAAGGAATGTCTATTGTTTAAAAATGTGTGCATTTTATGTATACCGGAATTACACATACATTTCCATATGTCCAGCTTCATTCTCCATTAGCCTTTCTAGACATGGGGCGCATGTGTACCACACAGGCGTGATAACTATGTCCGACCTAAGGAAACACGTGTGACGGTTACCACTCACACCATCACGTACCCAACAAATGCCACGTGAGACTTCTACCTTTTTTGCTGACAGTATTTACTCGTTCGGTATCGAGGCAGCATTCAAACGTTTTAAGTGCGAATGCACTTTATAAGCGACCCCAAACCTTCCACCGCCGGCGGCGGCGGCGGCGTCCGCAGTCCTCCTCTCCCTAGCAACGGCGTGGAGCGGAGAGGAGCGTCGGTAGCAACGGCGCGGTGACGTCACTTCACCACGTGACCGCGCTCGCTCCGCCTCCTCGCCGTGGCTGCGCGGGTGCGCGCCGCTCCCCGCACCGCTCCTCGCTCCGTGACGTCATGGTATGACGTCACAGCGCGCCTCCTCTCCCCAGCAGCTGCCGCGCGCCTCTCTCTCCACCGTGACGTCACACTCTCTCCTCTCCCCCTCGCTCGGCTGCAGCTGCCGTGCGCCGCTGTCTCTCTCCCCTTGCGCTCGCCTCCTCTCTCAGCCACCTGGCTCGGCGCGCTCGGCGCGGCGTACCCCCCTATATATGCAGCGATAAACTGCCAGACCTCCGTGGGTCGGCTCGCGCGCGCTAACGGGCGAATGCCAACGGATTTTAACTTTACTCCCCCTCATAGCATCACCCCGTGCATTCGCACTTAACCATGTTCACCCTCGGGGAAATGCTTGGGAGTTTTTTACCCGAGCCCATTTCTTTGCTCCTCGCGTGCCAAGATCAGATTTTCTATGCTGTGGTCTAGAGCTAAAAATGTTTTCTTTCTTTCTTGCGCTGGACTTCCTTCTTGCGGAACCTAATAGTGCTCGGTGCCGGTTTTGCACAGCCCGTTTGGCGGTCACTCAAGGCGAACATAACCTAAGAAAAGCAACATGTGGGGAGCAACAGGAAAACACAAGTTGTAGAGCGGAGAAAAGAAGAAAAAATAGCGTAGTGTACTAATGTAGACGGCGAGAACGCATGCTGATTCGTTGTTGTGTCAGTACTTGCTCTTATCTAAAATATTAAAGAATAGTGGTGACCTTGTAGGACAGGAAGTGATATTTCAACGGTTAGGTCTGTTCACCTAGTGGTGTGTGACTGTGGATTTGTCAAGTATCCCGGGTCGGCTTTTCTTCAGATTTGGCAGCCTGCGCGTCGCTTCGTCGATTTCGGGTTTCCGCGTCTCGCGGAGTATGTTTGCTTGTCGATGCACACTTTACGCGCCCTGTGTACGAGTAACACCTTCTGTTCTATCGCACTGTCGTCGCTTCATTCGTTGCACTTCCAGAATAGAGTTTGGTAGATCTTATTATGTACAAAAAAACATGCTTTTTGGCTTCCGTCAACATCGGCAGCTAGAATTTCACACCATTTGTTGGTGCAAAAACAGAAACCACCAGTGATTCAGAACACGCGAGAGTGTTTGAGCACCTTTTCTGCAAAGATCCAGCGAGATTTGAGCTGCAAGGATCTGGCCTTTGTACGTCGCGCGACGTATATAAAAGTTATGTCATTTATGTCGAGGTGTCCAGCCATATCGCAGCACTGAAAAACATTACGCAATTGGGACATGGTAAAAACTCGTATTGCTGGTTATGTGCAAGTGAAAGGCTGTAAGGCTTGAACTTAACTAACAATAACGACCTAATCCTGTAGGTATAGTCTAAAGGCAAGTGTTCACATCGAACACTCGCAGGCAGACAAAAATAAGGGAAAAAATTGTTGTATGTTAACCACGCTTTAAAATGCGGGCATGCGTCACGAAAGTTCACCCTGAACACTTTGGCATGTGAACTCATTCGTCTAGCCTGCACTGAAGTGTTAATATTGGCCTCACATGATAAAAATTTGAACACATATCACACTTTTTTGACCCCCTCAAGCAGATTGGAGGCTCTCTTGTCACTTTACCTTTACAAGACGAAGCCATGCGTACAACCAACGTAAGTACACCCTTTAGAAACACCAGCTATAAATAAGATGGAGTTCTAGAAGCCCCCCTATTAAAGAAGAACGGACAAACACGTGCGCTGAATAAGATATTAGGACGCAAAAGGCACTCATGGTGAAACTTTCCGGAACATTCGTGCACAGAGTTGCGGGTGCTATGATAGAGGCAGGACGCAGAAAAAAATATCACAGGGGACGCGAAAACATAGCACTTCGAGTAAGAAATCTGCATGCACTGCTGCCTCTTACGAAGATAAGTGCTGTAGAGGCAGACGCGAAAGAGGCAGGGACGTAGCACTCTCCTCCGTCCTGCAATTAGATTTCGTGGTCGCTGTTGCATGGGCCTCTCTATTTGGTAGAGCGGTAGGAGTTCCAGCGTGCCAGTCTAACGCAGCATAAGAACTACTTCTTTCTAGAAAAAAATACCAGATAAAGTGGTTGCGAAAAGGGTTTGCGTCGCCTCGAAGTACAACAAACGAATACGGGAAAAAGTGGGACTCATTAGTGGCATTCTGAAACCGTTGTTTTGATTCTGATCATCCCACAACGAAGCCTCCGGCGAAAGCGCTGAACATGGGGCTGCACATGTGGCTTTGATTTTGTTTTTTCTAAGGCTTAGCAAGTGTCTCCGCAACCCGACGTGATATACTTAGGAATACGACATGCATCTTTGAGCTCTGCATTATGAAAATTCTGGGGCCGGCGCAGCCACGTGAAATAAGTAGGCTCTCGCGAGATAGTGTTGAGCTCAACACGTGCGGTTTTGTGGTGTTTGCTTTTGTGCGTTTTTGGGGCATTTGCTTTGCCGCCTTTACTGCGTATAAGTAACAAATAATAAAAATTTGATTTCGAAATAGTACATGAGGGCTGAGCGTACAGGCTGCTTATTCTTGTATTTTCGTACTGCGTTGTGCAACGTATTCCGTCTTGCGCCGGAGTTATGCAGGAGGTGGAGGAGAAAAAGAAGGAGGAGGAGCTAGAGGAAGAGCTGGAGGAGAAAGGCTAGCTGTTGAAGAGTAACTTCCTTACTTTTCCTTTACAATTACTCAACGATTAAAGCAAGCTTTCTCTGTCTCACTAATGGCGTCGAAAAGAGGGAACACACTACAGGAAAGCCAGCTTTACACAATAAATTTTACAAAACGCTGATGTGGATAAGCGGAGACACGTCAAGAGACTCAAGGACAAAACGATTCCCTGGGTCACAACAGAAGCAAGGTCTCCCTCGTGATGGAGCTGACGTCAATTCCTAGATACCCAGTGTTGAGGTACAGGACCCAAGGCCATCTCTAAGCTAAAGATACGCTTTACTCACCTCTTCTTTCTCTACTAGCTCATGATGATGATCATTCCCCAGTTTGCACGTACTCTTTGTCCTTTTCCACAACATACTCCCGCTCGCAAGCATGATGCTGACGCACAACCGCGTAGAATGCTTCAAACAGTTAAAAAAATAAAATTCTGATTCCGTCCGCAGTCTCATTGAATTCTGTTACGCCACTCAGTCGATGATCGTCCTGCCGTTTTCTTTTTCAACGGTGCTTTGAAGTTCCATGCTGCTTCCGAACGATGGTATTTTTTAGATTTGCGATGAAGGTGGAACAACGTTCTGTTGCGTTTCATGGAAGACATCACGGCTTGTCGTGCGTCTTGCTAGGCTATTATGTTGTCTTGGTAGGAATTGTGCGTGCGTACGTATCATTTTTGTGCGAACGTGTCTTCTAAACGTGCATGACCTAGTTCGCTTTCGCCAGACGCAAATATTTCGTAGATTAGTGGATTGTCCAGCAGTTCTGACCCCGGTGCTGATTCTGGCAGTATCACTCTTCTTACTGTGCTTGTACCGAAGTCTGGGCCTCTTGCGCGGGTTCAGGTCGGTTTTCCTGTCGTTACTCTTAAGGATCAAAAGCATTTCAATAACTGGTTTCTGATGATCGGTTACGCTCTCAGCAAGGTGCTTCAAGAGTTCTTCACACTCTCCCCTTTGCGGCTGTAAACATTTCCTCTGAGATGGCGGCGTTGCGTATCTGGCAGGGCTATAGTTGTCAGCTGAAAATGGGGCCCTGGTTGCTCGTATATTAGTCGTCACAAGTGATCCGTCGGGGTAATCGGATCGCTTATCACCGCCAGCTGGAAAGGTAGTAGATGGGTTCCACGATGGTTTGGACGCGTGCGACGTGATGAACGGTTGCGGGTCCTGATGAAATGTTGTCCTTCGTTACTTGCTGCATGATGGTGTCGGTACAGGTCAATCGCATTTGGGACATTTTTTTTCACTCAGCAGCCACTTGGCGCAAGAAATCATGTATAAGTAGTTGTCCGAATCATAGTAATCCCTTTTACAGTCCTCGTTGTCTAGGAGATCTCGGATCTGTCCATCAACCTTTGTTGACTCGTCCAGCTCTTCGATGAGACATTCGTGGGGGGTTTCAAGCATACCGACTGTCGAAATTGGTGAGCTCACAATGTTTTCTGTAGTGTTTGTGAGCTCAGATTCCTCTGCGCGGAGAGTGTGCCTCAGCTCTTTTTCTTGACCCACGACCTCGCTGTCCTCGGTATGCTGAATGTTGACAGGGAGGGTGTTCTGACCACGGTGCTGCTGTTGCACATCTCCGGGTTTCACGTGAGCAGTACGATGCGTAGAACAGCCAGCCATGATGGGCTCCGTTCATGTGCAAGGGCTTGGAGATCAGGAATTTATGGCGTTTCCCGGGCCTCGCTTGTCTCGAGGTCGCCTTGCGCCGTCATCAGGAGTTCACTGGGCCCTTCCTCCCGGGTTTCGCGATATCATATTCTTGAGGAAAGCCAAGGCCATTTCTCTGCTAAAGACACCCCTAATCACCTTTCCTTTGTCTACTAGCTCAAGATGATGATCCTGCGCACCTTAGCACGCCCTCTTAGACCTTTTTCACAACACCCGACGCAGTCAATGCCGATTGAATATCACAGTTCAAGTTTTACTCAGGTTGTACGGGAGAAAATGTCTTGTGTTAACCATGTTTCTCTTAAGAAAGGGGCTTTGACTTTTTTCATTTTGCACATCCCCTATGAGTGGAGTGTTAACTTGTCGTGTAGAAAAGTAACTTATTCTACTAAAAACTCACGGCTAAGCTAGCTGCTAAACAAAAACGTTCTACCATATTATGAATGCTTTCTGACACATAAGCCGATCAACATCGACATAAGAAGAAAATCCGGCACCTTGGGTGTAATATTTCGTTGAACCCTCCCGTTGGAAAAAGTCATTCGCCCCACAGTAAAATTGTACAGGTGAATGTATTTTCTACCTTCAACCTTTCAGCCTGAAAAAAATAAACAATTAATCTCCACTGAAACAGGGTGTCCAACATTGCTGCCCCCAAGCAATGTTGTAACATGAAGCCGGTGTTGTAACCTTGCATTCCCGGCACTAGTGACATAATTGTTGGCAACAAAATTGCCTATCTATTTACAACATTTCTGACGTGAATTCCAGATTCCTTAGCAAATTTAGCAACACCATTACCCCTCTTAAGCAAGGCTGGGTCGTGTTCCCCGTGCCCCGATTATTTCACTAATGGCTGTTCCCACATCGCAAAAAAACTTATTCATTTCGTGTAATTTGTGTAGGTATTATTAATGAAAAACAAAGGCTGGACTTACAACGGCTCTGGCTGCTCTGAATCGCTAATCAAAGACTGGGTACGTATAAAAACCCGGCTCTAGTATGCACCCAATTTTTGAAGAAAACATTCCACATGCTCACTGACGCGCGTAATCAAATTAATTTAAAACTCAGCTGTGTATTAATGCAGTAATTTTATGAATCAAAGTTCCAAGACAGAATACTGGATGTTTCCTTTTTTTATTCGAAAGATTGCCCTGCGGAATAACGGTGCACAATTCACAGGTACACGAACAAAAAGTTTGCTTCTCGTATAAAGTCCAGAAGGTGCCGATGAAATGGTCCATGAACCCAGCGCTGCAAGTCTGGAGGGCGGCCAAGGTGCAGGCCGGTTGCACGAAGGTGCCGTAATAGGATCTGATGCAGTCTAGGGCAGGTCCACAGCAGATGCTGCACATTCACATTCCGAACGCGGATATAAAGAATATTTACAGACCTAAAAACACACTTGGGGGGAGCTACCCATATATTGGGCCAGCGGTGGCAGTGATATTGAACGATAACAGAGTGTCATTTTGCCCCACTGAGCCAAATGACATTTTACATAATCAACGCGCTCCGCAACCACATAGCATCAACAAACACTCCGCAGAAGCACACGTGCAATATTTTCCCCCGGTATTGGGATGCTCCTTACAATAACAATTTGAACCTATTAGTTGTGCAACTGGCCGCCTGCAGGTATTAAAGTTGGTGGGCTCACAGTACCGTGTTATTGAGATGTTGGGAACTTGTAGAAGAAATAAATATTCCTATTGTGAATTGTTTTGGGACTGTGATTCTGATTGCAGTCACTGTTGGGTATCAAATGTATTCTTTAGTAAAGGTACTTACGCAATCATTGGAGATAGCACTGTCATCGCCATGCCAGATTGGCGCAGAAGTTGTTAAATCAGGCGAGCCTCGTCTCACATACCCGTTGTATTCTCTAGTCCCAAACCGGAATGGGCTGACAATGTTTCAGAGCCGTACATTGGTTGGGCCCTAAGAGTGGGTCGCCCATGCATCCATCTGTCCGGTAGAACAAACAGGCAGGCAGAGTTTTGCTCTTTCAAGCGCAGTGATATTAGCAGAAATTATCACTGCGCTTGAAAGAGGAAAACTATGCCAGCCTGTTTTTGTACCGACCGACACATGCATGAATTGTGGCGTCTTCTGTAAAGCAACTCTGCTGTTCCGCACAAAGTGGTGGGTTTGATTAGCCGAGATTGCAGGCTACACTTTCGGCGTAACAGCAGAGCTGTTTTTCTTGGGACTCATATCATTGATACTGCGGCGAAACAATTACCTGCGTTAATCACGCTAGTGGAAAATTCACCAAATTTCAACCTATAAGTGGTTGAGACTGTTGTATAAGTTGTCAGAATCTTCGTTAAGTTCCTAACAGGGACAACTTTAACTATCAAATTCTGAAACGCAAACGTTGATAATGGTTGGGATTTTTATGGCGCAAGGCCGACTAAGGGCAAAGTTCGCCAATGAAAAGTTATTTTATCATCACGAAGTGATAGTAAACGTAAAACAATTAGCTAAAAATTTATGCGAAACGACATCAAAGACAATGTAGATGACTGGTGTAAAGGGGGAGGGTATCAACATGCATGGTAAGTGATGAGGTGTAAAACTGGACATCACTAAGAAACTTCAAAGTACGCTTGTGAGTAATTATGGGGTGTCCCCTAAAAAGTAGCATGGGTGTAGCGGAATGTGTTGTCTGTATAGTTGTGCGAAGTCTGTGTATCGTATTGTTTCTAGTCCCTTCCATTGTATGAGGATGTAGATCACGGACACGGCCTCTCCAGACCTGCTAGCTTAGGCGCCTTCTGTGTATCTATTGCGTGTGTAAGTGGTGTATGGTCCCAAGCGAGGTTTTATTACGTCTAACTTGACTGTTTGCTCACTCCAGGGTGTTTGCCATGTTTTGCGAAGTTGTTGTCTTAAGTGTGGCCTTACGTCGGTGTAAGGTAATGGGGTTATGTCTGCTCTATTCAAGAGTATAGCAGCAGCAGCCATTCAATCCGCGACTTCGTTCCCATCCATACCACAGTGGACAGGTACAGTCGGGATCAATTTGAAGGTTATCGCGGAAGCACGGACTGACCGCGACGACAGCGCCTTAGCCTGACACTTTTTAGCATCAGCCACAACGACATTATGCTAGGTTTGCTTCTCCCTTGGCTGTTCCAGGCAGTGCGTACACTGCCTTCAAAAACGATAAAGGCCACGCTCATTTCCTTTTAAATGCAGAGCATTTCCTAGCCTCGCCTCTTCCTGCGTCGGACAGTGTCAACAGCTCCGCGTCCGCAGCAGGTGCGCCTCTCCTTCCCTCCTCTCTCTCAACAGCAGCTGGCGCGCGCATGCGTCGTAGTCAGCCCGTTCGCTCCGTCGCGGTCTCGGCGTAACAGGTGCGTGATAGCAGCGCGGTGGAGTGTGGAAGGGCGCGCGCTGCTTGCGCATGCGCGCTCTCCCCCCCGTACTGCTCTCCCTCTACTGCGCGCGCTGCAAATACAGCGGCTAGCGGTCGCTAGTGTTTCAGTCACTGCGTTGCTCCTTCCTTCCTTGGTTGACGCTCGTGCCCACGTTTACCCGTGTCTGCTACTCCAGCATCACGGAAGAAGCGATGGAAGCAACACTGCCTTCAATCAGTACTGAGGCCCCAATGTTCTGCATTTACTCGTGTTCCCCTCGCGCGAAGGCGTGGGAATTTTTTTCTTTATCCTTTTCTCTTATCATGGTCATACTGCACATTGATACGCAACCTTCTCAGTGTAAGTATGCCGGTACGCCAGGGCGCTGTTGTGCAAAAAAAATGTAATTTGCTTCCGCAATGCCACAATGCCGAGGTATCTTCAGTGTTATCTGGTTGCCGAGGAACGAAACGCGGATACGTCACCGAAAAAGGAATGAAGAAAAAACTGCGGCAGTCAGCCTTTGCAGAAGCGGGTGAGCGAATTCTAAGCAACAGCCAAGGGGTGAGGGTAAGCAGCATAATCTCATCTTCGCGAATAAAGCACTGCCACAGAACGGCGCTCTGGTATTGCTTGCTCGCTGCTCCCGAGATAACTTTCAAATTGAGCCTGACTGTCCACAGCAAAGGACTAGTTCAAAGTTTTGGACATAAAAAGACAATACCCTTGATGATCAGATTTACAACGTGTGTTTTGAAAGATTTTGTTGACGACAATGCCCGCAGAACACTGAGGGAATATGTATAGATAATGGAATTGTGAGATGCAGCTTTCAAGTATATGATTACAACTAGAAGTACTCCATAAGCCTCTGCCGTAAAGATACTAGTAATATTACTCATAGTTTTAGTGACATTAAGGCCCGGTCTGTGTGTTCTGCAGTATACAAAGGTGGCAGTTTAGGAGGCGTCCGTATAAAATTCAGAACAGTGATACTTTTGCTGCAAATAGAAGAAGAGCTGCATAATTGCACATCTGGTAGCTCGGTTTTTATGGATATGTTTGACAGATGTGTCGCATGATACAGGGTGGAGATGCCATGGTGCTAAAAAATGTGTTGCAGAAGTTTGGATGGTATCTAGAAAAGAGACAGCATGCTCTGACGCTTCCTCTCTAACTCTGTAAGAGAAGGGCGCCGAGAACGATGCTTGATATAGCAGTTCAGTCATAGATGTATCATAAAAAACTGATTTAAAAGGATGGTGAGGCATGGATGAAATTTAAAAAGCATAAAGGATATCTGTGTATGCTCGTTGACGTTGTAGGTTCCACTCCACATGGAGGCTTTCTACCGGGTTAGTGCAGAAGGCGCCACATGTCAGGCGCAGCCACAAATGAAGCACTGGGTCCAGCATTTTGAGGGGTGTTTTACTTGCTGAGCCATAAACAGCACTTCCATAGTCTAATTGTGAACGTATCAGGCTAGTAAAAAGAGGTAAAATAAGTTGTTTGTCAGCACCATTTGAAGAGTGGGAGAGAACATTGAGAATAGTCTGAGCCTTTAGGGATTTATGTTTAAGTTGTTTTATATGTTGAATCCATGTGAGCTTTTCCTCAAGGACTACACCTAAAAACGTGTGTTTATTTCAGACTGGTATTGAGACACAATTGAGTTTGATGTCTGGATCTAGCCGAATGCCACGCCTTTTCGAAAAGAAAACACAAGTACACTTTACTATATTAAATTTAAAACCGCTGCTATCTGCCGAGACAGCTAGCTTGTTAACACCAAGCTGGACTTGGTGCCCACAGATAGACAGGTTACAAGATTTAAAGGATAATTGTACGTCTTCTACATAGATGGAGCAGGATTCAATGCAAAAATTTGGGCGAGTTGGTGACAGGGCTTTGACATGGTAAAAAAAGCGAAATAGGCGGGCACAGAAGAAGAGAGAGTAACACTGGACGAGCACTAGACAAGCGCTCGTTCAGTGTCACTCTCCCTTCTTCTGCCCGTGTCTATTCCGCTTTTTTAGTGCGCCGAATTGAGCAGGACATTGATGGTGGCAATGCCTTTCTGAGTGAATTAACGTTTACAATACACAGAGTGCAAGTCAAAACTCCACCTTGCGGCACGCAATTTCGCTGCACATGAACACTAGAGAGTGCACTTCCAGCTCTTACACGAAAGGTTCATTCAGACATGTAACTGGCAAGCGTTTTCATCATGTTACCCGACATGCCAAAGGACTTCAAATTGCTGAGGGTACCATACCATCCCGCAGTATAATATGCCTTTTCAAGATCAAATAATACTGCAGTACAGTACTGCTTGCGAGTAAGCCGCCTTTTATATATGCCTCTAATGCAACGAGTTGATCGTTGGTAGATCGCCCCGCCCTGAGGCCGGCCTGGCCACCCTCGAGGAGACCATTGTGCTCTAAGAAGTACACGAGTCTCCTGTTTATCATCTTCTCGTAGAGCTTACACAGGCAGCTTTTCAGGGCAATAAGACGATAACTGGCAGAAGAAGAAAGGTCCTTCCCTTCCTACAGGAACGCTACTACTATGGCCTCCCTCCAAAATCGTGGAATGTGCCCCTAAAGCCATATTTTGTTGCATATGTGTAGGATTGTTTCGAGAGTGTCTGGGTGCAGGTGTTGTATCATCGTGTATGTAATCGTATCGGTACCTCGAGCTTAAGGTGAAGCTTAAGCTGTAGGTTTATTTGTGCTCAGGGCAGCCTTGCACCCGTACAGTGTATATTCAGAATTGTAACCGCATTTTGACTTGTCACGGAGGGACTTTATTTCACAAGCGTTTTGTGTTTCAGGAAAGTTTTTGTGTAGTGTGCTGAACTGGAAATGTGTTGGAAGTGTTGTACAAGTGTGTTACCCTGATCTTCGAGCGTGTTCCCTGTTGTGCTGGCCAGGTGCGGGCTGTGTGTATGTTGTTCTTTAAGTTTGCGTATTCTTGTTCATACATTGTGTGTGTGTGTGTATGAGTTATTTAATGTAAAAAAGGTGCGCCAACTCACTCGTTTTGCTGCACGGCGCACACGCTTACCAAATGCCTTCGCTATGTTAAAAGCCTCCCGCGCTCGCCTGCGGTCCACATGCCACCACGCCCTCCTGTGGGTGCGCGGGACACCGGAGGTGTGGGGAATGGACTTTTCGGTGGCGTCGAGGATGTGCGCCGTGATGAGTTTGGCTGCTTCAAAAGAAGGCAATTAGGTTCTTATTCCATCGCTGCGACCGCCACTTTTCCTCTACATTTCACGCGCAGCAACTGTCACTTCGGCCCTTATTTCACCGGCGTAAGTGTGGCGGGATTGCTTTGATGCACAAGATTGTACATGGTTCCACTTGTTTAGCCGCACATATTTCTTTCGTAGATTGCTCGCGGCGCGCAACAAGACTCAGTGATCCCTTGAATATTGTCCTCTTCAGAGCGCACTTGGATTCTTTTAAGTGTTTTTTTGCCACGAACAATTGAACGATAGAAAAATATAGAGCCAGCCCTCCGACGTTTGTGCGCTGAACTGTTTCTCAAAAACTTGCCTAATCTGTTCCATGATATTATGAATTTTAAATGGTTTCTTAAGTGTATATGTGTTATGTAACCTTTTTGTTAGATGTGTACATTGTACAGTCTTTATTGTATCTGTCGCGTATACGTATTTCATGTAACTCTTCCACTCCTGCTATGTCTCTCGTTGAGACAGCAGTATTTGTAAATAAAAAAATAAAATAAATAAACACAGAATGCCTAAACGAACGCAGGGAATGGAAATCCAACTAGTTAAAATGGCTAGTAGCAGCCTGGTAACATTCTAGATTTTAAAAGACGTACTCTAAAACGTCTCTGCTTCACCCACCCATTAGGGGAAGAGCTGATGATGTCCGGTCTTCGGGAACCAATCTTGCGGTCGAACTTCTCGTTGATCGTTATCCACCCATGTACTCCAAATGACAGCAGGAAAGAAAAAGTACTGCGAACTATTCAGCGCCCCATCTCATTACGCTTCCTTTCTCCGCCTTTCAATTTCATTCAAACTATTTTGGTATGTTCTCTTGGAGCCTTTTCCCACTTGCCCCTAATTGCCTTCAGGAAGAGGAGTTATTTCTGCAGGTTCCTTTCACACTATCTCGTCTTCAAGTATGTAAGTTTCCCGCACATTCTTTTTCTTGTTTCCGCACTCGAATAGCTTCCCAAAACGAAGCTCTGGAGCAGTTCGAGAGTGCTTGCAGCGGTGAGTATTTTGTTCTTTGGATGTTTCTTCGATGGTGATGAATCTCTTCCGTGTTGGAACGTACACGTACAAATGGAACGTACAATGCTGCCCATTAAGTAATAGAATAACGCGATGCACGTGCCGTAAAGAAACTGCTTCAAAATGATCTCACAGCTCAATAAGTGTTCTCTTCGCATTCCTCCTGCCACAAGTTTTTTGTTAACCTTTAGAACTCTTATTCTGTCCTGAATTTAGGTGGCACAGACAAGTAGATGTATATATCAGGAAAACGAAATAAAAGGCGCTATAAAGATTTTCACACACCTTCAAAGAACATTTTGATACCTGACATGCAATATAGATCTAGTGTATTTTAGTGTAATCCTGCGTGCACAATACTTGCCAATATTGGTTGAGCCTGGAAGATAGCTTTAGCACTGAGTGATACCCCGAGCACAATAATTAAAGCTTCAGAATAGGTTTTTGAAGTAGAGGGCACTACTTTTTAGCTTTCAGTTCAAACGACATTGAAGACAAAATACAACTACTTTAACTTAAAAAATACTATACTTTCTGGCTGTATTCTAGCCGCAAAACACGTCTTTTAGCCGAAAAACTGCGAAACACTGATATTTTGTGCTACACTGGCGTGAAATGCGCCGAAGTGACGCAGTGTGAGCCAGCCATCAAAGCTAAGTTAAATGCATGTTAGGTGCACTTTAGCATTCAGTTGACGTTATCCAAAAAAAGTGGAACCACACACGTGTTCACGTATAATGTTTTTTGTTGAGAGCTCACGTCGACGGTCGTTAGTCACACAAAGCAGACTCTGTGACGTCATAAAGAAATCACCTTAAACACTAGTGTCGCCACTCCTTCATATGTCTGCCTAATATATATACAGTAGTCCCTCGTTAACTCGAAGTTGTAAAATCCGCTGATAATTTCGAGATAAGCGCGGTTTCTTGGTCAGCAATATGCCAAAATTTTGCGGCTAGGTCATTTAAATGAGAGCCCCACGGCACAGGGACGCTTTTGTAATAAAGGCAAGAAGTTCTCCGGAAACACTTAACTTTCGAAAAACTTCCGCAAACTGTAGTACTGGGAAAGAAAGATCGACCCTAAATAGAAAATAGTATATGTGACACACGCTTTCGCGAAAACTGGAACGCAACACGCAGGCGAACAAACTACGCGGACCAGATTTTACGCTTTCAACTGCCACGCGTACTAAACGAATAACCATTTTATTCTTCGCACCTTTTATCTGGAACATTGCAGTGCGCGTATTTTTTCAAGGATTGTGTTTTACGCTCAGGGAATCACCCTATAGGCTATTTCAGACGTTTCCATTCGATGTTTTCTTGTTTTCATATCTTCTAGTGCCACCTGGGCACGTTATACATAATTTATTTTTTTGTTTGACTTGTATTTCTGATACGGCTACTGGAAACTTCACAGTGCGCGTATTTATGCCTGTGCTCCAAATTACTGTTTTTCCTTCGTATTTTGACGTGTATTGTGACGAGTGCAGTTGTTGAAGATGTTTTATAATTTCTGTTTTCCTTTTCTGTGCTTTCACGTGTATTATTTGGACGAGTACAATTTTCAAAGATGTTTTCTGTTTGCTAAGTTTTCTTTCAAATTGCTTATTTCTTTTCTAATATTCTTGTCTTGCCTCCTGTCAAGTGGAAAGGGCAGTGGACGCCTTCAAGCCCGTTTAAGTGGCTTTTTGTCTATTGCCCTCAGCTTCTCTATCGCTTGATGTTGACGTTAAAATAAAGTTTGATTTAATTTGATTTGATTTGACGCGGTGCTCGCCTGTTTCGCGTTCTTATCTGGTCTCAGAAAAGTGGCCTCGGGCTGCTCAATGCATTTCATGAATTCTCAATCACAGCGGCTACATTGTATATTCTTCGGAAGGCACACAATTTTTCTTATTTCTGTCGTTGTAGACATTTCTCTGGGCATCTCTGGGCTCCTCTTCGTCCTCATAATGAGCTGCATAGTCCACAGCTCTCTGAACGATGTAGGTGTCGGACAGCGTTTCTGTAAGGGGAACATGGGGCTCGTACAGCGTAAATGTGCCATTCACAATTGTTTTCAAAGCGTACGGGGAGTTAAGCGTTATAATGGAGAACTTATGTGGTGCTTGTAGCATACCATCCCTGTGCATCCTCTCGGTCAACATTTCCAGATATAAGCAGTCTCACGATATAAACGTTTCCATATAAGGGGGTGGGAGCCAATACACACCGCCATTGAGAGGTAGATGCACGGTGAGAAAACGTTCGTTAAAACCGATATTTTAGATATCTGAGTTTGAGTTAAGGAGAAGTCACTGCATTTACAGTCAAACACGCTTACAACAAACTCAAAAGTGCCGCGAAAACTGGTCTTTATATCAGTAGTTTGTTGTACAGGGACTTACCCTTAAAACGGGCGCAAATTCGCTAAAATATGTACGAACCCCTTCGTTAACAAGTTTAGCCTTTTCGCTTCATTAAGGAACGCCCGCTGCTTGCAAACGAATGAACTAAACTCTCTGACGAACATGCCACTCCCGGCACAATTCCCACGAAGTAATTCTATCGGACCTCTTCATATTCTCCAGGCGCCGTAATGGCTTCGATGGCTATCAGCCGCGCCAGGCTGAGCGTACGGGGAGCTGCGTCACTTCGGCCGGGGAAGAGCGAAGTTCAAAAATTTGAATGTCATCACGATTCCTTACCAGCAACCGCGCAAACGAAGTGTGGGGGAACCCCGGTCTCTAGATGACAGCTAAGTAACTAACCACCAGTGCTTTTTGCAGCGCCTGTGTCGACTCAGGTGGCGCGAAGATCGACACCGGCGATAGCAACAGTTCAGCGGCAGTTCATACGGAGTGGCGTACCGGCACGTAGCGCTGATGTTGGCCTCGCAAGCAGCAGAGAGATTTTGTATATCGTGCTGCGTCGGGGGGTACTTTCTTCTAGGAAAGCTGCCATTCATATCACAGGTTCGGTTCGTAGCATTCATATTACGTAAGTGTCTGCGCCCTGTCCTGGACAGCAGCGAACGACTCACGAGTCACGCGCGGGCGCCCACACAATGAAGGCAACTAAAGTAATGTCATGATAACAAGGCCGAGAAGAAAAAAAGGTTAAGTGGCGTAGACGAAAATAGGTTAGCTGTTACTATTGTAGCCGACCAGTTAGATTGCAGATAATACCAATCACACTTACGAACCGAGGCATTCTTTATGTGGGACATCTTGAATGTAGCCAACTTAAGCACGGACACTAGCCAGAGAAACGACAGACCACAGCGCTGACTCACAACTGATTTTATTAGAACAGACACACACTTAAACACTACAACCTAAACCCATGTGATCATACATACGTCACAATCCCGCGTATGATTTCCTAAACATGACAGGCATGAAACAGACTGTGTGGATGAAGGCGCGTGTTATATTTACGTCAGACAAGTAAGACAAGATAATGGTCAGACAAGTCGATGTATCAATGTCAGGTTGCTGGAACACAAAGGGTCCTTAGGAGGAGACACCTACTCGCACGTGGCTCAACACCTATCCAAGTGCAAGTGCGAGCCTGCGTTCCAGGAAACAGTTATATTATCTGTGCACAGGGATAAGTTAACACGCGAGATTATTGAGGCATATAATAGAAGAAAAAAGTGACTGTGGTGGTTTAGTGTGCCGTCGATTCATTTGCATGAGAGTGAGTTTGAATTTTTAAATCGCTTTGTAACGTAAATATAACACACACCTTCAACCACACACTCTGTTTCATGCCTGTCATGTTTTGGAAATGATACGCTCGATTGTGACGTATGTATGATGTCTGGTCACATTGGGTTAGGTTGTAGTATTTAGGTGTGTGTCTGTTCTAATAAAAATCATTTGTGAGTCAGCGCTGTGGTTTGTCGTTTCTCACGCTAGTGTCCGTGTTTAAGTGCGCTACCTTCAAGATGTCCCATATGCATTACCAACTAGCCCAGTTGTTACTTCTTCTGCATTCTTCATGGTCGTCTTTCTCTACACCGTGTTTTAGTGTCAACCCCATAGATCGTTCGCATTAAATTCTGCAGGAAGTGAGTGATAACGGTCAAGGAATCGCCACTCCTTTAATGATGCCCTAGCGTGCGCTGCAGACATGTTATTTGGAAAAGTGCTGCGCTCACAGCGGCAGCTGCCCAGTGCAACGTGCCTATAATGTCCCTTCATAGTATCTTGCATATGGTTGAGATTCCAAATTGTTCGCACTTAACTACCTTTACCACAGCGTACAACTTAGGGCTGGTAATTACCGCAATAAAACTTTAACGCACCCTAAGGACAACGCAATAACTGCACCAAATATTAGGTTTTTGTTTTACAATAAACACATGGGGTGACATATACGCCGCAGTTTCTCTCAAAACAGTTTCAAAGCCAAACGAAACTTACGGACACGAAAATAAAAGCCTCCAAGTGCATTTTCTCACTTCAAAGAAGTGTCTGATAGCTGTTTGCATGTGCCCAGTTATAGAACTTCTAATGGCCTTTTCCAAGTTCTCCAAGTTATTTACATGCTCTTCTATACAGGCGCCTTCAGAGCGGCAGTGTCTGGATCGTCATCGCAGAACCTACGTATGCGCTACCCTAGAAACTTCATCAACTCTGTTCTCATCCGAGGATGAGGCCTCAAGCCACGGACGATTGCGCTGTCGTCAAATTCTAAAGTCAACCACAACGCGTCATCGGCAACAACAAAATCATCGAGGTCCTCTGCGTCAATCACGTGTCTAGGCTCGATGGCCTCCCTTCATACTTGCCATGCATACTTTCGGGCATCAGGAGTGACAACTTCCTCTACTTATGCTGGCGAAGCCGATGGACTGACAAAGCCAGTCATATTGAATCAGTTTTCCCTTGTTTCACGTGTCACATCCATGAGCAAGCAGTGAATGCGGTGAACGCGTCACAAGTGCTGAACGCACCAGCACACCACTTTCTCAAGCTTTAGGAACTGTGTGATTTTTGTTTCACTTCGTATGCGCGGTATTTTTACCGTGAGAGTGTCGGAAGTGTTTTTGTATAAGTAGAACGCGTAAAAAAACATCGGGTATATCTGGACGCAGTTCTGGTGAGTAGCATATAAAGTCGTAAGTGCACCAAAATATGGTGGGTATAACAGATATATTCTTATATCCTAAATTGTTTTAAATGTATTACAGTGTACGTTATATATATTGCAAGTACCAGCAGAATCTACAACCCTGGGACAATCTACTGTGCTGGTACAACCGCCGTGCTCGGATAGGACGCACTGTCGTCATCGCTTTATCTTCATCGTCTCGGCTTCTCGCATCACCATCACCGCTTCCTGACGGGGTATTCCTGGGTCCTCAGCTCTTGGAATAAACTGTTCTCCTTCGCTAGTCCTCGGCTCCCTCAAGTGGTGGAGGGTGCCTTCGAGCCTGCCGTCTACTTCTCCGGATCGCACAGCTGGAGCTTTGATCAGGTCGGCGCTTACCAACTGGCCCCATGCAGCGTGAGAGCAGCAATGATGGCAACAACGCTGCAGTTCCCGTCCAGCCCAGCTCTACAGTCTCCACCCCCCAACGGGAACCGCCCTTTCTCTCTGGCCTTCGGGGCGAAGACGTTGAGGAATGGCTTGACCAATTTGAGCGAGTGAGCGCGTTGACGATGCGAGTGAGCGAGTGAGTAGTGGGACGATGCATTCAAACTAAAAAAAATGTTTGATGGTTGCCGAATAAAGTGGCGAAGGCGTGGTTGCTTACCCAGGACGGTTTCTCTAATTGGCCGAGCTTCAAGTAGGAATTACGTAGGATCTTCAGAACATCCTCTGCTCGTTCGGATGTAGCCAAAAAGAAACTTGATGCCTGTTTGTAACCTTTGGAGGACACTAACGCTACATACATTGAAGATGTCCTCGGGCTATGCCACCGGTTCGACAAGGACTTGCCTGATGCGGAGAAGGTACACCACATGCTGAAAGGAATCGCTCTGTTTGCCTTTTTTTCGCTATGGCGATTCCGAATCCCATTGCCATTGCCGATGTGCGAACAATCTGTAAGCGGCTCGACCATCTCCAGTCCATCCGCATTCAACACAACACCTTGCTTGCCTGCCCCTCTGGTTATGCCGAGCTCCGTACTCTGATTCGCGAAATCATTCATGAAGAGTTGCATCAGCGTGACACACTCTGCGCTCAGAACAACCACGGTCGCGCACCTGGTCTGCGTGACATGATCAGAGAGGAGCTGGTGTCCATGTCATATTGCTGCTCTTCACATGACGACTCACTCCCAGGCCGTATGCCGATCACCTGTGCCCATGGAGCAGATCGTATCCCCACCCCCACACAGCCACTTGACCGCCCTTTTCGTGCCTCCGGCCACACCGCCTTTTCCATTCAACTTATCGGGCACCGCGCCCTATGAGCCAGTCTGCTAATTCTGTGGCATCTGAGGGCGCATTTATCGCGTTTGCCGTCGACAACAGCTGGACGAGCACCGCGGCCAGGCCCAATATGAGCGAGATAACCACTCCAACTACACCCCTCGCCAGCGTGTGTACCCGCCACCTCCGCATCGCTCTACACCCTCAATTATTAGATGCGACGCATCTCATTCACCCGCCTTGTCCATGCATGCATGCATCCCTCCATCCATGCGGCGTCACCGTTGTCCGCGCCAGCTGCGCATGCGCTCTCCGCCGCTCTCACCGCAGCGTTATCTGCGGGTTAGCGCTCGCTCCTCGCAATGCCAGCTGTGCGTCGGCGTGCGCTAGCGCTCGGTTAACGCATGCGTATGTGCTGCTCTCTCTCATTCCCCTCACCGTTATGCTGAGGTATACAACGCGGTACCTGCGCCGCTCCGCTCCGTCGTTCGAGCGCCGGTACTCCGATGTCCAACGCTGCTTTGAATGGAGACTAACAAGCCTGCTATTGCGATGGTCGGCGCAACCGCAATAAGCACCGGCCAGCCCAATAACAGAACTGCTAGCACCACCGACGATGAGGCTGCAAAGCGACGTGCATGGGATGCGGGAATCCCGTAGTAGACGGAAATGCATCGTACGCGTTCATGGCACGTTTCACGCGATGGGGAATCAACCCAAACGGAAACGCCGAGGGAAACCCACGATGCGTCGCATCTACACAGGGTCCCCGCGAGGGGAGGGGACGTAATTTTTTTCCAATGACCGGTCCCGTAGTTCACGCTCTCCCAGACGCCATTCGCCTTCACCTTTCCACCCCTCTCCATCACGCATCACAAGTTTTCGACCGACACCCGGAAAACTGAAAGCAGCAGTTTTCTGGGGGGAAACTGCATCACAGGAAAAATCTCAAAGTCCCCCTGAGTCACCATCGACCAAATGAACGGTTTTCATTGAAGGCGTTTGGGTCGACGCTTTAGTAGACACTGGGGTTTGCATTTCGGTCATTGACGCAGATTTGTGTTCCAGGATACGCAAGGTGACAACGCCATATGACGGTCCTGCTCTGCGTGCTGCCAACAGTGGAAGGATTCGGCCCTCTGGATTATGCCCTGCGCGTGTTTTTATTGATGGCTTTCGCCACCCAATACAGTTCGCGGTATTGTCGCTATGTGCACATCAAGTCGTCTAGGGTTGGGATTTTCTGTCATCAGCAATAAAAATCATCACCTTTAATCAACCCACCATTCACATCACTTATCCCTTCCTTGCCAGTTTGTCGGAAATACGAACGCATCGTCTGGTCGCAACAGCGTAGTGTGTGTTCCCTCCAACCAAAAAAAGTTTTCTCCGTGTCATACGAGAGTCACCAACGGCGACGTGTTGATTGCACCAGCTGGCAATTTCATTCTCAAAGGAGTGGTCATACTTACCTGTCTCGTCTGTTTTACATCTGGGTCGGCTTTTGTTGCGGTGGTGAACACATCTACAGAAGCAATTTAAGTGCAACAGGGTGCCACCATCGCTTCGCTTATCGACGATGAAGAAGCCTGTGTTGTTCCGCTGTCAACCATTTCGACAGATCAACGCGTTTCCCCCATCGCCCACTCCAGCTTCGGCTTTTGACACAGCACGAAGTTCCGACTTTCGGCCAGAGGAGAGGCAAGCATTGGTGCTTCTGCTGACCAAACAACAGGGTTCTTTTGACGCGTACTCTTTTGTCCTAGGGAAGCTATCTGCTGCGGTACACCGCACCGGGCCAGATGGATCTTGTATTCGTTCGTCGCCGTCTATACCGTGTGTCTTCGTCTGAGCGGAAAATAATACAGGAGATCGAACACATGCTCAAGTGAAGTGTTGTTCGCTTTTCATCGAGTCCCTGGTCTTCTCCTGTCGTTTTGGTGCAAAAAAAGGGTGGTTCTGTACGATTTTGCGTGGACTATAGGGCACTGAACAAAATAACACGCAAGGACGTCTATCCAATGCCTCGCATTGATGATTCCCTGGACACTTTACAAGGTGCCGAATACTTGTCGAGCATGAACCTCCGCTGTGGGTACTGGCAGGTTCCCATGCACGAGGCAGACAAAGAAAAAACAGCTTTTGCCACACCAGATGGTCTTTACGAATTTAACGTGATGCCATTCGGGCTGTGTAATGCTCCAGCAACGTTCGGGAGAATGATTGATACCGTCCTTGCTGCCCTAAATGAAGAACCTGCCTCTGTTACATCGACGATGTAGTGATTTTTTCCACGACTTTTGACGACCATCTAAAATGATTTGATGAAGTCCTAACCTGTCTTACCAACGCCAAACTTCTACGAAATAGGAAAAAATGCCGATTCCCGAGCAAGTTAATCAAAGTGCTTGGCCGTGTAGTGAGCAAAGACAGAATTCCCCCTGACTCGGACAAAATTAATGCTGTAGGCAATTTCCCTGCCCACCCGCCAAAAAGACCTCCGCAGCTTCCTTCGTTTAGCTTCCTATTTCCGGCGTTTTATTCGTAACTTTGCTGCCCTTGTTTCACCCCTCCACAAACTTCGTGAATCCTCTGCCCCCTTTGTGTGGTCTGAAGATTGCGAAGCTGCCTTTCAAAAGATCAAGCATGCTCTATTATCTGTGCCAGTGCTGTATCATTTTGACAAAACGGCAGCCACTGTCCTACAAAGAGACGCCAGTGGACATGGCCTTGGTGCCGTGTTGGTACAACGCAACGCCTCCTCTGTGGAGAACGTTGTGGCTTACGCAAGTCACGCATTGAAACCTGCCGAACGAAACTACTCAATAACTGGCAGGAATCTCTTGCAGTTGTCTGGGCCATACAGAAATTTCCTCCATACTTGTACGCACGGCATTTCACTGTGGTCACTGACCATCATGCTCTCTGGTGGCTTCCGTCGCTCAAAAACCTAAATGGACGGCTTGGTCACTGAATTTTGAGGTTACATGAACGCGAATGTACTGTGACATACAAGTCTGGGAAGAAGCACATGGATGCGGATGCTTTTTGCCACTGCCCTGTGTCTCCAGAAGATGATTCGCCATCCAATGCGGCCCAAGTCGTCTTACCAATGGCACCTTTGGACGATATGAAGTTTGACCGCATCGAAGATCTACCGTCCCTTCAACGTGCATACCGGTACTGAAGAAACCTAACAGATCAACTTACCGGTTTGACGAAGCCACTTAACAACCGCTTGCGCCACCAACTGCAAAAAGTTCGACTTTATGACGGTGTTTTATAACATTTTAATTACAACTTTACCGGTGACAAGTGGGTGGCCGTCGTTCCGCTACAGCAGCATATTCTGAGGGCTTTTAATGACGACGCTAAAGCCGGATATTTAGGATTCCACAAGACCTACCACCGCGCGAAAAGTCGTTTCTTTTGGCCTGGCTTTCCACCAGTATCACCAAATATGTCGTCTCCTGCACGCCCTGCCAGCACCGTAAACGGCTAGCATCCCCTCGTGTTGGAATGCTACAACCGCGCCCTTGTCCGTCAGCACCGTTCAAAGTCGTCGGCATAGACCTTTATAGTCCTTTGCCCATTTCCACGGCTGGTCATCGTTGGGATGTAACCCCCTAGGTCATCTAACCAGCTATGCCGAAACCGCCCCTTTTCGGACTGGTTGCGCTTTAGAAGTGCCGAGTTCTTTTTGCGCCCCATATTGTTGCGCCACGGGCCTCCCCGAGTTCTTCTGAGAGACCACGGAAAAACATTTCTGTCGGCTACTTTTGCGGAAGTTGTTCCTGCCGCCGATACCGTTCACAAAACTGCGTCCAGATATCACCCTCACACGAATGGTTTGACTGAACATTTTCATCTAACACACACTATCCGACATGCTCGCTTTGTACATCCAACTGTATTAGAGCAATTGGGACACAATTTTTCCGTCCGTAGCATACGCATATATTTCGGCAGTTCAGCGCACCGCAGTTTTTTCGCCCTATTTTTTTGTCTATGACCGTCCGCTTCCCTCCGTTCTGGACTCATCTTTCTTGTCGGCACCTGTTGAGTAAATGGCCAGTGTTCCTGAACAATTCGCTGCCCGTGTCGCTTACTGCCGCCGTCTCGCCCGTATGAACACAGAAGCCAGCCAAAACACCCGCAAGTCTCGGTACGACAATTCTCATCGCGACGTCACGTTTTACCCAGGGGACGCGTTCTTGTTATGGACTCCTCTGCGTCAACCTGGCCTCTCAAAAAACTGGCTTTTTCGGTAAGTCGAACACTATACGGTGCTCGAGCAAACGTCTCCTGTTAATTATCGCGTGGCTCCAAACACTGCCGTTACCGATCGTCGCTGCCATGGAACAGAAGTCGTCCACGTTTCGCGGGTACGACAGGACCTCGACAGCGGCCGGGTGACCGCTTTCGAAGAGGGGGGATAAGTGTGAGCACCAGCGCAATCTACAATTATCTGACAATATACTGTGCTGGGACAGTCGCCGTGCTCTGATAGGACGCACTATCGTCATTGCTTCATCTTAATGATCTCGGCTTCTCGTATCACTATCACCGCTCCCTGTCGGGGTCTTCATGGGTCCACGTCCCTCTCTCTTCTCTCTCTTCTCTCTCTCTCTCTCTCTCTCTATATATATATATATTGTAGTGCGAAAGACGAGCAAGTGGCGCGCAGCCACCATGCGAGCACTAACGAACAACTGATTTGCTACGCGGCCACAACAGTCAGCATTGTCCTCGTGATTGGCGTATGCCCGCTCAAGGGGATTGACCACCTGGTTTGTACAGACGACGACGAGGCAACAAGGTCAGCCACCGCAGCGGCATCGTCATCGGCATGAAGCTCGTGTAGTGCTCGAGACATTCTGCCGGCTGGGCCACCGATCCGTTTGCCACTTCTGAGTGCCCCTCCTTCCTTCCGCTGTCAAGGCGATAAACCCGCCTTACATTTTGGTGGAGTGTGCGGATTCCGTCCTCGTCCTGCTCCTCAGCTTCACCCCGCAAGTGGCGCGCAAGCCTGGAGCTGCGGAGTCGCACCCTGCCCTCTACCGCTGAGTCAGCCATGGCTACTAACGCCCGAAACACGACGTCGCCTTCGCAATCGGCTGTCATCTGCTCCGGGGTGATCCGTGAGCGTGAGCCGACGATGTTCACTGGCGCAGACGACCAGGACGTCGAAGAATGGCTCTCGTCTTATGAGAGGGTAAGCGCGCACAATAAGTGGGACAATGTCATGAAGCTGAATAACGTCAGTTTCTCCTTGAGGGGACTTGCCGAAAAATGGTTTCTCAACCACCCATCTGATCGCGAAACCTGGGACGCATTCAAAACGAACTTTTCGGCGGTATTTGACCGGCCAGCGGTTCGCAAGCTTCGCGCGGAGCAGCTTTTGAGAGAGCGAGCTCAAGGGGCCGGCGAGAACTTTACCAGCTACATCGAGGATGTGGTCGACCTTTGCAGGCGCGTGGATCCTTCCATGCCTGAGCAAGACACCATCAAGCATATACTCAAGGGAATAGATGAGGACGCGTTCCAGATGCTGCTGGCGAAAAACCCTCAAAGCGTCCGAGACGTCATCAGCTTGTTGCAAAGTTATGACGAGTTGCGCAGGCAGCGTCGCCTCACTCGTCGCCGCCCGTTGGAGCGTGAGGAGCCGCTCTGTGAGCTGGAAGTTGGTGAAAATCCGTCGCTACTGAACCGCATCAAGGAGCTTGTTCGTGAAGAAGTGGCGCGGCAGATCTCTCTCCTGCCTTGTACATCCCTGCCATCGTCGCCGGTACCAAATCCTTGCTTGTCGTCGCCCCTTCGTCGAATTATTAGGGAAGAAGTCGCTGGAGCTCTACCGACCACGCCAGCTGCTCCGCAACCGTTGCCTGTAGCGGCGCCGCTATACGCTGAAGTTGCGACACGGCAAGCTCCGCCTACCGCTTACGTGCCTTTACGCCGCCCGCAGCCGCCGCCTTACCTTCCTCCGGCTTTGTCGACACCTCCGGCTCCGCTCCACAGCAACCCATGGCGCACGCCCGATAACCGGCCGATATGCTATTTCTGTGGGGTTCCTGGTCACGTAGCGCGTTATTGCCGACGTCGAGTTACGCCGCCCGGAGACGCTTACCGGAGACCAGTTTTTGCTGCTGACGTGTACACTTCTCCGCGTTCGTCCAACAATGCCCCTGCCGAGCCGCCCTATCGCTTGCCCCCTCGCGAAGCTCCCGATGCCCGTCGGTCGTTCTCCCCACGTCGTCGTTCCATTTCGCCGCTGCGCCGTCGTCCGAATGCCCAGGAGGAAAACTAATCGCCGCAGTTCCGGAGGCAAGAACTGCGGCGCCGTCGAAATACCGAAGCCCTGGCCTGTCTGTTACGAATGCGATTGAAGTCGTTATTGATGGAATCACCACATACGCCCTTGTAGACACGGGAGCAGCCATCTCCGTTATAGCCGCCAAACTTTGCCGCAAATTACGAAAAGTGACGACCCCAATATCCGGTTTCCGTCTCCGCACAGCTACGGCGCATAACGTCGAGCCTTCAGCCGTTTGCACAAGCCGTGTCTTTGTACAAAACGCGATGTATGTAGTCGAGTTCGTCGTTCTTTCCTCATGCTCCCATGACATCATCCTGGGGTGGGACTTCCTGTCGCGTCACCACGCTGTTATTGACTGTGCCCGCGCCGAGGTCGCCTTATTTCCGATGTGTGGTACTGAAATTAACAAGGTAACCACTGCTTTTAAGCTGTGCGCCGCCGAAGATTCCACAATCCCTCCAGCCTCTGCCGTTATCTTACCAGTAATCTGTGGTATGGTGCCTGCCGCAACTGTTGTGTTTACCCCCTCTAATCTGTTCATGCGCCGACAGGGCGCCCCTCTCCCCTACGCCATTCTTGAAATCGAAAATGGCGCTAGCATGATCTCCATCTGCAATACCTCCTCTTCACCCTTAACCGTGCATCGTGGCGAGTCCCTTGGACGCGTCGAAGCTATTGACACTCGCCTTATAAACGACTTCCCGGATGCGTCGCCCGTTCTGTCGCTCAGCTCGCTAAGCCCGCCTCTTCCCCGTGCATCTGATTCGGCCGCTTTCGTTCCCTCCGTAGACGGCAACCTCGACCCTGTCCAGCGCAACCAGCTACTCACTCTTCTTCACCGTTTCCGATCCACCTTCGACTGCCAGCGCACTTCCCTGGGCCGCACGCAGACAGTCACGCATCGCATTGACACTGGCTCTCATCCACCTTTGAGGCAGCGACCATACCGCGTATCAGCCAAAGAACGTTCCGTGATCGAAACGCACGTTGATGAAATGCTTCAGCGTGGTGTCATTAGGCCGTCTAACAGCCCGTGGGCTTCACCGGTCGTTCTTGTGGGCAAGAAAGATGGGTCTGTTCGTTTTTGTGTCGATTATCGACGACTGAACAAGATCACCCGGAAAGATGTTTACCCGTTGCCACGCATCGACGACGCATTAGATTATCTGCAAGGCGCCGAGTTCTTCTCTTCCTTAGACCTCCGCTCGGGTTACTGGCAGGTGCCGATGGCAGAGGAAGACCGGCCTAAGACCGCGTTCGTCACTCCCGACGGGTTATACGAATTCAACGTGATGCCGTTCGGGTTATGTAATGCGCCTGCCACTTTTGAGCGCATGATGGACGACATTCTGCGTGGCCTCAAGTGGAAAACCTGTTTATGCTACCTAGATGACATCGTTGTATTTGCGCCTGATTTTGACACCCATCTCAGTCGCCTGGAACAAGTCCTGCAGTGCCTTACCGACGCTGGGCTGCAACTGAATGTTAAAAAGTGTCATTTTGCTGCCCGCAAACTGACAATTTTGGGCCATGTTGTTTCAAAGGATGGCGTTCTTCCCGACCCTGCTAAACTCCAAGCTGTTGCCGACTTCCCGAAACCGACTACCGTGAAAGCCCTGCGCAGTTTCGTCGGACTCTGTTCCTACTTCCGACGCTTCGTGCCCAACTTTGCGTCCGTCGTTGCGCCTCTGACGAAGTTGCTCAGCGGAAGTCACGACTTGTTGACCTGGTCCCCTGCTTGCGATGAAGCCTTTGTAACCCTACGCCGCTTACTTACGTCACCTCCCATTTTGCGTCATTTTGACCCTTCCGCGCCCACCGAGGTGCATACCGACGCAAGCGGTTTAGGTCTGGGAGCAGTGCTTGCCCAAAGGAAGGCGGGATTCGACGAATACGTCGTCGCATACGCGAGCCGCACTCTCACAAAGGCGGAATCTAATTACTCTGTCACAGAGAAAGAGTGTTTGGCCATCGTGTGGGCTATTTCGAAGTTCAGACCTTACCTCTACGGTCGAACTTTCGATGTGGTCACAGACCACCATGCCCTTTGTTGGCTATCGTCGCTGAAGGATCCCTCCGGTCGCCTGGCACGCTGGTCTCTTCGCCTTCAGGAGTATGACATCAGAGTGATATATCGGTCTGGACGCAAGCACAGCGACGCAGATGCTTTATCTCGTTCACCTTTATCCATTACTGCGCCCGAGATTACAGCCATTGATTGCACACAGGCATCTGAACCACTTGAGGACATGGCAGGGCAGCAACGCAAGGACCCTTGGGTATCTTCCATTTTTGACATGATTTCGAACGCTACGGAACGTAGTGCCTCGCGGGCACTGCGACGTCAGGCCGTGCATTTTTCCATTCGTGACGGGCTTCTGTATCGCAGGAATTACCTTCCCGAAGGCCGCAAGTGGTTGTTGGTGATCCCTCGTCACCTGCGCTCTACAATATGTGCTAATTTTCACACGAATGCGCAATTCGCCCACGCAGGAGTCTTTAAGACGTACCAGCGGTTGCGGCTGCGCTACTTTTGGCGAGGAATGTATTCCTTTGTAACAAAGTTCATCAAATCATGCCGAGAATGCCAACGTCGCAAGTCTCCGCCGCAGTCACCAACCGCACCGTTACAGCCCTTGCCCTGTCCCGCGCGCCCTTTCGACCGGGTCGGGATAGACTTATACGGCCCTCTACCCCTGACTGCTGCCGGCAACCGTTGGGTTATTGTCGCCGTCGATTACCTTACGCGATACGCTGAGACTGCCGCGCTACCGGCTGCCACAGCGCGCGAAGTTGCAACCTTCATTTTGCACCATTTCATCCTGCGTCATGGCGCACCACGGGAACTTCTCAGTGACCGGGGCCGTGTCTTTTTGTCAGAAGTGGTCGAGGCTCTTCTCAAAGAATGCAACGTCACCCACCGCAGCACTACAGCCTACCATCCCCAGACTAATGGGTTGACGGAGAGATTTAACCGCACCCTTGGTGATATGCTCGCCAAGTGTGTGTCTGCTGACCACTCCGATTGGGATGCGGTTCTCCCCTTCGTGACTTACGCGTATAACACCGCGACGCAGACTACTACAGGGTTCTCGCCCTACTTCCTCCTCTATGGCCGTGAAGCATCCTGCCCTCTCGACACGATTCTACCCTACCGACCCGACGCTTCCGAATACACGCCTGTTTCTCAACTCTGCAGCCACGCTGAGGAGTGTCGTCAGCTTGCTCGCAGTTTTACCTCCGAAGACCAATTCCACCAAAAACATCGGCGTGACGGTGACAACCCACAAGTGACTTTCTCTCCCGGCTCTCTCGTATGGCTTTGGGTACCCTCCACTACACCTGGACTTTCTAGCAAGCTCCTTTCCAAGTTCCATGGACCGTACCGCGTACTCGAACGAACCTCCTCCGTTAATTACGTTGTGGAGCCGCTCACCCCGTCACCTGACCTGCGCTGCCGCGGACGCGAAACGGTACACGTGCATCGCCTCAAGCCGTACTACGACCCTTCCGTCGTGACGTGCCCTTAGGTCGCCAGGGTGGCTCCCTTCGTCGTGGGGGTAATTGTAGTGCGAAAGACGAGCAAGTGGCGCGCAGCCACCATGCGAGCACTAACGAACAACTGATTTGCTACGCGGCCACAACAGTCAGCATTGTCCTCGTGATTGGCGTATGCCCGCTCAAGGGGATTGACCACCTGGTTTGTACAGACGACGACGAGGCAACAAGGTCAGCCACCGCAGCGGCATCGTCATCGGCATGAAGCTCGTGTAGTGCTCGAGACATTCTGCCGGCTGGGCCACCGATCCGTTTGCCACTTCTGAGTGCCCCTCCTTCCTTCCGCTGTCAAGGCGATAAACCCGCCTTACAATATATATATATATATATATATATATATATATATATATATATATATATATATATATATATATATATATATATATACAGCGAACCAGTGCAGCGGGTGGCGAACCAGTGACCGCGCACGTACCCACGTCACCTCCCCCCCACCCCCTTGACTGGAATTTGTTTGCTCCCATGTAATACAGAGCACCAAATGACATTTGACCACTCTCCGCGGCCCCCCACCCTTTTATATAAAAAACGTGCCCACTCCTCACCCCGATACTAATTTCTACCACCGCCACTGCTGGGTTTAATCACGTCGCACATACGCTGGTTGCGTGCGTGCCTTAAGTATATATCAAGGCTATATAATGCTTGCTCCGCTTGTGTACTTCTCTTCTAAGAGAACAATGACGCATAGTCATGTATAATCAACACATCGGAATTTTATTCAAGGATAAATATAAAACAATTTTACAACACTGCACAAAATCAGCACGTATACAATAGGTACAAAATATTCGTGTGCACTACTACATGATTTTTCTTATGCGCCGAAAACTTTACTTTACCCGTAACACACAGCAATATGAGCAATTAAAGTCTCAACAGCAGAACTACTTCGAAACAAGAGAAAAGAACTAGAAATTGCCGCTTGACGCAGAAAACCTGGCCACAGGAATGCCGATTCACGAAAGCGCAGCGAGAACACCGCAGTTGTCCCGGCGTCTTATCAAGTAGGCATGGGTTTCTACAGAACTTTACTCAACATTCACGCCTGCAATTTCCTGGTTGCATTGTTTAGGCAAGTGTCGCAACAGATAAGTAATAAGAGGAAAAATGGATCAATGCAAGAGAAAGCGACGGCAGTATTTAAAAGCACATAGCAGGAAAGATGTGGCAGCAGCGCAGCACAGCGCAGCACAACACATTACTGTGGTGGAAATATTGCTTGCGCATACAAGTGCGGGGAGCAAGGATCACTACAAGCGTTGTAATGCAATAGAGAAGGCACTGAGATAGACAATTAAAGCGAATCGTTTAAAGTCGAGTGGTAATACGCTGAGAAGTCCTAGAGTAATTGACACCACTTGCTCCGAGCCAGCCTGGGGTGAAATTAAGGGATAAGTGTGACATAACAAAGCTTTAGACCCGTTTTTTTTCTAAGCACCACCACGTCCCTTTACAGAACTGCCGGGCCCCTTTGCACGTATTAACAGTTCTATATTTTCGCGTTACCTGTGGAAATGAGAGAAAAATGGTGCAGTGAAATGCCGGGCGAAGGGGAGTTGCTGTTGCAACTTTGTACAGCACATCATTGCAGTAGGTACTGAGAAAAGCGCTTCGCTCCAACCGTTGGCAGCATCGTCCCGTAGTTCAGCGTGCCCGCCAGGCATGGTACTAAACGTGTTCACCGACGATACAACGCACCTCGCAACTCCACGCAAATCCATAATTAGGTGCACACCAAATTAACAACGAAAAACGAATGCAAATGCGCGCCACGAAAACACGCGAGGGGCGTTTCCTAGCAAACGAACTTTAGGAGCGCCTTTCCGAGCACTGCAAAGACTGCATCATAGAGAAATGACATGTTCCATTCTTCAGAGGGCGCTACAAAAAAGGTTTTTAAGAATGAACAACATTTTCATAAATTATTTGCACACTGTGCCTAAATAATTGTGATTCAGAAATAAATATCGTTCCTAAAATATAACTGTTGTTTTTTGTTGAATAAAACTTGGTTTTTTGATACTAGTGTTTGTTCCCTCCTCACCTAGTCACGCTTCAATCGCCACTCCCACAAGCCCCCCAGCTGATGTCGCTGGCAATAGGTTCTTAACAGCTTATCGCCCGAAGCTTCGCTACCATTTATATCTACCTTGGCAGGGATTTTCCACACTGCTGTCCAGTTTCAAGCTCAGCTGTAAGTGTACATGACCCTCTAGCTGAATCCAGAACGCACGCACCTCTGCGAACCACGTTTACGCTGGTCATACATAAATAGCTTCCCTAGGAAATCTACAGCCCGAAGCACAACAGTCTTGTCGGGCAGCAGTGATCCGGTACGGACTGAACCCAGAAGAAATTTCTTCACTTGCGGCCCGTGTGTGCTCAACATCTCGCCCAAAATTTTTCTCCGAGGATAGAGTTGGCACACCTGCCGGTCGGTCAGTCGGGCCAATGTTACAGCCTTCTCAATTTTGTAGAGGAGGCTATGGTGAAGCGCTTTTCCGATTGTTCAAATGTCCGCTGCCTCTGCGGGCTGCTGTATGTCCCGCAGGCTGAAGTAAAAAAGTAGTGCGTGCTCCTGCGCGCCGTGGCAACCCCCAGGGGTTAAAGTAACACCACTATCTGTACAATGTCGCTCTTCTCCCAGACACCTGGAAAGCTCATTACTAAGCTGCCATCCCGTCGTCTTGACGAGCAACTTCACATGAGAAGTGCCTTTCCTCGGTTGAAAGCCGGCCCCCTTTTGTGTTATTGCTCCTCTGGTAGTACGCTACACTGATGCTATGATTTTTACCAATAAAGTCAATGTTCTTCTAGTCGAGTAATTGATGTTGCTAGTTGAGGCCTTCTCTCTGCGCATCTTCCGAAGTTTGTTTCAGTGCATACGCAATACCGATTCCAACAGTTCTTCATATGAGGTGAAACTTCAGGAGCGCAATTATGCTCTTTACATTTTAAGAACAAATATACGAAACGCTACTAGCAACTGAAGATTTTATTACTGCAAAACATACATATATACAAGGAATAAAACGCCAAGGAATAAACTGTAGCGCTTTTCCCACCATGAACATGTACCAACACGCCCAGCTCGCAGTTCTTCTAAATATACGAAAAGTAACATAGTGAGCACGCTGGCGGACCCTGGGTATTGAACACCAACCACACCCACTTGCCTCAAAGCACACATGCGAAACACCTTGAAGGATGGTTCTTCACCGTTCTCGAGCCGTCATCAATCTGGTGTTATGCAGTCAGCGCAGTGGGGCATGATCACAGCAGTGGATCTTAGACCTCTTGGGAAACACGTTCCTAAACTAATAACATTGGTTTAAATGGGACTGTTTTTTTTCACACCTTGGTATTTCAAGGTTTCTTTATCTGCAATCGTTGAGAGCAAGAACCTGGCACTGAAGCGCACAGGCTTAAGAAGTCTAACGTTTATCGTGAAAAACATCCTAGAACATAAAATATCTCAATGAAAACGCCCAAAAAACTGTTATTCTCAGCCTCTAGTTCAGTGGAGGATTGCAATGTCAGAACTCAAAGTCTATCTTGCACAAAGAAAAGCATGTACTTGGTAAATCTGTTTGTCCTAAAGATATTTTGTGAGTGGATTTGTTTTCGACAATTTATTTGTGTGTTTAAAAATAGAAATCAATAAAATATAATATTAGGGTTCGCAAAGTTGTGTGCAAAGGGGTGCATACGTTTTCTTCCTTATGTCAGAAATTCCAGAAAATAAAAAAGAACGAAGTTACAATTCAGTTTATAGCGTGTAGTTCACCTCTTGTTCGCCTACTATTCCTAGTGTTGCACGCAAGAAAACGAATAATTCTGAGACTGCGTTTTAGTAGTTTCAGGACGGAGAAAATAAGGGAACATCTCCACAGGTATTTTCAATTTTCAGCAGTCGCTAGAAGCCACTCAAACAACTGCGGCTAATTTACAGTTCTCAGGAGTGAAATGTGGAAACTCCTTGACAATAACTTTTATTTTTTGTGAATTTGTAGCCGTAACAATGAGTATACAAACGTTGGTTCACTGAAATATGCCAGAAATCTGGAAAAATAATTTCATATATATCTTTTACACGTATACTCTCGTTGGAAGGGACAAAATTAAAATTGTTTTAAATCACCTAATGACTTCTGTTCAAATTCCGAAGTTACTAAATTTTATATAAATGAGAACTATTGAGGGATCCCTGAAAAGTCCTCGAAGGCTTTTTCGCAATTTCAGTAGCACTATTTCCAAGCAGCGCTGGGGTGCTACTGTGGTGTACCGTGCCCCATGCCAGAAAGAGAATCTAGTGTCAAAGTATCTAATACCCATTAAAGTAGTTTCATCAGCATTGGCGGTGATAATTAGGATACAAGTGAAAATGAGAAGGTTTGAGAGTTCTACAAATTACTTTTTGAAGGGGTACGAATTAATTGCACCATGTGGCACGTGCTTTTATTAAAACTTCTATAAATGTGCTTCATCCTTCAAAAAAATGGAGCATGCTATTTGCCCTAAATTGCTCATATCAATCATTGCTGACTGGTCTCTAAATGTTACATATTACTGTTCTTAGGAAAAAGAGTTAAGCCTGCTTTCCGGAATGCCTTGTGTCTCGCCTGCACGAACAACGGGCACAACTATTTTCCACAAAGCCAAATAATTTCAGAGGTATGAAGATGTTTCAGGAAGTTGAAAAGTTGTACGCGACCGCGGCAAATGCGTTTTACGGGGTTTTGGGCGATTATGATTTAGCCAAAACAGCTGCACCCAGTCCAGGGTTTTGAATTCGAAGGCCGCGTTCCCGCCCCCCCTCATTTGTTGGCTCGGGAAGCAAGGTTAAATGTTAATCGAGTAATAGCAATGTGTGCCTGTTAAAATTGTCTTTCAAGAATGTTTATGATTTTAGCGTAAACAACACTACCGTGGCAGAGAGTCTTCTATGTTTTACTGGTTTCAAGTTACCTTACCAGGCTACTTGCAGTTCAAGCTGTATAATAGGCTTCTGGTGCCAAAGAATGAAGCATATTTCGAAAACAATCGGGAATATTATACACAAACTACTTCATGCTAACACTTACGCCGCGTTCTCACAGAGGACTCTAAACTTTTTTTCCTAGCCAACTGAATTACACTTAGACGTAGATAAAATATGTAGTTTGCGTTAAAGAAGTTCCGGATAAGTTTGGCGAAGAGCTACTTCTTCAGGGTTTGGGATGTGGTTTCTTCTGCCTGGTGTGCACAGAAGTCAGCCATCAAAACTATACTGCCCCAAACAAATGACAACAGCTCATCTGGGTGTGGAGAGTAACATAATACATCCAATGTCCCTTGAAGATAGATTTTGGGTAGCTAGAAAAACTTGCAAATAAAAAACCGTTATCGACATGCGCAAGCTAGGGCAAGCCATGCGTTATCCTTAATGAAGATGGACGAAGTCCTCGCGTCGGGTGGCCCTTTGACACCGCGTAAGACAAGATTAGGCGGGATCCCCAGCGTCTGTTGTGCTGCGGAGAGGCTGTACTTCCTGACATGCCGGTGCACGCGGGTCAGACAGCCTGACTTCTTACTTTTTTGATCACGAAGGAGAAACTAGAGAACCGCGTTCGTTCAGCCCTGAGCCGTGATAATCTCCAGCAGGCCAACAAGAAGGCCAAATCACCATGGTCTTTATTATTGGTTATTTGCGACTGTTCCGATGGCGAGCGCCCACTGCTCTGTGTGTATGCACAACGGATGAATGCTCGTGTAGGGATAACCTTACTTACTGCTGGGACGCACTGAGTGTTTGCTCCTGCCGTGCCAAATTTCATTCAATGCAATTATTGTGTGTTTGCTTCCCTGTAGCTTTAGTACTCTTTCCTATTCTGATTCGGTGGCGAATTAAATTTATGCTCAGCTGAATATTGGCCGCTTTAAAATCTGTAGCATTCTCTTCCCCAGTGGAGCACCTTTAGGGAGAGAACACAGCACACCATATCAGAATAAATTGTGCGCTCACGCTCACACTAGGCCGCGTTCTCTTCTCAATCCCCAACTGAAAAAGGGGAGCTGTGGTTAATCGCATCCTCGGTTTTTTAAGTCGCCATTAGCAATTATATTACTGGAGATTGATGAGTGCTAATATAAATGATATTCGTTTTGATTTTGTGATTGCTTCAGTAGCAAGGTTGGGAAAATTGATTTTTCTTGAAATGAAGCTGGGGTCACTTTATATTAGTTACACCAATTGTTTCTTCAATAAAACGACAGGTTAAACTACAAAAAAGCTCTTCGTGGGGCTAAAATACACACAGAAAGATATTGTCAACACAAAATATGTCCTATGCCCCGACGTCTTGAGGATCTCTCCATAAAAAGAAAGTACAAGCCATGCTTGTCACCAGTTATGAATTTACAGTGTATCAGAAGTTGTACTGCTGAGACTTACGTCCGAATTTTAAAACCTTCCTTACCTTACCCCGTTTCCTCACCCTACTGAAAGAGCCCTTCATGCTCCCTTACAGTGAGCCGACCTTGCAGATCCGATCCTCATTTTTAAAACCTCCCTCAACCTGTCTCACCAAAGGGCGTCCTTACTCCCGTCAGGGCAGCCATTCGTGCGCATGGGTGCGAGGTTAAGCGCAATTCGTTATAAAATATGCCTTTATTAGCCGTGATAGGCCTGGAATGTCTCGTCATTTACACTTATACAGGCATATATATTTCATTTGTTCTTATTGCGCACTTCTTTAAACAAGTTGTACCGGTCAGTTACTACAGTTGGTGGTAAGCGAAATATAGTCTGGCAACAGCCTCCCGGTGGTTTTTGTGAAGATCCGGTTTAGCGTAGAAACATACGAGCAACCATTTCTGCGAGCGTAGTGCCAATATAACCATTCCCGGGAAAGTGGATTACACTGAAGAGGAAAAAGAACTTCTCCAAGAACTGGTGCGAAAATACAAAAAATTTGTAGAGGGCAAAACGAGGAACACCGTGTCGCTGCAAACAAAATTTAACGCGTAGGAGTGGCTTGGCGACAAATACAACAGCGTGCCCAACGTGCGACCGCGTACTATAAAACAACTCAGAAAGTTTTGGGACAACCTTAAGCAGAAATGGAAAAAGGACAAGGCAAAAAAAGTTCGAGAAGCCATGGGGACAGGTAAGTCTGCCTTTTCTGTAAATCAATGGGACGGATGTTTTAAACCCAATTGTTGCAGGCGGTGGACCACGACGTACTCCCGCAGACCAGAGCAGCGGTGAAGTGGAGGCCATCATATCTCATTTGCTGGAGAGGCCGAGCAACCCCTATGACAGTAACCGTCTCGGCTAGCCCGCACCCGGCCGGCCCGTTACTGTCGACGCGATTATTGACAGCATGGTCCGGGAAACCGATTGCACAAGCAACGTGGTGAGTTTTGTTTCGCGTTCGTAAAATTTTGCGCAAGCGCACATTTCTTAATGAGAGCATCGCTGGTTCTAATAGCGAATGAACTGAGTTGCAGACGGCGTTTTAGTAATTGTAACCAGGTAACGGTTGCCTCTAGAAGAGAAATATGTCATCTTGCTAACTCCCAGCTTCATGTTTTGAAAAAAAAAGTGTCAAAGATTGTCCTGATTTGCATATTTTACATTTGTCTGTAAGCTTCAGTCCTCCTTCCCGCCCTCTAGCTTATGGTACTCTACAGGGACTGGGCGGCCATTGTATGGCACCACCGTCGCTTCAGCGAACAGCGCCGCCCGTGGCGAACCGTTCGTCAGTAGAATGGCGGTGGCGGTCAGCAAAGTATTGTTCCTCATCGCTTTCTGTCGTTCTGCTGCGGTGCGGCTTTCAAAGCGCAGATAACCAAAAGGGCTTTTTGCAGATCACTAAATCTTGAGCTTGGAGGTGACATTTACAAGGCATGTCATGTGTGCAATTTGCGCCCATACTCAGTAATTACAAATAGCAGACGATGCATAATGCGCCAAGCGGGAAGTCAAGCTGAAAGTAAAAGTTCGTTCCTTCGCGCAAATTTCTCCTGCCTGCATACAGTTTTGCCGTATCGTGTAATATATTAGAGCTAGATGATCCTACAAAGCCGCTGTGTGAAGCCGATCCAGGAATGCTTCGAAGCTGGCCTTGGGCATTTGATGACGAAACGGCGTCGTGCACAATAAAAGACTAAGTTTGGTGGTGCCTTTGAAGATTTACCTCAAAACAGAAATTGTGATGGACGGCGCTTCCGTACCTTCATTAAATACAGTATAAACGTGTTTATTTTTGCAGAAATACCCTTGCTACCGCCATCGGGAATTGTTTACAGAATAAATACTGCATGATACTAGAACGTTATTCCGTGTCGTGGAAATGCATTGCTTTAAAAGAATTGCAATGGTTGCTGACTAGTTGGTTAATGGTTTTTCGAAAAACAATTGTTGCGCGGTCGAAGGACGACAGACAGGATAGCGCGAAAAACCTGCCCTCAGTTTTACAATTGAGTGGTGCGGTCGAATTAAACAACCGGCCACCTACGCTTGAAAATCATGCACTCCTGCGTCTAATGACGATGATGGTTTATCGCAAAGCTTTCTCGGGTGGGTTTCCTTGTTTGCATTGTCGATTTACACTTTGACCAGTTGAGCTTTAAATTTGACCAGCACGCAGTTTGGTCTTTCGATCGCAACGTCCTTGTCTTTGATCCTTCCCCATTCTATTTCGCACGAAGGTTCGCGTTCAACCATCGTCGTTGTGAAACGAGGGCGGGATGATTTTGCTGTTTAATCTTTCACTTCCATGCACCCCTCTCCAAATCCAAACTGCTTCCAGCGCGTCAGAAATGCGTCTGTGGTGGAGGACCCAGACTGCCGCACCCCTATTTGAGGCAACTAGTCGCGTGTTTTTGGTTTTTCACAAGGCATTACACGATTTTTTTAGGTACTCGGTAAAGAATACTTAAGCATTAAAACGTAGGCTCACGTTAACACTGCCAGATGTTTTAACTATTGGTGCCAGCCTTTATTCTATGCAGGTGGGAAACTGGGGAGAACAGAAGGAATTGTCTAGCTTGGACTGTTGGCTGGTTGGATAACTTTGGTTCATGATGGAATGACCACTACAAACGTGGGAGTTTCGCTTCGGCTCTCAGACTCCCATGCTGTCACAGTGTCGCCCACCAAAACCGAAGGCACAAAGCTCACGGTTACATAAAAAAGTGTAAGCGGCCACGACGTTTCCACGGCCACACGGTAATCGATCTCGTACTTAAGTTCATTTCTCTTCAAAGCACACGCATCGAGGTATCCCAGAGTTAAGGTTCGCGTGAAAATGTAGTCATTGAAACCAGTGAAGATAATTTAAAGTGGTAGAAATGAATACGAATATTAATAGTTTATTCCTACTCAGACCGCGCGGAAGCAGGCGCAGAGCGCTGCAAAAAGCGCTGATGTCAATGTAGCTCATTGCCAAACTTAGAAGCATTAAGTTTACGTAGCCGGTAGTGCATTTAGGAAGAAATTAATAATAGTAATAATAGTTTTATTCATACTCAGAACGGGCTGAGCCTAGCGAAGATCACTGCAAAAAGCACTCATGTCATTGTAACCCATACCCAACTTTAGAAGCTTTCGACAAGTTTACGTAGCCGTTATTGCATCTAAAAACCCAACACAGCTGTCTAAACTTCGTTTCATCGCACATATCTGCTCACAACACACCAAAACTTTCAATGCACCGAAGCAAACACGACAAGAACAACGGAAGGCTGCGTAGTCCAATGCACTGACTCATTCCACAAACAAGGTGAGCGCCGAGTGGTGGCGCCACCCGTCCAGCTGCCCGGTCCCTATATCCACCAATAACCATTACTATAACTATTTCAGCATGTTTCAATACTTCAACATCAGTGTCACACAATTTTTCTACCTCTACAGGACACCATGTTGTCACACCTTTTTGGTGGGGCAACATGTTGTATTTCGTGAACTTTGGGCGAGCTGCATTGTGTAATCATTCAAAATGACGCAGTTCACATGGGCTACAACATACTCATTTTATTTATCTTGATCAAGTGAACTATGTGACGTTTATTTCCTCTGCAGACATCGACGCCGAGGCCGACCCGGACGAGACTCTGGAGCTGAGCCAGAGTGACTTTGTAGTGCTCGAGGACCTGCATGGAAGCCCACCATCCACTCCAGAGGGCAAGAGTGAACAGCATGCAGTTGTCCATGACAACAGTCACGAAGCACAAGTGTAGCCGAGACAGGTTGACAACGGAGCAGCTACAGCTCCACGCACCGCCAGCCAACCCCCAGGGACTCGGAACGGCCTACTGGGGCAGACACTTGCCGTGGAGCCGGACGCCAGGCTTCAGGCTTTACGGGACGAACACAAAGAAAAGAGTGAAGGGAAAAAACAAATGCACTTGCTCTACATAAAGAGCATGCGCTCAAAATGGAGCAAATTAAAGAAACCACGCGGATGAGCTTGCAGAGCATTAGTTAATTCACGATGTGCAGGTGCGCCTACTGAAGGCTAAACTTAAAACTCAGTCTTAATGCGAGACTGCTTTCCAAGCAGCTGAACGATAAAGCATCCTAGCCATCCTATAAGCCAGCTCAATGCAGATGTGTGAACATGCAAGGCATGCAAAAAATGCTAAAAATAACTTGTTTTCATCTGTACACAGTGCTTATAAAAAATTATGAATTGCACCGAAAAAAAGTTGGACTGAACATTGTAACCATTGCTGTAGCCCGCATAGAAGCTTTGGTAAAGGAAACAGTACAGTTTGGTAACAGTGTACTAACAGTACAGACAGTACACAGTTAATATTTGTGGCAAGCAGCTTGAAGGTTCTGCAACCGCCCCCCCCCCCACATTGACATAGAGCTATTACCCTGAACACTGGTGAAGCACCATTGGATAAGGTGCCTTCGCATGCGTGGTCCAAGCTGAGTTTCGTGGCCAGCTGTTCCAGAATCCGAGACCTCGGGCTCGGGACCCTCACCGTCCGGGCAGGGCTCACGCACGGCATGCACGACATTGTGTAGCGCAGCACACGCAGTTGTTAATGCTGCAGAGCGATCTCTCTCGGTCGGGAGCTTGGTCTTCAGGCACGCAAAGCGCCTCTTTCAAACCCCAAACGCTCGCTCCACTGAGGTTCTTGTACGACTTTGACTTTTGTTGTACCTGCATGCAGCAGTGAATAGTAAGCACATTAAATACCAAAAGCCTTGGTGGCAAGGAATGCAACAAAAACTGTTCAATGTAAGGATGTCTTTGCAGGGGACAAGAAATTATAAAGCTTTGGTGAATTTATAAAAACTATGCCTTGGTACTTCACTCAATTACAGCCCCCCAAAAGACATGTTTTTAACAAAAAAATTAAGAACTCATAAAGCAGTTTCAATTTTGCGCAACTTGGCATAAGCAGTGGCATAACAAGAATAATGCTACAAGCATACTTCTCGATGTGTGAACAGCACATGGTCATTTAGGTGATATAACCACACAGAGCTAGAGGCATTACTACAATCACACAGTCTTATTTACTGACTCTAGCTATGGTCAGCAGTAGCCCATCACTTAAACAAGTGCTTAAGACATGGCAAAAAGCAACTTTTGAGTCACCACTATCTGATAATCTAGATTAGTTTCATAAAGTTCACGTTAAAACTGGCATGACTCATCAGAACATAGAGGCCATTTGAATTAACCACTTGTATTTTGCCATCATGGCCCCTTTAAGCAGCTTAGTGCTCTGTTTACGAATGTCGGTATAGCCCTAATAGCGCCATAATTACCATATATTATTTCAACACGTAAAGACTAGAGGGCCTTAGCATAGCAGGTAGCATACAGTGCGCTAGTGTTACTGGTACTGTGACCCCACTGCACATGCGCAATGGGATATGCTATTCCATATGTCAATCCAAACAGAAAACATGCTTTAGCTTAGCAGAAGCCATTCTGTCAGTTGTGTGTACCATCTGGCAGATGGTCGCTTTGAAATCCTTCGAAAGCCCAATTCCTAAGATGGCTTGAACGACGTATGGTTGTCTTGTGCCTACTCTAGCTAACTAACAGATTGTTAGTCGTCTGGCACCGTTTCATAAAAGTGACGTTCTGAAGAGTGCAGTTTGCGTGATTTTGGTAACTCATGCAAACACGACCACGACTGCTATTGCTTCACATGGCAAGTGTGGTAACAAAATTCACCACTTTTTTCTTATGTCTTGACATGCAAACACATTCTTCTTGAGCATTCTATAGTGCTATGTGGTATCACTATTGTTTTCATTTAGCAGCAATGCAATGGAAAAATAAAAACCAGCTTTCCAACTTGAATAGAATAGAATATATGCTTTATTCCAAGAAAAGATGCATAACAAAACTTTGAATGACGCATCTGGGTCCATAGCCGACAAGGCTAGTGTGGACCCATTACAAAATGGTGTTGGTACATAATCCCTTCAGGATAGCTCAGATAACAAACAATAATAAAACAGGATATCTTAGAATTACAAACAAATAATACTCTAAGGGATAGGAGAAGTATAACACTTGGACAAAAGATATTTCTTTATGATAGTGCAAACTTTGGCACAGACCTAATATCCAAAGGTAACTGGTTCCATGCTTTGGACCCAATAAAAAATATTAGACGACGACCATATACATTATACACTTTTGGCAAATTGAGGTTATTATGGCACGCATGTCGCGTATCCCGCAGAGGCAATAAAAAAACTGATGACGGGTAAGGTGTATTCAGAGTCATAACTCTGTTAACAAGAAGGGCCGTTTTATAGTCACGAACTAGGTTAAAAGGCATTACGCTAAGTTCGTCAAAAATTGGTGCGGTGGGTGAAGTCCTTGAAGCTGATGCCATGATTCTTAAGGCTCTTTTTTGAAGAATGTTTATGTGTGCTAGATATGATGCATAGGTGAATTCCCGTTACTCTATACAATAGGTTAAGTGACAATGAAAAACACTAAAATAGATTATACGTAAAGTTTCTTTATTAAAATGTTTTCTTGCATTAAGTAGCGCGTAACATCCGTACGCTAGTTTCCGGCCTAATTCTTGTATGTGTGGTGCCCAATGAAGTGAAGAGTCTAGGGTTATTCCCAAATATTTGTACTCGTCAACCTGGTCCATTTTTATCCGTCCAATTTTTAAGGAACACACTTTCGGCCCTTTTTTACGGTTCGAGGAGAACAAAATAAATTTTGTTTTTTTTAATATTTACCAAGAGCTTGTTCGCATTGAACCAATTAAGTGTATTCTGTAGTTTGTTATTTCCTAGTGACTGAATTTCAGTAAGTGACGGATGTGTAATAATGAGAGCGGTGTCGTCTGCATATACGACGGCTTGCGCTTTACACAGGGAGCTAGGGTAATCATTAATGAAGAGGGAAAAGAGTATTGGTCCTAAAACAGAGCCCTGTGGTACTCCATTGGTTACTTGTTTCACTGACGATTTGTTTAGAGCTATCTGCACAAATTGTTGGTGATTAGTTAGGTAGCTTCTGAAAAATTTTATGGCTGGCCCTCGAAACCCATAGCGTTCTAACTTAATGAGGAGGATTTCATGATTTACAGAGTCAAATGCTTTTTTTATATGTAAAAATATGCCTAAAGCGAATTTATTGTGGTTAAGGGCATTGTAAATTACTTCTGTGACTGAGTGCACGGCCGTTGCTGTAGAATAATTTTTGCGAAACCCGTGTTGATTTTGGCTCAAAATAGTATATTTTTGAATATAACTTATCATTCTCTTAGCTATTCATTTTTCAAAAAGGATGTTTATGCATGACAATATTGTTATGGGACGGTAATTTGTGATGTTATTCGGGTCATCTGCTTTAAATATTGGTGTTACCCTCCCAGTTCTAAGTGGTTCCGGGTAAGTTCCTTTTATAAAGGATTGGTTAAAAATTCTTTTTAAAGGATGGCATAATATATCAATATTTTCTTTTAGTACATGCACTGTAATTTTATCAGGGCCGACTGCTTTATTTCCTGGCATCTGTTTTGTTTTAGTATAATTTCCTCCGTTGTAATTTCTTCGAAAACAAAACTCCTTCGAATTGGAGCGGGCAAAATTGGGTTATGCTCTCCGTCATTATTATTCGATGAAAACTGGTTCCCGACATTGATGAAAAATTAGTTAAACATCTCAAGTAGACGTGAAGTGTCACAGCCTAAAATGTCTGAATCGGGCAATTTAATACAAGATTGTTGCTTTTTCGTGATATAGGTCATTATTCGCCAGATCTCTTTCGAGTTCCCGTTTGCTTTTAGAATGAGGTTACTATAGTATTGTTTTTTACGCTTGCGCATAAGCGCAAGTGATAAGTTGCGCGCAATCCTGTACTGCTCTTTGTAATAGGCGTTATTCTTGTGCTGCTTCATTTTGTTACACCAGTGCTCTTTGTTCCTGATAACTTTAGGAATAGAGTCGGTTATCCAGGGGCAGATTGGGTTTGTGAAGTACTCTGCTCTTCGAGAAGTGAATTGCCTCTTTACGCACCTTGATTCTAACATTGCGAAAAAATTGTTATAAGCCTTGTGGACGACGCTATCGTAAGTTGCGGTGAAGTCTTTTTCCTGTAGGTGCTGTTTCGTTTTTGCGTAGTCCCACCTCCGCAAATTAAGTCCTGTATTTTTCGTTGACTGCCAACGATCAATGTTCACCGTTATATGAATAGGGAAGTGGTCAGTTACATTTTCTTGTATAACACCGGCATCAACTTTTTCAAGTTCTAGGTTTGAAATGATATGATCTATAGTGGATGAGGACGTTTGCGTAACCCTTGTGGGGCTTGAAATGTGGTTGTGAAAGCCATAAGAAAGGAGTAATTGCTGATACTTGGTGTTGTGGTTGTCATTAGTGTTTATATTGAAATCCCCACAGATAATTACTTTGCTATGTGTATTCGTAAGATATTGTAATATGTCCTCCAGCATTTCCAAAAATACCAGTATTCCACAATTAGGTGGCCTGTATACTACCCCGATTGTAAGGTTATTTTGAAGTTCCACAAACAGCATGTCAATTTCACCGGAACTTGTTCTTGTTAGCGTTTCTATCTTCTTATATTCTACCGTAGACAAAATGTACAATGCCACTCCTCCACCTCTCGGACCAGATTCCCTTGAACAGGAAACAAATTTGTAGTTTGTCAGGTTTAGAAACTTATCCTTTCTTAGCCAAGTCTCTGACAAAGCAATAACGCTGTATTGAGCATTTGTTTTCAATAATAACGCGAGTAATGTATCGAAATTTTTGTTGATACGTCTAATATTACAGTGAAGTAGGTTCAGCGCACATGGTTCTGGGCGATTCTTCGCAGATGTAAAGGCATTGGTAATGTTAGTACGAGTTGGGTAAGGCTACGAGTTGCTGCGACATGATGTTTACACGATCTTAGAAAGGTAACCAGAGCTTGCTATGTGAATTGTCTTTGAGTTTTCCGTCCTTCGCGCCAAGATCTTCGACTGCGATACCCACACAAACCGCCAGTTTTTCTCATTCTTTTTTGCAACAGCCATTCCGAGAAGTGCTTTGTACTCGGGGCACAGATGTTCGTTAATGAACACTGGGTGAGTTTCGCTGAAGCCAATGTCATTCGCTGCAAGCCTATGCTTTTTGGCGTCTTGCAGGACCCTGTCTCTTGCTCTTTTTCTGTCTCTTGCAGGACCCTGCGTCTTGCAGGACCCTGTCTCTTACGCGCTTTTTTCTTGGTTGGTACCCTATGCACAACGTCAATATCTGACGGTTCAAAGTTGTGCCAACCTTTTCAGCAATTTTCTGCACAACTTCCACGAGTGATTCGTCTTTCTCTTGCGGGACTCCCTTAATTTCTATGTTGTTTTTTCTGCTGTATTGCTTCAGTTCTACGATTTCGTTTCGTGCGCAAGCCAGTGACTCGGCCAACTGCACCTTTTCGACCTTCAAGGCGGCATGTTCCTTCTTTAATGCGGCTAGCTCATTCTTTGTCCTTCGAAGCTCTTCAAAAGTCTTATTCATGTATCCCATGCTTGCCTTCATCTCCTCTACTTCTTTCTTTAGGCTTTCATTCATATCTGTGACAATTTTGTACAGTTTTTTGATCGATGCTGGTGGTTTGTCCACCATACTGAACAGCGAGCGATCCAATCCTCCGGAAAAATGTTTCTAAAAGACTGGAAGAAATTACCAACCTGCAAAATGCGTCGAATTACTGCTTGCTCCTTGGCGTTCCGGCTGGGATCGCTCGCAGTTCTGGTGAGCGGCGGCTTCCTGCGGCCCAATTTATGTCCTCCGGGAGGTGACTTTCTGCGACGGCGCGTAGGCGGTGACACAGCGAAGTGAGCACGACTATCAGCTCGTTCCGTCCACGCTGTGGGTTTCCTCGTGGGCAAGCGGTAGGCTGAACCCGTCCGTGACCACGTGACGTCACCGGAGTACGATGGGCTGCAAACTGCAAAATGCGTCGAATTACTGCTTGCTCCGAAGCGTTCCGGCTGGGATCGCTCGCTGTTCTCAACTTGGATTGTCGGATGACGCACGCGAGTCCTCTTTTTCATGGTAGTTGAAATATAATTACTGTACACATCACCTAAGGACATCTCACCCCAAAACACTGACTATGCCCAATCTGATGTTTATGCTCAAACCAAATACAAGTGTACATGCCAAACAACCAGTGCAAATGCACACGTGCTTGCCTCTTTTCTGCGCTTGTTCTGGGGACCCTCAGTGGTGTTGTTAGGAGTCGGGAAAGCCGATCTTCAGGGTTTATTCGCGCCTCGAAGAGAGCGACGCAAAGCCGTGCACGGTTGTTCAAGCGCAGCGTTCCGAAACCAATCCCGAGCGAACGTGCCAGCACGCATCGCCAGGGGCGTGAACGTGCCACTTCGTTGTCGGCGTCTCTCTCATCATCATTACTGTTCATGTTGGCGGTAAATTATAAATCCGCAACATCCTCCGGGCCCACCAAATGCTCACTCGCATAGATACAACGGCAGTCACAACATTTGCACTAGTTAAGCACATTCTCTACAGCACATTAGCTGAACTTGTCAGATCCTAGTGCGAGCGTCTTTGGCAAACACTATCGTCGATTGACCATGCTCCATAAAAAATACTGGAATTGGTCAACTACGTCCCTCGGCAGCGTTGTGGTCGCAGTTGCTTGCTGCATGGAAAGTGAACACAAGTCACAACGTCCGAAAACTTCATGCTTTGTCGGCCTGTAGCCTCCCCGTTACTCTCGCGTATTTCAGCGAGAGCCTTGCCGACTCCACAGTGAAAAAGTCGCATATGAGCGTTGCCATTGGAGTGGTTACAACGGTCATCTCCAGGTTCCTGTAGGCGGCGTTTCTTTTCTGTGAGGAGCAGTTAAGATTCATTCGTTTTTCAATGTGGCCCTTCACAACTTTTTCTGCGTGGTGAGCGCTCTTCCCTTGCCTCACAGCATTATCGTAGGCTCTTATGCCGTCTTCATTTGCAGAAAGTTGTCGAGGTAACGTACGTGGTCTGGAAAGGGCATTCTTGCGGTTGTCGACCGTAGACTCTTCAAACCTGCGCAATGCATCTTCATCTGGATGGGGAATCGAAGTGTTCTTGAGACCAACAGTATCTACCTTCCGAAACCACCGAAAAGAGCAAGGTCGGTCCTCATTGTCGTGCGTGTCTGTGCGGAGAACACAGAGGAGGGTGCTGCCTTTGCATCTATTGCTCTCTTGCAGAGATAACGGTCTTTGTAAGGTCCATCCCAGGCTAGTGCTCACGGCGACCAAAGCAGGATTCGTTTCTTCCCACTGTACTTGGCTCGTTTTTGGCGCGAACTTCCAGATCTGGTCGGATCCAATTAGAAGGCTTACTCCTTGCTTGAACTCCATACCTGGTAAAGCAATGGTGTCAGCCAGAAGCTTCCCCTCGGAGACCAGGCGTTGCAGAAGCGTGTTGCCCTTCGGTGCTTCAGCCACATCTTCACAAATGAAAGGCATGACGATGGCGTCGACCTCAGCAGACGTGCTGTCATGTTGACTGCGAAGGGTAGCTCTGACGACTTTAAACGTCTTCTTGGGACCTCCAGATCGGCCGAAAGCACTGATGGCTAGATAGACTTCGCCAGTCGCCTTTAACTTCAGCTTAGCGACAACGTCTGCTCTGATGAATGTCCGCTGGCTACCATTGTCAAACACTCCGCGGACGTAGCAGCAATGCGACGAAGTTGTCATCCATGCCCTAAACGTCTGTAGTAGGACGCCGCTGATGAGTCGCGGGACGGCTGATTTGCGTGTGGCGATGTGCATTACTGCCTGACGCGTTTTTCCAGCCGATTCCGACGAAGGTCTCTTAGCGCTTAGGTAGCTGCACATCGTGGTGGCATGTCGGCGCTTACATGATTGACATTGGACCTTTCTTCGGCAACTCCGTACGAGATGTCCCTTTCAGGTGCATCTGAAGCATCGGCCGTCACTTGACAGGCGAGTTCGCTTATCAGCCAACTCAATGTCGCCAGAACATTCTTCAGTCCTGTGATCCTTAGCGGTGCAGAAGAAACAAGCAGAGGTCTTTGCCTTGTTGTGGAGAACCGCAGCGGCCGGAATAAACGGCTGCTTCTTAGATCCGCGTTCTGCGTCATGACTTCGCGGTGGCTTACTGATTTGACAGCTTCTTTCTCGGAACTCTACTTCAACTCGCAGAAAAGACAGCAGATTTTCAATCTCCTGTTCCGACGAAACTTGACTGCTCGTAGAATATGTGCTCGCTGCAAGGCTCTGTCGTTTCAAGTAGCCCACGACAATGTCGCTAGGTATGACCTTCAAAAGCACTTCATTCAGCATGGCCGCGTATGATGACATGCCAATTCCCAGGCTTTCTAGTCCTCTCCGGTTCATCTGCACGGCATCGTAAAGCTTCCGCAAAGCGGCCACGTTACTAGATAAACCTCAACAGGTGTTATGAGAAAGGGCAGGCAAGGGCAGCTCTGGTCCCTGAGCAGCACACCAGGTAAGCTGCTCGCCTCCAACATAGCCATGACGTGGCTGTTCTCGAAAATCCTGCTGTCATGTTCTGATCCAGGCCAGCTGGCTACCACGTTCAAGAATTGTAGCTCAGGGCCAGTGACTGCCTGTGGGAAACAATTTTTGCTAATGAGATATCTGGTTCAGAAAGCCTGTTCACAAAAATATGCAAGCTGAACGGGCAGTAAACCGTAATTTAAAGCTCACCATGGCATGCAGCATCCCGCCAAAACCCTGCAGACCATTAAGCACCTACCTGCCTTAGTGCAAGATAAAGTAGGTACACATATGGACGGACACACTTTGCGATTTGGGTTTAACAAATTATTTGCCCCAAGTACCACAGGATAAATGCTGTACAACTGTAGCACCTACATTATTCGCTGCTAAAAATCAGAATAACTTGAGGTACGTACACCCAAGAGCAGAAGTTTACGGACCACGAAAGCATGAATTTTGAGTTATTTCTCTGCCGCACGGGAGTTGGGAGTGCTATGTGCAGATGTTTTTATTAGTTCAGTACTTGTACGACGTCTCTCATGCATTCGACAGTTTCTCGGGATGCTATAGAAAAAAAAATAACCTAAAATGTGCATTTGCCTGGTCCGTAAACTTCTGATTGTGGCTGTACATCAAGGCAGAGGCCACAGACCACATCCTCTTTTTATACCTTAATGGTTTCAGGCTCAACTGGGTGAGTCTTTTTCTTACGAATATACTGTGTCCACAGCAACAGTATTGGCACAGTCCTCACGAGCCTCCAAATATTTTGTGGTTGGCGCTTGTAGCAGATCGCACTGTATGTGACGAGGCGAGGGCAAAACGTTATTGCGTTAATCACGTACAGCCGCCTTAGTTTTTAATACCATCGCGGGAGCGTCGATCACCTGCGGGTCAGCGCGTTATCGCGGTTGGAAGCGGCGAAATGAGCAAGGGTCGTTCGAATGCGGGCGACGATTAGGTCGTGCGAGCGCCGTCTCCTAAGCTGTTCCTGCAAGGATGCCCCAACCAGTTTCCTTTGGTAATCAGAAAGCTATCTTCACTGCCGTGAACAAGGCGCACGCGAGATGGCTCTCACCGCCCAATGATCAAGATAGCCGACCGACGCCACAGGCGCTAACCATATGTCATGCGCGCACGCACGCACGCACGCACGCACGCACGCACACACGCACACACACACACACACACACACAAACACACACGCACACGCACGCACACGCACACGCACACGCACACACAAACACGCACGCACACACACACTCGCACACACACCGGCATTCTTTAAGGCATGACAAAGGTTTACGAAAACTTAAACCTAGAAAGTAAATAAAAAACGCTCACCTGTACCAGAGTCCTTCAATGGACTCTGCCTGTACATTAGTCGAGAAGACTCCCTTCCGGTTGCGGTAAACTTTGGCGCAGTCTCCGCCCGGGCTGATTATCTGTACGTGCGTACAGTCTATACACCCTGTGACGCCGGGAAACCTCCCAATCTGATTATATAGCGTCGTTAGCATTTTCCCCTCCGTTGCATTGGGCAGCTGCACGTTCTTTGGGAACAGGCGTAAGCACACCGCCTGGGTAACTTCCCAGAGTACATTGCTGACAGTGGGCTGCGAAACATTGACTTGGTCGCCGACCACCGTCTGCATGGCCCCAGATATATAGAAACGCAGCGCTATTAGCAGCTTGAGCAGCGGCGGAAGTGAGGCTCCGGTTCTGTTCGAGTTCTCGCGCAGGCAGAGTACCTCCAGCATTTTCATCACTGCTGCCTTGAAGAAACGGTAGCGGAATGAAATCTCGTCATCGCTGTACAGTCCACCGGGTTGAGGCGGTCTCGTGGCTGCCTCATCGTGAGCGACGGATATCTGTACACGTCGCCGCACATGGAGTTGTCCACCCACAGGCAAAACCGGGAAAGTCCGCATAGCTGGCGTACGAAGCAATGAACTCGGCCGCCATAGCCGTGGCGTTCCTCCGGCACCACCGCCGGACGAAGCTCTCAGTGTTCCGTGCAGCCTAACGAGGCGTGTGCAAAGTGCTGCGGGGAAGTGTGCGTCCAGTTGAAAGAGCTGGGTACGGTCGGATCAACGTAGCCCGCGAGCTACCTTGCAGTAAGGAGAATTCAAGGAAGCGTTTCATAAGGACGCCTCAGTAGGGAACGTTCCAAATTGAACTAAGGCGTCCTTACGAGTGGTAAGGCGACCTTAGTAAGGTCAGGAAGGTTATAAACTTTGGGCCTTATGTAGCGCTTTCGGTTTCTCGAGACGGCCTTCATAAAAATGACCAAAAATATAAATGCGCGTGTGTCGAGAATTCACACGGCTTGAGAGTTTGGCACTCCCCGAAAACATCCGCTCACCTTCGGCCACTTCCGAGCCAATATGCGCATCTCTGACTATATACGAACGCGCCACTCAGGCGCACAGCCACCCGATTCACCATGAAGGTCCATGGCGACGGCCTCAGGTCGCAGAGGCCGCTTTTATCCCGGGACTTGACTCTGTGGTAAATGCCGAGAAGCACCCCAACCTCACACACGAACAACAAAGTAGTTTGCTTGCAAAAATGACAAAGGATATTACGGGCATCCACGCAAGCCATGGTGGTTCATGTGCCTTTATTAAGGTCAGCTTTAGAAGCGCACCAACAGGAGTAGTCCTACACACCTGTCAGAGGCACCACAGAGCTACTAATTCAGGTTGCCAGATGCTCAGAGCTCTCTTCCTCGGCGTCCACGAAGGTTTAGCAGCAACATTCGACTTTTCACAAAACCCAGTACAACAGCACAAAGGAACAAAACCCTCGACACCGGCAGGATTCGAACGAGTGTCTGGTAGAGCATCAGATTGAAAGTGAGTCGTCTTGCATACTCGGCTACGACGTTTTTTTCTTTATTGCCTGAATGAACAACACAACAAAAACTTCGTCAACGATAGGTTAAAAACTACTCACCATGCTATGATTGGCGGAAGATTAAAATCGACATCAAAAGGACGCAAATCATCCAGAATTGGTAACCATTCCAGTTCTAGATCCTGCCTTGGAACAAGATCGTACACCAAAATCTTGCTCTGTGCAAAATACGTGCTCTCGGTTGGGCGTGGACGTAAGGATGGCGTGTAGCCATACGTGACCTCCAAATTGAATGCGATGCTACATCCATTATTAGACCATACGGCACACTGTAGCAACACTCAAAGGGAAGATACCGTATGCTCGGCGGTGTTACAGGCCATTCGTTCTTCAGGGTTCTATGAAGGACACCCCAAAATAGATGACATCGCAGCACTTTATGAAAGCGCTTCACAGTCTCCTGTTTATTGCACCAAGACAAAGTGCTAGACCAAACCCCATATAAGCACTTTTTTTGCATCTACGTTTTCACCTGAAGCTTGTTCGTGTGCAGCTTAAAGAACAACGTTTTAATGACGCTGCGATAAACATCCCCTTTAAACGTGACAAATCATACCGACCAGGCCCCTTGCAATACACTGACCTGTAAAGATGTAAAGAGGCACAGCGAAAAAATATTGTTCAAATTTTTTAGTATTTTTCAGGAAACAGTACAAAGATCATCCAAAGATAAACGTACCGCGACATACTGAAAAGCATCTACCACTTCTTCCAAACAATCTTTAGATCGTATAGGTTCTCTGCTGCTGGAGGACACAACAAACTCAGGAAGTACATTGAAAGGGCCATCTGCAAAACATACGCCAAGAAATATCCTCCGCCTCTCTTAAGAACAAAAAGCGTTTACAATTTACACTCGCATACTGCGGTGAGCTAGTACACGAGAGTAAACGAACGAGTTGCTCACTCGGCTCTTGGGAGAGGAATCACGCCACCTGCTCGACGCAGAACACGTGATAGGTTACACGTTGGACCTGCGGGCGCCCAGTTTAAGTGTGCGCGTTCTATTTTTTTGTTCTCCTTCGCTTTGCTGCTTCTTCGCCGTTATAGCAACAAATATGGAGTAAAAGTCCTTGCGGCCCCAAAGAAGAAGGAAATAGGTAGCAATCGTGCATTTAAACAACCGTGATGGCCGTTAAGGTTGCGTACCTGCAAGTCTTATGTGTTAGTGTGAACTTCGTTAACTTGTCGTGTACTTTTTCCCACTGGTGTCTATATTTCAGGCATAAATTTCAGGCATCTTGCTAGTTGCTCATCTTTTATGTTGCATGGTTCAGAGCACGAGACCGCCGTACTGGAAATCAGTGAAAAGAGCGCAAAAAGCACAAAAATATGCGTCTTGTAGAAACGAACAGGAGGAAAGTAAAAGAGCGTTCGGAGAGAAAAGACCGAACATTGCTACATTTTCTTACACGTTATACAAGAGAGGTACAACACCAGAAAAAAAGAACATGAAACCCTTACCAGGATTCTCTACTCTCTTTCCAAAATAGTTTGTGTGGGCTTTTATTTTTTTAATATAGTCCTTGTTTGTGTTCTGCTCTGGCGATATTTTCATGTCCATGTCCGCGTTCAAACTGTATTCCCGTTCCTTGCCCTGCACTGATGTAAGGTAGGTTTTTACGATTAACAGTTCGCGTCTCACGTGCGACGATCTCCACTCAAGGTAAAAGCCATCCTTCGAAGTGACAACCCGCCGGCAAATAAAGCAACCATCAGCTATCTTTTTTTGCCGGGAAATTGCCGGCCTCACTAACGCCGGCGCATAAAAATCTTTTTCGAGCTTCCGGCCCGAAATAAGACAGCAACGTGCTCCAGAGAGCGATCCTCACGACCTCTCGGGCTCTTCGAGATGCTAGCATCGATGAACAAACGAAGAAGTATCCAGATGGTTCTTGTGTGGAAGGCTAAGGTCGAACTCCCCGGGTTCGTCGATAACAATAAATCCAGAGATATGTCGCGAAAAGAAGTTTACCATTGGCGGTGAGACGTTTTAGTGGCGCCCCCTGGCTCTGGCGTCGGCTTAGGGACTCGCGCTGCTGTCGTCTGCTACGTTCCGCTTGTGAGGGGCAGCAGTGCCTGTGCTAGAAATCGCCACCTTTGGTGCTTTATGCATTAAAAGCGTAGGTTTTTAATATTTTGGTTATTTTTCCCAGCTTCTGACACATCTAAATTAGTTTAAGCTGTATTTCCCAAAAGTTTGCAACGCACGGGGAGAGAGAGAACAATTTATTTCGGAGCAAGTGCCAGAAGATTGTGTGTAACTCGTGCTAGCCAGCTGATTTGTGAGGTTCAGCGCTCAGACCTTTTCAATAAGTATTCAAAATGAGTGGACTTCCCTGCAGTATATCTGCGATTCTCTTATGAATACTAACAGTCCAATGCTACTTTCCAAGCAGCGTGCCCGTACACGCGCATCGCAAAGCAAGAAATATAATGTCTGTCTTCTATTTCTTTCTTTTTTGTTGACTTGTTTCAGATGAATTCTTTTTTTTTTTGTTGTTTCTAACGCATTAATGTTTCTGCACAGTCACCATTGTCTTATTAGTAGGTTCGGGAATGTTTGGGAGGCTCACAAGCTTCGTATGGATATTTTCTTCAGGCTGTAAGGCACACAGTACCTTCTTTAGAAGTTGGCTTTCGTCATGGCTGCGTACAAGACCGTGGATATCTACAGCGTGCGTTGTTTATTCACATGCAAATACAATAAGAAGGTACGTGCTGCGCCTCCGCGATCGCGCCCCAGACAACGTTGTCGAGAATACTCGAACGCGGCTTTCCTCCTTTGAATTTCTATCGTAACCATTGTTGTCATAACAAACTTACTATCAACGCAAAAAATTAGTAACTGATTACGGTGTTGAAGGCTTGATATACTCGCTAACGAATGCAATAAATGATATACGTGCATATGTTGCAAGAATCGAAACCGATAAATATTTCCAATCAGCTCCTAATTCCTCTCCAACTCTTCCAGCTGTAAAGAACAAGTTCTGGTCTACTCTGGATGGCGTCGTATGAATTGAAGAAAAGTACATTACTCTTAGGTCCTGGACTGAGGACGCGGCCAACTAATATGCTCGATTTTATGGTGTTAAATAAAGTTTTCTCCGCGTCCTCCTGCTACTCCTCTTGACTGCAGTTTTCCTATAAAGCATGTCTGAATATCGGGATGATATGACTGTGGGAAATGTACCGAAATATCCCTCGAGGTATGAACAAGCATAGTGTTACTGTATCTTTACTGCAGACGGGACTCGTATTGCTCAATAAACCTCCATACTTATTTGAAGCCTGGTATAAAGCCAGCACAGTGGGTTATTGCATACTCAACCTACAGTTTTTACATCCCATAGTGCATGTCAGCATATACTTTCATACCATGAAAACGTAAAGAGATGTGATACAATAATTTCGAGCAGTCAGCAAGGTTGCAAAAACTATTTCACCTTACGTATGATTACTGGGAATCGTAATGCCTTCTGCCAAAGCCGACAGCCCCTACGGCCAAGAATTGGTGTTGCTCTTGTATTTTCGCTGTTGTCGGTTACTAGCAGCTGGCGGTTTTCTTACCACCCAAACCACCGTGTTTTCTTTGTTCGAAAGATTGCGCGATTCAGAAACTGATGCCTAGCTCCGACTCTTCGCGCTCCGCACAGCACCGGCTTCCCAAGGAATGGGGCGGCGCCAGTAGTGTTTCTTCCGTAGCGGTATCAGAAACTTTACTTTAACTCAAGCCTTGACCTAGTGTGGGCAATTTTAAGTCTATTATTATCATAAAAAGTTACGCGCATGCAAAATCTAGTACGGAGAAGCATCAGACGCCAGCCGAGCGAATGAAATAGCAATAGCAGGGAGAGCGAGCCCGAGTGAAGCAGACGACAAATGCGAGAATCCCTAACCGACGTCACGGAGGGGCGTTTCGCAGCGCCGCCCGTGGTCGCGCTCACCGGCAATAGGAAGGGAGCTTAGCTGGCCATTCCAGGCAGTGTTCTGGGCTGTACGAAAGCAATTATTTACCCATGCAGAGGCGAGCCAGAATTTCTCCACTTGTCTTAAAATTTTATCCTAAGTAAAAAAAATCTTGGCCTTTTTATACTTTCTTCTCAACGATTTCTTTGAAAAGGTTACCGGAGTGAGAATAAGAGCTGTCACGCCCGCCTTGGCCACATTCCGATCGCTTGAAGCTTATTCCATTTCAATCAAACTGAAACGAAATCTTTGTGGTGCCTCTTTGTTCTCTGTGCTCTTCTACAGCTTTACAATTTTACATTCGACCCAAAAGAATCAGCCACAGAAATAAGCTGAACATCTCAACTTCTCGCCGCTTCTAAATGGTAGAGTAGAGCACAGGAAGTAGTTTCAGCTGACACGTTGGCAAAAAGAGCCCGAGGCCAGACGTGTGCACATGTCTCTTCGCATTATTGATCCATGTGTAGTTTCACTTTAATCCTGAACTTTTCACCTTCTACGGCGGTTCTCAGAAGCACGAAGCAGCTCAGGTCGAAATATACGACAAAAGTTGCAACAGAATATTTCAAAAAAATTGTTTATTGTCGTTTATTTTATTGCCGTAGGTTTTATTTGATTGTCTCAATTTTATGGCCGTTGGTTTTCTCTAATATGCTTTGATTGTTTTACTCTCATTTGAAATATACCACTTCGGATATTTCGAAGTTGGATCGTCGGAGGTGTGAACAAAAACTAGTCTTTACACCAATCACTTTCAAGCCATTTTATTACATAATTAACAACGCACCCGTTCAGAAAAGGATAATGGAAGTTTTATTTCGCACTTTAAAGCCCTCTTGCCTTTAAATTCCTGTTTGTCGAAAAGGAAATATGAGAATATTTTAACATTTTTTTGCTTCGTAAATTTTCACAAAAACCATAGTGAGTTGTGTGCAGTTGCCTACGCTATGTTAAAAAGATTGTCTAACTGGGATTAGGAAGGAAGTCACTTGCAATCAGTAATCAGCCGGTAGGTGTACTGACTAAACACGTGACCACTGACGCGTACTAAACGTTGTTGGTTAGCGTTTTTCACTGCATAAAAGCGTAAAATGTGCCTCATCAAAATTTTTATTCGTATCTTTCATGTTTACTCCGAAGAAAGGTGAAATATTTACTTGGACAGGAATATTCGCATCATAATGGCTTCCACCGCAGAGTGTTGTACTTATCCCTTGTGTGGTAGCCATAACCTAAACCAAACAGCTGTGCCAAATTTAAGACGACCGTTCAGCCTGAAAAAAACGCCTGAATACACCACTGCGTACTAGTTATGCTTTGTTGCTTTTTTGCCCCTGTAGATTTCCCTCCTTTCTCCCCATTACTGATGAAAGCCAAATTGTCGACCAAAAAAGTTAAATATAAACGTTTTGTAAAGTACCCCGTAATTTTTAGGAGGAAATTACATGTACCGATAATTCTCTCATCCCCACCGTCTCATCGGCATATTCTTGGTGGCGAAGAAGGTAAAGGAAGACCTGCGTTACCATTTCGAATAGCTGTATGAGTGAATAATTTAGAACCTAACCGGGACAGAAATCCTTTGAGTTGAATTTCAGTCTTCCGGAACAAAAGGTTTTACATATAACAACTATGTAAGAATTTACTAAATTCAAAATGGACTGAAACAAGACTGAGTCTTTGTGTCCTTCCTAACTAACGAGTGGCACTATCGTTACGAAAAAAGTGAGGGCACGCAAATTAGGAATTTTTTATTTCCCAAATACCCACACGTACAGTCCGAGCAACAAAAACTTCATATGACGTAGTTGGTATAAGATAATTTTGTCTAAACCGGAATAAAGCATTTGATTTTTCAGATAAATTTCAGGTGGAATTCGGTTGGCGTTTGTTTTCCCTGTGGTATTATTTTATTTTTGATCTGTTTTGCATTGTTTTTAAGTACCTCCGAGCCACCTTTTGTGTCACAGCACGTGTTAAAAATGCTATTTACCTCCTATAGAAAAACATTTACGCCCCTTGACTCTTTTGTGTTTTTTTTTTGTCGATCATGTTGAATTCCCGTGGAAAGACTCAGGGGACATTGGAAATTAGAGCGTCTCTAAAACAAATCTTAACTCAGGCAATAGGCCTCGACAGCAGAACTTTCACTCTGCATTCGCGAGTATTAGCGTTGTAAACAGGAGCTCAATTTTAAAAGATGGCAAATGCAAACGTATTTGATGAAGACACAAGCATAAGCCATCTCTTAGCGGTTTTTCGATTCTATACACAAGCAAAATTTCCTGGAAGATACTCAGCATTCACTTTTTAATGATTTTGGGCATTTCATTTCGCTAATTCGTACTTACCAAAATTAATTCTCTGCATCTGCATGTGCGGGCGTAGCCGGATCTTTCGCAAAAATCAGTTAATAATTTTGCAAACTCCTCTCATCATTAGGAAGAGAAATCGCACACTTGATTCCCAGCATTTTTACTCGCACAATGTACCTGAATAACGACTTCTCCGAGAGAACGCATGTTGGTCTACTATTTTGTCACCTACAAGTACCGTAGGCATTGGTATAAAGTGATAATCATGAATGCCCGTTCAATAGGGTTGGGTACCGCCGTCCATCATAACGATGGTGTAGACTACAGCCAACTTGTACATGGAGAGCCTTCGTAAACGGCCACTCATTAATCATTGCAGTAGCTGACGGCGCTTTGGAACGTCTTCGGTGCAGGACAGACTTATGACCAAGCAAGCAGCTTTGACAAACGGCGTTGTTTTCACTGATGAAAGTACTGATCTACTGTTCATGAAGGGCAAAGTCAGGGAGGTTGGTTTTTCGCGTACCTGCTACGAAAAGCGAAGAAAATATTTCCCGTTTTTGCAACAACATCGCAATATGAGAACGTTTGCAGTCTTTGTGGTAGCCTCTGTGGTAACCTGTAGCGTATGCGGTTTCTAGCCTCCCGGGGGCATTTCAAACTTTTTGCCTGCTTTAAACACGAAAGCTTGGCGCCACTTATTACCCCTTCTTTACTCATCTGTTGTAGTTCTGTCTCTGCCTTCCAGTTCGTTTCTTTGTACTTTGGCTCACGTTCTAGTGTTGGCTGGCATGCGATAATGTACTTTCCAATGTAGAGATTTGTAAATTTTTGAAGCGTGAACCTTCCCCGTTCAAAGCTTCCGACGCCTGACCAATCGCGGAAGTGAATATGTACCACGAAGTTGAAACAACAAGAACCACTTTCGTTCTGCAGGTGGGAAAGAGAGCAGAAAACACGGTTATAGCATAAAAACCCCACTAGTCTGAAGACCAGGGTTCAAACACCACCGGGTCAGACATGTTTTTTATTATTTACTCTTTACAGCGGCGCCCATTTTCTTAAAGGACAACAGCAACAATGACGATGGTTTAGGCTGAGTAGGGCGCTTAAATCATTTGTCTTGAACTGTTTAGAATTTAATACTGTTTCTCTGTCGCCCTCTAAACCCGTAGATTAGTCTGGCGAACAAATGCAAACAATATATACGAAGCACGGGCACAAAATTAATTTTTCAGTTTACTTAGCTACTAAATACCAGTTGCTGGCGCCCCTGCATGCCGTCTGCTATATTTAGGCGTGATCCCTTTTATATGAAGAGCAAATCTTTCTTCTGTATAGTGTTCCGCCATATTCATTTATTTCTGAAAGTTTACATTAGTTCTCGTATGGGTAGTGCGCGATCCTCGTCCGTAAGGTTTTGAACCCGTCAAAAGTTTAAGCATTTATTATCCGGATGTTTACGCTATGTAGAAAATTCTTATTTAAATACAACTTGAACCCATGCCCATATTCAAACATTTATCTTGGAATTGCAGGCAGAAGCCAATTGCCATAATGCGTGCTTTTTCATGGTGCAAAAGGCCCTTGAGCTCAGCGATGAATCGGCCATGGAATTCATTACCGATTCAGCTGTGCGGTGGAGGTAAAAATCTAGGTTTGTAGTAACTGGCTTGCTCCAAGTCACACTAATTTTGTAGTATTAGTGTAAACAAAGAAGGTCGCGGAACTGCAGCCGAAGGTCGTGGAACTGCAATCCGCATTTATGGCAGAAAATTCGCTAGAATACCTTGTTTTACTGCAGCACTTGTGATTTCTTTAGGCCTATTTTGCATTCGTTTCTTCGAACATGCAAGGATTGAAATACTGTGGTTCCAGCCCCTTGTGTAAAACGGGGAAAAATAGGTGTTTAGCTATGAAAAGAATGCTCCGTCCGGGATAGGCCTACCTGCGCTAGTCATCAAGAAAAACTGACTCGGGAATGAAAATTGATGCACGATGGGGTCCGAGCCCGATTAGATTGAGGATATTGGGTGCGTGTTTATTTGAGCTGAAATCTCTACGAGGCCTTCAGTCTGATGGAGCGCAGAAATAACGGGACCATAATTGCTGGAGATTAGCCGAGCGAAGTGGGTCGTGTTGTGAGGTGACCTCTGCAGTGTGTAGGACATGGCATTTAGAAAGTAAATTACAAGAAGTTTAGATTTACAGTAATCACTGTTTGTTTAAATACGTGTACGTGCCTTAAAACGGGGTACAGAAAAAATCCCAGACTAAAATTTGTGAGTTACGTGGGCTCAATGGCGTAGTTTCTGTTTTTTAAACCCATTTACAACGAGAGGTAAAAACAGAAATTGAAATAAGCTAATAAAATTGGCGTGTAAGTTGTATTACAAAGATAAATATGAACAGCCATCTCGGCATTGCCTTGTTAAGTGAAGTACGCGCACTTATGGCTAATCACATTTGGGGCATAGATATTTTGATCACACATCCTTTTGGCAAGAACAAAAGACCAACACAGACGTCTCTATGATTCGGTGTATAACAAAAATCTCAGCGAAGAGATACCGACATAGAGTGAGACAGAACGCAAAGAAGGTAAATATATTGCTACGCAGACTGTTATTTGTAGTAAGAGGCAACAATTGCCCTCATGGCTTGCGAGGTTTATGTGGGCATAAAAAAATAGCCCCATCTTCCCGAAGGGAACGCTGAGTAGATGCGGGGCATCGCGGGGTTCCGTTATGTTTCCGCTCTGTTCGTAGTCGAATTTTGGGGAAATGCCAACCCACTAACTGACGGGACTGTTGCTTCCATCACACTTCATCGGAAGAACGGAGTGAAGGGGAATCAACCGCAGCAAGCGCTGAACTGAACCCGCGCAGCGCGCTACCCGATTTACATTCAAGGTTGAAGGAGAGAAGACGAGAGGAGGAGAGATGCGGAAGCGCCGAGCATGCGCCGCGAAAGCAGAAGCGAGAACGCGGGAGAACCGAAAGCGAAGTGCACGCAGCTGGTGCGAGAGAAGAAGTGGTGGGAGTATCGCGCAGCTGTGGGAGAGAGGGAAGAAGGAGAATTGCGCATGCGCAGTGTGAGTGCGGACGCCGACGCGTGACATGCCGAGACTATAAGATTCTCCGCATCTAAAAGTGCATTTCGTTTATTGTGCTCTAGAAGTACAGTAACTGAGATTTATTTATTTATTTATTTATTTATTTATTTATTTATTTATTTCAGTACCCTAAGGGCCCGTCAGAGCATTACATAGGGGGGGGGGGATTTGATTATACAACACAGAATGTAAAAAAAGTACAGATAAACCAGTGTTACAAGTGTGAAAAAAAAAACATTGCAAGATAAAAGTACACAGGCAGGAAGCATTATACAGCACTTTCAGCTTGAAGGTGACCGAGTAAAGCGGTCTCAAATAAAGATACATCCGCTAGGGATGCTATACTGGCGGGTAGATTGTTGCAGTCATTTATTGATAGGAGGAGGGGAGATGATTTGAATTTTTCTGTCCGCGCAAAAACTGGTGACACCTTGTGCGCATTACCAACACCTAACGAGATGTGATGCGCTGGAAAAATATGTTTTGAAGAAAATAGCGAACCGTTGTAATACAGTGAGTGGAAATAAACAAGAGTAGATAATTTACGTACGTTAAACTTTAGAAGACCTAGAGAATTTTTAAGGGCCGATATACTTTGGTCTCGAGAGTAAGAACGCAAGATAAAGCCTGCAGCCTTGTTCTGGACTGCCTCGAGTAGGTTAGTCAAATTATCTTGATGAGAATTCCAGATGATCAATGCGTATTCCAGTGCAGACCGGATCAGAGTAGTGTACGCATGAAGTCCAGTACGAGCATTGGCTAAAAATAAACTTCGTTTAAGAAATTCTATTTTTTTCAAAGCCTTATTGGTGATTGATTGTATATGAGCTCATCATGACATATCAGACGTTAAGAAGATGCTGAAATGTTTAAGTTTTGTTATGTTTTCAATAACAGTGCCGTTTACTACATAAGAGTTCGTAGGGGTTCTAGAAAGCACATAAAATGTCATGTGTTTTGTTTTTTGGTATTTGCTTGCATTTGCTGTCTCTCGTACAACTCAGTTAGCTTAGTTAGGTCATCCTGAAGATCCGTAAAGTCATCTGGGGTAGATATCTGCCTCTGAAAAACAGTCATCAACAAAAAGCCGTATAGTTGAAGTCATGTTAGTGGCAATGTCATTCATGTAGACCAAGAACAGCAAAGGGCCCAGGACAGATCATTGGGGAACGCCAGATTTAACGCATGCGGTCTTTGAAACACAGTTATCTATTATTACTGATTGAGAGCGTTCTGATAAAAATTCTTTTCCCCAGCTAGTTACGCTTTCAACAAGTTCCAAGGCGGCCAATTTGCGGAGTAGACGGTTGTGAGTCACACGATCAAAGGCTTTGGACCGGTCAATGAAAACTGCATCGATATAATTCTTGGTATGTAAGGCTTCATGAATGTCTGTTACTAATTCGAATAACTGAGTTTGACATGACCGTTTATGCCTAAAGCCAGGCTGATTTTCGAAAAGCAAGTTATTGACATCAAAATGTGACATTATATGGGTGTAAATGATGTGTTCGAGGAATATGCAGCATATGGAAGTTTAGGAAATTGGTCTGTAGTTGGAGGTAAATTTTTATCGCCAGATATAAACAGAGGCTTTACATAAGCAAGTTTCCAATCGTCTGGAATGCATCCAGTGTCTAGAGATCTGAAATACTAGCGAAAGTAAAAAGGCTGTACATGGAGATGATATTTTTAGAAGCTTTGTACCGATACCGTCAGGACCTGGACTTGAGCTCAGTGGCAATCTTTCGATTGCGCGAACGATACCATTTAAAGTAATTGTGATAGGCTCCACTGGATGGATGATCAGTGGGTGGGCTACGTTGCAGGATTCATTGATCGGGGATTCTAGGGTAAAAACATTACAAAATTGTTCATTAAATAGATTAGCGCATTAATCCAACGGGAGAGCAGTTTCGTTACTTTGCTTGAGCACATGAGTCGTTGTCACAAATACCGCGTCCTCTCGGCGGCAGAGATTCCTCACGTTCGTAATGACCATCGGTCAGTAGCAGTGCTGTACTCAAGGAATTTTCGCTAGTCGAGGCAGCAAGATGTTAAGTAGGTTATTTGCAGCTTTCTTTCTCCGCTCGAACTGAATTTCATGTTTTAAGCTGTGGGTGCGCATGTTACATGGCAATAATTTCGAGCGCAGTGTATGAAGATGTATTTGGTTTAACGCCGCAATGCCAAATAATGGCATAGAGTTCCAAGCGAAAGAAAAGGCACTCGATTAGAATTTAAATATTAATTTAACGAACACAAACCGACACACGCACACACGAACGTACTCATCAAAACGCACGCACGCACTCACGCACACACACACACACACACACACACGTACGCACGCACGCAGACACACACACACACACACGTGCACACACGCACGCAAGCACACACATGAACACACGCATGCACACACACACATGCATGCACACTCATACGCACGCATGCGCGCACACACACACGTGCCCGCAGGCACACATGCACGCACGCACGCATGCACACGCACACACACACGCACAAGCACACACACAAGCACACACGCACACGCACTCTCGCACACACACTCGCAAGCACACGCACAAATGCACGCATGCACACACACACGTACGCATGCACGCACACACACACACGTGTACGCACACACACACACGCACACACACGCAACGTACGCACGCATGCACGCGAACACACACACGTGCATGCACGCACGCACAAACACACACACATGCGCACGCGCACTCGCGCACGCACGCACACGCACACGCGCATACACACACGGAGACACACAAGCATGCACGCACGCTCACATTCACACACATGCATGGACGCACGCACGCATGCACACAAACACATGCACACACATGTATATACGCACACAGGCACACACACACTTTCGTTGTGATACTACCCCGCAAAGGCATGTTGTTCTGCTCTGTAACGCTACCCGCGCATTCCTCCACGCGCTGCGTCTCATTACATAGAATGGTGACGTCTGATGTGCCAAAATTGAATGGACCCGTCGGAATAAGTCTACCCTTGAAAAATACGGGAGAGACTCCAACACGGTGACCGCAATTTTACCGCATCTCGTGGCGTCGCGTAGGCAATTCAAGGGGAGCCTGCTATTGGTTTTGCGGTTCAGGTTAACAATCTTCAAGCGCGGCAGACAAATCAATTGAGAGAGGCGGGGCTCAGCCCCAAAATACGGGACCTTTTCGGACTTATACCAACCCACGCTGCTACGTGTGGACTGTATTCGGTAATAACTTGCCCCTGAGGCTTTTTCCTGTCGCGATTTGGGACGCTTCTTGAAACAAGCGAAGCCAACTATGGCGTCTGTGGACGAAAAGTAGCGAAAATAGCGGCGGCCCTTCCTCAACCCGCGCCGCCCCCCTCCACGTATTAGAGTATATAATCTAATAACGAGGTAGCCATGCGCTGCTTCCGCGTCGTCTACACACTACTTGACACGTGGGCGTGTTTGTGTCATGCAACCAGCTTCAGACTTGGTTCACGTAGAGCATCGCTCCGAAGGCGCGAGGAGCTCACTAAGTGAGGGACAGTTAAAATGTAATTGTGCGCGCGTGTGTGTATCTGTCTATTTGCATGACTGGCTCAGGGTTCTTACGCAATTTTCTCGCCCGGGGTTTCCGCTATGCGCACAAGTGGGCCACTCCTTATCTTTAACCATCGTCTCGTCGGTGCATATTACAGTGTTTGTCTTTCCTGCCAACGGAAACATATACCTTCCCGTGCGGTATATATATATAGTCGAGGCGAGGCATTTCTGCGAAAGAAGCTCCAGGCGGTATTCCAGGCCGTCGAGACAATTGTCCAAGACACACTGGTGCGGTACTGCTACAACGCAGCTTCTGCTCCTCAGATATCAACGTCTGGGGGATTTAAAGGGACACTGAAGTGAATTTGTCAAGCTCCCGTTTTTGCTTGCACTGCGTAGACTGGCTCAAATTAGCACACTTTTCATCGTTTATCCGGTTGACAAATCGGTAATTATTTTACAAAGCGCGAAAGAAGAAAAACTACCATGCGCGGTTTGCGGCGGCCGCACCAACTAAGGCTGTGACGTTGAGAGGAGGGGCGCCGTGATTGGACGATGCCCAAGGTTAGCAATCACACAAGTTTCGGTTTCGGTTCTGTAAAACATAACCAATGGCTTTGTTGGATGGGCATTCTCAATATCTCAGTAATCATCGTACCGCGCTTCTGCCATGTTGTCGGCTGTAAAATGCACAAGATAAGCCTCCCAGGACGGCTTGTAGTCGTAGCATTCACTAGCCGAGACCTACGCAGTGCATGAACGCCCTCCGCGCACCCGCAGACGCCCAAATGTCATGCGCTTTTTTCCCCCATATTTGGAGCTTGCCGCCCTCATGCCTGTATTGTAAAAAGCGTGTTCGCACCAGGCCAAGGGTCTGTTCATTCTGGCCTGTGCCCACTGCCTGCAAGCAGTCGGTGCTTATGGCAACAGCACGCCAACGAGAACTCGCTAGCGCGCCAGTGCCAGCCGGCGCGCGTTTTGTGAACTAGTTCGTGTAGCCATGAACGTTGCGGCCCCAAAAAAGGTGAACTCAATATGGAAAATATAGGCGGAAAACAAAAAAGGTAACTTACAAAAAAAAAGCACGTACCCGCGGGGATTCGAACTCATGACTCGCAAAACATTTGCGCCGAATTCTGAGCGCCCCAGACCGCTAGGCCACGGAGCGGGACGCGAATGCCCTGCTAATATAGGGTATATATTGTACAACCGGTTTACACTTTTATTTAGTTTTGGCATTTCAAGCCGCTTAGGTGACTATTTGTTGTACTGCGATCGTGCAGTAAGCGTCGCCCGAGTTTCCACAGTAGCTCACGTCTAGCAATTGCATTTCGTAGACGGAAAAGCGTTCGCAGATGCGTAGTCGTGCTGCTGACCGCTGTGCTTGTTCGCCCAGCGCAAAAAAGTGCTTCCCGCGCCCTAGTTTTACGCTGTACTGTAAAAATATCAGTTGATTTTATTTGCTTAGTACATATATTGACTTCGCTGACTCTTCTCCCGCCTTCAAAAGGCCTTATATTTTCCTACTGGCGTACCAGTCAGCGAAGCGTCGCATGTGCAGCGCTTGTGTGAAGCGACCTTGACTTGGAGCTAGATACAGTGTACAAACAAACCAAGTAAAGAAAGGCACATTATTCCATTCACAAACGTGTCCTGGCTTCGTTTCAACTAAGCGAACGAATTGCGACCAAGCAATTTTTTTTAACCTCCTTGATTGCGACGACCCGCCGGCGGCCGGCGGACGAAACGCTGGGCCGACTGACTCTGTCGGCCGGGGAGCCGTGCAGTAGCGCAGCCGTGGCGCAGCCAATTGCCAGCTCATCCCCTCCTGACGTCACACGAAAACGCCACAGAAAATGGGCGAGCGTAAAGAGAGGAGGACAGCGTTTTCGAATTAGTTTGTCTACTAAATAAAATCGCGTAAACGCGCCTAGAGTGGTCGAAACATGGCCTGGGGACTCCGGACTACAATTTGCGCTAGTAATCCCGCAATGTTTACATATCACTTCAGTGTCCCTTTAACCATAAAGCCAACGATGCAGTCTGGCATAAATGAGAGCTGGCGGGATGGCCATGCAGTAATTTCCACTAGATGGTCGGAAAGGCCCACAAATGGTCAACACTCCTTGTAGGAGAGCAAAGCGAACCTTAATATTTTCCGTTGCGAGAGGAGCCAAATTTTCTTCCCCTAGTGTACCTGCGCGTGGATTTGGCCGTGCATAGCTCTTCGCTTATCCGAAGAAAGAAGAAGGTTCTTTGGCGTTTATCATTACTAAAACATTAGGGGAAGTAGATGTGTGGTGAACGCGTAACTAGGCTTTTGCTTGTCTATGTCTAGACAGCGATAGTGTGCACATTTTAGTTTCACCGACTAGTGACATGGGCGAGTGTTCTGTGCATCATTGTCACCAAATTCGTGGCATATTTTCTGGGGAAAACGGTCCAAGTTTAGTGTTATGAGACCTTTCCACATAATAAAATGACCATTGGCCGCAAAGATGACTATATTAAAAAAGCGAATTCGTTATAAATCACATCCAGAAATTTAAATGGCCAAAGTTTTTGCTCAAAATGCTACAACCAATTTAGTTGGTTTATATCACTGCCCGCACCGCAGCATCAATCAGTTGCAGTTGAGATGTATAGAAAACCACCAAAACATTACTACCTTCCAAGTCCTTTAGTCTCTTTCCATGTCATTTAGTCCTTTAAACACTTTCGTAAGTAAACGTACGCAGATCCTCAGATTCTTCGTCGGTACGGTATAGAAGTTTAAGACGTCACCACCGAGAAACATGCTCATTGCAGCGCAAGCTAAAAGCAGCTACACAGACCACCCTAAGCATGAAACCTCTGCGGGAAGAGAAAAAAAACCGAGGGACTCCCCAAAATCTGATTGGTTCCTGAAGGAAGGACGCACAGAAGTGTACTTCCTAGCACTGTCTACAGCTATCTTTACAAAGCCTGACAATTTCTCACTTTCTTGTGATGGAGTCAGTTTATTCAGATTTTATTCCTGATTTCAAAGTATCTTGAAAGCAAAATAGGTGCCTGATATAAAATGTAAAAGCTCAGGACTGAAGAAATGCATGTCCAAGTTATTAGAAATCCGCAAGCAAGGGGTTTTCTGAAAAAAAAAAACAGCGTGGTAAACCTGGCTATCAAGGCCACACCCCGCCGGAGCACGAACAGTTCCCAGGGGGTGATATCTGAACCACATCTGATGATCGTACAGTTCTGATGATCTGATGAGCTTGTACAGTTGGAGGTTTTATATTGTAAGGATATCCTTTATAAAAAAGCACTCCTAGGATTTGAAATGTCGCGCCTTAGTAACGAAGGGCCATGCGTGCGAACCTCATATATAGGCTGGGCTTTCAAATTTGCCTCCGCATCAGTGGAGATTAAGATGGTGGTATCCTAATCAGTTGATGCTGTGGCGAGTTTGTACGCGGACCTTTGAAGATTGAAGTACCACCGTGCCTATACCCAGAAAGAATATCACATGTGCAATGAAGAAACGCACAAAAAGAGTTCGATACCAAAGTTTGCCCGAGCGGGGGAAGGCATTCTTTGGATATCTCCCAACTCCAAAATTACACCGCATTACCCAGTGGCCTTGAAGATGCACAGAGGGCAGTATTGACTCAGGCGTTTCCAAAAAACAGTCGTCAGGCCGATTGCCGTCGTTGTAGATATTGGCGCTGCTGGAAAAAGGAACACCACAAACGCATGCCTTTGCCACTCCCGATGCTTGCCAACAAGGGTTTAAATATCTGCAGGATAAGCTGACTTATGTTAACACATACATATGGATGCACATGAAACCCTCCAAATGCATTCCTTGTCTGGTTTTTACGACACAACATGGGTGCCTACAGATTCGTACACTATCATGAAGAAGCCTCAAATGCTATAGCTCTATGTCATTTTTGGATGTGCGTAGCAAGTGTTTGCTCAGACGGTCAGTTTCGGGTGATTGCTTTAAGCCCTAGCTACGCCTTTGGCCAAACTCCTTATTCTTCTATTTCTGCACTTCTGCTCTTTCTATCCTGGCAGGGACCCGTCAGCTTCCAAGCGTTGCCCGCTTTGTGGGAATTGTTTCTGTGTGTGCCGCAGCTGCAATATTCATACTTCTTTATTTCACTGGGGTATATACGGTTAAATGAGAAGTTCAATTTTCCCTGTTCACGGGGCCAAATGGGCCAAACACCCCCAAAAAAGTGCGTGTGCCAAGTGGCCTTCGTGATCTCCATTCGAATTCTACGGGTGATTAGGAAAATATATTCTTATCGCAATAGTAGATGGCGTCCAGATTAAGAGAGTGAGGAAAAAGGATGGTTGCCATGGGGCTAAAGACCCTTTGGCGCTGTTATACCGTAGGTAAGGCCTAGCCGTAATGGATCCCGGGCGAAAAGGAGCCATGTGTGGCAGTAATTGTCTGAAGGCTTTTAAACTTAGCAAACTGGTAATGCTCGCCTATTATCAACTCAGACACACTTGGCTTACTGCTATGTTTGCAGATGTAATATATCACTGTTCGTCCTCGTCTGGAAGTAAATTAGTAGTTTGTGTAATAACGCAGCTGAATACCCAACAACGGCAAAATCTTTGTTTACTGCTCTGATCAGAGCAACGCTTTTGAAAAATAGACGTTTGATATTATATACAGAGTGTTGATATTGATTCCGATCAGAAAAACGTGTGTTGTGTATCGTAAATAAAGTAGTAGATTATATCGTGTTTATATTTACGTAATACATTCGCAGTAGTAAAGTTCTGAAGGGAATGCGGTAAAAAACAACCAATCAGCACAAAAGCTATGAATACTAAAATTTGTGCATAATGGGCGGCAGACAGTTGAGCTAAGCAGAATTAATGTATACACTACTCTTTCAATGGTTATATAAGTGCATTACTCACAGCAGCTTAAAAATACTCTAATTCATTTCGGACTTTGCAAAATAGTATAACAATACCCATTTTATTTTGTAATTTAGAAATAAATATTCCTTGAAGGTAATACAAAGTAGCTGGATAATACCGTTGTTCACTGTGAGCAGCTATATAATTTTACAGTGTTACCTCCTTAAAACATCTGTTAGGAAGAATATTTTCAAACTGTTCTAATGCTGCCTCAATTGGTGTAACCCTTTAGAGGGTGATCTGGCGGCACAGGAATGCAAGGCCCTCGCACGGGGCACTTTGATTAATGTTGGTGACGGTGAGCGGTGATACTGCGTACACCAGACCCCTATGCTTCAGCTGTTATCAACAATAGCGAGAAGTTTAAAGGTGAATGGCTGAAAGCCTCGAACGGTAGCCGTAGGAACCATGGCCAAGCTCCTGCCACTGGGCTCCGGCCCTGTGCCTTTACAAAGCAGGGAGCTCGGCGACCTCTCTGACTCTCAGGATATGTTTAAAGAGAAAGTACACCCGACCATACTTTTTGTATATGCGGCATGGTAAATTCAGAACCCCCCAAAACCTGATTGGTTCCTGAAGGAAGGACGCACAGAAGTGTACTTTCCACCCTTTCTACGGCCATCTTTACAAAGCCTGACAATTTCTCTCGCTTTCTTGTGATCGAGTCAGTGTATTAAGTCTTTATTCCTAATTTCAAAGTTTGTTGAAAGCATCATAGGTGCCTTATATAAAGTTTAAAAGCTCAGGACTGGAGAAATCTCTGTACAAGTTATTAGCAATCAGCAAGGAAAGGGTTTTCTGAAAAAGAAACCGCAAACCGCTCGGCAAATCTGGCTATCAAGGCCACACCCCGCCGGAGCACGAACAGGGATCTTTAAAGTGCGCTGAAGGGGGTAGCTGAAAAGATGAGCGCCATAAGAGCGCGACGCCCAGGGAGCTCGGTTCGTCGGGCACACCCAGGAAATCTGACGAGGAGATGGCCATCGGACCGTACCTGGCTCTGAACCAAATCTGATGATCGAAACTGACTTCGACCTACTGGAAGGCCTGAAAGAGCATCGCCTTACAGCTTTGAGGCGCACCACCATCCGCGATGACGTTTAGAAAATCCCAACGAAGCATTTCGTCATGACCTTCAACCGCTCTGCACTCCCTGAATATTTCAACGAAGTTTTATTAAATGTAAGTCCGACCGTACATAGCCAGCCCGCGCCGATGATTGAAGTGCCAGCGCTTCGGGCATGGCACGAATTCCAGCGGTGGCAGATTAGTCTGCGCGAAATGTGCGGAAAATGATCACCTCACCGAAAACTGTGATAATCAAGGCATCAGCTGCGCCAACAGCTGCCGGCGGCTACACCTTTGTACTCCCGGGCTTGCGAAACGTTTAAACTTGAGAAGCAGATTATAAACCTAAACGTAACGGGAAACATCACCTTTCCAGAAGCGCGGGAGAGGTTTGCCTTTTTCCCCTTGAGGGCTTACGCCAACGCAACTCAGCGGGGGGTGGAGCGGCGTTTGGTTTCTGCGGGTACACACTAGCGTGAGACGGACTGTGTCACTTCTCTTCCCCCTGAGCTGCTTTCGGCAGCCAAAGCCATCGCCGCACCACTTGTCGTTCCGGCAGGGGTGGCGGTGGCAACCAACACGGACAGGACTCACAAGCCTCGAGCCCGCCTGAGGTCTCGGAAGAGATGGATACGGAGAAAACCCAGGCGGCTGCCATCCTCACCCCAGCACCTGTCGAGCCTGCGGCGCCTCTGGCGCTCTCGGTGGGGGTGGCTGCTGCTTCTGATGATGATGTTGATTGTAGGGTTTAACGAGCCGGCGCAGGGCAGGCTATGAGACGCGCCGTAGTGGAGGGCTCTGGAATAATTTTGACCACCTGGGGATCTTTAAAGTGCGCCGAAGGGGGTAGCTGAAAAGATGAGCGCCACAAGAGCGCGACGCCCAGGGAGCCCGGTTCGTCGGGCACACCCAGGAAATCTGACGAGGAGATGGCCGTCGGACCGTACCTGGCTCATTGCATTGCAAGCAACGGGCTTAGCGTCCGAGGCAACACAAAGCCAATAAACCCCTACTAAATTACAAGTCCCAAAATTCACAAAACATCAAGACATGCACTCACTCACACACACGCACGCACGCACGCACTTATAAGCACACACGCACACACTAACACGCACACGCCGTCGCCTGTAGTTCTAGACTGAAGATAATGGAAAGAAAAAAATATTATCCAATAAAACTGTAGCGGCCTAGTTAAAAATCTTGACGATGCTGACGAGATATTACAAGATAATGAGCTCAGTGTCATGTGTTTGTCCGACGCGCATCTTAACAGTAAAAAGACGAACTTTCTAAACACTTATATTCTATACAGAAAGGACAGAGATGCCTGCACATTCTTGAGGTGGTGCGGACATCGTCGCTCGAAAATCATTGGCATGTCAAATTGTCCTCTTTGACACTGTCCTCAAAGCTGTTGCAATTCATGCAATGGTTTTTAACCGGTTAATACCGGCATGCTTTCTTTACTACCCTCCTGACTGACAGATCTCGAGTTCTGATTTTGAATATGGGTGAATCAGCTGCCTGACCCTATCATCCTGACAGGCGACATGAATTAACTTCATTCTCTTTGGGGCTCTTCTCTCCATATAGAAAAATTAGCAACATCTTCTAACCATATCCAATTCGCGCTATCAAGTGCGCGTATCTGAGCATGTTTACCCTAAAAACACTGTTAAGGCAATAGGGTACACCGCGTATTGTGAGAGTGTATGAAAATACAGCCTTTGTTTTTCGGTGTTTATATCGCAGCGATCCACCAAAATGCTTGTTTTTTTTTTAAATCGTCCACGCTTTAACTCGGCTAATCTTAAGCAATACGTTTTTGTTCACAACGGTTGAGCTTACGATACTAATTTTAGTTTTACCGAAGCTATCAAAGACGGTGTTTGTCGCCAGACCCAAAAGAGCAAAGAGACCTATTTCATCAGCATGAAAGGGAGACTAATACTGTTTGAAAAGAGCACATAAGCTTGAGAATACGGTGCAAGAATATCAGAATCTTCTACAATGCAGTCGCCCACTTCTATGCTTAGTTCAACGTTCAATATTGTTACAAGCCTAAGCGAAAGGTATGAGTAATCTGTCGTGCTTCTTAACCCTCAATCGCGGCTGCGTGGTACGCAAACGCAAATATAACGGCCGCTTATCAAGTAATACTGAAAGGCTGACGGCGGGTATAGTTAGGAAATATACGACGGTAGTGAGACAAAAGATTGGAAATTGCCCTGCGGAAGCTTCGCCCAAAACGGTCCAACCTTATATGGTCCGATATCGCGATTGACGTTTCATACAACTAAACACAAACTCTTCCGATGTTGACACAGCTTTTCTTGACTTGATTGTAAGAAAACATGGGCGGAGCTGCGAAATAATATGGGTACAGGTAAGAGAAGGTTTACGACGTAGAAAATTATCTGTTCGAAAATAGAATTAGCGTACATTGTTCTAAGATGTTACTTCCCCAAAGATGGCTTCGTGTAAACATGCCGCAAAACGTTCTTTTTTAGAGTTTCGGTTTAAAAAGGACCAAGAGCGCTGGTAGATAATCTCTCATTCTTCGTGAATGTCCTTTGTTGGTCACCCTGGTGGTGAATGTGGTTGTGGTTTTCCACGGGAAAAGGAAATGAAATTCACTGGGGATATTTTGAGTACGGCAGGGAGTTCACCTGCATACAACCCAGTGCAGGGGAAGGGAAGTAGAGGTGGAGTGGTGGGATAAAGTAGACGCAGAGAGAGAGCATTTTATATTGCTAAAGCAATAAGCAGCGCTGTCCTGTAAAACCCGGCGGGAGCGTCGATGTAGGCGTCTAAAATGCCTTCCAAAGCACGCTATTGGCCAAAAACTGGTCGTTCACGGCAGCACGCCAAAGATAAGTATTCAATCCTTATTCTAAATTGCTGTTGGGCCGCGCATTACCGTGTCAAGATCCTAAGAGACCCCTTCCCCCCCCCCCCCCCCCCCCGATGGACGTCTGTTATAAGTGTACGAAGCTTCCACTAAGGCTTAAGCCTTGAAGGTAGCGAAGCTGTACGCAACCTTCCCGACCATTGCGAAGGTTTAGATTCATGATTGCAGCCGATTTGCTTCTTCTTCGCGGCCGCAGCGACATGTAGTACATTGTTTGTATAAGTTTCAGCTTCTGTAAGTTTTTATGAGGTGATAATAATTGATTGCCACCTTGGAGGGGCGTACGCTATGACGTGTCTTTCTGGTTCCGAGCAACTGTTGCAGCGATAGCGATGAACCTTGGAGTCTTTCTCGTTTAGAGCAAAAGCTGACACGATTATGGCGATTGCTCGAGATTTTTTTGCCAACCTTTGCCAATCTTACTAGGTTGGTACGCAAGGCTTGACAAAGATGCGCAGGGAACGCTGAGCGGTCGTCGCGAGGCACGCACAAATGAGCGCTCGGCGTTTTCTCAGTTTTGGTAGCTGCCAGGCGGACTCCGCGAGGCCCACGCTTACATGCGGGCGCTCGGCAATTTCTTGGTATTTTTAACTGCTGACCCCCAAAATAATGATATGATAAACAGCTTCGCTGTTAAAAAATAGTTATCATAATATCCTGAGCCTGTGGTGCATTGACGAGTGCTACACATAAGGAACACTTTAAACAGAAAAACAGATTTCTTTTGACAAATCTCGTTTTGCGGTGTAAATTTGGTTTGAGCTAACTATGGTTAATGCTTGAATGCCTGATAAATTGTTTTCTTGCATGATGTTCTACGCCGGTGTAGTGCTTATTTCAAAGATTTTCGCGTGGGAGTAATTTCACATCTAGTTTTGATAAGTGTGCTTAAACGGTTTCCACAAATTACAGCCAAGCACTACGAAGTACCCCTCAGGCACCACGAAAAGAAAGAGTTCTATCAGTTCCAACTTCGGTACGCATATGTACTCAAAGATATCACGTTGCGAGTAATGTCAATGGTACGTTGATTCCTTTGACAGAATTGAAACAACAAAGCTTCTGTGTTAAGCTTACGGTATTTCCTAAAGAAGAATCACTTGGTAGGCGGTTTTCATGAAATCCAGTGATGGCCACAAATGTTAGCCTAGATTGTAGCCTTCGAATACAATTCCAGGAATACAACAGCATAGGGCTGTTATTATCGAGTCATGTTTAATTGATACAACAACAGATGTCTTTTTCACAGGCTTCATTACGTTGTAAACACGGTAAGAAGAACACAAGAATGAGGATTCCAAGGGGCTCTTATGTACACAACGAAGGTAGCATCGTTCCATTCGAGTCGTCTTTTCGCAAAACACGGCTCTATTGGTTTTGCCTCAGCGCAATGGGCTGGGAGAAAAACGTAGTACCTTGCAAGGGAGCGTACATGCTGTCAACCAAATTCGCTCCCACGCCGTGGAGTTGTATTAAATGTGGCAAAGAATAAAAACCGATGCTGTTGTGTTCATAAAATAATTGCAACACACAAAAAACTAGCCTGCCGGAGGCATGACCGCATCTGATGACTGGCGTGGGCGCCACACAGTAGTAATCTAGAAGCACAGCGTTCGCAAGCAACGACGGGATACTTCCACGGCACCGTTTGGAGGGGTATATATGAAGGAACAGGGCGGTTATTGGCCTTACAGAAACGGGGCGTAGCTAGAGGGGAAGTTTCGGTGTCACAACAACCCCCCGAAATTTTTCGAGGTGCATTCCCTCCTCCGTCCCCTTCCGCATTTTATCAGACTTTTTTTCGCTCACGCTGTTGACGCTTCGCATCGCTTTATTGTTATATAAAAACAAACAAAAAATTGCAAAGTAAAATTAAATATAAATAATTTTTGCGGAAGGCTATCTTTCCTTTTCGTTTTTTTTTTTGCAGGCAGCGTAGAATAGCCTCCCTATTCCCCCCCATAACAATTTTTCGCAGCGCCACTGAATATAAAATAAAAGAAAGCATTGCGGTTTTGTCGATTTTGGAAAAATAAAGGCCCAAAACATAAAAACTTTAAAGAGTGAAAGTAGTGTCAGTTTTATTATGAAGCAAAAGGAACTATCAATAAGAAGGAGGAATGACTGATTAGGTAAGTAGGTGAGGATGAATGCACGCATAAGATTATAAGCTTTTACAAACAGAGAATGTACGGTGAAAAAACAAGAAAACACAAGACGACGTGTAGTGATTGCGTTCTTCGCAACACGCAGTAGGAGAGCGCGTAAGACTGAAAATTGTTTTAATAAATCAAACAATTTGGTTCGTCGCTGATCCCGCTGTATGTCAGCACATAATGCAGGAAAGCGAACTTTCGCTCACAATGATGATGAATGATCGTGGGTGAAGCGAAAGAAAAAAAAACGCTTGCAGTGCCGGGAATGGAACCTATCCCATTGCTCCATTCGATTGCTCTCTATCCGATTACTCCATTTCTACATTGTCAAAGTAGACGCCAAGCAGCAAGTACCGATTCATGCCGTACACCCATGATGCTTCGCATCCTCATCAGAGTTCCCCCCGGGAAGATGGTCTAACTTTTTTCAGTAATTGTACGGTAGGGAACAACAAAAGAGGTCTATGTACCGTGCAGGGTAACTTTGTATGGCGTTTCCGGGCTACTTTTGAGTTTATTGGCAAAGTCTGCGTGCTGGGTAACGTTGGCATCATCCAGGTAGGGCATAGTTACCGCACTGCGTTATTGGCACACCTTTACTGGCCATCCCCTTCTCTAGGACAGTATCGCTTCTCAATATTTTTGAAGCCAACCTAATAATAACAATATTCACATTGGTCTGACCGCTAAATTTATTTTGTTTTGTTTTATTTTACTCTGCTTCTGTACCTTTCGAGTATATTTGAATTTGAGACAACAATTCCCAACAGAACAGCCAGGAATTCATATCTGCTACCCAAGACTCGTCACAAGCGTCCGCCACAATGAAACGGCCAACAAGCCGGAACGCAACAATTAAGGTTTAGCTGCTCCGCGCGTTGTTTTCCGTTGGTGTTTGGAAGGACAATGAAATGCTGTTTGGAAGGAAGTGTGACGTTAAATGGATAATACTTGGCACCCCGCTTTCCGAAAAGCGACCTCGATATTGCATACTTGAAAAATGCCGCGGCAGAAAAGAAAACGCACAGTAATCGCTTTCTTCCATTTGTACCTCACTAACAGCTCCAAAGCTCGTAAGGCGTTGGAAAGACTAAGCGCCGGCCCTCCGTAGTTTATAGTTTCTCTTATAGTGATTCTTTCTGGGATCCATCTCCTTTTTTGTAAACTTTGCCGTTACAGTAGAGCTGAAACATTGGTAATTTTGGGGCAAATATAATCATAGTACAATTTAACGAATTTAAAAACACTGAACATTGCTACTTCAGGGGAGAGGACACGTCGTCATAACGCGTGCCACTTTTCTTCAGTTGCGAATTTACAACTATTCACAAAATTACCTATGAAAAAACCGCAAAAATAAGGGACAGACTAACAGGTAACTGTAGTTTGCGGGGGAAAATCCAAGTGGGAGGGGGGAGGTTAAACAATACGCAGTCCATTGTTCAATAAGCAGCGGTAGCCAAACCAGCAGCAGAAGGCGCGTTGGGCACCGCAGCTGAAGCACAAATTTACATTACCCGTCGAAGTCAAGTTTACGTATTCATGGCCGATAACAAGACCGAGCACAGCAAGACCAGTAATGGATAATAGTTACTGGAATAACTGTTGCCCGTGGCCTAATACAACTGCGCCGATCAGGGACTGGACCCCGTAATTTCTTTAAAATAACTGTCGCCACTTTATATTTGACTTCGTATTGGCGTAAGAACTGTATCTTTCACTTGGTTAATACTTAGTGGAGGCACTAAAAACACTAACGCAAGTGTAATTTGAATTTATTCTCAAAGAAATAGCGCCTCAGAAGACAAACAATTGTGGTTCTAGTTCGGGCGCCGTTCCATGAAGCGGAAATTAGCCTGAACTAAACAAACAGTGGAACAGAGTTCAGATGAAGCTCCTCTGCAGGAAAGGGCGCCTGTATAACACCCTTAGTGTTTGTGTAGTGAACTAGAGTAGTCTAGTTTGGCCTTTCTGGTGAGGTTTAATTCAGATGCACTAATAATGAAACCTCCGCAATCTATCTGCTGTTCAGCCGCGAAAAAAAACATTTATTGGCATTGTTCATTTCTTACTGCACTAGGTCGTCAGCGTAAAGGTTCCACCCGGCGCGAAAAGAAAAACCGAAATCTTCGCCCACCTTATCGAAATGTACCAAACGGTGGATAAAGCTTTGCGCCGAATTTCACGCGCTTAGCTTCAGCAGGGGTGCTGCAATATACATTACGTGAATAGAATGAACCTGAGCGGATGTCATCAAGCAATTTGATGTCATCAGTAATCATTCGTCACTTTTAACTTAAGAGAAGATAAACAATTTCCTTTCTTGGCATTGTTTCAAACCATATACACCGTTGAACCGTCAAGGACTCGGGGACAATACAGGGTTTTTGTATGCTGAGTTGAAAAAGAAAAGTTTGGGTTTAAGACGAGTTTTTTTTTATTAAGGTAGGGATAATATTTTTGTTTTAAAAGTAGCGAGCCATGTTGTGCTTTATGCCATTTTACCTTTCCATGTTGTCATTCTACGTTTTCTGTTGACGAATCGTAGAGGCAAGAACATTTATTATATATCGAAACAATAACTTACTCGTTCCAGCACCAATCGCAATGGCCGAAATATGTGGTAAAAATTGATTAACTGATCGGTACTGTTTTAGCACAACTTGCATTCGTCAAGGACTTTAAGATTTGTACATACGTTTCCCCAAAACGCTAAAGGGGTCCTGAAATACCTTCCGCCGATGCATGGATGTACATGTACCCACATAAAGCAATGTATTTACAATCTCCTCCCGCAAGAATTTTGTTAAAGCGATGAGTATAAGCTGAGAAATCTTAAATCAAAAACCGCGCATTATCGTCGCTCCGCGTTTCCTCCTCCTTTCGACTTACTCTCCGCTGTTCACGGCGCGCGAGCCTTGCCTCCCATGATGCTGCGCTCCGCAGCGGTGACGTACTTCCGCTATTGCGCTGCTCAGACTGTCGTCTGCTACGGGCAAGCTTTGTTGACACCATGAATCCCGCTCTCCGCTCAAGGCTGGAAAAGCGAACGAAAAATCTGGCCGCATGTATGCGGTGGCCTGGCCTTGCCCTTTCGCGGTGTACGTTGCTGGCGGCACATGACTTTTTATCGGCGGCGAACTCGCAGCCGCACAAGGAGGGTCGTGCGCTCGTCCCCTTGATGCACCGCTCACTGTTTATCCAAAAAGCGCCGTATCAGATGCGGCCCCACTGGTGCCGGGTCTTATTTTGCGGCGGTGGTAATTCCTGCCGGCGGCATGTGAAAAAGCCATATTAAACTGATACAGAACCCGTGCACAAAACGCTTCAATCATGTGACCAGTTCAGCTTGGGGCGACGCGTGGTGGAGAGCGGCAACGTTGGCAAAACATGCTGCGCCGCGGCTCTTAGCTTCTAGCGCTGGAGCGAGCGCCATTTCTTTGACAATCTCAAACATCAGTTGCCTTGGCAACAAGGCACAAACCACTCCAGAAGTCAGTTATGGTTGTGTGATCCCGGTTGAGCTTGGGGCTTCACTTCGTGACATCTGGGCACTGCAGGCGTACCACTCACTCCCATTGAGAAGTGCGAGATGCGTTTGGCATTACAGGAGGCGATGGTGTGTGTGTTGTGCATGTGTTGTGGACGCCTTTGTTTCGCGATGAAATTGGACGTTGTGCTTCTGCGGGTGGATAGTGCTTCCCATGGTCTGGATTATCTTTCTCGAGCGACGTACGACTCAACCTCGCATGGGGTATGTGCAGTGTCCGTGGCTAAAAGCCATCGGCTTGTGCGCCAGAGTTAAGTGACTTGCTGTTCGTCCCCGCAAACCGCGCGCGAGGTGAGTACCGAATTTACGACGGGCAGGAGGCAACCCATTCTCTGGTAATTGTGGTTCAGACTTTCAACGCATGTTGTGACGTTGTGTTCGTTAGAAACGCATCTCTGGATTGTTTTGAAGTTGAATAAAATGTTTCCGTCAAACCCGGGCATTCGGCTCAGGGCGTTCTCTACGATTGCACGAAAGAAGTACCACAAGGCTTCAACGCTTTCTTTATGAAACGTACTCAGGTAAGAGAATATCCATGTCGTGTTATGGCCGTGTTGCATTCAATACAAACGGTTAAGCGCTTGTTTTACACTTGTTTCGTTTGTGGTAAAATGCCCAAGCACTCCGGCACTCCGCTGGCAGATCAGCCGGCGAGCCGACGCTGAGCAGATGACTCATCTCTTTGCCGGAAGTGCGTGAAAAAGCCGCCCAATAGCAGGATGTCTAGCTCATGACGAACATCTGGGAATCGATGATGTAGACATGTGAAGATGGCGGCGTCCAAAAACACGAAGGGAAGGGTGAGAAAAAAGCGACAAACTTTGCAACAAAAGTGTGAGCTTTTCGCTGCGCGTAAAAGAGTAATACTTGGCACAGAGGACGTGGACGACCTAATCTAATGGTTGCGCTAGTTCATTTAGTGTGCTCAAAATTCCTTTCAGTGCTCCTTTAAGTGACATGCTGTTCTTCCCCGCAAACCGCGCGCGAGGTGAGTGCCGAATTAACGACAGGAGGAGTCTGTCAATCGCGGTTGAGACTTGCAACGCATGTCGTGACGTTGTGTTGGTTCGAAACGCATCTCTGGATTGTTTTGAATTTGAATAAAATGTGTGCGTCAAACCCGTGCATTCGGCTCAGGGCGTTCTTTGCGATTGCACGAAAGAAGTGCCACGGGGCTTCAACGCTTTCTTTATGGAACGTACTCAGGTAAGAGAATATCCATGTCGTGTTATGGCCGTGTTGCATTCTGTACAAACGGTTAAGCGTTTGTTTACACCTGTTTCGTTTGTCGTAAAATGTCCAAGTACTCCGGCACTACGCTGGCAGATCAGCCGGCGAGCCGACGCTGAGCAGGCGACTCATCTCTTTGCCGGAAGTGCGTGAAAATGCCGTCCAATAGCAGGATGTCTAGCTCATGACGAACATCTGGGAATCGATGACGTAGACATGTGAAGATGGCGGCGTCCAAAAACACGAAGGGAAAGGTGAGAAAAAAGCGACAAACTTTGAAACAAAAGTGTGAGCTTTCCGCTGCACGTAAAAGAGTAATTCTTGGCACAGGTGACGTTGACGACCCAATCTAACGATTTCGCTAGTTCATTTAGTGTGCTCAAAACGCCTTTTAGGGCCCCTTTAATAAACTGGCGACGAAGTAACGCTGTATACAATTTAAAGCGATTAGATCTGACAGGGCGTAGAAAAATCCTTGTCGCAAAGTATAAGTTTACGTAAACCGGAAATCAGACTCCGCCGCACGTCTCGCCCGCATGCGTTCGTAGTGACGATGCTTAAGATACACAGCTTCCGATATTTATTGTAATGTAACCAACAAAGCGAGCGTTCCATCCCGGAAGTGCCATGTCGAATTAAACCTTCTTGAAGCATGTAATCCCAGCAGGATATTCCAGCGCATGGCCTGATAGTTGAGATAATCCGTGCTGCCTGCTGCAAGAGCTGACAGGGGCTGACGTACGTGTGCTGACTGTACTGCACTGCCGGTGTCGCTACTAACGGCCGCCACTTAGCCGGCATTAACAGGATCTTAATTCATAGCTGTGCGGGTGTAAACATAGAGTCATGGACAAATGAAACGCCAACACCAAAACATGAGCCAGAACACGCAACCCACGATTTTTTCCCGTAAGTAAAATTGATGCGCAGTTTAGTTACAGTAATAACGTTGGCAAACGTGTCTTCGCAAACATACTAATACGCCCCACTATGAACCTCCACGAAGAGGAGTTTTTATTTTAAGAGTTCTGGTTCATATTTTCGTGTTGGCATTTCATTTGTCCGTGACTGTACATTCGATCTCCCAGTGAAGGGGGTAGTGAAGGCACATTCCGCTCACACAAGCATAAATCCACTGCCCAGTGAACCTCTAGGCGCTACCGTAATATTTAGAACGGCTGGTTATCTTCGTTCCTATGTTTTTTACGGCATGCCTACAGGGCAACTCAAGTGAATTGGTCGAGACGTAATATGTTCACATACCCGCCACGGTGGCTCAGTGGCTAAGGCGTTGCGCTGCTGAGCACGAGGTTGCGGGTTCGATTGCGGCCATGGTGGCCGCTTTTTTAATAGAGGCGAAAAGCAAAAACGCCCGCGTGTACAAGATTTCTGAGCAAGCTAAAGATCCCCAGGTGGTCATAATTAATCGGGAGCCGTCCACTACGTTGCGCCTCATCGCCTGCGATGTGTTGGTGCGTTAAACCCTACAATCAATCAGTAAATATGTTCAGTTAAGACAGCAGTTCGAATTACTATCCAAACACTGCAGATTTACAAAAATATTTCAGGTGGCGTAGCTAATTACGCATTTAGAAAATTAGTAGGGTCTGTCCACATTTTCTCAATTATTAGAAACCACGCAAAGAGTACGGCCAGTACGGCATAATAGCACGGGAGTTCTAGTAACCTAATTTAGAGGCATACGAAACACGACGCCATCCATTCTAATGCCACACACTGTTTTCGTACGCAGCAATGTGGTCGATGGAGACATCATAACTTTTTAGCGTTAACTGAACACCATGAGAGAAAAAAAGTGTCCCGAAAAGGGCGCATAATTTTTAGGTGTGTGTGTGTGTGTGTGTGTGTGTGTGTGTGTGTGTGTGTGTGTGTGTGTGTGTGTGTGTGTGTGTGTGTGTGTGTGTGTGTGTGCGTGTGCGTGCGCGTGCGCGTGGGCATGCGCGTGCGTGCGTGCGTGCGTGCGTGCGTGTTTGTGCTTGTGCGCGTGTGTGAGGTGACCTCTAAGAACAGCACACTTCATTGAAGCCTTGAAAAGTTTCGCTTTGTCACAGAAGTGAGTGAAAGAATTTGGCGAATTTTTTGCTGAAAAAAACTTTCGTATACACTCCAACTGCTCTACAACACAGGAAACCACCCGAGCAAAATCCCCAAAAAAATATCTCCCCGTGGTCGGATGACACTTGGGCGAAATGAAGCTCGGGGATCGTGACATCCTCTGTGGGTGGACTCGAATACTAGCAGGCGCTTGGATAAAAAGATTTTTGTTGGTGGTAGCCTACTGGAAAGCAGGCCGTCCATAGGTTGTACAAATCAGTGGCGCACAATCAGTATATTCTCCCGAATGTTTTTTTTTACGGCAATGTTACTTTTAAGAATAAACTTACGAGCGTTCTATGCATTTTAGGCAAAAGGGAGATTAATTTCTAGGAAATTCACGACAATACATTTGGAAGCCTTGTTCGTCTGCATTTTTAAACACCATCTCAATGCTGTAATGTTATCTCTTTGTTCTATTTTCTTTGTCGTAATTCTGCAAGAAAGTAAAGCATGAATGTCTGGCCCAGAAAAAAATAATGAGAATGAAGCGAAGAAACTGCCAAAACCTAAGACAGCTTCCCATGATTCTGTGCGGAGTCTGACTTATCCTCCAGTAGGCAGCGCCGCATGGAAGTTGGAGAGTTATACAGTAAATTAAATACAAATGGTGCTATAATCCATAGCGAAGTGTAGTAAACCTAATTTTGAGCTAGCCTTTGAGTCCAATTTTCATAACAGATGCAAAAATAAGTGCGGTCGCTAGGAGGCATACTTGTCCGTAATATTGCGTTATCTACAAATGGGCCATGTTGCAAAGTAGACGCTTCGACCCCCGTCTTAGGCGTTGTTCTGTGACACACTTAGCGAAAGGGGAGCTGATGGGAAGAGAGGGAGAGAGGGGAGAGAGCTGCCGTCGCGTGGCAACGCTTGCCCTGTTGACAGAGAGACGACAGGTCAAAGTGCGACTGTCCAGCTGCCTCTACTGCGATTGGTTTTGTGGGTACCGCCCCTTCTTCAGCACGTTGTGTAATCTTGAGGTAAGTTAGCGTGGGTAACAAACAGGAAGAATGGTGCAATTATGGCGGGAATATGGCCACACTGGTCGGCAAAGGCAAACTAGGAGCGACAGTACTGCTGCTAAACCGACCTAATAGGACCACTGACACGACAGGAGCGTTACGAATATTAGCGCGGAGAACGATGATGATGATGATAACTAGTGGCTCTCCCTTTGAATCAGTGCGTCGGTTGCCCGCAAACGACGTGCCTGTTTTACTCCCCTTACTTGCCCTACTCCTCGCTCTCCTAGTATAGACGTGATAGAAGCGCTGCGTTGCGGAAACTGGAGGTCAAAGATAGGCGCGTGCGCTGGTTTGAACCCCAAGTTCGCGCAGGAGAAGGAGGACGGGTTCGCACATACTCAAAGAACCACCAATAGGTGTTCAGAATTCTTAGGTGCCGTACCGGTATAGGATGCGGTTAATCTTTTTATTTTAAAGATGATAAACGACAACAAAAAAAACATAACTATTTTTTTTTTCACTGGGCTATATACCATCCGGTGAAAAGCCGGCACTGAGATGTAGTATGACATAAGTGCCCAACCTAAATGATGTGCAACATTTAAAATACAAGCATGTTCACGATAGGGAGGCGTACAAAATCTACTTCTCCATTTAACTCTGCCTGTGAGCGCAATCAGTGGAAAGGAAACTCACTCGGCATTTGCTTCATGGTGACTGGTGGCATTTAGACAGCGAATTGCAAATGTTAGATTCCCTGTCTAAATTATGTACACTGGAGAGGAAAAAGTACCAGGCTAAAATGAGTTTTTTAAAGGGGCCATACAGCCAAAACACTAGTTTAAACAGTCGAAAGATTGCTTCGTTAGAATCATACCTACACAACTTTTAACGTAAGATTCGCTCAAATATGATATTTATTTAGGACAGAAGGGAATGGCCATAAGACCCACTAGCTCATGCCCCGCAACAGAACCTATGATGCCATATGTGCCAGATGTGCGATTGGCTGAGGCCGGCAAAAGGAAACGGGAGGGCTTCACCGGGCCTCATCAGTTGCTGAACGAACTATCTGCGCTCAACTGTAGAATACACTCTTCTTATAACGCTAAGATTGGTGGGGTAAACACTGGAAGGTACGAAAGTACATGTAAACATAGCAGTACCGATGCATAACACCGTTGGTACTGCGCGTACTATGCTTATTTTAACTGCACAGCACTGCGGTGTTTTGGGGTTGCCGCAGACGACACTGGCCGATTGGCGCAACCGACGTCGCTTACGTGACAATATTTGTCGAGCTAACAGCATGTTTTACGAAACAAATATTTGCTATCTTAAGAAGAACAAGCCATGTACAAATACGGTCAAAAATAAAGCAAAGATGGAAAACGGCCCGCCGCGGTATGGTGGCGCCGTCTAGGTTCACAAACGGCAAACAAGGCTCCGCCGCAGCTTGAAGACCTGTTCTTGTGATGTCCTTGACGACGTCCAAAAACACATGATTTGGTGGGAGAATCAAAATTTAAACTTCAATTGATTATTTTCTCAGTGAATAAAACATCGTTTACACCCGTACAAGCGCTGGGGGGACTATAAAGCACCAAATCGTTTGAATAAAATAAACTTCTATTTTGTCTTTATGGCCCCTTTACAATACTCACATAAACCAAACAATTTGAATATTTAAAATAAAAACTGAGGGCAACATGTGATTGCGTGGACACGTGATTATTACTTTGAAGTGAGGTGCACACAAATTGGCAATGAAAAATTTTTTTGGCTAGGCCTGCGTCTACAATCCGATGATAAAAGTCCAGCCGTTGTCGGCTTCTAGAAATGCTTTAAAAGTAATTCTACAGGCGTCGGATGGAGGGGGGGAGGGGTTTGTGGAACACATAAAATTTGGTCCAGAAAAAACACTTTTCGACGGATTTACAGTTCGATTAAGCGGAATTTGCTTGCACAATAGTCCTTTTGGAGAGGTGGCATTACATCTCTTTAGAGCATTGGAACCGCTACAGGGTTATTTATTTTACTTTTCAGTAGTGGCAAGAAATACAAATTAGGTAAAATGCACTTTGATAAGTTTAAATGAATAATAAGTGATTTCTAATTTCAGGGTTTTGGAGAAAGTATTGAATATTCAGCGTTTAGTGACGTCGTTCCCTCTTTTTTACTTCTTCTCTAAAGCCTGGTGTTAGGCTATTGTTGAAAAGAAAAAAGACTGCGACGCTTATCAGCTAGATAGGACTTCTCATCGGTAACACATTTAAAACGAGCAAAGCGAAATGCTTAGATCATTACTTTTCATGGAACAGGTGAGGCATACGATACCATTGCGGAGTGCATACAATCACTTCGAAAAGCGGAGCGCTCGCCACGTGCCATACGACCGGCCTCCTGAGGTGCAGGTTCGGGTGGGCGCAAACTGGACGCGCCTGGCTGATATTCCTAAAAAAAACGCTTGCGTGACTGCTTTCCCAGCAAAAAAAAAATCCCTTTCAATCGGCTGTATTGAAGCCTTTCTCGCTTTTTAAGCAGATTTTTTTTTCATACCAGCCTTACCCTTAGGGTATTGCGCAGTAAAAGGCGAATTGAATGAAGAAACCTGGCCTGAAAAATACATCCTCATTTCTTAAGCTCACACTTCATCGTTTGTGCAAAGTTAAGCGTGTTACATAAAAAGTAAAGACAAAACATCAGCTGCTTCGGCTCTTGTCAGTTTTTCACTTGGGAGCATCGACCTTCGTTTCTCCGCAATGCAGCGCCTCCCACGCGAATTCGCTTTCTAAAGGAGTCGATACTTCGATGTTATTTCTGGCGCTTGCGTGCTCTGCATGCTTTCTGTAACAAGCACGTGGCTCCAAAGGTGAGATCTAAAATTCAAAGTAAAATTTTTTGGCACACGTACTCGCCAACCGTGAAAATGGGATGGTTGCAGCAGAAGCGCAAAGATAAGAATAGCTATTTTCAAAGACCAAATGTCGGATTAACGTGAAAGAAAATAGCGGAGCATCAGCCTCAGCAGCAGTGGAGACAAACCAAATAAACCTAAAATTTTGGCTTGCGCGAATGATAGGAGATCTGCGCAGTTAGCCTACTGTCGCCAAAAAAATAGAATATGCCAGACTTGTGAAGATTAGGAACAACAAGAAAGATTTGAGATATTCATTGCTTTTTTTAATATTTTGAAGTGACATGAATGCCAAAGTGAGCTAAATTTTGAAACAATATGGGTACTATATTCACGGTAAGCCAAAGCTTGGATCGGGAAACAACTCAAGTAAACTATGCGCTAAGTAGCAACAACAATTTTGGGGAAACGCAAAGCTTTCCCAAATGAGACCAACACCAAACGCACCCAGCAAGAAGCGAGCTGAGCCTATCATTTTAAACTTCGCGATCTTTCTACAAACACTGGTTACTTATCTGTACGGATCACTGCACTGTGATTGTTCTGCCTTGTGGTTTACTAATGCGGCGATTCCATGGCTTCGACTGCACCTAAATGGCGCAATCCGATAGACGTCCGCTTCATAACGCGAGGAAGCGAGGTATGACTCCCAGTACTAGGAGCGGTTTAACTGTTATTCACTTGGCCTGTGGTCATCATCATCATGAAAGAAGGTTGGCTTTTCTGCAGTGGGTTTTGGTGAACTACATACGACAGCACTGAGGGGGCCTCGTGCTCAAGGGCCTCATTTAATAAGCTTTCATAATTCCATTTGTTAATTTTACTGAGAAGGCACCATGCGAGAAAGCAAACTTCGAGAAATCGTGTTATGGTGTTTTGGTTGACTGAGACTAGCCACTGAATGTGAAAGTTGCGAGTGTGTTATAATCGATCAAAGATTCATTCCGTAAACTGTTTTTCTTGCGGGCCCTTGTAGCTTAGCTCTTCTGAGGCACTGCAGTGTGTTACTTGTGAGCGAGAGATGGAGTATCCGGATACGAGGACTCAAACAACATGATGAAAGGACTACGCGTTTCGCTGTTTTTTTTTTTTTCAGCTTCTGATGAATGTTCGGCCGTGTTTAGCAAACTGCGTTGTCTTCATGCACACTCCTGGCCATAAAGGGCTCAAAATGTTGCCGTGAAGAAAGTTAGTTGCATGTCGTAAAATGGCGTGAAAGAAGATATACATATGTGTCAATGTGTGTAACACTGCTGTCTTACACGCACTGGAAGTCACATTGCTGCGAACATGAAGCGTATAGTACGAGTACATACCGTATTACTAGTAAAAAAGTAGTAAGCTGAGCTGGGAAGGCGTGAGAAATATTCTGTATAGGGAGCTCAGAAGGAGAGAAGACGCGTGTCTATAAGCACACTGGACCGGATTTCTGAACGGTGAAGCTTTACTCAAGCACAGTGAATTTGTGATGTCTTCTGAAGTGGCCCTGCTACCAATACTGCAATATATAAAAGTCCTTCCATATTCTATAGTCACCATTTACATATAATTTCTGCAAGATTCCGTACGTGTACCTTATCCATCATTTCACATAGAAGGCCGCAACGCATTACGAACATTCATCCACTGTCAGCTCTAATAAAAGATTTCAAAAAGGCTTCATTGCAGCAGGGGTGTGTTACACACATTCCTAGGGACCCAAGTTCGAATCCAAGATCACCAGCGTTTCTTTACTTTCATTTTACACTCCTTTCACTGCCGGCAATTTCTAGTGGCATGTGTCGATGACGTCTATGGCATACGTTTGTCTTTCCCGTAATGGTTTATTGTTGTTCCATTGCGAAGCGACAGATTACAGCAACTACTTTTGATAACCGAAGCACGGCAACGCCTGCCTGCTGCCTTCGCAATCCTGTCAGAATGGCAACAATACTCCTGGGAGAGCCGTTGCACGGCCAATTGCATTGTTTAGTGCTGAGTTACTGCACGATGCAGTTTGTGCCCTGCTGGTAAAATAAGACTGTATATACATATCTCATAGCAGTTGCACTTCAAAAGAGCGCGTGTACTTTTTCAATTTCAACTGCCTGAATTTTAATTTTTGAAAGCTGTGGCATTCTGTGTGCTTACTAGTGGTCGATTCATTCTATCAGCACTGCTCTCCTGCCTTTGTTTCACGTTTTTCATAAACTTCTCTGTAGCTTTTCTCCGTCACTTGTTGGTGGAAGGAAGGAAGAAAGTATGTAGAACGAAGGCAGTAAAATTAACCTGGCTAGAGCCTAGTTTACTGTCCTGCACGTAGAAAAGGGAAAACAGGCAAAAAGAAAAAGGGAAAAATGAAGAAAAGTTGGAGAAGACAGTTAAGCCCAGCACTGATGCACCAACCGTTCGAGTTCAGTTATTGCCACTGGAGGCTTTCAGTCGGAGGTCTGGTGTTTAAGCTCGTCATCCGTAGAAAGAATAATAATTCATCAGTCGCCTTTTGAGTGGATGACACAGAAGGCCGAATAACTAAACTTTTCCAGGCGTGCACTCTCGATTTACGATTTTTACGGCCTTGCTACAAGTGGTTCCCGCAGAAAGGATTAATGCGGGAAAAACAACATATTCCATCCTGAGCACCCACGCTGTATTTCAGTCACCTATTGTTCTCTTTTGCTACTGTCAGACTCTACCCAGTAATGAATAAATAAATTTTTAACTTGCTCTAATCGTTCAGTATATTTCCACTACAATGTGGAGTAAAGATTCCTGCACATATTGTTGGCTGTGAGCATTAATCATTCAGATGCTCGACCGAACGGCAATACCACCCGCGAAGCTGCAGCTGACTACAGCAGCCTACACAATTTCTATCAGCCTTGTGCATGCGTGGTACTTTTTCAAGAGGCAGCAGCTGAATTTAAAAAGTGAACATAAGAACCGAAGAGCATATAAGCTTGGTTCGGAATATTAAAAGAACAAGTACTGTCAGCATGGACGCCGAGCAGTTATTAGAAAGGCAACGCTTCAGTGATGGCTCTTAGGGGAAGAAACGAAAAAAATGTAATATTGACTCAAAATCAGACCATAAAAATTTGCGGCAAACACACAAGCGTATATTTTTGGTTTTCTGGAAACAATGCTATTTGGCTTAGACTGTATCGAGGGCGCCACCTCACAATAGTTAGTGCTTATTTACCAGTATTTAAACCCGCGTACGGGGCCGCGACGAGTTTGTTGAAAACTTTCCACTTCAGAGAACGTACCCTTTCAAACATACGGGAGGCCTCTAATTGCCGGGGGGGGGGGGGGGGGCTATACTGGTTGCGCGCGCCTAAGAAACTTTAAAATATGTTTTATTAGTACGGTCACATGCTACCATGTTACACGTTGTAGGGGCTCTGGATTCGAACTAACAGTATCCAAAACGGAGGTCCCGTGAAAACCAATATTTCACTTTTGTGATACTGTTTTATCACAGATTTAAAACTTTTAGATGCCACTGCATCTCATTCACTCGCCTTGTCCCTCCATATGGCGTTGTTGTTGTCCGTCCACACCCGTCCCCCATTCTCCTCGCCGCGCGAGCTGCGCTCTCCGCCGCTCACCCCCTCTCCTCTCGGATAGCGAACACTCTCTCACGAGGGGCATTGAATTGGATTCGATTGGATTGGCTTGGCGTGGCTTGGCTTGGTTCGGGTTGTATTGGATTGGATTAAAGTGGATTGTGTTGGATTGTGTTGCGTCATAGCCGCAGCCGGGGGTTCACGGCACGTTTCACGCGATGGGAGAATCAACCTAACGGAAACAAAACGGAACCCCCTATGCGTCGCATCTACACAGGGGTTCCCGCGAGGGGAGGTGGGAGAAATTTTTAGACCCAGTGTATGTCCCAAGTTTTAATATGCAATATAAAGTACACTACATTCGTTGTTGCACTTTTACACGATCATACTACGCAGGTGTGGTATCGGGCGGTACCTGTTTGAAAAAACAAGGCTAAAGTCTTTCAGGGCGCAGCTTAGAGCGCTCAGAAATTGTAAAAAACCCTAATACGGCTGTAAATCAAGACGGGCGTTTCTTTAGGCATTCTAAAAACAACCCTAAATGTGTTACCCAGAGTACTTTAAGCTTAAATACTTCGGGAATGTTTTGCATCACACTTATGTTGTATTGGTGGTGGAACAAACAAGATTTCAGCAGGAAATATTTGTTGTTCAAGGGCTAATATATGTTTTGCGCCCATTTTATTTACTGTATTTTTATTGTTTGGTTGATTCTTGCGATATGTCGCTAAAAGAAGGTACGGGCTTTTTTCAGTCCTCGTAGCGTTCATGACAGTTGATTCTACAGACATTTCAATCAACATATGTTCAAACGTCTGTGATAGTTCGGAACAAGGCAATTATTCTTGATAAAAAAAACTCATTGATACAGGATTCAAAACAGAAATCCATGCGGTACGTTCAGGAACTAGAGTTCATCCGTACTGGAAATTACTCTGCTATTAACGCAACATAAATCTAGTTAGTAATGACGCACGTGTGCTTAGTGACCTCACTTTCATCCAGGTTACGTTCAACACCTGCTTCCTAGACCAGTTCACTACTCGGCTTTGCGATGCTTTGCAATATTGGTGGCTTATAAGTGCACCTATGGGCCCGCGTCTACTAAGCTTCGTACACTGATATGAATAAGCCCAGTTTCGATGCAGGGGATTAGCGGTTTGAAGGAAAGGCGAGACAGAGGCTCGGCTATGTAAAGTATATTATCCCTTACTGGAGGGTTTTAAATTTCAGAGCAACTTATGTATCATACGTTTTCCCTTAACGAGGTTACTGAACTACCAGTCATTTAATACCCGGGGATTATGATTGAGCTTCGCTCGTCCAGAGAGTTGTTCGCTTGCCGGACTAAAGAAAGCATAACGGCATCCCACATAGCTTCCCACTGTAAGAATTAAGCCCCACTCATAACACAAAGCGAACAAAATTCAAACATCGCAAGGACTCAATCAAAAGCAGCATTTACGCGAAGATGGCTGATGTCGTAGGCCTGTTCACTGAAATGCCACCGAACCGCTGCTGGCAGAGGCGAGGCCGTAATAACTTCGGCTTTGAATGCAATATTGTTCGTTGACGATGCAAATAAAGAATCATGCGAAAAAAATTCAGTACAGTCTCCATGTAGAGCACACAAAGCTATGTTCAGAACGTGACAAGCGGATACCAAAACTGATATTATGGATACTCGAATAAATAAAACGTCTGTGTAAACTTGCGCAATATTTTTGGTACTGAACTCAGTCTGTATTTCGATGCCCTTTTCTCGTGAGCTGGGTTGCCCCACAAGTGCCAAGCACACATATCTGCTGGCACGGCTGCTGTTATATAGGTACAACACAAAGCCCGTCACCAACTGTCCGATGTCAACGTGCGTTTGACGGCCTATTTTCGCATTCAATGAAGAATTCTTTGCAATAGCCTACCTTTCCCAAGGTATTTATAAAAAACAGAATTATTTGAAAACGCTTGCTGAAGTGTGATAGCATCGGAACATTTCTGTGTGTTTTTTGTGTCTTACACAAACAGGAACAAGGCCGTATATTTTGCCTATATCGCAGAATAAACGTTTGAACTCGAACTGTGTGAACATGTCGTACGGGAAAAAATTGTTTTAATTTGCTACGTTTTAGCACTATAATTTTTATATTTCACGCCATCTATTTTTGGCATTGCTTGATACGCTACGATCTTCTCACGCTTTTGGTTTGTTCGCTGTATATTCCCCATGAAAATGTTCTAGAAGAACAGAACTGATCTGGTTAACGTACTTCCCTGGATTTGCTGCTGAATGTGTGGAAAGTGACGTGGCTAATTCGTTGCCCTCAAGGGGGTCATGTGCAGGGGTTGAGACAATCGTCTCCTGCCAGTTTTCGTGCTAGCCCACGTGAGGTGGTGTGCTACCGGAATAACCAGGTTCACAGAATTTTCGGCCAGCTTTCTGCGAGCCGGAAGGGATTATCGTTGCCTTGATCCTAGTGATAGGTAGAACTATGGTCATTTCTAGTAATTATTGAGTGCAAGTTAGGGGGATAGGCGAGCTGGAAATTAATTTGTCTCCCTACGTCACCACCATTGCCACCGATGTTCTATTGCGTTTACATCTTGCTGCGTCGGTGTAAAACATCCCTCCGTGTTTGCTGTACATTTATTTAGGTGCTTGGCCAGAAGATCGCATTCTCCCTGCTGAATATTCTTTAGGCGCAGAGGGGTGGGCATAGTTTGTAGTAACTGCCTCCTATCCAAGGTAAGAGCTGGGGTCTGGGGTTTTCAGGAGGTATTAGGGTGGCCAGTGCGTCATCATTTCTTGCAAAGATACTGTCTTGGCTTCGCCGTATTATTTGTCAGTTCGGGTATAGAGTTAAGCATCTGCTAGGTGTCACTGAGATATTGTTGTATTAGCAGAATGATTACCGTCTTGAATATTTCTCATCTGCAAGAATGTAAACACAGATCGGATGCTGACTATGAGTGATGAATAGCCGGTTACAAGTATAGTCGCAGCTGGGATGTGTACAAGCGTATTGGAAGGTTATCTTTATGCCAGAAGGTGAAAACGTGCTCCGCGACATTCTACATAGCCCTGTCGTGCAGGTTACCTAAAGTCTTCTCGAAAACAAACACGAGAAAAAAGTAGAGCGTTTCGTATGTGAAATTCCGGCTTGGGTGTCGGTCGTTATTTGTGATGTCTTACTTCATGGGCTATATTCAACTCGAGATTGCAAGGAAGTTCATAGGATTGAGGAAGGTCTCTTTTTCCCGTGCGTAAGTATTTATTTGTTACTCAGCAGTAAAAGATAAAGATTGTTCGTTAGCCAATAAGGGCGACGCACTGGCAGAAACAACTTTCCCTTGTACGTCCAACAAAAAACCGTTGTCCTCCAAATGTTTTGAGTATGTAAGGTTCTTATTTGTGCCACATTCACAGCATAGGTAGGTGTCGCTTTCCGTTGGCTGTGATACTCCTGAAGTAACAATTGGTAAGTGGGTCTGAAGACAGTCGAGACTGATTCTTACATTTATTGTAACAGTAGGCATCCAAATATTGAACACAAACTCAGGTTTACTACACGCTGTCTCTGGTTTTAGCATCGCGTGCGGTATTTACAAGGTACCGATCTCCCGTGCCGTTCTCTCCTCTGCTGCCTATTTCAACTTCCCCGCAGAAGCTGGGGAATCCTACCTTTGATTTCTTGTATTCGACACGACTGTCTTTCGTTTCACCCTAATAGCAGTTTTTAGTAAAATATTTCAGGTTCAACTGCCTTTGCATACAGGAAACAGAAAAGTGTGCATTAAGCACAAAGTTTTTCATTAATTTCGAAGCATACTCACAGGCGAGAAACTTGCAAATATTGTTTCACTATGTCTCTTTCACATGTTGATTCCAAAAAAAAGCAAATATTACAGAGCACTTTACTTGTGACCTTTTACATGTTTACACGTGAAAAGGTTTAATTGTCCGCTTATCGTACGACATTTTTTTTTTCAGTACCTTGTTTCCATGTGCCACACAGTTGAGCACCGTTATTGCAGTGATTCTTATCACGCACACATAGTACGCTTCTCTTGGCACCCAGTCACTTTGAATAATATTTGTTCACAAAAGTGCGGCAAGCATTTCAGTCCACCACGAAGCCAAAACCTGAGCTGTTTCACCCCCCCCCCCCCCAAGCATGCGAAGGCACGACGCCACACTTAATCATTTTTTACGGCTCCGTAGGAGGGCATTCTTCACGACAACGACCTCTGCTCTAGTTTACCGTGCTGTAGCGCAGCTTGGGCGCTTAAGAAAGTTTATCCTCGAGGGTCATATTAGAACATCTTTCTTAATTTACAGTCACAGGACGAAAATATTGAAGACAAGAACGGCATGTTCTGTTCACAATCGCAAACTGCTCAAACAAAAAACAAAAATCCCGCCATCTCCACGAAGTGAATGATGATGAGAGGGGCGAAGCTAAAATGCTTATCGGTAAAACCGTGAAACAATATCCTACATATCATATAAACACTCGACACGTTGTTATATGTCTTCTTGACGGCGCGCACCGTCTAAATGAGTGAAGGACATAAGGCGTGTTCGTAGCCATGCTCGCGTCTTGGTTTGTAGCGCAGTGGGAAGACTACCATGTACCATACGTCGCGGCCAGAGAGTCATGGGATCGAGACCGGGCGCCGCCGCTCGAATGGTATTTGACACGTTGTTATAGATCGATGTTTTTTTTAAATTCATTTACCCTAAAGGCCCTTGCGGGCGTTACTAGGGGTTGCAATAAAAACAACATTGTAACATTAAAAACAGGAACACCCATAAAAATGCAAATGCAAATACATTCATAACGAAATGTTGCATATTTTCAAAAAAAGGGTACACAAAAGGCGCACAACAGTTCTTCAATTCCTAAAATGCTAGGGTTAAAAAATGACCGAGGTTCTAACTAACACAAACATCCAACATTGAACCAATCTAAGAGGTTCAAAAATGACACAAACACTGAAAAATGATTTATACATTGAGGAATAACGGTAACTCTTTGATAAATTAGTCGTGATTACTGAGGGTGACGATGTTACCTGGGAGCTGATTCCAGTGACGAATAGCACGTAAGAGTGGCGAGAAGAAAATAGGTTGGTACGCGCGAATATTGGTTGAACTTTGAATGCATGATCTCGAGAAAAAATGCGACCAGCAGGTCTTATGTGCGAGGCAGCTAAAGAAGACCGGCTGTGGTATAGCCTATGAAAAACCGATAACAGACTATAAAGCCGGCATTGTTGTACAGGTGGTAAGTTCAGGGATTGTTTCATTTCTATTTTACTTGATGTTCGTGAGTAGTTCCTGAGAATGAATCAGGCAGCTTTATTTTGGAGTGCCTCAAGTTTACTTACGAGATACGACTGATGGGGGTTCCAGATTAGCGCTGCATATTCAATCTTTGATCGAACAAGTGTTTGGTAGGCCAGAAGCTTTGTGGATGTGTTAGCTGAATGCACATTGCGCCTAATAAATCCGAGTGATTTAGAAGCTTTGCTGGTTATTGTATCGATATGGTGATTCCAGGTTAGATCAGACGTTATGTGGACACCCAAGTATTTTACCATGGCTACGGTTTGTACAGGCATACTATTGAGAAAATAGAACGGGGCTCACACGCGCTAGTTTTGGTAAATGTTATGGCGTTAGTTTTGGGCACATTTACTTCCTTCTGCCAATCCCTACACGATTTCGTCAGTTGAATAACGTCTCCTTGCAAGGATAAGATATCTTATGGTTTTTTAAATTTGCTTATAAATGACGCAGTCATCCACAAATAATCGGATAGTAGAAGAGATATTGTTAATGTCACTGATATATATTAAAATAAGATAGGACCCAAGACTGAGCCCTGTGGAACACCGGAAGTTACTTGATCTAAAGAGGAGGAATGATCATTAATTGTTACTGACTGAAACCGATGGGTTAGGAAGTTCTTAATCCACCTGTTAACCTTAGTGTTATTATTAAGAGCAGAACGTTTTTCCATTAGATGGATGGGAGAGACCTTGTCGAAGGCCTTGGCCAAATCTATGAATATAGCATCTATTTGTGAGGACGAATGTACTGCATTATGGAGATCAGTCATTCATTCGAATAACTGAGTTTCACAAGAACGGCCTCTCAAAAAACCATGTTGATTAGAAAAAAAGGAGCTCTGTTTTGTGAGGTAGCTCATTACGGCAGATGATATTATGTGTTCTATAAGTTTGCAAACTATGCTGGTTAAGTAAATCGGTCTGTAGTTAAGAGGCACAGATGGGTCGCCTGACTTGAAGATGGGGATAACACGGCCAATTCTCAAAGCAAACGGTCCGCATCCTGTGTCTATCGATTGCTGAAATAAAGCAGCTAAGATGGGGGATATGACCACTTTAGTCATTTTCAGTAGTTTGGTGTATATTTATTCAGGGCCTGGTGCAGAGTTGGGCGGAAGTCTTTCAATGGCTGTAGCAATACCCTCTTGAGTGATAAGCAAGTCATTCATGTGGGATCATGTAGGGCTTGTTTAGGGCGATGAGAATCTCCATGGGTAAGTTGGGAAATTCAGTTTGTGACATTTTAGCCACCTTGGCCGTCGCCTTCTGCAGAGTGTCTTGTGCCGTGTACCCCGGGTACGTGTCTTCAGGTCGCAGATGACGAACGACAACCTCTTTTTCCTCTCCTCTTTCTTGGGTAGCAACGTATGCGTTGAACGTTTTGACCTCTTCGTCCAATCTTTGGCTGGCCAATCCCTAGGTTCATCCTGGCACAATCATCATCAGCGGTATGAACGCGGCGCTATGACGGATGGGATAGGCCCGAGAAAGAGGAGCTTCGCTCATAAAAGCACTTGAACAATTATGCACTTTTATCATCGCACTGTTCTTCAGTAATGCGCCGTTGCTCGGTAAGTTACGGTTCATTGGGTTCGAGGTCCACTGGTGAGAGATAATTCGGCGTGAGCAATGTGTTCCGTAAGGACTTTGTTCTTCGGATTGAAAGTAGGTGAGATCGTTTTTCTTGGGCTTCGGAACGACATGACTAGAGTTGCGCTGGTATTTTTCCTCTCACTTTAGCGGGAACGAGATGTTGGTGAGGTGACGTGGCTTTGGCAATACCTGGTATAATTTCCATTTGTCTTTTCCAACTGTGCCTCCTATAGATCCATCGCTAAGTCCGCACTTTCCTAAATCTCACTGCTTCCCATCCAACTTAAGAAGTTATGCCGAAAAAGACAGATATGCGGAGGTTTTCGTGTTCAGACAGCAACTTCGCACCTATCAAATTTCGTTAAAATCTGTAGATATCTAATCCCGAAGTAAATCCGAAGTAAAAGAAGAAACCGTAGTGACACTTTCGTTGAGTCTAAATGTGCAATCACGCGTCGTTTGACGCTTGTGTAATTGTAAAAATCCCACCGCCCCGCTGGTTTCGGGTTAATGTGCATGTATACGCTCGCTCTGCTGTGTTTACGCCAGCGAAGTCGCAGAATGTGGGAATGACACCACCAGTGTGGCGTAGCTAGCACCTCTAGCTCAGCCAGCTTACTTCGGCCGCAACACCAATTTTCTAAACTCCAGGGGAGTGGAGTACAATGGCTCGATGAGATCACCCACTCCAGGAAGATCTCGAATGGCATCGCCCGGCTGGAATGAGATTATCTTCCTTCCTCATTTCAATACAATGACTTCTGGAAGCCATATTACTTGAGCACCGCCATTCTGAGTGGATGCGGAGTGGACGTGCCCGGGTGCCTGAAGTTCCGATTTAGGGAACTCGGTGTTTTCCAGGAACCTGTATCTGCGCCTTTCCCGTCCTGCGCACAGTAAAATATACTCAGTTTCATTCGTTGACTCGTTGTTCTCTCTTTTGGGGCACAATGTACAGCAAGATGAAATTCAGCGTGCCCGAAGCGGAAGTTTTGAAGAAAACGATACAGAGCAATATCACACCATTTACCGCATAATGGAAGAGTACAAGTCTTGAGAATGGCAGGGCGACCTTTTCAGGCGCAACTTTAGCAGACTCGATACGTGAATATTAGGCGTTCTTGGCGCATAAAATTACAGCCAGATGCAAATATAACAGCGGCATGTTGCTTCTCAAAATGACCGACCGCTGGAAGAATGCTTTGAATATAGCTATGTTTCTGAGAAAATCCTCTTTAAATGGACCGCAAAAAACGCAAGTTTGGTTAATTGAGAAGACCTCTTTGTCTCGATAACACTGATAAAAATTTCGGAAATTTTGAAGAAATAATCTAGATAATATAGGAAAACATCACATTGATGACCTCGCGCACTCTCTGCCGATGATTATTGGCATCACAAAATTCTGTGTGTACCGCTGATGACCATCCAAAGAAGTGCAGACCGCAGCCACTGCCTTAACATGAGTGTGCTGTTGTACTTCTGTGTTGTTGTATCAGGTACCCTCCGCGGTGGCTCAGTGGTTAAGGCGTTGTGGTGCTGCTGACAAGGACGCGGGTTCGATTCCCTGCCGCAGCGCCCTCTTTTCTGAAGGAGGCGAGAAACAAAAATTTTCGTGTGTTTGATATTTCCGGCAACGTTAAAGATTCTCTAGGGGTGAAAATTATCCAGAGAGCCGCCGCGGTGGCTCAGTGGCTAATGCGTTCTGCTGCTGAGCATGACGTCGCGGTTTCGATTTCCGGCGGCGCCACCCGCTTTTCTGGTCAGGGCGAAAAGCGACAACGCCCGTGTGTACTAGATTTCGGCGCATGTTAAACACCCCTGGTGGTCAAAATTAATCCGTAGCCCTTCACTACGGCGCACCTCATTATCTGGGTTGCGTCAGCAAGTTAAACCCTACAATCAATCAAATTAATCCGGAGACCTCCACCACGGCGTGCCTCATCGCCTGTGAAGTGATCGCGCGTCAGACCTTACAGTCAATCGATGGTATAATTTGATTGCGATGGTGCAGTTAGCAAAGTGATACGTCTGTTTTGTTACTGTTGCCTTTGTTGCGTCACTGCTCTCTCTGTTGTGCCACTGCTTGCTCTATTGCAGCAAAGCGGATGTTCTGTAGCGCTACATTCGAAAGCGTGTGGACATTGCTTCGGTTTTCTCTGTTAAAAAGCTTTCTTCTTTGGTAAAGTGCAGCTGACTAAGGTGGATAGCGCAAGGTCTTTAAAATAAACAGGGTTATAATTTACCCTCATGACGTGCTTCCAAAACTAAGTAATTCATCTGAAAATCAAGCAAAAAATCGCATTGGTGCGGATAAAATCCTGGTGTGTGCAAATGATCGAAGCACGCAGCACGAAGACCACCACCGCGCTTGAAATGTTCATAATAAGTTGCACTTAGTGATTTTGCCATAGCTTCCTACTTAATAAAATGTAGGAGAGACATTTACTCATGTATACAGAAACAATAAAAACGTGCTAATAAAAGCAGTAGCCATTTAGCCACAAACAGTGCACCCCCAGATTCTTTATTTGCTTGAAAAAGAAGGCTAAAAAGCGCAGCTCCTTCATGAGAAGTGAGCTAAACCAAAGTTCATAGTCCGCCATCTTCAATTCTGAAACATGGACTGCCCAACTCGGAAGCCATAGTGCACTTCAACTTGCCAATGCCTAAAGTTTACGCCGGCGCTGCGAACCCAAATCTAAATCTATGCGCCCCGAATGCAATGATAGCGCAATCGGGTGGACGCCGGTTTTATAACTCGAAGGATCCATGCTTGATTTGACCCCCGGAAGCGTTTTGTTTGTTCCAATAGGCTGAATATGTTATTGTCTTGCCACTGCTTACCCCGCTCTCTTCCGGTCTTTGGGGCTGCCGAGTGGTCAGGTTGAGAGTTTCACGGCGTGAAGGTCCCTGGTTTTATCTTTCGGACCTCTGTAACAACGTTATTTCTTTACGTGCGCACTCCGAACTCCTGCTCGTGAGCTCATTGCTTCCTCGCCACTTTCCTTCACATTTTTTGGAATAAGTGTTTCTCTTCTCCATTTCGCCGAGCGGAATTTCCTGCGATAATCAGATAATCAGCAAGGAAAGCAGAAAGCTTCAGCAGCACCACTTGTAAGAACTATTCGGCCCTTGAGATTGTAGCATCTTACATCGGCTGCGGAACGATCTTTAAAAGTAAAAAGGCGAACCACAAGCTCTAGTAGCAAGGTGATTTTCACATAGATTGTCACAATCTTCGCAATCTGTTGATAATTTTGAAACATATTTTGGCCTGGCTTCCATGCTCTCGACACTTATTGCAAACGTTTTTTTGTCTTCTTTCATCAAAATCATTTCCGCGTTAAATCACGCAGGCATCCGCGTACTCCAGAGGCCCTAGCATTGGCCCCGGAGATTCCGTACTCACATTAATTTACAAGAACGTCGCAATAAAGGGGGGCGGAGGCAACCTCGGCACAATTTCTAAACTGAAAAGCATGCACTACCAAGGGCAGCACACTCTTTTTTGGGTGCCCATTTTTTTATCATAACAATTATCTCCCTCCCAGGCTTGGAATAGGGCGGCTGGGGTCGGTGAATGCAGTCCCCGTAATCTCCGCTCCATAAACGTTCAACTGGATAACCGTACATTGTTAATGCACATGGGTAAACCCTTTATAGATGTATTGCTCAGAGCTAGGTTTCGCCTTTAAAGGTATATGAATAGAAATTTATTACAGCATAATTAGGTAGGGTCTATACCCTTTCAATCAGTTCTTCATTTTCCGAAGTTATTTTCCGAAAGGGATGGCCCACCACCAAGAGAAAACTCAAATATTAAGAAATTTTTATTATAACCCGAAATACATTAAATTACGTATGGCTGGTAAATTTGTCTTAATCCAATGAAATGCCATTTCTTATCTCAGATGACCCAACTCAAGCCATGTTCAGTTCTATTTATTGGCATACAACGTCACCGTTTTGCACTTTATGTATGCCGAACACCATAGTTATTTCGGAAATAAATGCTGTTAGAAGATTAGGTCTCCCGTATTTCTGGTATTAGGACTTGAGGAAGCGCTTACATACAAAGGTCGTAAACGGTGTCAAGACATAATCTGAACAACAAGCATGGCAGACTTCTCAGCGACGCCCATGAAATTGTGAAATTTTGGTTAACTGAGCGAATGAGTGCTAGAATCTTCCATTTGTTTTGCTGCCCCTTCTTGCGACCAATGGCCAGGACACAAAAGTCGAATGTAGTGATTAGTGATTGAAAGCGGTAAATATATGTGTGGGAAGAATAGGTTATTAATTTCTTTTTAAAACAGGTAGACAAAACAGTGCGTCCAGTCTTTCAAAAAATACAGGATGAAAGAAATTTTCTCACGTGTGTGTAATTTGGAGATTCCGGTAGCAATGACAACAAATTCCCCGAAGCATTTCAACTAGTAACAAAAGAGGAAGTTGGAAAGGCTCTCAAGGGTATGAAAATAGGAAAAGCTGCAGGAGACGACCGCACAATCGTGGATCTCCTGATGGAGGGAGGAGATATTGTACTGGAAAAGCTTGCTGTAATATTTTAGGAATTCATTAAGACTCAAAAACTAGCCATAGCCTAGAAAAACGCCAATATTTTAACTGATCCTTAAAATAGGAGATACCAAGGATCTCAAAAAATTGCAGACCCATCAGCCCACTTTCAGTTGTTTACAAGCTGTTTACCAAAGTTATAGATAGCCGCTTGGGTGACAGCCTGAATTTCATACAAGCCAGAGAACAGTCTCGGTTTAGGAAAGCGTACTCAACCATGAATCACATCCATGTCGTCAATCAAGTGATAAAAAAATCCGCATAATATTTTCAATCTCTTTACATGGAATTAATATATTATAAGAAAACGTTTGGTTCCGTACTCACCGCAGCCGTGACGGAAGCCCTAAGAGACCAGGGAATAAAGGAAACGCACATAAGACTCCTACATGACATATATAAGGAATGCAGGGGCAGAATAAGCCCCCACAAAAAAGCAATAAAATAATAAACCGGATTAAGAGGAAATCCCTAAGCTGGAGAAAGCTGTACAGCTTTCCTTTTTAACGGTTTGGCTGCCTTGGGGTGGATGTAAAACGTTACTTCGCAAAGTGATAAGTTACTGATACCAAAGGGAGTAAGAGAGAAAGATACCATCTCCCCAAAACGATTCACAACATTGCTTGAGGGGGTATTTAGAAATCTGTACTGTGACAACATAGGATCAAGGGTAAACCACGTATACTTGAGCCGTTTGAGGTTTGCGGACGACAATGACAATGACCGCAGAGACACACAAACGATGCTTGTGGAAGTGCCATCAGAAAGCGCAGCCGTGGGGCTAAAAATAAATATGAATGAATGTAAAGTAATCAGGAATTAGATGCCAAAACATTCTCTTTATATTAGGAAACAAACCGCTAGCAGTACTAAAAGAATATAACTCCTCGGGCAGATGGTTAGCGCTGAGCCTAACCATGAAAGTTAAATTCGGCGCGGAATTGTTATGGGTTTGTTGAGCACGTGGCAAGCACTCCGAAGTAGTGAAAAGTAAGCTACCTCTATCACTGAAAAGAAAGATCTACAGCCAGTGCATATGCTGGTAGTCACATATGGAGCCCAAACCGGGCGCCCTAATAAACAACTAGGAATCCAACTTTTCTCAGCTCAACAGCCCTGAACGAGTAATGTTGGGAACAACACTCAAGGGCAGAAAACAAGCTAGCTGGAGCAGAGAAAAAGCTAGTGCTGACGATATCATATTTTAATTCAGAAAAGGGAAGGGACTTGGGCTGACCATGCGGTTAGACGAACCGACAAACGGTGGACAATTAGGGTAACAGAGTGGATACTAAGAGATGGATATAGAAAATTGGGAAAGCCAATAACACGATATGAGGATGAAATACGAAACTTCGTGGGTAAACTGGGGACTCGACGAGCGCAGGACAAGACAGGTTGGAGGTCAATGAGAGGCCTTCGTTCTGCAGGGCCCATGTGTAGTCTGCTGCTGCTGATGATGATTATGGTAATGGTAATGAAGAAGCAACGTTTGAATGAAGCAGCACCATAAATTTCATATAACTATGATTAGAGCTTGCTTGTGCCTGGTTTCTGACGATTTTTATTAAAAAATCGTGGCAAGTGTCACATGGTTCTCTAGCTGTGAAATGTAGTTACCCCTAAAAACCAAAAATGAAATCCGCACACACGAGTACTATGATTTGATTGATTTTTTGGGTTTAACGCGCCGAAATTAGTGGTGGGTTCAGTATTATATTCGAATACCTTGGGATCTTTACGTGCGCCTAAGTCTCAAATACACGGGAGTTTTTTTTTTTTTTGCTTCTGGACTCCATCAGAAAAGCCGCCGCCGCGAGCGTAAATCAAACCCGCAGAAGAGTAATCTTTGCAAAAGCATACAATATAACACAGGCCAGTCTGGCACACATAAACCCGTCCGCCATTCCGACAAATTCATAAACAACATTTGTTTTGCATGGTACAAAACGTGTTCCATGCTTGATTGTACAAACTCGGGTGGCAACGTGCCCACAGACATCATGCTTGCTTGAATGAGCGCTTATCAACGGAGGTTCCCAGGACAGCAAAAACGGTCAACATAACGACGTCTTTAGGGCAGAGGCAGAGGCCTAAATTTCACATTCGAGGTTACTTTTGACAACACTTTTAAGTATCTTGACCTAAATTTGTGTTTTTCTGCACCCCGTGGTTTCCTAATGTATGCTCCCCGAACAAGCAAGACTTTTCTTAGTTTCAGTTCGTTCTACTCTAAGTACAAACCTTAATAGCACTTAGGAACCTCTAATGGGCCATCAACAAGTCGTGTAACCTTTTGGCGCATTGGAGCTTCAGTGAGTGGATTTTTTGGCTGACAAATGCTCGCTATTGTGAATCTGTGCACCAGTCCGTCTGTCGGCATCCGGTTTTAGAACTTAAAGTCACCACCCATGGCAAGCTTAATCTCCACAAAAGCAAGACCTGGCGAGGATATCATTAGTCCATGCAGGGTCGCACCGTTAAAAAGACAGCTGACAGATTCGGCATTAGGGTGCATGTTTCTGCCGAGCAGAAACCGTACAATTTATTTCCAATGACTATGTTACAAGCTTGACTTCGGTGGACACGTTGCCACAAGATTTATACAATCAATTGCGGAATACTTGTTGCACCATGTAAAACAAGTGTTGCGTACTGCAATAGTCTGTATTGTGGTCTGGTGTGTGTGGGCCAGACTGACCGGTGTGTTCATGTACGCCTTTAAGAAGGTCACACTTCTTTGAAAGAAGAGTCTTGCACTCATTTCTCTCGCATTGTTCTCAATATGCTATGAAACATGTTTTTACGACACGGAAGCGTTTTTCTCGCACCGTGATCCAACAACAGATCTTGCCGTAGCGTTCCACATACAGATTAGCGACTCAGACTCTGGCAGCCAACCCTCTCTTAGCATCTTTGAGAAGGAACTGATACTTCTTAATGAAAGAGGACAGATATAGGATTTCGCGGACAGATAGGGGCTTTTTCTTTCTTTGACCAATGCGCACGTGCTATGCGGACACGTGCTTTATTGTTGGGATGTGAAAGGGTGTATATACGTTTCCTTTGAGAATAACCTTTCAGTTGATAGTAAGCGCCGGTGTTCTTCCCCTTTCTGATCGTTTTTTAGTTTGCACAAAGTTTCAAAGATATGTGTTCACAAATTACCTCGTCCCTCCATTTTACTCTTGGATGTATAATGCGAAAGCCCAAACCTGCCAATTATGTACACGTTCGCTGTTCCATCAGTTTACCTGCTCCATGAGTTTACCACACGCACGCTTGATGCTTGCACTGTAATCCGCGCGAGCGTGCTTTGAGTAGCCAGGCGCCTGCCATAGTGCCATTTGTGATGTGTGCCGTTGGCCTCCAGTGTTAGATCTATGCGGAGTGGTCAAGAGAGGTTCGCAAAATTTCTTAAATGATGCACAGTTGAGGGTCCGTGAAGTGCATTTGGTGTACGGGCGCTGTTTTTGTGTTATGCTGCATGTGACTCGCGTTTCATAAGGCCAGTGATTGGTCTTTTAGGAAAATGCACTCAGTAGTCTTGCCGTTCTCTGTGCTCGACGAGTTCTTCCCGTGCTTGTTCAAGCTTAGTGCTTTCTAAGCTGTTAATTATGTTGTTGAATTCTCGACAGGTTATAAGGCGCGCCGTAATGAAGGGCTCCGGAATATTTTTGACCATGTAGAGACTTTAACGCCCACCGAAAGATTGAACAAAAGGGTATTTTTGCTTATTGCCTCTATTATATAAGCGGTTGCAGCACAGGGAATATCAATCGTCTTTTGGGGCTATGAGCACAATGCCTTAGCCACTGAGGCGCCGCGGCGGGTTGAGTTTTAAGGTCAACGGTTTGCTATGCACTAGCCTACTTCTTCGTTGGCCGGCTAATTGGAGTTATCTGCTGCGAAAAAAAACTGCCCGATATTCCTTCCATCTCTCCCACTTTCACAAAGCTCTTAAATGCGACGATGAAAAACTTCATACCAAAATATTGTTTCCAAAATATGATTTTTTTTTTCAATATATAAGCACCCTCAGAAACAAGTATCAAAAGTTAAATAAATGTGCTGTTCCAGCTGTACAAGAAGGCCTTGTAGGCTGTTTAAAGAAGTATCACTCATTCTTGGGCTCTTATTGCACAAGAGGTCTCATGTTAACAAACCTGTAATCGAATTTTCTCTAGCCACAATCTGTCTTTGCCAGCGTTTTAAAATCATTGCGAAACTGGACACAGTACATGATTAAACTTGGTTTAGTAACGTGATTGTATTACATCTCCCTTCCATTTTAGTTCACCTGTAATTGAAAGAATTCTTAGACGGGTGCATGGCTGGCAAGCCATACATCACTTTTCGCATCGTTCTATCAGCCACATGCTGACCGGTTGGGAGGTAACAGACATCAGAACCGATGTTTCTTCGAAGCGGCAAGAGGCTTATGGCGTTAGCGATTTCTCTAGTTACGGGTTTTAGGGGGTATGTATCATAGCGCGAAGTGCTTCATGACAGGAAGTTATCTCGCCTCGGTGCCGTCGTGCTTTCGTTCAAACGATACCCTGTTGAAAAGTTTTGTCTCGTCGGATTTGTTTTTGAAGGGAATGTTTCCCGTTCACTCACGTAATGCTCGAAAATGTTACAAAAATGAGCAAATGCGTCTTTTGAAATCATGTGCCAAAGGCTTTTTAAAGGAAGCTATTAGGGTTTGTCGAAACACAAATCCGGGACATTCAGCTTTCTAGACATTTAGGAATGCAACACAGTCTTTTTAGGTCTCGTGTATGCGTTTTATAATCGCCATTATTTGCATTGAACACAAGGCTAGTATGTACGTAGAAAACGGCTCTGCCAGGATGATCTCAGAATATAGACGTGCGGCGTCCCAATAAAAGGCAAAAAGAAAAGACCACCATTGGTGCCAGGAGTGAAGAAAACAAAAAAAAAGCCGATGAAATACCTCCCTAATTGAGAAATGTAGGCGCCGGCCAATCGCTTTCATTCACGCTAGAATGACGCAGCTCCGCTCCTAATGTGATCTTCCCGTTCGCAGCGTCCGAAAGGCACGGAGAATCCCCGCAAAACTTTGGTCCAGTTTTATAACTGTACCGGTGAAACGAATGATTAGACAAGCTCTACCAACTTTGCGACGTTATGAACGTGTTAACTGATCTCCTTTTTATCACCTAGCGAAGCACAGGACTATCACGAGGTTCACTGTACCACCGCAGAGATCTCCACCGACGACGCACCGGAGCACTTGTAATGGTGTCGTAATTTTTGCGTCGTTTGTATACCACGCTTTAAACACAGGCGATATTTTCTATACGCTTTGTGATAATTGCCAAGTCACCAATTGATTTTTTCAGCCTTCTGACTTACAATCACGGAGCGCAAAAATGGAGTGCCCGAAGCGTTTGTACAACGACACAACATTTTCGTAACAGCAATAACTTACTTCCTGCAAGCTTTTGCGTTGAATGTTGGAATAGCAAGAGAAGATAAAAGAAATATTTATGGTGTTTGTCTGCTTGTTCTGCGAAATTGTTGCCCATGGCCTTACGCCCAATGGCTTCCTCTTACCTGGCTGCTGGTAGACCCAATCCTAAATAAATGTTGAGGGAGAACACGGTTTTAGCCCCTATGTGAACTATTCTAAAAAAACGTACATAGTCCGTGACACTATTCGTGAAATTTATCTTTAAATTATTTTGAAGGCGAAAACGTTGGACTTGGGAAGCCTACCAATCATTGCCGAAATCATGACTGAATGCCTTCGTGAACAGGAGGCGCAATAAACGCAAAAAGGCATTTCGTAGTTTAAATGTCTACCATATCGTGACAAGCCAGTGCGTTATGGCGAAAAAGATGTACCGGGAAAGAACCAATAGATAATTCCATCGCCGAGAAACTGGTCATAGCTTGACCATGCAGAGTTTTTTACCACTTTGAGACCCGTAGTTCATCAAGTTTTCTCCATGTTTCGCTATATTTATGGGCAGCTATTGGAAATGTCTTTACACAGCTGAATTGTCTGGAAGGTGCACCCGTGAAGAACTTCCTTTATATTGTCACCAGAGAAACAACGGTTTTTACGTAACAAAAAGAGGCACCCACAGCTAGAAATACCAACCGAAGATAAGGCGATATTGAAGCAAATTTTAACCATCATTACTTTGCCATACGATTCTACTTTCGGGATGGTTTTGGTAGAGATAAGTTTTTCAGGTTGTTTTACAGGTATTTTTATTTTTACCAGGCCCTTAGACGGGCCATTTCCGTCGAACAATTCTCCGGTAGGTTTCGCTGACGAACGACGCATTTACGACAATCTTGGATACGTATAGTTGATTGCTGGCAGGAGTGTGAACCAAGAAAATGTCAGCGTTACAATAAATGGCAAGCAATCAGACTTTTCATTGAATAAATGTGAACGAATGCATTATAAAACCAATGTCGTGCAGATAGGTGGTGGTAGGCTGCCAACCAGAAAGCTACTTTTCTTGTGCAACCAACGCCACAGAAATTAAAGCTGTAAACTTCCAATAAATTGTAAAAAAACGAATTAAACATCGCAAGTACGACGTTGGCGAATCCTTCAGTGTTAATTTTGGCAAGAAAACAAGGTAATCTAAGCCATTTGACTGCGCTATATGCTTATCCTACATGTTACCATTGACAGTAGAACCTAACTTTATGTTTCTTAGGACACGCATGAGTTCGTGTGTGCTTGTGCACGTGGGTACGTTTTTGGGCTCATTTGCACGCCTATGAGTGTGGCTAAAAATTTGTGCGTTAGTACGAGCTTGTAGGAATGTTCAGTATTGCACCGAAATACTGGTGTTATTTACCAACCTAGTTCGATGACAATATCAATGCAGCTTCATCGAAATTCATATCTTTATCACAAGCCACATTCTAGCAAGTATGCACAAAATTCTCAGCCTTAAGAACACAAAGCATCGCTTACGATTGACTTATTGGAACTCTGAAAGGGCTGCGAAAATTTTGAATTGGCTTATTGCGTGTAGCTTGCTACAAACGTAGTACAAACGTAGTACTCATTTATACGAACGCTGGATCGTCAATTTTGCCAAATATCTGAACACCAGTCGTGTTATATTTCCAGTTACCTAGATCAAGAAACCATGGAGAATTCAGTGCTTAGAAATTATTCCTCTCGAAACCAAGTTGACCATAGGCAGTAAGGTTATAACGTTGCGCTATTGAAGAACGTTTTTATAAGGCTGGGATTCAGAACGTGGTGGTTGACTGTATCCTTTCTTTATTTGTCTGCTTGTCTCACGTCTGATTTGAAAAGCCCTTTTAGTTACGTGTTTATCTACCGTCCGCCTCAACACAGCCATATTTAAATATATCTTTTGCGGTGGTAACACACCAGATATTTTTGTTCAGGCTATCACGATGAGCGGAAGCATCGTGCTTTGGCGACGCAACATTTCCTGCTGATGGAGTAAATTGGGGTCATGCGGCAACACACTACCTCGATTCATTTCTAAGCGAGGGCTGATAAAACTGGAATTGTTATAACCAGTAACCAGCCAACACCTTCATAGCATTGGCATTACAATAGTCGGCTTACCTCTAGTGAAATTTTGTACCTCCAGTTGAGTATTCCTTTCCTTCACCATTTGTTGGCATCTAGGCCACAGGTGTTTTTTAAAACACTCAAAAAGCCAAAACACGCGCCGCCCTCCTTCGCCGCCCCGTGAACTACTACAGTAAGAGTACAATGTCCTTCATAAAAATATAGCTCCGCTTTTAAAGCAAAATGTTTGTTAGTGGGACCAATGCCATTCTGTCAACTAAACTACTGCATTTCCCCGTATACCGGTTGGTAGACCGAAGAGCTCTGATAGTATCTCTGGACATGCGGGGTGTGTAGGAAACAGGGCTTGCCTTGTGTTAAAACGGTTACTTGAAAACCTTGAAAACGGCGCGTTTCCAGATAAAAAATGCACACATCGAGCATAAAGATTATACAACAGTATACGTTAATCACATATAGAGCATGAAGACTCCGTACAACAGTACACGTTTATCTTATATTCCAGTTTCGGCATACGTTTAGATCGTTCGTACATTCGTTTACTTAGTGCGCAAGGAATAGTAGCATGTGTTCATTCTTCCTTTGCTATTTGGAACTTCGAAGGATTGATGACCAATTGGACGCACTTTCAGAGAAAATTCGTACCACTTTTAGCTTTCACACTTCTCTCAACTTCCTGTAAAAAGAGATTGTAAATTTTTTGGCATTTCACCCGCGTGTTTTTAACTGTTTTTTTTTGTTTGGCATCGGTGCAATTACCAGCTGTTCAGAGGTACGTGGTTCTATGAACGTGCGTGACAAAGCCATTTTCCTGCAAGTTATTTTTCAAGTTTTTTGGTTTTGAGAACAAAAAAGTTGATATGCTGTGTCGTCAATCTTATCTGCAGAAGACGAGTCACGATAAAAGCTCCTATGGGCCAGCTCTGTATTGTAATTTCTTGTGCGACCTTTTTGAGGTTTTTTAGTGCATTGCCGAGGGAACAATATTTCGACGCAATCTCACAAATGCACGTGCAAACGTATGGGAACTCAGAATACATTCAGACAGTACCAGCCGCAATTATTAACTATTTTTGTTCAAATATTTCAATTTCATACCGTAAATAATGAGTAATAAGTTTTAGTTGTACACCGTCTATCCAACGTCAAATTATTTACGATTCAGTCATTCTATTATGTGGTGTGCCTTGAGCTCTTTTATGGTGGTTTGTTGAACACCATCAGGACATTTTTTTCGTTTGCCATTTTTATCAAACAATACAATGTTGTTCTTCTTGTAATCAGTTTTTGCTCCTCTTTGTATTCTTTTCGCGCTTTAGGCCTGTGCAAGCTTTCCATATAAATCCTTCCAGTTTTAGACTTGAGTTCAAAATGCAGGAACGAAATTTAAGAAGAAAAGTTGCCTCTTGCTTTTCAAGCTAACACAGACTACAAAGGGGGACATGGTGTTATCAATTGTCGCTTCTAAAATGAAGCTGCGTTCCGGGAGCGGAAACCCTGCAGATGGGCGACACACAAAGCTGGTTGTGCACTAGAGCGCTCAGTTAGTTTCCTTTAGTGTACTGCACTTGCCGGTTTACAAAAAAATACTGTTCAAAGCTCGACGGTGAGATATGGTCTGCCACGGTTTTACTTCTTGTGGTTAGCTAGTTATATAAAGTTCTATACGAGGCTGCAAACAATAAAAGATAACTCCGGCGAAATGGACCGGTTGATTGCATTCAAAAACTATCTTAGCACTATTACTCCAACTTTCCTATCAACTGAAACTGCAAATTCTACTAGCAGCCATTTTCATAAAAAACCTCTTAGCCTCGATATAGCGCAGAAGATATAGCGATATAGCGAAGAAGAAGATAGTTTGGGGACTTTGAAGATGAATTTGCGCTGCAATGTTAGCGCCCTTATAGTTTAAACCTAGAATAAAGGGGTAGACGTTTGGTCACATACAGTTGTGTCATGATCAGAACAAATAAAATTTATAAGGACTTCCGTCGACAGAATGGTGCGGTATACCTCTTCGCCCTTAACCCCAGTTCCCCGCTGAAACTTTTTATTCGCGAGAATAATAACGAGATAAAATGCTCAATTTGCATAAAAGGTAATGAAATATGGTCTCTGGGTGTCACAGAAATGATGTGCCACTAATTCTTTTTCTCCACTTCTAAAGCATAGATTACACCACCTTTACAGATTTCCTATAAATGTAGGGTGACATTTGTTATTTTTTTCAATAAGCTGTGTTTAACGTCACCTCAAAATCTTCGGTGCAAGTAAGGAAACCAAATGCGCAAGTAATATTGATATTAGTAAATTCTGAAACTTCCGTCTTGCTTGCTTTATAAGGAACAACTATTTTTCGAACCAAACTATTACGAGCGATTTAGAGATTAATACTCCGGACCAGGTATAACAAACATAAATCTCCAAGAGGGGGATTTATAGGCGTGATCTCTACAAAGAGGCTCCACTTTGGCTCAGAGGGATTTGCAGCGAAGCGCCACATGTTTTACTCTTTAAGAAAGCACGGCGCCGGTGTGGCTGGCTCTGCTGTTTCTTTTGATAGGGGCGGGCGAACTTTTCCCGCACAATTATCTCAGGAAAAATGTCGTTCATCACTTCTTCGATTGCTAGGCCTTTGTGATCACGCTTCGGGGCAGAGCATCGGAGCAGGGCTATTGAATGCAGACTGCCTTATTTTATTCGTCCGTGGGGATATGTGCAATTATTCATCATTATTACCTGTCGCCCCTCCCATATTTACTGCAGGAAGCAAAGTTTTCTTTCATGCACACGGTTTTATGCGTTGAAAGCCCTGCAAAGGTGTCCATATTTCGAATATGAACGTCGCTGCTATGTGAAAAAAAGGAGGCAGTCTCTAGGGTGGTGCAATAGTGGTGTACTTCAAACCTGAAAGAGCCCTGCTCTGACTGTATGTATGAAATTATTCCGGCGTTCTCGGAGACCGCAGGGAATAGGAAATGAGATTCCTCCCTTCGTCTGACTTACCTGCATGTTTTTCCAATTTTTATATGCCGATTCTCTTCATTATATTAACGTTCACGTGTCTCCTTTATACTTGGCGAGATCAAGTTGAAGCTATTGCGAAGAAACCTAACCCGGTTGTCTCAGTATAGTTATTTCGACGTGGTTCATAATGTGTGAAGGTTTAGTCTAGAACTTTCGAGAAACTTTATTGTTGACACCTCCTGTCATCTCTCGCGCCTTAAGCAATACCTTCATTCTCGAATTAATAGAAAAAAAAATTATCTGTTCGAGTGTGAACACCTTTCTTTTTGGGGAACTTTGCGCCGGAAACACAGTCGTCTTTTTGTTAAGGATGTAAAGGACTGTTTTATGGTACAGAAAGCGGAAGACCTTCAGATTCTATGTGTTTTGCTTAAGCAAGAAATTCCTTCCAATGAAAGTGCAATACACACTTCGTGTCGAGTTTGTTAAGGTGCAAGTTAACAGAACGTTGACAAATCGGAATTGTTAAAGGGACACTGAAGTGATATGTAAACATTGCGGGATTACTAGCGCAAATTGTAGTCCGGAGTCGCCAGGCCATGTTTCGACCACTCTGGGTGCGTTTACGCGACTTTATTTAGTAGAAAAAGTAATTCCAAAATGCTGTCCTCCTCTCTTTACGCTCGCCCATTTTCTGTGGCGTTTTCGTGTGACGTCGGGAGGAGCCGAGCTCGCAATTGACCGCGCTGCTGCACGGCTCCCCGGCCTTCAGACAGAGTCAGTCGGCCCAGCGTTTCGTCCGCAGGCCGCCGACGGGTCGTCGCAATTCGTTCGCTCAGATGAAACGAAGCCAGGACACGTTTGTGAATGGAAGAATGTGCCTTTCTTTACTTGGTGAGTTTGTACACTGTATCTAGCTCCAAGTCAAGGTCGCTTCACACAAGCGCTGCACAAGCGCACATGCGACGCTTCGCTGACTGGTACGCCAGTAGGAAAATATAAGGCCTCGTGAAGGCGGGAGAAGAGTCAGCGAAGTCAATATTGGTACTAAGGAAATAAAATCAACTGATATTTTCACGGTACAGCGTAAAACTAGGGTGCGGGAAGCACTTTTTTGCGCTGGGCGAACAAGCACAATGGCCAGCAGCACGACTACGCATCTGCGAACGCTTTTCCGTCTAAGAAATGCAATTGCTAGACGTGAGATATTGTGGAAACCTGGAGGATGCCGACTGCACGAGCGCGAAACAACAAATAGTCACCCGAAGCTACTTGGAATGCTAAAACTAAATAAATGTGTAAACTGGTTATATATTATATACCTTATATTTCCAAGGCAAGCAGCTCGCACGCCCGTGGCCTAGTGGTTCGGAGCGCTAGGTATGTCAGCGGAAGTGTTTTGCAAGTCACAAGTTCGAATCTCCGCGGGTACGTGCTTTTTTTTTATAAGTTAACTTTTTCGTTTTCCGCCGATGTTTCCTATTCTGAGTTCACATTTTTTTTTGGGCCGCAACGTTCATTGCTCCACGAACTAGTTCACAGAACGCGCGCAGGCTGGCACTGGCGCGCTAGCGAGTTCTCGTTGCCGTGCTGTTGCCATAAGCACCGACTGCTTGCGGGCAGTGGGCACAGGCCAAAATCAACAGACCCTTGGCCTGGTGCGAACAGGCTTTTTACGATACAGGCATGAGTGAGGCAAGCTCTAAATATAGGGGAAAAGCGCATGGCATTTGAGCGTCTGCGGGGACGCGAAGGGCGTTCATGCACTGCGTAGGCCTCGGCTAGTGAATGCTACGATTCCAAGCCGTCCTGCGAGGCTTATCTTATGTATTTTACAGCCGACAACTTGGCAGAAGCGCGGTACGATGATTACTGAGATATTGAGAATGACCATCCAACAACGCCATTGGTTGTGTTTTACAGAACCGAAATCGAAACCGAAACTTGCTTGATTGCTAACCTTGGGCATCGTCCAATCATGGTGCCCCCTCCTCCAAACGTCACAGCCTTAGTTGGTGCGGCCGCCGCGAACCGCGCATGGTAGTTTTTTCTTTTTTCGCGCTTTGTAAAATAATTACCGATTTGTCAACCGGATAAACGATGAAAAGTGTGCTAATTTGAGCCAGTCTACGCAGTGCAAGCAAAAACGGGAGCTTGACAAATTCACTTCAGTGTCCCTTTAATCGCTTTGTAGGACGAAATAAATGTCCAGAACCACATAAACCGGCGCGTCGTGCGACACTGCAAAAAAACTTCAAATGGTGTTTTCTCCTTAAATTCATTCGCAGCACCTCGCATCCTATTTTTAAATTGAACAACATTTATGAAGTATACAGTGGAACTACTCCATCAGCTGTGATTAGTCTGATGTAAATTCCGAGACAGATCACGTACTTTTGGTGTGAAAATTTGCGGGATATGGAGCAGGTGGTCGAGAGGCGTTATCTCTATTGGTGCTCCATCTTCTTCGACAGACCGACAAGTCGAGGCTTCAGAAACTTTCGCGCCATGCGAGATTTATTCACACCCGTCCCTATTTTGTTATCAGTCATCTGTCGTCACTCGATTCCCTGTGACGGGCTTCCGTATTCGGGGCAGCCGCTGTGGCACAGCGTGACCATCGCCGCGGGTCTGTTTGCACTGATGCAACAGAATACAAAGCTCGCAGCCGTCTTTTTTGTGGGGATCACATTTGTCTCAATATTTGCTATCTAGTACGTTTTGTGGTCGTCAAAAAATAATAAAGAATAAAAGAATAAAACTTGGTGCATTGGCAAAGTGTACGGGGGCAAAAGCAACTTTTTGGCTTACGCACTTTAGCTCTCTATCTTATGTAGGTTTCTTCAAAAGCGTGATACTGAAATGGCGCCAAGTTGACAAAATGGCTATAAATTACCAACTAAAGTCACTGTAGACCCAATTTACGAGCCTCCGCAAACAGAAGAGAAACTCGGAACTTCTACATCCATAGGAAATATGCCAGCTCATAGGCAACGTTTTTATTTTATGGCACAAAGCTGCGTCTACTGCAAATTGTGGAACCTATGCTTGATCTTCGTTGAAAAGAAATGGGAACAATGGCTGTCCCTACACCAGGTAACAAAGGAACCAGTGGAGCAGGGCACAATAAAAGTGCACGAAAGAAACACGTTTTTAAATTGCGATGAAGCACACCTAATTACCGGAATGAAGCTAAGGCGGGCGGGGTAGAGTTTTATTTGGACACACTTGTGGCTGTCCGTTTGAGTTTCTTTCAAGCCCGTGCATTGACAGCAGACAGCAATTGCGCAATATTTACGACTACTTTGTACACTACGGAAGCATGAAAAGTAACTGAAATGTAGCGTGATAACAGAGTTGTTCATAGCGGCCAATTTCAAAACGCCTTTCTTCACGATACCTGCTTTACATTGATGGCTAAAGAGTATTTACCAAAAGCCTGTCTCTATTGCAGAGATCTTGTCAAAGCACGCCATCTTCTACAGGTCGTAGCGCATAACACATTCCGTCGCAATTACTTTAATGTTCAACCCGCACGTCAGTGCATGGGGAAATTATATTAAGACAAAGTTGGTCCTCCCACCAAAGGTGGCACCGAGCTACGTCTTTGGTTACAGCAGTGAAAGCAGAGCGACGGCGATGATCACTCTCCTCCACAACGGTTGCCGCAAATATCAAAAGCCTGCCAACTCCAAGCCAGGCATGCCTGATAACTATGTAAAGACAGGCATGCACCAAGCACACCTGGCGCGCACGTTTCTCGAGCCTCGACACGGCAGTCTATGGTGGCAGACGGCGCAGTATATATGCAGATTGCGGAGCTCTGCCATGCACTGCACACCACGCGAACCTTTGGGACCAGCAGTATATACTCCTTCTCTGGAGTGCATAATGGGCACCATATAAAGAATATCTGAAGTTCTTAACGATCAGTACATGGTGGCCATTGCATAAAGATTCTCGGACTTCCCGGCTTCCCATATAAAGAATAGGTGACATGATGTAACTTACAATATGGTGATAAATGGTGTGCTTCCACTGCCTTCCTGCTCCATTATTTGTCCAAAGATGTCCGGACAACCTCGTTAGTAACACAGAAAAAAAATGTGTTTATTCAAAACCCTCCTTAAGATCCTGTTTTTTTTACCTGCCGCGGTGGCTGAGTGGGTAAGGAATTGTGCTGCTGAGCAGGAGGACGCTGGTTCAATTCCCGGCCACGGCTCCCGCTTTCTGATGGAGGCGAAAAGCAAAAACGCTCGTGTGTACGATCTTTCGGCGCACCTTAAAGATCACCAGGTGGTCAAAATTATTCCGGAGCCCTCTACTGAGGCGCGCCTCATCGTCTGCGTTGCGTCTGTGTGTTACACCCTAAAATAAATTATTCAATCAATATACTTTTTTGGAAGCACGCCTTTTCACGCTTTCGCTGAACAGGTAGGGCGGAAGTACCTAATATCACGTGCTTAAACTAACCCCAGTGCAGTACATAACTGAGCAATATTATATTCATCGTCGTCTTCGTAGCATTATCATAACTAGCCCTTTAGTAACTAAACCAGTATATTGATGTTGTGTATCACAGCCGCATCAAGCCCCATGAGACCTCAAGTTCCCCATAAGGCCCTAGCAGGCCATTCTGCTCCAAATTAAAAAAGGGAGAGCACTGCAACTGCTTGCTATATCTTCTAAAGGGCAGGACTTCAATGGCTTCTTGTCGTGAAAACAATAATGTGCCATCCATCAGACTTAGCACGTAAATATTGGTTTTGTAGATGCATAATCGAGCGAGAAGCGTCTATTCAATTGTGCGTGGCCGTAGAAATAATGTTCTGCGGCGTAATTTCATATATTGTGTTTTTGCGAAACTATAGAAGAATCACACACTATAAAATGTTTAGGTCCAAGCGGATACATGTAGTAGCAAAAAATGACGCGTTGTACATTGTAAGCAGCTTCTCAGGGAAATTTTATTTGCACACATTTGCGTGCTTTGAAGCAAACGCACAGGCTATTTTTATCAAAGCGCAACCTGAAGCTTATCCTCATTTCGAACACATCATTACGACCACTATTGCTGCTATTTGAATTGGTTGTAACGAAAACAGTATTAGAGATAGGAAGTGGACAAGACTCATACCGTGCAAGGGGCTAATCTTGAAGTTGGAAAACGAATTCCTAGTTACGTAAAATGGCTTAGCCTATGAACGATTCTCGTCTGAGCAATTGCTTATTACGTAAGATAAGTAGCCCCGCTTGAAATGGAAAAGCTGGGTCATTTTATCCCCATCTTCAAGTGCGCCAATGGGAAATAGGTTCTGGTTTCAGGGTGAAAGTGCTGGCTACAGCATGCTCCGTTAAATGGCAACGCGCCATGTACAAGGAGCTATAAAACACTCTGCCAAACACCAACAAAAGAATCTGTTGCTATTCCTGCCGAACATAAAAATATTGAGGTTGGTTGGACACATAAACGATACCTGACTGCCACCCTGTCGGATAAATTAGGAAAAGGACCCAGCTGAATACACCACAGCTGGACACAGGCCGAACATAAAAATATTGAGGTTGGTTAGACGCATAAATGATACCCGACTGCCGCCGTTTCTGTTCAATTAGGAAAAAAACCCAGCTGAATACCCCCCAGCTGGACAGAGTGAGCTCCTAGATTACCGATGGTGCCTTTTATGCACTGTAGCGCCTTTACTACAATGCTTTTAAAGACGATAGTCTTTCTTGGGCTACTTAAACCCGGAAATTTTGGTCTGTCTGTCCATCTGTCTGTCTGTGACTTGATTCAGCCACCCGGCTATAGTAAAATGTATACTGCGCAATGGTCTTATATACTCACAGCAAACGTAAACGTCTAAGCGCGGCTTATACGTTCCTACTTGTCAACTTTGTTCCGCAAGAACAAGGCATTACGCAAATATAAGACAGGAAATTTGTACACAAGGGATATTTACAGTGTTCCCTTATTAAAAATTCATGGATGCTAGGTTCTTCGATAACAAATAATATTCTTAATTTAATTCAGAAAACCGCCGCCTGCTGTTCGCGCAACCTCCTGGCTGCATATGAAAAATCACGCGGCAACAGCAACGAAAGGCTCCTCTAGCTAGGCTCTAAGTTGTGCTTGGAACGCGTGTGGAGCACAGCCACGCGGTTCTAGAAACCTTCAAGTCGGCCGCCTCGATTCACGCGCGTCTCCGCCGTACTGTAGCGCTGGCATTGAGGAACCCGGCATGCAGCAGTGGAACGCGGTAAATTCAAATGTTCTCGAGCAAACTTTTGTGTGTTTACCTTGGAATGAGCCCGACGGAACAAGAACAGCGTGAGAGGTGAGCGGTAAAGCAAAGGGGGGGCATTTCTTTGGCAAATGTCTACAAAGACTACCGTCTTTTAACGACATTTGCAATCAAATGAGCAGATACGCGGGCAATTTTTCTTTTGTGGATTGTCGTTGTCCTCCTACACGTACTGAAGAGTCTACAATTATCGCCGATAGTTTCTCGTTCAATGTGTCCACGATTTTATGGCCTGCCAGGTGAAGGGTTTAAATATGTTCTCTATTAGATTTTTCAGACAAACTCAGCCTTTACTTTCTGGCAACAACTTGTGTTTCCTTCTTTTTGCAAGTGTCCATTCCCCCTTTTTTCATGTAGCCAAAAAGTACTCTTCACTTTTTGGTGACGCTTGCCCTTGATCTGGCCTTCGGCGTAAAAAAACTTCGCACCATACCGAATTACCCAATTGACATTTAAAATATTTTAATTGGTGTTTGGGTCAACCGTTGGGGGCGTTTAATTTTTATTCCCGCTTTAGTTTTCTACAATGTTATTTATTGTCACGAAGACAAGAACGACGCAGTAGTCTTTAAGGAGAAACAAGTTTATTGGAGCGAACTTGTGCTCCCCTAACAACTCAAAAGAATACAGAGACGGCGAAGCAGCGGTCAACAAAGTGAATTGTGTCGGCGAGCGTCGCAGAATGGAATGCTCCGGCGTCCGCACTGCAGGGTTTTTATCTTTCGGCGCGCGTGGTTCTCGAAACGTCGATTCACATCGAGAACATAGTAGATCCAAAAAGAATATTTTGGGCGGTTCACGTTAGATCGGAATGCTCTCCCTATCACAACAGATAACACATGCGGCACAGAAAGAAAGAATGGAACACGCGCTTCCCTTGGCACAGAGATAACACAGACCAGCGCCGCCGGGCGGTAAAAGCAAAACACCAATAAACGAACCCAATGTATGGTTCGCGGCATTACCCCCCCTGTAAGAGTGCATCGACCCGATGCTAACGCAAGCGACAGTCCGAAAATAAAAATGAAATCCGTTATCGTCCGTAGAAAGGTTTTAAGCGAACCACGTGGACGACTTCAGGCCGCGTGCGTTGTCGTGATGTGCCGGAGTCACCATCGGGGTAAGTTGGCCAACACGTAAGTAAGGTAAGTTGGCCAACTTACCTACTTTGTAGGTAAGTTGGCCAACACGTCATAGAATCTGGTAGGGTCCGAAATACCGTCGCAGGAGCTTCTCACTGAGTCCGCGTCGTCGGATTGGCGTCCAAACCCACACACGATCCCCTGGTTGGTACTCGACGTCTCGGCGTCGGAGGTTGTAGCGGCCCGCATCCACCAGCTGCTGGTCCGTTATACGGACTCGAGCGAGCTGGCGGGCCTCCTCCACACGTTGAAGATATCCGTGAACGTCGTCGTCTTCTACATGCGGAAGCATGGCGTCGAGCATCGTAGTCGACCTTCTACCGTAGACAAGTTCGAACGGCGTCAGGTGCGTCGTCTCCTGGATAGCCGTGTTGTACGCAAACGTGACATACGGGAGCACTTCGTCCCAAGTCTTATGTTCAACGTCAACATACATTGACAGCATATCTGCGATTGTCTTGTTTAGGCGTTATGTTAGTCCGTTCGCTTGGGGGTGGTACGCCGTCGTTCTTCGGTGATCCGTGTTGCTGTAGCGTAATACTCCTTGCATCAGCTCCGCAGTAAAGGCCGTTCCGCGGTCGGTGATTAGGACTTCCGGGGCTCCATGTCGCAGCACAACTTGGCTTATAAAGAACTTTGCCAGTTCTTGTGCAGTCCCCCTCGGAAGAGCGGAGGTCTCTGCGTAGCGCGTCGCGTAGTCTGTCGCTACGATAATCAACTTGTTCTGTGATCGTGACGTAGGAAACGGGCCTAAAAGGTTCATTCCAATCTGTTGAAATGGTCTCGCTGGGACGGCGATCGGTTGCAGAAGTACGGCTGGTCTTATCGGCGGCGTTTTTCGTCGCTGGCAGTCACGGCAGCTCCGGACGTAGTGGGTGACGTCAGAGGTAAGGCCGGGCCTCGCCTTGATTTTTTCAATAGTGCAGGCTGTGCCGAGATGTCCGGAAGACGGGCCGACGTGGCACGCTTCCAAAATTTCGTCGCGAAGGTCCGCGGGGATGACGAGAAGGTAATTCGCTCTTGTTCCGGGGCTGAAATTCTTCTTCTCGACGACAGAGTTTCTCAGGCTGAATGCTGGTAAGCTGCGTTTGAAGGTCCTAGGAACGGCAACGTTGCATCCCTCGAGGTACTCGATTATGACGCGTAAGTCGGGGTCGGCACGCTGCTGGGCGGCTAGGCCGCTCTTCGTCACGATACCGAAGAACGCGCTGTCTTCATCAGAGTGTTGTGGTGGTGGGTCGACGGTGGCGCGGGACAGGCAGTCGGCGTCGGAGTGTTTCCTGCCGGATTTAAAAACGACTGTAACGTCGAACTCCTGCAGGCGCAAGCTCCACCGCCCAAGACGGCCAGAGGGGTCCTTCAAATTGGCGAGCCAACACAGCGCATGGTGGTCTGTTACAACCTTGAATGGCCTTCCATACACGTATGGGCGAAATTTTGAAATCGCCCATATAATAGCCAGGCACTCTTTCTCAGAGGCAGAATAGTTTTTCTCCTCCTTTGACAGACCACGGCAGGCATAGGCGATTACCCTTTCGCAGCCGCTTTGCTTTTGGACAAGGACGGCACCCAAGCCTATATCACTGGTGTCCGTGTGCATTTCCGTTTCGGCATTTTCGTCGAAATGAGCGAGCACGGGCGGGCTTTGCAGGCGTTTTTGCAGCTCGCAGATTGCTTTTTCTTGGTCGTTTTCCCAGCTGAAAGGGCTGCTATCTTTTGTCAAGCGCGTGAGTGGCTCTGCAATGCGTGCGAAGTTTGCGACGAAGCGCTGGTAGTATGCGCACAGCCCGAGAAATCTTCGCACGCCCTTCTTGTCTTTCGGCCTTGGGAAGTTCGCAATGGCTGAAGTTTTTGCCGGGTCAGGTTGGACTCCCGCGGCGTTGACGACGTGGCCCAAGAACTTGAGTTCCCCGTATGCGAAACGGCACTTTTCTGGCTTCAGCGTCAACCACGACGTACGAATGGCCTCGAGTACAGACTCCATTCTTGCAAGGTGTTCGTCAAAAGTCCGGGCGAATACCACTACGTCGTCGAGGTATACGAGGCAGGTGTGCCACTTAAGGCCAGCTAGCACAGTGTCCATGAATCTTTGAAACGTCGCTGGTGCTGTGCACAGCCCAAACAGCATCACCTTGAACTCGTACAGGCCGTCTGGGGTTATAAATACTGTCTTCTCTCGGTCTCTCTCGTCCACTTCAATTTGCCAGTAGCCGGTCTTCAGTTCCATCGATGAGAAGTATACTTCCCGTGGCAGAGGTGGTCGAGGACATCGTCGATTCGGGGGAGGAGGTACATGTCCTTTTTCGTGATTTTGTTCAGTCGCCGGTAGTCAACACAAAACCTTAATGTGCCGTCTTTTTTCTTTACGAGTACGAAGGGTGCAGCCCAGGGGCTTTTCGATGGCTGTATAATGTCGTCGCTGAGCATGTCGTCGACTTGAGTCCGGATGGCTTCCCGTTCGTGTGAAGAGACGCGGTACGGTGACTGTCGGGTAGGTCGGGCTCCATCTTCGGTTATTATTCGATGCTTCGCTAGAGGGGTCCGACATAGTTTTGCGCTTTACGAAAAACATTAGCTATAGCGACGCAGCAAAGCGAATAATTTGTTCCGTTGTTCTTGCGGTAGCGCCGGATTCACGTCGAAGGGCTGCGGGAGCTTGAAGGTTTCTACGGGTGTACGTTCAAAGTCGGCGACCGCGATCACGTCACTTACTTCTTGCGTTTCTTCGAGGAATGCAATTGCCGCGCCCTTGTTTAAATGCTGGTACTCCTCGGTGAACATAGTAACCAAAATGTGGGATTGGTGTTCCTTGAAGCGCGCAATGCCTCTTGCGACTGACACACCACGGTCGAGAAGCACCCTTTAATCAGTGTCTACGATAGCGTCGACGCAGGAGCACCATCTTCACAGTAGACTGCGACCATCAAGCTTGCGCGGGGTGGCAGGGTGACATGATCATCGGCAATCCTTACAGCAGCACGTCGTTCGGGGTTCGGTTCCGGCGTCATGGAGTGATTGGGGGAAAAAGTTATTGACTTGGTCTGCAGATCGATTATTGCACCGTTGTCCATCAAAAAGTCCATTCCAAAAATTACGTCGCGGGAGCAGTTAGGCAGAATGACGAACGCCGCAGGGTACGTTGTGCCGTCTATGGTGACGCGCGATGTGCACGTTCCACTTGGCGTCACGAGGTGGCCTCCTGCTGTGCGCATGTGCGGACCGTCCCATCTGGTCATACCTTTCTTCAGTTTAGACGCAAATTGTGCGCTCATTACCGATTAGTCAGCACCCATGTCTACGAGGGCGACTACGTCAAAGCCGTCGATGGACACCTTGGCGTCAGATGCACTCTTCCTCGAGTTCCGGGTTCGTCGGGGCGTCGTATCTCTGCTTGTACGTGTTGACGGTCGGGCACTGTGAATCGTCGTTGTCGTCGTGTTCTCAACGGACGTCTCGGTCAGGTCGGGTATGCGTCGCGCCGTGTAGCTGTCGTCATGTTCAGGAGCCTCGTCAGGGCTAGGTCGGGTCGTCGGGATGAGGGCATGTCGGGAATCACTGTCTTCGGCGCGTCCTTGCGTCATTGGAGGGTTTCCAGTTTTTCGCCGTAGAGCAACTTCACCTCGAGAAGTTGCTGCTTTTAGTTTCCTCCGCGTGGGCTGGGGGACCTTCCACGTGCGAAATCAGCATTGCTACTGCGGTAAGGCGACTGGTATGGGTAGGGCGACGGCGATCGGTGTGAGCGGGCTGGTCCTAGGTTGGTGTTAGACAGGTATTCGTCGATCTCAGTAGGGCGCTGGCCGGGTCGGGGGCGTGGGGCGTCGACGGAGAAACCACGCAGTCGGAGTCTCCTGTACGGGCAGCGACGATAGATGTGATCGGCCTCTCCGCAATGGTAGCACAGCGGACGATGATCTGGCGTTCGCCAAATGTCAGTCTTTCTCAGCGTCTGGGTTTGGGCTGTGTACGGCGGTACGGTGGACGGCGGCGACAATGGCAACGGCGGCGAGAGTGGACGGCGGTACGGTGAAGCTTCTTGTAGACGGGTTGGACCAGGGCGGGGTCGACGAACAGCCGCGGAGTAGGTCATCGCCTATGGCTCGCGGGGTGCCTCGGATGGCATAGAAGTGCCCAAAGCGTGTTGAACCTCTTCGCGGATGACGTCAGTCAGGGAAGCCACTTGAGGTTGCGGCGTCGTGGGAAAAAGCTTCCGAAGCTCCTCCCTGACCAATGCTCGGATGGTCTCACGCAGTGTGTCAGAGGTTGTAGCCCCGGCACCGATCGTCTCGGAAACCAGCATGTTGACCGGGCGATCGCACTGCCTCGTTCGAACTTCCAGCGTCTCCTCAGACGCGAATTCGGCCATCGTCTTTGGGGGATTGCGGACAAGGCAAGCAAAAAGCTCCTGCTTTACCCCTCGCATGAGAAACCTTAGTTTCTTTTCTTCTGTCATCTCCGGATCCGCACGTTGAAACAACCTCCTCATCTCCTCAACAAAGATCACTACCCCTTCGTTGGGGTGCTGCGTTCGAGTTTCAAGTAAAAGCGCTGCGCGTTTTTTTCTGACCACGGTAGTGAAGGTCTTAGTGAACTCGCTTTTGAACTGAGCCCAGTTTGTCAAGGAGCTATCGTGGTTTTCGAACCAAGTGCGAGCCGAATCTTCCAAGTAAAAGAAAACGTGCCGGAACGTTTCTTCATCGTCCCACCTTTTGAAGGTCCGCACGCGCTCCAGCTTCTCCAACCATTCCTCGGGGTCTTCAGCGGGGGCTCCCCGGAACGATGGCGGTTCCCGGGGCTGCTGAAGGACGATTGGCGACGTTGTTTCTTGCACCATGGTGTTGGTTGCCGCGTTTCTTCTCTTGGGCCCTTCAGGCATAAGACCGAACTCGGGTAGCAATCCTTGCAGTCGGCGGCTTTCTCTAGTTGGACTGACTTTGCGGCTTCCAGATGTCGTAGGGAGCATAAAGGGTTCCTACCCCACACCTCTACCAGATGTCACGAAGACAAGGACGACGCAGTTGTCTTTAAGGAGAAACAAGTTTATTGGAGCGACCTTGTGCTCCCCTAACAACTCAAAAGAATACAGAGACGGCGAAGCAGCGGTCAACAAAGTGACTTGCGTCGGCGAGCATCGCAGAATCGAATGCTCCGGCGTCCGCAATGCAGGGTTTTTATCTTTCGGTGCGGGTGGTTCTCGAAACGTCGATTCACATCGAGAACATAGTAGATCCAAGAAGATTATTCTGGGCTGTTCACGTTAGATCGTAATTCTCTCCTTATCACAACAGATAACACATGCGGCACAGAAAGAAAGAATGGAACACGCGCTTCCCTTGGCGCAGAGATAACACACAGACCAGCGCAGCTGGGCGGTAAAAGCAAAACACAAATAAACGAACCCAATGTATGGTTCGCGGCATTATTATATAATGTAGTTTATCCCCGCTAATCAAGCCAATGTGCCAGCGTGGTTATTTCAATTATTTTTCAGAAGTTTTCCACTAAACCTCCGCCCATCCGTTTCTCTCGTTTGCGTGAAAACTAACCCGTAGTGTAGCGTAGTATTCCCATCGTACGCATTGACATGGCTTACAATAACGCACCTGGTTGGCCAGGTCGCGGTCTGGTGGGCGGAGTACTGTTTGTGTACCAGAGAGCCTTTCTAGTACGGTTGTGCCTGTCAAGTACGGTTGTGCGTATCTAGTGTTGTTTCACCGAAATCCGAGTCGTTTTCCGCCCAGACCAGGAAGCACTCGGAGCCTAATGATTTGATATTTTTTGTTAGTTTAGCTCCGACGCACTTTATTCTGAGTACAACTAAGCCTTAGTTCTTGTTAATGTGTCCCGGATGTGGAGATTTACTGGCAACTACACGAGTGTGTTCTAATAGCAATCTTTCTCAGATTTTCTAATATCTTATGGGGCTGATCTGTGGTGCAAACCGTTGAACCAAAAGACTGAAGATACCAGCAGGTCGTTCGATGGGACAAACCACCATGTGTATGGTAAAAAATAGAAAATGAACTCACGGCTCAGACGACGCTTTTCGGTCCTGTAGAATACCTAAAAAACAACTCAGCCGACATCACACCATTCCCCACAAAGAATAAAAAAAATCCTCAAGGGGGTTCATAAAATAACGTTTTTGTGCATTTTTACTTCGTAGTTTCATTGACCATTATAAACTACTGTTCGCAATCTGCCGTGCATAAGTATTCCCATAGGGCTCAGATGTACGCATATAAATATACTAGGCTGGAATTATAGCTCACGCTAATCTACTTGCTGGCCTTATATAGGAGCTGGGGCAATAGGCAGGTAGCGGCTAGCATGCATCGTGTCCAGGGCATTCGAGACACCAGTTGTGCTTGGTCAATGAGAGCTACAAGATGATATAAGCTACATCACAGATACGCGTATTTACGCTTCAAGGCATCACTTGGCACCAAGTTTAGGTATCCTAGACGCGGCTGTCGGAAAGAGATAACAATTTTACTGTTAGCTTTGCGGCGTCTGTGTGCTACGGAAGAAAACGATATGCCTAATATACACGCAATTCAAGTATGACTCTACTTAAGCAAAAACAGCCACGCGAGTAAAGAAAAAAGACAAGCGGAATGTTATCCTTGGCTATGAACCGAAATGCTACGTCAAGGTAACAACGTGCCTGCATAGACACTTATTTCAATGAGAATAAGGTGTTATGATCGGCCCATTGCGATGTACGTTTTCCTAACGAGAATTGGTCCAAAGCGAGAAAAAAAGTTACCAAATATACTGGCAAATAGGCTATCGCCGCAACAGGTTGTGATATTGCGGATTTTGAGTAACGGGAAGTGAAATAGAGCACATAACAAACAGCGCAAGATGCGTAGCTTGAATAAGGTACCCCACCGAGGAAGGTTTTCTGGGCACAGGGACGCACGCAGGCTTCTTAACGATTGCTATTTCCTCGAAATCGTGTACCCTGCCTTAGCAAGCCCGCAAATACCGGAGTGTGGACTTCCGAGCAAGTCATTCACCCCTGGTCCTGCATCGTGTTGAAATCGTAAGACGAGCTTTGTTACTTGCCTATGGATTGGTATGTTGCTGTACATTTCTTCAAATTAAGTTCTTAGTACCGGAGCTCTTGCCATTATCTAGAATAATTTCGATTTTCTGTTGGTTTTAGGGCGGAAGAATTACGTTTCTATCTCCCCCCCCCCCCAAAAAAAAAAAAACAGCAGCATAGCGAGGAGGGTGTCGGATAAGGGGCGATTGAGCTACGCCAGAGCTGAAAGAAAGAAACTGGCCCGCAGTAGAACATTGGAGGGTAAGGGCTAGAACAGCACTTGGAAAAAAATGTCAGTAGAAGCGGCGGAGGGAAGTTGAGGCAAGCGCGAGGAAGCGCTGGAGACTAAGAGTGGAGTGGAAGCTACGGCGTCTGTAGAACGTTCAGGATGAGCTTTGTATTTGTCGCCACGCAGGCTCAGAGCTTCATTCCACACTGCTACTTTTAACAACGCACCCAACCTTAATCGCTGGCAGGGAAGACAGAAAATACGCTACGGCGGATGCGGCTAAAGCACCTTGAAATGCCTCTCGTCAATATTGTTACGAGGAAGGCACAAAAAATAATGGTGTAATGGCAGATATTTACGGTAAATCAGTCCAAGTAGGAAGAGTCACCGGTCAGGCAAGGTGGCCGTGGTACGAGCGAGAGACAATCCTCGTCTTCCTCCTTCCTTCCCGACAACGCTAGACGCATAGCTGGCATGGCCCGGGACCAGAGCCCCTGGGTTTCTCATGTGGGAAGCATTTGGTTGCGCTACATCTTCCTCAGAACAATACCTGTCGTAATTAGTGGCGGGACAGGCCGGCGCAGCTCTTGTCCCGTCCTGTGAAAATAGCACTGGTGGGAGTAAGCGGCTGTAGACGAGTGAGTAGGCTGCACGACTGGAGTGACATGAAAGTTCGACAGAAAGTTTAACGCACATCAACGCAAGGTACAACATGGATTCCGCGTTAACATTGTTAAAACGTTACAAGCATCCCCGTGTTTATCAGTAACCCTTTCTTACTCCGACCCAGCCAGCGTTGTTGGTTTTAGCATTTTACAGCCAAATCGCGTAAAAGAAAATGGGAAATGCTGCTGAACTTTCAAATCAGCTTCGTTACCATTTAAATGATTAGAGTGTCGTTTTTCTATAACCTTACGGCTAGAACACGGTAACTCCGATCAACTCAGCGATACCTCACACCTTCCTCAAAATCAATACAAAAGTCAAGAAAATAGTCTCTCCACCAAATATCACTTGTTGCGTAGGCGTAAGGTATCGCGGTGATCTCTGAATAAAGCTTATGGAGCTTGCGTTGCATTACCCTTACAATTATTTTCGCCATACTCACATAGTTGCCCTCGCCCCCATTACAATGTAGTCGAAACGTCGCTTCATTTAGGATTTTTTATCTACTCCTGTTTGTGTTCGTCTGGACCGATGCAACACCCTACCGATAGCATACTAATTTATGTACCAAAAACATGTATGCAGGAATGAATAAGTAGTCACAGAGCATATGAGAGCCTTTAAAATTGGTTGATGCAATCTAACTGACCTCTCTCACGGTAAATAACTCTACAAATCATGCCACGTTAATGTCATCGAACAGTGGATTCATTGCTCATGTCTTGCCCGTAAATTACACTTATCTTCCTAGCGCAATATAAACGGACCTATGGCTTCTTTTCTAGTTCACAGCACTATACTCATGTTTGCTGACGGCTGTTGCCGTACACTTCATAGAGAATAGAAAATAAACAGCGGGTTTAACTGCTACAAACGAAGAATTGTGGCTTTTATTTTTAATGTAGGTCAAATGTCTTCCATAACGACAAAAGTGGGAGGGGGGCGCATTGGTGTTTGCTGACTGTGGCTGTGTCGGTGGCGGTATGAAATGGCACGAATTCATTTTACTACCTTCGCAGTCGTAAAACGCACAGTAGAACAACTGCTAAGCTCTTTCGATGCGGCACACAGAGGCCCACCCCGATTCTGAGCTGACCTTTCTAGGGACTGGCACTTCGGTTCGGTAAGAATGCTACGCGGTATACTCCGTTCTCGAAGTGCCGTTCGGTGTAAGATGTCGAGTGCAATTAACACCGTGGAGTTTGGAACAACTTATTTACCAGCTTTGTACCACTGCCTGAACCCACATTTCTACCCCTTCCGCTTGCCTTTCTCTCCCTGCGATACATGTGTGGTGCAGGCTGGGAACCTCTTTCCCTCTCACAGTCAGCTTCTTTATTTCCTAGGCAGTTCCGAAATGTTCTTTCTGTTTGTGTTCCGAAAGTAAGCGCACCCAAGAAAAGTTAAGACGTACTTTGGAATGTCTTTTTCGAGTGCCCACACAACCAGTATTCGTTATCTTCTTTAGACGCCGAGTGCTTCCCCGAAGAGAATTGTTTCATTTCCTACCTCGCATGGTATTTTAGTCAAGGATGCTTTCTCGCCCACTCGTTATTCACAGGCATTATCCGAAAATGTCTATTTCTCGTCGTAATCCTTAGAGAGATTTCGCTGTTTCCATCAATTTAAGTGCTCACGGTGAATCAACCTGTGAGACGTGTTTCTGACATCTCCTATTGAAGGTTCATTCAAATTGTAACATTCACAATACGTCTTTTTGGGCAACGTTTCTGCTAACTCTACAGCGCCTCTTTTATTTATTTTGCTTCCTTTCCTCTCTCTTGGAATGGTACCCTACACTGCAATCCTTGTGGACGTCGACTGTTTGCAGCACTGCATGCTTTCCTCCCGGGCCACATGTGCACTTCTGCAGCACACAGAGTTTTGTATTGAACGGCGTGTCTTTCTCAGACAAATGGGCTAGCCGAAGGCACAAATCCGCAAAAAATATGGCATACAAGTACGTGGTTTCCGATCATAGGAACTGGATTGCTATTTTGTTGTTATCACGTTTTTATATCATGTCAAAACCATCTCGCGCTGCTGCGGTATTTATGCTTACGTCATAAAACACCGCGTCGTGGAAGGCTTGTGAAGGACATATTTCTGTCACGGACTGCGGCCGCCAACTTTTCTCCTAATGAGACATTTAGGGTTTTCGCCTGAAAAGTTACGGCTCGCAGGTGCCCGCCAGTTTGCCGCTTGCAAACCACACCGATCATCAGCGACAATCTGGCAAGTCAGTTCACCGAACTTCCTCTACTTTTGGGTGGGGTGTGCATTAACACATTACCATTTGCGTAACTACTCTGGATTTTTTATCACCCCAAGGTGAGAAAGTTCGTTAGTTGCCGCTTCATAATGTGTTAGTTATCATTGTACAAAGAAGTTCTCCTACAACTTCTCAGCGTGTTTAAGGCTTTTTTCCCAGTGCCAATACACTGAGAGATATTTTTCTTCAAAAAGAACATCTTTTCTGGTACAGGGGGGGGGGGGGCATTCCAACTTTGAAAGACAATGATCAGTTATGATAACACCACGACACCAAATAATACTAGGGCAAAGTTTGGGCTCTCTTTATTTTATGTTACATCCTGCGCAATGCGCAATTCTGTAGTAGGCGGAACACTGCTTGTAATATAGTCGTCCATATGTTTATATCGCGGCCACGTGACCTATTTATGTTTTGCATTATTGTTACACAGCAGGAACAGGCGTGCCTCAGGTTATTAGATGGATGTTCAAGTATCATCTAAGTATAAGTGGGTAAACAACTCCGGACTATAGGGATGGTTTAGGTCACATGTCTATATAATTTAGAGGTAGCAGAGAGGCTAAGAAGGAGATAGTGAGAATCTGTCACATAACTGGCACCACCTCCCCCGAGAAGGCAAAGTACTTCGGTGCCACTGGCTGCCACACTAAAGTACCCATGAGCTTTGTACAAACGGTTATTTTTCTTGTTTATCATTCTCTCTTATTCCACCTCTTCATAAACAACCCAAGACAATATTATTGCATCTACCTATTCTCAATTATCTTCTGGCTACAAAATTTCAACATGGTGATGCGAAGGTAACACCCCCATTAGTCAGGCTGCTCGGTACGAGATATAAATAGCTTAATTTCTTGTTGAGCAACCACACAGTCCTCAATTATTTCTGCTGTTGTTTTCAAATGTGCGCTTTCGGTTTAATAATAAATCATTTCAACAAAAGCAGTGCTATTTATTTAAGTGCAATGAATTCAGTCATTTTAATGGTGCTCAAATTTTCGTTCGGCTGAGAAAAGTTTTGGTCGCCATTTTTGTTTGAGAAAAATGGAGCATTATGTGAGCTTAAGCTGGCTGCCCACTACATCTCATATTTACTACTCACACCGTCATCCTGAGGCACATGACCACTACAAGATATTTTACCAACATGGATACACGCCAGACTACAAGGCGCGTCAGAAGTTGATAAAGTAAACAACAGACCTGCTCGAAAAGCTCTCCGGCGTGAACGTTCAAGGCATCGGAGGAGAACCCCAGGCCCTCAGGACAGTAGAGAGATGCTCGCAATCAATCGAAACATTCGCAACGTTCTCCGTATATCAAAGCAGCACCTATGGTGTTACAAGCATGCTTCGGCCAGAATACACCGGGAGGCAGCATTCTCTGCATGACAGCTTGTGGTGAAATGACTATTCGAAACTTATACTATGCATGAGATCTGCTGCGTACAGTACGTCGTGTCTAGATACCGATATGAGTGCAATTTGCCTCTGCGGTACTTTGTGACCACTGCGTGTTACATAATCAGAAGTTTTCATACTTTGTGATATCAGACCAGTAACCAGGGCGTGCCTAAACTGTCACACCTAAATCTTGTAAGTGTACAGAGTTGGAGAATATTCCGTAAGGTGCATGCCCTTTAGGCTCCTAATATTTCAGTTTTGTACCCCGGAATAGAAATCCTCTGGAAGTAAACCTTCGGATAGATGTTAAAGTTATTTGGCATCGATTCTTCGCTACATCGACCGCAATAGCACCGTGCTTGTGTTGTTCCGGTGCAAGATATAAAAAACAAGACTAGAAGCACGGTATCATGGCGGTTCGTCGCAACAAGGGTCACTCGTTCGATTTGTTAGGTTTTTTTCTCACCGGAGGATGCACAGCTAGTAGGAGATGGGCGTGAATGAAACAATTCTCTAAGGATGCTCGGACACTATACACAGGGGAACATTCCCCACGTTGCAGTTTGCGGAGATGAATCATTGCCTTGTCATCCCGCTGCGTCGACGCAGTAAATATATAGTTTCATGTATTTTGGCATTAAGAATTCGAAGAACTGTCGGCCCGTTTTTATATACCACGCATTTCACAACAAAGTCCCCAATTCGCTGTTACATTTTATAAGGCGTACATGAATCGCTTCAGGTATGCGGGAATTGAAAGCTGGGGGTATTGTAAGAGAAATCATCAACTTTGTGCAATTTCAATGGTCGAACTGCTTATAACTTACTCCAATTTGAACTAAAAGTGCCTTTATCGCTCACAACACAAATTCGTGATTACAATAGAGAAATGGTGGCCTCAATAATGCGGGCTCTAATTATTCTCTGGCAAAGATTTAAGCCGTCATCTAACTGTCAAAACAAAGGAAAAAATTGGCTAACCTTGAAAAATAAATAGCCGACATTTAAGTGGACATATCCTAACTATTAAAAATGACAAATACCCGACATTTAAGTGGACATGGTCTACATATTACAATTAAAATGACAATACGAATCATTGGCTTACGAAGTCACTTAAGAAGCAGCGCAGCCGAAAAAAAACACCTTCACAAACCGGCGAAGCGTGTTGGTACACACGATGTATGGCAGGAATACAAGCGTTTCTTGGACACGTAGTGCTCAGCCATAGCGACCCCTAAGAGGAAATACCGCTCTCATGACCTCCCTTCATCAGTATTATCAAAAACAAAAATTTCTGGAAAGAAATATCCCCCTCACGTGCTGCGGGAAGAATCTTGTCGAAGAAACGAGGACCTTGCTTTCGTATTACTAAATTTTCACTTTTGTGTTTACGCTAGAAAATTATCCCAACAACCCCGATTTTCGTCAACGCAATTGGGCACATAACAATCCATAGAAATAGCCTTAGCTAGAAATCAACACATTTAAACAACCTTAACTCTTTCAACTTCCGCAGGCGTTCTCAATATGAACTCAAAGGTAGAAAAATTATGGCTACTCATGCAAGCGAACACCTATACCATATCTCTCGCCAATATTTAGCAGCAGATCGGTTACCATTCAATTAGAAGGTAGAAAATATAAAACCAATTCATAAAAGTGAAGGCGAAGACACACTTAACAACTATCGCCCCATTTCTTTAACCTGGGTATGCTGCAAAACACTCCAACATATATTTACGCCACACTTTTTCTTCCATCTTACATCAAACCCCTTTTTAAGTGCGAATGTACAGCCGGTAAAACGCTTGTCTATAACAGCGATTTCAACTTCAACCAGCTACATCCGAAAACTGCCGAAACATACTCGTTCCAAACATGTCGGAGGCAAAAGCGAAGGGCTAATACTTTAGAATTCCGCAGTAGTTTTAAATGCAGAGCATTTTAGTAACTCACGATGTCACCCGCGTTGGCGTCCGTAGTCCGCGTCCGCACCGCTCCCCCTACACTGTATAAATACTTGCCGGCGCCAGGCTTCGATCCTACGACTCTGCGGGCGGAACGCAAGGTGCACGGTACTCTACCAACTGAGCCACAAAGCTGACACAGAACGGAAGGTTACGAACGTGCCTTATATCCTTGACTCATTCAACCGTCGGCCACAGGTGCGCCCTCTCCCCCGCGTCCTCCTCGCCTTCTGTCCGCTCGCAACGCCCTCTCTCGCCGCGTTCGGTTCGGGCGCACAACAGGTGGGGACGTGCGCAACACCCTCTCTCGCCGCGTTAGGTTCGCGCGCAAGAACAGGTGGGGCGTTGGCATCGCGCTCTCTCGCCGCGGTCGGTTCGCGCTTAAACCACATATGTCGTTCGCGCGCGCTGCGGTCGCTAACATCTGTGGCGTGATCGTGACGTCAGCATCACGCGTTCGCGTGGTGGCGATTTCGGCGCTATAACACTCTCTCGCGAGGGGCATTGGATTGGATTCGATTGGATTGGCTTGGCTTGGATTTGGATTGGATTGGATTAAAGTGGATTATGTTGGATTGTGTTGCGTCATAGCCGCGCCACATTGCGTCATAGCCACTCCACGTTGCGTCATAGCCGTGGCAGGGGGTTCATGGCACATTTCACCATCGACTTCATCGACAATGTCTACGCTGGAAGACAACAATTACCACAACAACAACCAATACGTCATCCATACGACTTGCAGGCACGCCCCCCAGCAGAAATGCTCTGCATTTGATCGTGCCCCTCGCGAGGGGGATGTTATTCAAATCCCACTCCGGCGGGGCAGGATAGGGCTGAGAGTACGAACGCTGTGTTATAGACAAGCCTTTTACCGGCTGTACTTCTTACGCTACCCTGACTTACGCTTCTGCCGCCGTCCGTCTTCAGCCGCAGGTGTTATCGCGCGCGCGCCTCCTCGCCCTTAGCAACGGCGCGGAGCGGAGGGGAGAGCGTGCGTAGCAACGGCGCCATGACGTAGTACGCCACGTGACGTCGCGCGCTCTCGCCTCCTCTCCCCTTCCGCTCGCCGTGACGTCACGCGCTCTCGCCTCCTCTCCCCTTCGCTCGCCTGCCGTTTGCGCGCTCTCGCCTCCGTCTCCCCTTCGCTCGCCTGCCGTTTGCGCGTTCTCGCCTCCCTCTCCCCCTTCGCTCGCCTGCCGTTGCGCGTTCTCGCCTCCTCTCCCCTTTCACTCGCCTGCCGTTTGCGCGCTCTCGCCTCCGTCTCCCCTTCGCTCGCCTGCCGTTTGCGCGTTCTCGCCTCCCTCTCCCCCTTCGCTCGCCTGCCGTTGCGCGTTCTCGCCTCCTCTCCCCTTTCACTCGCCTGCCGTTGCGCGCTCTCGCCTTCTCTCCCGCTTCGTTCGCCTGCCGTCGCGCTGCGCGAGGGTTTAAAGGCGAGGCTGTCGCGGCCCGAACGTGATCACGCGGGGGTGTTAATGTAAATAACGGGCAAATGCCACCAAATTTCAACAAACTCCCCCTCATAACATCACCCGTGCATTCGCACTTCCTCATGCTCCCCTTCGGGGAAATGTGGGGGATTTTTTTTGTTGCTGACGAACATGGTTTCAGAAAAGGCCTATCGTGCTAATACTCAGTTATTTGAATTCACATCTGATTCTCACTTTAACGCGTTCAACATCCTTCGAATCGATTTTGTCTTTCTAGATATCTCGAAGGTATTCGACCGTGTGGCCCATTGTCTTAGAAAAAACAAATGGGCTGGTTTTAATTCAAATATGGTTCTCACTTTGACGCGGACAACATCCTTCGAAGCGATCGTGCCTTTTTAGGTGTCTCAAAGGTATTCGACCGTGTAGACCACTGTCCTAGATCGAACCAACGGGCTTATGTTCGACTTTGTCTTGCCAATCTGGCCCGTGGGCAAGATAGCCCATTGTAATTTAATATCCTTATTATCTGCTCTTTGCCTGGACTCCAGAGTATTATCTTGGCGTCGTACTCCATCATGTTCCGTCTGCAGCTTACTCAACTCAAATTTTCTTAGCCTTTCGTTCGTAGCTTCATGTGTACCACAAGGCAGCGTTATAGGCTTTCTGGTATTTCATGTACATTATTGACTTCCGAATATTCCAGTTTCAAGCGTGAGATTATTTTCTGAATGCATTATTTACCACAAAATTACTATTTCTGACGATCATCTGGCCCTTTAAAAATATTTGGATGTCATCACAACTTGATGTGATACCGTTGTCATGTCACCGAATTTAGACAAATACAAATGCATGACTTTTACCCCCCAACAGCCTAACTCTAATTTTCCATCTGCTTATGAAATCACTCTCGAACGTGTACATTGTAGTACATATATCTCGGTGTTATTTTCACTCCCAATTTATCTTGGTCGGACAAGATATCTAGCATTTGGGAAAAAAGCATCCAGCTAACTTGGCTATCTGAACAGACTTATGTGATTCCCCGTCTACTTTTAACAAGCTTGCTTTTCTAACATTCATTCTACCTCGACTGGAATTCGCTTCTTCTATATGGTCTCCTCATCAAAGCTTTATTATTGACGTGATAGAACCGATTCATAATCGAGTAGCCCATTTCATATCTAGTACCTACAGCCGTAACTTAAGCATCACGCATTTATGTGAACTCTCCTTGCGAAATGATTACACATGTCGCTCTTTTTCACTCTTAGGCCTATTTCATAGGTACGTTTACCCTCTACGCCATCCAGTTTTATTTTCGGCACCCATTTACCATGTCACGTATACTGTGAAAACAGTACAGCTTGTCACGCATTTCTGGTTCCACTAATGATTGCAATTCAACTGCCCTGCTCCATGCCATACGCCCCTGCATTGACCTCCCCGACGAAATCGCATCTGTTACATCTACTGAAAATTTTCTACGCCTCCTATCTAACCATTATGGACCGTAATCTTTTGCTCAACCTATTTTTCTTGCACTTATTATTTCTATTACGTTTCTTCATTTGGTGATATGTGCTATCTTTGAGCTGCGTATGTGGGCTTAGTGTGTCTTTTGCGGCTTTCTTTATTTCGGGTAAATACCGACACACCTACCCCAGTTGTAATACCATGTTCTTACATGATTTGGTGTTTATGAACATGACAATTTTTGTTTTCTTTTTTTACAGTGCTTACTGCATTTCGTCTCCTTGTATGACATTTTGTGGATTTTTTTCAGCTTTGTTGTTACTTTCCTTCATAATGATTAAGTTTCTTCTTATTCTATGCCTACCCCGGGCCTGTAAGCTGAGAATAACCTAGATTTATTCTGGGAAACATGTGCAAGGGGAATGGATGTACTTGACAAGTAAAACTACAAAATGGCCTATAAAAGGTGACATAGAACAAAAAAACACGCATAGACTTTTCAAAACTCAATAGATAAAGTTTCGTAGTAAATTTCTAAGCCGTTCCGGAAGTGATCGTGGGTGCTCTGCGCTCCTATACCAGGTCATACAAGGGATATCCCATCCCTAAAAACGACTGTATATACTTTACACCAAAGCCAATCAGTCAGGTAATTCTACAGCTGCACAAATTTTACATCATTGTCACTTATGTCTAATAAATTACAGCAGCTTGAATAAGACAGTCATGACACCGTTGTTGAAGCGGTATTGGGTTCCTGAGTGATGCGGGATTTATGGAAACCCTTGTATACCGAGTCAGTTTGTCAGGGTGCGTAGGGGGCTCCAACAGAGCCATTACAGTCTCAACTGCCGTAGCGACCATTTATTCGGAGTGTTTGGAACCCTAAATAAACACGAGGTAAATTTTTAACTTGTGCTTAAGTTCGTCCCCCTTATCTACATGTCTGCAGCACTGTCTTTTCGCCCTTTCGAGCACACGTGACTCCATTAAATGTGAACAGTTTGCGTATTATGCAAGAGAAGGCTGCCACTGGTGAGATGAAGGCCTTCATTCGGGAGATGTGATGTTCTTACTGGATCGGAGTGATAAAAAGTCTGCCAGAAATATGCTTACTTCCCGTTAAATGCGAATGGCCTGTTTCACCGGTCGTACCGACGCGTAGGGACACGCTCATGCAATGTGTTAACTTGAGCTTCAGCCTGCGGAGCACGGATCGGTGTTATCCTAGGGAGGCAGGTAATTGCAGGCATTTTGCGGCTTCGTTAATCGCCTCAAGTCGAGCCCAGTCCATAATATTTCTCGTGTAAGGAGTACCGAACTCCCAATGTTCAACCTGTATCGCTGCGGCACATACCTGGCTATATCTCGCCAAGGATCCATACCCATACGAAATGTGCGAAAGGCCATATTATGTGCCTGCTGTCTTCTACAAATTGCCTGAGGAATTGTTCTCTTCAACTACACGTAAACACTTGCGTGCTGCTATCCTAGCATGAGAATTCTGCTTAAGTATGTATGTGTGTGCAGTGACAGTTTTTTTATTTTTTTGTTCTATAATTGCCATCTTGGTGGTAAGGAAACTGTCGGCTTGGGGTGTCAAGCCTGCAGTATGAATAAAAAAATTGCTACCCATGCATCTATAACCCGTGTTGATTTACTGTATTTTTGTTTGTCTGTTTGTTTTCTCTTTTCTGTCTGTGTTTTTTGCTTTCCCTTTTGCCTCCGTTTTATGTTTTTCTTCTCGTTTTTTGTTCGCCTGTCTGTTTTCACCTCCCCATTCACTTATCACTGTCAATGAGTTCTTTTTACAGCAGTGAAGCCCGTTGCTACCGGGCGTCTCCGCACAAGCCTACGTGTTGGCTTTGGCGGGCACATTTTACCTCTGCATGTAGTTCTGGATAATATATATAATTATTGGTTAATAGTTGTATGCCCCTCCCAATGTTGCAGCCTACTAAGGTATGTATGCGTCCTCTACTTTCCGCGTGTAATGTATTATTTGCGCGCTTTGTTCAACCAAAACGAGATCAATTTCACCAAGAAAGAACCTGGCTAAGTAAGAAGTGTACTGCGGGAAGATTTGCTTAGCAGAAGAGTAGTTGATAAACCTCTTATCACTGCACCTTGTCGTTCCACTATATGAGTATGTTCCAACTGTGTACTGTTTCGATTTTAATAATGATGCTGCGACCAGTTTTGAAATCATGAGCATTGTAAAGTATGACCTAGAATGGTATAATAGGAAGGTACATTTATATACAACTTTGAGCAATAAATAGCGCCCCTAAGAAAATCTTGCGCAATCAATCCATGGACAGAGCGACAAAAAGTCATGGACGAGCACGCGTGGAGAGCGCTGACCTCAACCTGTGCCCCGAGTCAGGCAACGCATTGGCTTCCATGTTGCTTCGTTCGCTGCCTCATGAGCGTGTCGTCCGTTTCCTAACCGTTTACTGCAACGGCAAGTAGTGCGAATCGACTGCAGTCGGACAAATTGGACAGATGATGCAGTGGCCACAAGAAAACACAAATAGTGTGGAAGAACAAAAGCAGTGGCATGCAGCCAATGAATGCGACCACTCAGAGAGTAAGAACAAAAGCACTGTCAACATGGTGCAAGAAGGGCTTGCCAGAAAGTCATGCTAGCAGAGTTTTAACGGCAGAGCACGGAGTGTACATCGAGCGATGCCTCAAGTTCGCACGGCAGAGTGATCTGATGCACAAGAAATCTTAAATGCCGAGTAATTATTCTTCAATAATTCAAATTGTATTTTTTAGTCATTTATAACCGCTGACACACAAAGCACCGAGAAAGTTATTAGGATTGCTCCTCCTGAGTTGGAAGTTGTAAACAGAATATTTGTTCGCGTCACTGTTCCACACAGACGAACATTTGAGCCAATTAAACAGATCAGCTAAGCACAATCATAAGCGCAGCATAAAGTCCTATTGGAATATAAATGGCACCACGGCATTCGCAAAGAATGCCGACTATCACGCACCATTTCTCACAGGATACTGTCCAGATTGTTTGCTAGTAATGTCAACGCACCTTTTATTGTCGTGGCTAGTTCGTGGTTTTTTCAGTCAGCCCATTTTTCTTCATATTTCGCGTGTGTGACACAGATTGGAATAGTGTGATTCCTACTGGTAACATTTATGCATGCTTGTAAATTTTTGCTTACTAAGAAAAGGCACTTCTCTCAACGATCGCTGCGCAAACATCTTCCGAAGGCAAATCCTGCAACTCATAAATACAAGGAAATGCATCATTTTGCAAATCAGGCAACGAGATTGCAGCTTAATTTGCTCTTCGCTCTGTGTTCCTTGATTTTGATCGTTCGACGTACGCATAACATTCAGGAGCAGCCTGGGCCTCGTACGACTGTAAGCCTTATTTCAGTGTACAGCACTGTACTTCAAGCTTGGACTAAGAAGCATTTGTCAAGCGGCTCCGCCAGAATTTTCTTCAAATCGGCTACTTGTGCGTTGGATCATCGATTCCGCGTTTCCGTTTCCCTACCGCGTCTTGCTGTTTGAAGCGCACGGGACACGTACCGTTTTTGCGCCACTACTTTTTATTAGGGTTGAAGTTTCATAACTTCGATGACCAAGATACAGATTGCGCGATGTTGTACAGTAAAAGCCATCTTTTTCCATCTCACTTTCAGCGACAGGGAAATTTTGTAAAAATTGGCCAGTAAAAAATCGCGGAGAGAAAAAAACACGCATGCGTGTTTCAATTAATATTCGTGAAGCATCAATTTGCATTCAAGTTATGGCAGTGTGCAATTTTTTAGCGATGCAATAGTGTAAAACAGCAGGGAAGTTTTGGTGATTATTGCACCGGTGTAGCAGCTGCCACCAACCACATTTTGCGCCTACTTGCACTTGCTTTTCCCTGAAAATAATTTTAGTCTAGAGAATAAAATTATTTATTTCATAAAAGCATATATTTCAAATATTTCATTAAAATCTCTACTTTTATGTCAGCAAAAGCGAATGTCTAAGCCATGCTACTGTTGTATTACTGTTTTCAATGTGTGAGACAAGCTTCAAAGGAAGGCGCGATTCGGCTCTTGTCGCTGATGAAACCAAGAAACATGTCTTTTTGATAAAATACATTTGTCTTATCAAGAGTATGCGTAGGCGAAAAAACAAGGCTACCTTGTCAGGTGTACAAGAAAAAGCGGAACTACTTGAGAAGAGCAGATAATTTTCGTTTAGTGGTCGCGGAAAAATACGTGTTATATAATTCAACAAAATAAGTTCGGGACTTTCTATTTGCCTTAAGCACATGCTTGCGGAGACCAAATGCTGATGATGTATCCACGCGATACGTCATGTTGGTTTAAACGGGAACATTGCACGTGGCCAAATGAGAAAAACCTGATAGAAACTGCTAGAACCCTCCTTTTATTGGTGGTTTTCTTATTGTGATATTCTAACGTTCTCCTAGGAAAATTACTTCAACCGTGCGATATAACGCTATGAACTGTTCACACACAGCAAAGTATGAATAACTGAATAGTGCTGCCAGAAAAGTTTCAAGTACTTATTTACAAAAAGACAACGAACGGGTTAGTCTTTTAGCGCCAAGGACAAGTAGATCAAGGTTTCAATGAAATGAGAAGATAAGAAGGTTAAGAGGAATCTTTTTCTCGCCGTGTATATACCTCCAATAGCCGCTATGTATTTCTTCCCCTTTACCTCAAAATGTTTTCTCGGGGAACCAGGGATATCTCGAAGTGTTGAAAGAGAGGAAACAAGGCAAAGCCCTCTGCAGGCCGCTGATAAGGTATCCGTTGGAACGCTTATCTCCCACTAAGCGCCAAATGCGGTCGTGAACGGCAAATTTACACGCAGTACGCGCTATACTAGGCCGATGTCCCCGTCACCGGAATGCTTTCCGACTCCAGCATTGTTGATACAATTGCGGACGGGAGCCTCCAGGGATGTGTTCGATGGCAGAAACAAGAAAGAAGCTGCACCTGCGTCTCACCAAGGCTGAGTGTAGCGGAGGCAATCAACAATCGCTGTAATAATTTGAGCAAGACGAGAACACCTTTTTGGGACCAGATGCGAAAGCGGAACAGGCAAACCATCACGCCTTCAGCGGCAGAAACAAGACAAATCCTGCGCCTGCTTCCAACCAAATCTGAGTGCAGCGGAGACGACCAACTATTGATGCGATAGGTACAAAACGTCGAGAACGCTTTTCTTAGACCAAATGCGAAAGCGCAACAGGCAAAGTAACGTAATCTTTTCTTCCGCAATAAAAAAATTGTTTTTGTGAACAATATTTTGCCTTTGATAATTACAATAGCTCTCTCGGGCAGTGTAGCTTTTGTAACCGGTAGTAGTTCTAATTTAAGTGACCTGGCCACAAATTTTCGCCATTTCGCTTAACTCAAAACTCCGCTTTTCTCGATATTGTCAGCGGATTACACGACTTCTAGTTAACGAGGGATTACTGTACTCTGCTATGCACCTGTCCACGCAGTAAAAATAAGCTGAAGCAAAATGGAGAGACGTGCTAGTTGGTAAACATCCATGAGTAAAACTTAAGCGCCAACATACACAGGGACGAGAAAGGGAAACGACACCGGCGCTTTCTATCAACTGAAAGATTTATTAAAATCGAAAACACATTTATACTACACCAAGACATAACAATCAAGCACGTGTGGCCGTCGCACATACGCACGGCGGTACATGAGGGCAACCGCCCCATTTCTTTCTCTTTTTCTTTCTCTCAACTTCTACCCCCTATCCTTAAGAAGTTGCACTTCTTTATCTAGAATACTCAGCCACGGGTGACTGTTACAATCAGAACTCTTTATCCGGATATGGAAGGCTTCAGCAATTTCCAGGGTAACACGGTCTCTGTGGTTAAAAACAACTTGCATGTCTGTGAAGCAAAGCTTCAAACCTCAGTCTGAACAGTGCAGCGCTAGGTGTGTGTAGGCCTTCCTTTCAAGGATGAATGATGCTCCCTCAAGCGTAAATTGAGACAGCGGCCTGTCTGGCCGACGTACACCGGGCCTCATGACATTGGAATGCAGTAAACAACATTGGTCATACACCGAACAAATTGGAGTCTGTGTTTTATCAAACAGCCACGTGGGGGAATATTGTCTCGGGAATCGAGTCTGCTGCTCAACATGCTGCATAGTCAGCCTAGCTTGTTCCTGGCCGAGAAAACCACCTTAACCCCCAATCTGGCAGCCGTCTTCTTAAGGCGATGTGACAGCACATTTACTTAGGGGATGACCGCAACTTATTTACTCTGGTCGCTATCTGTTATCTGATGTGCGAACCCTTTCATGTCTTCATGTGTTTTTGTCCCCGTAAATTTGCACGCAGTTTGTTTTTCGAGAACTCTTTCAACATTTCGCAAGATGCTGACCAGCGTCTCGTGAAGCAGTTGAAAGGGTTCGCACATCAGATAACAGATACCGACGAGAGTAAAAAAGTGCCGGTCATTCCCTATGTACACGCGCTGTCGCATCGCCTAAATCGGTGTTAGGGTGGTTTTCTGGGTGAGGAACAAGCTAGGCAGATTATGCAGCATGGTGAGCAGCAGGCTCGATTCCCGAGACAATATTCCCCCACGTGGCTGTTTGATAAAACACAGACTCCAATTTGTTTGTAAGACCAATGTTGTTTACTGCATTCTAATGTCCTGTGGCCGGGTGTACGTCGGTCATACCGGAGGCTGTCTGAATGTACGCTTGAGGGAGCATCATTCCTTTTGACAGGAAGGCCCTACACACGCCTGGCGCTGCACCGTTCAGACTGCGCTTGTAAGCCCTGCTTCACAGACACACAAGTTGTTTTTAAGCACACAGACCGTGCTACCAGGGAAATTGCTGAAGCCTTCTATATCCGGATAAAGGGTTCTGATTGTATAAGTCACCCGTCGCTGAGTATTCTAGATAAAGAAGTACAATTTCTTCAGGAGAGGAGGTAGAAGTTGAGGGAAAGAAAAAGAAAAGGAAATGGCGTGGTTCTCCTCATGTACCGCCGTGCGAACGTGCGACGGTCACACGTGCTTGATTGTTAGGTCTTGGTGTGGTATATATGTGTTTTCGATTTTAATAAACCTTTCAGTTGATAGAAATGCCTGGTGTCGTTTCCCTTTCTCGTCTCTGTGTCTGTTCGCGCTTAAGCTTCACTCATGGCAGTCAAAATACACTGCTTTCAGGTCGCGGAGCATTGATAGAAAAATCTGTCGGTTATCGTTCCACATGTGCAGCTTTCCGGATCACCGCGATTCTTTCACAAGTAATTACTCTACAGTTATTTAGAAACATTTAATGAATTTCAGCACTGGTACTACTGAAGGCAGCAGCGTGTATGGGGCTGAATTTTAAGTTCTGCGCTTAATTATACTACGCTGCAGAGCCAAGGAAACTATCTCACTGAAATTTATGGGCGGTAACCTTTGACAGCGAGTAAGGCAAAAACTATTTCGAGTTCCAGAAAGTTCTTTCACAGCAATAATGTGCAAGTTGACTCTGCTCCATGCGAAATGTTACTTTCCTGCAGTGGTTCCACTAGGTTCGAGAGAATGCGCAATTTTGAGCGAGAAAGCTGGGGATGATTTTGCACACTAGGCTTTGCCGCGCCGTCTAAATGCAACAGAGTCCTTTAGCGTTCCGTTGTGAGGCAACTCATTTGTATATGCCGTTGGGATGTTCGCACATACCTATCATAAGTGGTGATATTGGTAACTACGTATTTAGCGATAGGTTACAGACTTAGTCCCCTCAACAAAAGGGTGCCAAATCACGTTCTTCGATAAAGTTGCATAACAAAGCTGCCAAAGTTGATATTTTATTTAAACCTTTAGGCATTGTTGTTTGAAGATAGTTCAATACAAATACCGGAAACCTCACACTCCAGTTATTGTTAACTCATATTTTTGCCCAGATTTTCAGCAACATCATAAAATTCCACGTCTGTGTAAGTGTTACTTTCGGCCAACATACCCACCTTGATAGTCTGCGCTTCTGTTTGCAATAGAAGACAGAGATCCCGTCTCATCTCCTCTTTTTAGCGTTCTTGCCAAGGATGTGGGGCCACCGATGCAATAAATACTTGAGTTGACAATTTTTCTTTCGGCGGTGAAGGTGTCGCGCTTTTTCTTTTTCGTTCATTTATAACCTAACACACTCGATGCTCTGCAGCATTTCCCTTATTTTCTTTAGTTCTTTTACTGCAGTGTGTAAGAACTTGCATAGTTTATATTACGTATTGCCCATGAATGTGACGCCACTACATTTGTAGCTGTGCTGGTTTGCCCTATACAGCCAAGCAGCGGCAATACACGAAGCACGGCTGTCGTTGCATGGCCAAATACAAAATTCTTACATTGAATTGTGCATGAAATACAGCATTTTATCGTTGATAATAATCAATCAGGAACTGTCTGACGTGTAATGATTTCACTCTCTTGAGTTCAAACATTTTTCTGAGACGAACAAAACTCATGCCATTCGTTGTAATTGAAGAGAATGCGCCTGACACCAAACTTTGAAACTGCAACACAAAATTTCGCTGCGCTGTAGCAACGTTTAGGGTAGTCATCGGCATTGGAAAAAATGAACTGACCGGTATGGCGGCGCTACTCACCGTCAATGCGCAGTTGACGTCATCCAGCCGAGATTGAAGGGGCCAAAAGTTCATGCCTAATAGCGTTAACCCTCACGCGTCGGTAATTTAATTCCTTAGGAACCTTGACAGTCTTCCGCTTGGCCCAACACAATTTCCGTTAGCGCAGCGCAACCATGAACGGACCGAAGCGGTTGCGAGATAATTCAGTTGGGCGTTTAGATGCGGCACATCCTACGCAACGCTTTGCTCTTTACCCTCTTCTTGTCCACCGCGGTAAAAATCTATGCTGTTACTCGGGTTTGTTCAAGTTTAACTTCCTACTTTCTTGCGTTACAAAAGCTCCAAATGTGCCAGAAGCGTTTGAGAATGCGATGATACGTGGACCAATAAGTATCACTTAAATCTTTTGACAGAATTGTTGAAAAACACTTCTCCAATCCTATAAAAGCACCTACTGCTAAACTTGTGAAGTAAGCGCAACGTGCGGATTGATTTCCGTAGGCTTTCGGACAGGGACATGGAATGCCCCATGAATACGTAACTAAAACTCAGAGTACGTCTGTATTTTATTGAGTGAATTGAATGCATTCTGTTTAATCATAGTAAACAACATAGTTCGTCAGTCTGTGTATTTCCGTCCTAAGTAACTTTATTTAATTTTACCTTTCGAAAGAGCTGTGTGATGCTAACACTGGTCCTCCAAGGGCTATACGATGCTCCCAAAGGCACCCGCAACTACGCACCTCGGAATGCTGCGCAATCGGGAACCCACCCCGAACTTCCAAAAACCGTGCACCAAGTGTATTCTCCTTTGGGGCTCCAATCACGTGCCGTACAAATACCCCTTTCCGCCGAAATGCATGCAGGGCGCCTGAGCGCAAGGAATAAAGATGCCGTTGATAACAACCGCGAACGAGTAACCACCGTAAAATTAGAGCGTTGATTGGGGCATACTTATACCTTAAAAATACAAGCAATGAGCACTGCTATGTATCTAAGCAAAAAAATTCCTGAATTTTTTTCTTGCCTGCAACAGCAAGCACTCTCAAGGCTGATGGAAATAAAAAAACAGTTGATGTGTCATCCGGACCGTGGCTAGGTGGATGTCTATCGAAGGTCCTGTACGGCCCCTGCTGATCGGGACATTCTCAAGTGGCGACACCCTCTTTGTGTCGAACCATTGTTCAGAACACAATCTGTACTGCGTGGTTGGCTATGCTGTAACGGCTGTGGTTGTTTTATCATGCGACTTTACAATTCTCTATGACAAAAGCAAGGGAGCAGTCCTTTTCGTGTTTTGCAACGTCAATAGTAAAATTACGGAGGATGCACAATGATGAGCCTCGCCATTTTCAAGGTCATGGAAACGTGCATGACCGCCAGGGCTGTTCGGATTTTGCGCAGGTGACGTACACTATGAACGCTAGCATCCGTTACTGTTTAGTACAGCACCGAAATTTGTGGAGCAGAGGGCATTGGCCCATGCCTCCCGCTTAAGCTAGTATGTGCGATACGTGCAACGTGGGTCAAATTGGGCATGTTTTGGTCTGTGCAAGAGTCAGAAAAACTTGAGGAAAGCATCGGCACTACACGTTTGCTCGCTTCTGATTCACTATATCTAACGTTGTTTAATTTTCCAGGCTGGCCCAGTAGCAGGAAGAGGAGTATACTGTATTCATGCGGTCCTTACGTGGTGATGTCAGGGCACCCTCTCTGCACGGGCCCACTCTGCACTGACCAACCGGGCCCTCTCCACAAGGCTACGCTGGGGGGGGAGGAGGGGGTTGCAGGTGATTAGCTGGGGCATTCAATGGCCGTATGTAAGATGTGGATTAGGTGTAAGGGACGGGGTTTGTTGCTAGCCCAATACAGGTTGGTATAGGCTGCCAGGCTTGGGAGCAGTACTTGCAAGAGGTGGGTAGAGGGTCGGGTATATTGCATAGAGCAGGGTGCTTTTGGGGAAAGGGTTAGTATTCGTCGGAGTGTTGTAGCTTCGAGTTATGGATAGGTGTGGGTGCGGGGTTTGGTAGTGTTTGCGCCTGTGCCAGCTGCGGGCGAGTATGTCGGCGTAATCTGGCAGGGGCGTAGGCTTCAGGATGTCATCACCTTGCGAGTATGAAGTGGTAATTTCGCAGGGGTGTAGGCTTGAGGATGTCATCAACTTGTAAGTTACCTCCCTCTTGGGCAACGGCCCTGTGTGTATGGGCGCGGGTTCCGCCATCTAACAACTCATTTCGTTTGAGGGATTCGTCGCCATGTGACCAAATAATCTTTGGTTCTGTAAGCTGTTTAATGTGTTTTAGAATAGCCGATGCTCGTAGCGGTATTTGTCCAACCATGAGATTGCGACATGCAGTTTGGGAGCCAGTTTGTATGACTGTATATTCTTCGCAAGTGGTGCCGGCGAGAGCAATAGCAACTTCTTAGGCTGCTTCTGTTCATCATCATCATTTATTTTACATATAAGGGGGGGCAAGATCAGTATTGAAGTTATAAACATGGTTAAAAACCACACGATTGACCGACAGAAGCACAAAAGGCATTTTTCACAATTAGGCGGTATTGGACATAAAACACGCATGATTGTCACACAGAAGCATAAAAAGCACATTTTTTTTACATTGTAGGCCTTATTGACACATAAACATACAAAGGGAATATTTCCACTACCTAAGGCGTAATTGCTATACAAAGAAAGTTTGAACATAAGCATTGCAGTGAATTAGGTACATAGTTTTGGCGCTATAAGCGATTGCACAACGAAAAATGAGAATAAGTCTGATTAAGTGCGGAAACAATTTGTTAATTGCTGCCGAAGTGTCTGTGAATTGCTCTCATTTACAATTGCATGGGATAGCGCATTCCCAGCCTCAATTGCAGCTGGTAAGAAAGATTTGTTAAAGGAATTAGTGGTGCCATGTAAGCGCTGAACACTGTGGGTGTTAAAAAGGCGCCGCGACGAACGGGTTGGGGGTATCAGGAGTGTGGTGTGGAGGTCTGGGGAATTAAAGAAAAGTGAATGGAAGAGACAAAGTCGAGCGATCTTGCGGTGGAGTATCAGTGGGGGGATTCCAAGGGATGCTTTGATGTTGCTGATGCTCTGGTGAGGGATATATTTTGAAGCGATAAAGCGAGCGGCGCGGTTCCGCACAGTTTCGAGGCAGTTGATTAGGTACGCTTGGTGAGGATTCCAATGGATGATGCATATTCTAGTTTGCTCCTGACGAACGTTTCATAGGCGAGTTGCCTGGTAGATGAAGGACATGACGCAAGAGATCTTCTGATGAAGCCAAAGGATTTAGATGCATCAGCAGCAAGTTTTTTTATGTGTTCGGACCAGGATAAGTTTTTTGTGATAAGAACTCCCAGATACCGGTATGATTCGATTGAAGAGAGGATGAGAGATAACGTATATGCAGTGGTTATGCTGGAGCGTTTTCGTGTTATTTGCATGAGTTTGCACTTATCAATGTTTAGCTTCGTTAATTTTTTTGAGCACCACCTTTCTATTTGATTAGGGTCGTGTTGAAGAAGTTCTGCATTGGTGTTGCATTCTATCCGGCGGACAAAACGCAGTCGTCCGCGAAGGGGCGAATGGACGATTAGGAACAGAATGAAGATTAGGAACAGTATGGGAGCTAGTACCGAACCTCGAGGAACTGTGGCAATAACTGGCTGAGGCTGAGTGGTGGGATCCGATTACAGTGAACTGGGAGCGGTTAGTAATAAAAGAGCGAATCCATGATAGTACTAAGGAGTCAAGGTTAAGGCTAGGAAGTTTTGATAGTAGGCGCTGTTTGGGAACGCGATCGAAAGCTTTAGAAAAGTCCAGGTAAATGACGTCAGTTTGAACTGGAGAGTCAAGTCTAAGGTGAAGGTCAGTAGTGAACTCAAAAGGTTGGGTTTCACATCACAGCCCGGGCCGGAAGTCGTGTTGTTTGGGAAAGAAGAATTTGTTGCTGTCGAGGAGAAGCACATTTCGGAACATATTATGTGTTCTAGTAATTTACACGCGATGCATGTTAGCGAAATAGGGCGGAAGTTGCAAGGATCGGAGTTATTGCCTGTTTGTAAACCGGAACTTTTCTGTTAAGGGTCTAGTTGGTGGGAAGTGCACTGGTAGCTATCGATTGGGCAAAGATTATGTGCGAAATTTTGCTGAGCTTATTTTGGTGTTGGTTTCATTATCTTGCTTGTTATGTGATCGCATCCTGGAGCACTTGACACCTTTAAACTATCAATTAACTTCAATATGCCTTCGGGAGTAACAGTTATGGGATTCATTTGAGAGAAATTATAGTCGGAATGGACGGAACTGTCGAGGTCGTGTTTGCGGGTAAATACGGAAAATACTGATTCATGACGTCAGCGCGCTGCTCAAGTGGAACATGCGAGCCAACTGGGTAGGAGAGGGAAATGTTATGGGTAGAGTTGCTTTTTGGTTGTAGAATTTTCCAGAATTTTGGTGGGTTGGTTTCGAGAATTTTTGTAGGTCATAGTGGTAAGACGTCTTCTTCGCTTGCTTTAACTGATTAATGTATTGGCGTTGGCACTCGAGATATTTTTCCCATTTTAAAGGTACTTGCGATTGTTTGGCTGCTCGAAACAGGCGTTTTTTTTTCCTGTAACAGCTTCCTGAGGGAGTTGGTAAACCACGGGTTGTTAGCGTCACCACGAATTTTTACAATGGGCACATGTGCGTCGACCAAACGATAGGAGCTTATTCTTGAAGAGGATCCAGTTTTCGTCTACTGTCCTTAGAGAGGCATCCAGCTGGAAGAGCTGCAGGAAGGATTCGAGCTCGGAGTTGTTTGCGGTATAGTGAGCGTTGTTGTAGTCGCGTATGTATTTGAGGGATGGTTGGGCATTTGGATGTTTTAGAAGGCTTGTGCCAGAGATAAGATAGTTGGAGGTATGTCGTCACCTTCCGGTCCAGGGTTTTCTTAAACATTTTAATTCTTTTCCGTTGACGTCGCTCATACCGGTAGCATGGCAGAGTTGTGGGGGTATGATCACCTCCCCTTTGGTCGTTAAGCGTCTGCATAGCGAGCGAATGTGGCGTTATCATACTGTGCATGGACTGCTCGTGCCGTTGCTTCTGGTGCGTTTTACGTGGGATTGGCGCAATTTCGATGATTTTGGAATGGCTACGGGAATTCGTGCATTCTCGTCTTCCGGTTGTTTGGTCTAAAACCCTTGCCAGAGGAGGATGCCTCTTCGCCTGGTGGTTTGTTGAAGCCGTGTAAGTTGTAAATTTAAATGCGCTTTTTTGATTTCTTCCCACCTGTGGTGGATGCCCAGTAGTACTACTTTTTTGTCACAAAATGGAACAAATGCGGTTTTTAGCGCAAGCCAATACACCACACGTGTATGTTTTTTGTGTGATATATAACACTGTGGGGTTGTTAGGAATCGCCCACAACAACTATACCGGAGTAAGTGTTGTAAGAAAAGCTGTGTGAGTACATGCTACAATCCTTGTTAATAGTGACGTTAAGCAGCCCTCACGTTTATGTTAAACATGGGCAAAGCAGCGGCAAAGTAATTGTACATAAAGCTGAAGGTAACCGTAACGTCAGCTATACCTCAAAGTGTAACTTTGGGCCAAACGACCCCAGCTCGGTCCAACGAGATGTAATTTTGACCCGCCATACTCATTGTACGTAAACCTGCGGCCACCTGTTGCGTGTCATACCTCAAGGCATGGCAGAGGTTCGGGTACATGTGAACGTCGTTATACCTCATAGCATTAACTTAGGCCTAACGTCAGAGTGGTGGCCTATACACCGCTGTATGTGCCTCTCCGTGGAAATGTGTCAGCTTGAATGTTTCCTCAAACACCAACGGCCCAAATAATCCCGACCAGGTGGAGGCTAGAGCACCCGTGTAAAAGTTGTGCGAATAAACCAACACGCTACAAGTAAGGATACCCATTTCAAAATTGTCAATAGATAGAACAGTGTAAACAGAACACAATGCCTTTCCGAAACAGAACAATGCCTTTCCGAAACAGAACACAAGCGCTTTCCGAAAGTGTTCGGTGGGGAGGAGAGGGGGAGTATGCTGTGCCCGCAAGAGGCGCTCGACTGCGCGACACTTGGCGAAGACGTTAGGGGTGCGTGATCATGACTATAATGTGCGTTCGCTTAAGACAGAGCTCCGGGTCCCTTCCTGAGAACCATTTCTCGCCGCCGGCGCAGAAGCTCATCATCGCTGCCATCGAGAAAACCCTCTTGTCTTTTATGCCTCAGCGTACTGTTGCTGCGCCCAAATATCGCATTATGGACTATCGTATTCGCCAGGCAATTTTTTGCTCCACTACAAAGGGAGAAGAAAATGTGTGACACGTTGCTATGCTTATGATTTCGTTTGTCAGAGAACTCCACGCAGCCATTAGCAAAAAAAAATTACGCCCACCTCCCCTCGCGGGAACCCTGGTGTGATGCGACGCTGAGGGGGGTTCAAGCGCACGCGGAGAGCAACCGTCGAACGAAAGGCCGCCGGAGAGCGGCAGACCGGTTATATGCGCAGCGCGCCCGAAGGAGAGGAGACCGCGAAAGAGAGAGTACTGCACATGCGCCGGCGCCAGTGTGTCTGCCGCGGCTATGACGCAACACAATCCAACACAATCCACTTTAATCCAAGCCAAGCCAAGCCAAGCCAATTCATTCGAATCCAATTCACTGCCCCTCACGAGAGAGGGGCATCGGAGAGGAGAGGGGGTGAGCGGCGGAGAGCACAGCTCGCGCGGCGAGGAGAATGGGGGAGGGGCGGACGACAACAACGCCGACGACGCTGCATGGACAAGGCGAGTGAATGAGATGCAGTCGCATCTAAAAATTGCTGCACCACGATTGCCCTCCCCTGTTATGTTTTGCTGGGCATTCCTTTCTTGTTTGCACATTCTGGGAATAGTGTCAATAAAGTAACATCTGACCTTGCGAACGCACACTTTTATTCTTGACAGAGAAACCGTGCAACTCGTGCAACCGCACCGGAGTGGCGTGCACTGGGGAACATTTCACACGTGTTTGCTTTCTCTGTAAAACCCCTCTGAAAGCACGTGTTGTCTCTGACGCGAGTGCCATGGACTAGAAGATTTTTTTCCCCACGAGCATCATTGATGTCCCACATAATGATCGCGTAAATCCGTCCATTCACAATCTATTGCCACTGCAAAACGCCGGCCCTACTTTGTATTACGAAGATTGCTGGACAGTAACAACAGTTACTGCCCAGCAATCGGTTTTAGAGGCTACGCTGACTTTCAGTGTATCGGTGAAAGCTTGGTCTTTGTAACCTGGCTTTTCCACATTGCGTGTTGCAAAGTGAACGATGGCCAACTACGAAGGAAGTATGATTACAGAAAACCGCTCGAAGTCTTGTGTTTTCGAAAGCCCACCAAAAAATAAAAATTAGCACAAATTGACGCCACCATTACGCTGAGTTTTATTTACTTGCCATAAGTAGACGATTCGCGTTGAAGTTACAAATTTTACAGAATTACTGTGTATAGTCACAGATGCCGATCTACGGAAGGAATATTGTTACAGGAAACGGCTGTAACTGTTTTACCGGAACAATCCGGAACGAAAGCGTATGATCATTCGCAGATGAGACGTCTGTAACATTACTCACTACAGCTTGCGGGTCATTCTTCTTCAAAGAGTCCCAGGGCGCTGAATTTTATGAACCGGGACACGCACCAAAGCGAGAACGAATACGGAGTTTGGGGTCACTCGGGGCACTCGCCGCATGAGCGCTCGGTGCGTTGCAGCAACGCCGCAATGCAGCACTGCAGCCGCTCGGGATGCCTGAGCAGTGGCTAGTTTACTTCTTTGGCTCATAGTACGTCGTTTCAGTAGCAGCACTGGACTAAAACACACTGTCTATAACCGTTCTGTTAGAGGCCATTTTTTTGTTGGAAATTCATCGAAATATTCCTGGCTAAATAAATTACAACATCCTCGAAATTTTTCATCATTTAAAGAAAAGATCTCAGTCAGAAATGAGCCCTTTTCAATTTAATTCTCCCAGGTCGATAGCTTGACGTCTCCACTAAAACAAAGCACGTTTTCTTTTCCGTGTCGGTGAGTCTTCAGAAGGCAAAAACGACATACGGTCGGACAGTGCTAGAACTACTGCATGTATTATATACTCTGCTTACCAGACCACGCCATATTCATGTCATGCCATAGGAAACCGACACGGAATAATACACAACCACGAGACAAGAGTTCTTATCTCATAGAACAATGCGTGCGGCTGCTATTTTGTACCTGCATACTGCCTAGAAGAACAAGGAAGAGGTACATAAGCTTTGTTGCCGACCGGCCTGCAGTCTTGGTACCAAAACAACAGACAATGTATGATAGTAATCTTTATGTATAATGCAGTAGGTCTTCCAGACTGTGATGCAGAGCTGTGTGGGCCTCCGCTACTTCTTACATACGCAGAACGGATAAGATGCGTGGGCAGCGGAGCCAGAAACCGTTTCCTGAATGAAATCTAAGGAGCATAAGCATGGCGGAGACAACGTCTCCAGTCTCCCTTTCTATGGCTCAATGGTGACAAAAGCGAAGTGGGGCTGTCTTTGCCAGCTATCTATTCCACGCATTGTTTATACCGTTGATTTTAGGTAGCACATTAGGTGTGTTTAGCATCGGTACACACTATCGGGTGCATTTCGTGCGTTTTTGATTTGCCCTAAGGTATGAGCCATAATTCAGGACTTGTGGAAACAGAGATGTAGCCGTCCGCATCTAAACAAAAGCAACTGCCGTGATATCCACAATTGTCGTCACTATGAGAGTCTACGTGGAGGCTCCTTGAGGCTTCCAGTGCCTGAAAATATGTCTTCAGAAAATCCTTCATTTTGTTTTGCTGATTGTAGGATCAGGATGTGCTACGCAATGAGATAAAACGAGAGTTCTTTGAACTTAAGACTTCGCGTGAATGGAATAGTTTCTCAGCACTAAGAGGCGGAGAACTTTCACACCCGCAACGTTAAAAAATTCAATAAGTACGGCAGAACTTTAGTGGAACGCAAGTGAAAATCAACACAGTAGGGAAAAGTGAACAATATATTTTGAAACAGCCAGTGCATTTGCCTGACATTAAAATACAGAGGAAAGTAAATTTCTAGAAAACTTCGTTTGGTACAGAAATAACGACAGAGCATCCAATTATTGTATAAGGGAGTGATAAAAGTTGCACCTTGACTACAAAATGAAGCACGCACAGAGCCATCGGAGCGCATAGAAAAATGTCAAAAGGAAGAAGTGAGGTATTTGCGCCAGACAGAAAGGGGATCCAAAAACCACCTACGACATATTGCTGATATAGTGCTCTTGACAACTGAGAAAGGTATACCTCCGCAGTAGTGTCGAACCACAGAGCTTGGGTGGCAAAAATATCTCTACTACTGAAAGTCTAAAGTAAGTACGAAAACGTAGGCAAAAGCCTACAAGTAAAACTCACAGGGAAGCATGAGAACTTCTGGCGGAAACACTGAACTTTCATTCGCCGCATAGCAACAGCCTGTAATATCTGCTGGTATGTCATCCATGGCATTGCCAAGAAGCATAAGCCAGATGTTTGTTTGTGGCTCATGGTCGACGTCACCCGCTGTGGTCTACGCATTTATTCGGTTTACGTATTTAATCAGCAACCTGCACCCGGTTCTTGGGAAAAACGGGAACTTCAGTTACGAATTCTGGGTACGTCATCACGGCGCTTTGCAACGTCGACATACAGGACGACAAGAGTCTGCGTTAACAGCGGAGCGATTATCCCTCCGTCGAGCGTTATCCCACCAACGCCACAAAAACTTCGCGGAGTGACGAAGTCACCTCGCGGTGCCTAGCTACCGCAGGGGGAGCTCTGCGTAGCATTGCGAGCACTTCGTTAGCCTAGAAATGGCTCCAGCGAGCCTCACTGGCGGGTTAATGCCCTGCTGTTACTTTGGAACACGTGGTATAAAGGCTCGTGTACAGCGGCATCGTCCATGTTTGCGCGTGGGCTTTCGTCACGTAAGGAGCTCGGAAAAAAAATTCCCAAGGAAAATATCAAGCGTGCGCGAGCGTTCGCCTCGGGAGGGCGTCAGGCCCCTTCCAGCTGAACCTCCGAGAATATTCCGCCCATATTTCATGGCGGGATCTCTGGGTGCTGTTTTCCAAGCCAGTTTAAGGGCTGATGGTAAGCCCAGACGCCGAGTTTATGTTGCAGGCGCCGAGTTCACGAAGCTGGTTAACGCGAGTTCTAGCGCAGGCTAACGCGTTCCGCTTTGGGAGGAAATTTAAAGCCTGCGAAGTTTTTTTGGATGATCCTGGGCTGCCAGTCATGGAGAACGTTAAGCGGCAAGTTCAGAAATGCATAGGAGGTGTAACAGCCGGGTCTTGTCCGGCGGGCAAAGGTCCACCAGTTCACCTGTTTCTTCACCCTTGCACCACTAGTGCAAGCTGCTCCAATTGTATACAGCAATCGCGAATCACAGCTACCTTGACCTCGGAAGGCCGTCGGTGCCCCTGACCAATCACGTGGCCTACATAGGTCACCTATGCCTGGACTAATTGGGCACTTCGAAGCCTTGACCGTGACGCCTGTTTCCCCCAGCCTAACTAGAATGGCGTGAAGATGTTCTACGTGTTCAGTCCATGACCGAGAGAATATTGCTACGTCGTATTGATAGCGCAGCACAAAGCTCTCCATTCCGGTAAGCGCCTTGTCCATGAGGTGAGAAAAACAATAGGGTGCATTCTTCAACTTCAAGCTCAATACTTGCGGTCCGAACGTTTAAACAGGAGATATATAATGCCGCATACCTGCTAGCCTGCTCTGTTTACTCCTAACAACTTTTGGAGACTCTCGGAAGTGGGTGAGACAAGCACCTCACCTAAGAAGTCGGAGAATTAATCCTCGTCTCCAGATTGGTTTTCGAGTTTAGAGCCTTGCGATGTCACCTCAGCTACCGTGGCCGGCAGGGGCGCCTCTACGCTTAGAGTGCTGCTGTCGCCCATGCACTGACTGCTGAGTGCCACCTAGTTTGATCTGGGCGCTATCACCGCTAACTCCCGAGCTTTTGAGTTGGTCAGCGCTTGGATGCCTACCCTAAAGTTCAAACCCTTTTTTTGAGACAATTCATCAGACCGGTTAGAAAACAGGTATGTATATTCCGGCAGCAAACTTGGCGACACCGCGGCCTAGGTGTCCAGCATCTTGAAGGGGCCCTCGATACAATTTCGCGAGATCGGAAGACACACGCTCTTTGCCTCAACCGCCTGCTTGTTCCAGGCGCACTCGCCTGAGAACTGATCTGGGGTGACGTAAGATGGATGTATTACTTCCATCTTCGCCGCGGAATCTCGGAGTACCTGGCCCCATTTGCCGTTCACTGTCACCTCTGAATGTACGATTACAGCAGCTTCATAATCAGATCGCCTTCACCTGCGGACAGAAAAGCTACCCTGGGATTCCTACACCCAGTGGCCATGTGGCCTGGCTGGTGATAGTTGATGCAAGTTAGTGGTTGCCGATTTTCGAAAACCTTTTTCTGATGTTTTGCCTGGTCCTCTTTTGTCTCCGCTTTCTCACCGTCAGGCTGCTTCAAATCTTCGTCGCTAGCGCCCTCGGCATCTCAGGAGACGCTGTCTTTTTTGCCATTTGGGTTGGAACTACCACTTCAGACCCTCCCACATTTCACTAGAATGACGCGACAAGAACTCGTTAGCGAGTTTGGTGGCTCGTGTCACCGCTGTGACATCTGATTTCTTCATTACCCAGCTACGCATGCTTGCGGGGAGCCGGCGGTATAACTGCTGCAAACCTAGGCGTTGCATCACTTTATCGTGGTCGCCACAGGGGCCCTCCTTCTTTAGACACTCCTGGAAATTTGCCATCACTTTATATGCGAACTCTGAGTATGACTCATTTCTCCCTCTTTCACTTTCTCGAAACCGCTGCCTGTAGGCCTCCACTGACAGCCGCTACTTTTGTAGAAGACACGCCTTTACTTTGCTGTAATCTTCTGTCTCTTGTCTAGTCCAGCGAGCTATCACATCGGCGGCTTCACACGGTAACAAAGTCACTAGGCGTTGCAGCCAAGTCACTCTAGAAAACTCCACCTTCTCGCATGTGCGTTGAGAATTTACCAAAAATAAACACATGTCTTCTCCCACCTTACATGGTTGCATAAGGTCCTTCATTTTGAACTACAGCGTTACTCCTACTCCACTGGAGGCCTCGCCAACACCACTATCGCTTCGGACTTTCACTATTTCAAGTTAGAGATGCTTCATCTCTAGCTCATCTGCACGACGCTGTGCTTCCGCTTCCGCTTCTGCTTACTTTCTCTCTAGCTTATCTGCACGACGTTGTGCTCCCCCTTCTGCTTTCTTTCTCTCTAGCTCATCTGCACGACGCTGTCCTTCAGCTTCCACTTCTGCTTTCTTTTTCTCATCTTGCCCCCGTTTTTTAATGAGCTCCAGGCACTATGAGAGCTCATCGTCATCTGCCCCCACTGCTTCAAGAACCTCGATAATTTCTGGCTTTCTTTTCTCATCGCCTAAGCTTAACCCTACATTTTTGCGAACTCTAGGAGTTGCGGCTCTCGCAGCGACTTTTTTTTTTCAGGTTTATGTCTGTCTCGAGTGCTGCCAACTCTCACGAAAAAAAATCCTTTAGCCCGATGCACCAAAGCAACCTCGCCTCAAAGAGTTTTACACTTAGAAAAAATCCTTTAACCTGACGCACCAAAGAAACCTCGCGTGAAAAGAGTAATACACTTTACCTCCCTCACTACATTTTGTAATCAGAGCTTGGTAATCCCTCAAACAGAACGGCCTCGCACTCACCAAAGTTTGCAGTAATGCCTCCGTGAAGTCGGTTCCGATGCTATGGAGATGATCCCATCCGCAGTGGAGATGATCCCGCCGTGGTGGAGATGATCCCACTTGCTGACAACCAGTATTGCTGCTCTAGTAGTGTGACGGGTGATGGCGGTCGTTGATCCGGAGTTCGGGCAAACATTGGGGGCGCGTAGGACGAAGAAAGAAACTTTATGTACAGATATATACATGGGGTTTGACTGAGTGAACATGGTTCTGCGCTCCTAGGCGGACGAGAATAAATAACCAGGTTGGGTTCACCCCCTTTCCCACTTTCCCCTCCTGGCGTGAGGACGAATCAATCCGGGGCACTGAAAATGATGTCTACACACTCAAAAAGAGAAGACATTTTCCCTCTAACAGGTCAGTCGGCTGGCTTCGGTGGTGCATCCTTCCTTCAAAAGCGGCGTCTTGCACCCACAACAAAGCGGAACCACGATGCCAGGCTACCAGCTGAAGATTGCCGCCGGAGAAGCAACGCAGCACGCCTTTGTTCATACCTCCCTGCAGCATCCTCGCTCATTGTGACTTGCTTTGCCGTCGAGCGCTTGGGTTACTATGAAGCCACAAAAAGCGGCTTGTGTCCAGTAGCAGAATTAGTCGCCGCCGCGTACTTGCGCACAAAACCTTGTCGCTCTCCGTCGATGAAAGGTGGCGAGGCAAGAACGTGCGAAAAGCAGTCGACGGGAGGGGTTGTGTGCTTGAACCCGATAATATTGCAGACGGTCGTCGAAATGCCAATACTGCGATTGTGTGTGTGTTTTCCAAGAAGTGTGTTGTCCACGATTTCTCATATGCGTGCAACCATCGCCATTATGCTCTATAAATGATCATCATCTTGTCCTCGCTCCGACTTCTGACGAAGGACTGGGCTCGGCGACAGAATAAAGCTCCTGCGATATGCCGCCTCTGAATATATATATAAATATGTATATATATATAAATATATATATTGTTACGAAAAGACGATGAAGAGGACAAAGCAGCGTCGTTTGTGATTCCAGCCTACGACGACGAAGAAGATCTGTCTGTGCGCTCTGCCAGCGCGGGCTCTGGCTTGGCCGCCATGTAAATAATCTGTAAATAGATCGTTCGGCTGTCTCATCGTTCATGTCGTCTGTCCTGCCACCACGTTACATCTTGGTGGAGTGTGCGGGTCCTTCCCCGTGCTGGCCGCAGCTGCACACCTCATCGGCATCGTGGCAATCTTCGAGGGGGCGTGACCCACGTCGTCAGCCCCAGCCCCGGCGCTACCAGCATTCGACGACGTTCCCCCCGCCCCGTGTCCCCAGCCCGTGACCAGCAGATTCAGAACCGCCAAGACCAGATGACGTGACCAGACGACGATGACGTGTCCCCAGCCCAGTAGTCCGACGTGGTTCCGGATACCTTCGACTTTTCGTCGGTGCCTTGACGAGGTAGTGTCGCGGGACCAGGCATCGCCTACAGCATCATCATCCTATGTGGCGGCAAGGGCTTCATTGTACATTGTCATCCCATCTTTCGTCCTCACCACATAACCTACTCCCGCGGCGTCGACCGGGGCGGTCGCTTTCAACCGGGGGGCCATGTTACGAAAAGACGATGAAGAGGACAAAGCAGCGTCGTTTGTGATCCCAGCCTACGACGACGAAGAAGATCTGTCTGTGCGCTCTGCCAGCGCGGGCTCTGGCTTGGCCGCCATGTAAATAATCTGTAAATAGATCGTTCGGCTGTCTCATCGTTCATGTCGTCTGTCCTGCCACCACGTTACAATATATATATATATATATAAATATAAATATATATATATATATATATATATATATATATATATATATATATATATATATATATATATATATATATATATATATATATATATATATATATATATATATATATATATTCAAAGACGTCACGCCCCGGGGGTTTGAAAAAAGGTCCCCTTCTCCCCGTGTAGTCTGAGGGGCGCTGGCTACCACCCTCAAGCGTCAGATTCACTGTTGCTAATATAAATACCACAGCAAGTGAAGGAGAACACAGTCGCCCAGATAGCCGCATTGGTTAGGCATTCGAGATCAAATCGTTAGGCGTGGGTTAGGTCCCCACTCTGGGCGCGTGTTTTTCTTTCTTTCTCACGTAATTATTTTAAAAATAATGCAACGTCACTAACGGTAAAAAAAATAGTCTAACGATTCCCCTATGCCTTCTTTGGGCGTTGTAGACTGCCGGCATTTCTTTCTGTATTTACTAACGAGCCCCTAATTTCCAAACCCTATTATCGTGCGAAAGCTTAGCGAGGGCCTCGGTTCTGGCAGCTTTGATGCCAAGGTAGCATAAAAGGGTTTCCCGCCAGTTACCGGCTTATGACAGGCTGTAGACCTTCGCGTCACGCCCCGGGGGTTGAAAATAAGGTCCCCTTCTCCCCGTGTAGTCTGAGTGGCGCAGGCTACCACCCTCAAGCGTCAGATACAGTTGTAGTAAATTTAAATACCCCAGAAAGTGGAGGAGAACACAGTCGCCCAGATAGCCGAATTGGTAAGGCATTCGAGATCTAATCGAAAGGCGTGGGTTTCGGAACCCACTCTGGGCTCGTGTTTTTCTTTCTTTCATTCCCACTTAAGTATAAAAAAATAATGTAACGTCACTCACGGTAAAAAAATACTCGAACCATTCACCTAAGCCTTCTTTGGCGTTGTAGACTGCCGGCATTTCTTTCTGCATTTCCTAACGAGCCCCTCATTTCCAAACCCTATATATATATATATATATATATATATATATATATATATATATATATATATATATATATATATATATATATATATATATATATATATATATATATATATATTTAAATATATATATATATATATATATATATATATATATACATAGCGACTCAGAATAGGAAATGAGGGGCTCGTTGAAAATAAGACCGAAAAATAAAGTTTGGCAGCCAAGAAAACCTCGAAAAGCAAAGGGGAGGATGTGGTGTGTCATTGAAACAGATGAATTTGGACAGAAAGAAAGTGGAGAAAAAATGCCCGCCAGGTGGGATCCGAACCCACGACCTCCAGAATACCGCTCTGGTTCGGATCCCACCTGCGGGCATTTTTTCTCCCCTTTCTTTCTTTCTTTGAATTTTTATATATATATATATATATATATATATATATATATATATATATATATATATATATATATATATATATATATATATATATAAAGAGAGACAGAGAGCGAGAGAGACAGTGGACAGAGAGCACGTAGCCTTATTCTAGAAAGCTGGAGGTTATGTCAAAAATTTGATAAGAGGTTAAAAATATTGCATCCTATTTCTAGAATAAGTAATTTTGTTATAGGGTTCAGGCACATAAAAACGAATGAAATTTTATGGAATAACAACGCACATCTGCGTATGATTGTTACCAAATAATCTCTAAACTTCTTGATGTAGGTTATAATGGCGAGGTGTACAAGTCTCTGTTGACAAATACGGTTATGCTTCTTTTAAAACAGGCATTTGTGCTTACGTGTCAAAGGGAAACATTCTGAAGATAAAATAAGTAGATGCAAGCGGAAGGAGTATTCGGGTGGGGTTAGGTCCCCGAGCAGAAAGCACGGCTCGGGAGAACCGGTAGAGCACACGTGTAAGCCAAGCAAACGGTTGGGGAACAACGCATCGCGCAAGTCTCGCCCCCGAGGACCGTCTGGCTGGCATTCACATCATTGGAATTCTCCCCAAGCGGACTGGGAAACCACGAACACGAAGACCTAGAGGCACACTTCCAACATATTGCGGTGTCCCTGTCGGCCCAAGGCTCTTTGTTCCATCTCCGCTGATTTCATTAACTTTGAGAGAACCGTCCACACCCCGTGCGCGGACTTCTCGAGGACAAGCTATTGGCCATTGAGTTTAACACTCCTTGGTCCCTCTGCTTCGCCATGCTGGTACGATCGTAGAGTGAATGGAGCTTGATGCGTTCCACGCAAGCGGTACTAATTTCTTCAAGGTATGCAATCTCAGTAACCGACCCATTTTCATCGCAGTTTTGGACTTTGCATACGATGTTTTGAACAAGTAAAGTGTTATTAGAATGCATTTTGAATCGTTCGTACGGTGCGTGAGTAGCTACTTGTTTATGCCAGGTCAGTAAATACGCACCCCGACAAAGGTGAGACTATTACTAACAGACAAAAGATGGAGTTAAAATTGCCAACGGTGCGAATACAGTAAAAGCCGGCGCTTATATTTGAGTTTTTCTAGCTCTTGTGCAAATGGAAGGAGCTTAGGCCATATCAAGAATTGGTCCTACTCAGTGTCTTTGAATAAAGCAAAACGTGTAATTGATTGAATTTATCAGTCTTCCGAAGATATATTTTGATACGTATTTAATTAAGTAAAAGACTACCGCTTTTAAAGAGAAATCGCAAAAGTAATATGAGGGTTAACTGGCAGTGACTGCAACAACGGCAACAGCAAAATTCCACTTTCCTGAATATTGTCTGGGATATGCAAGTGCTAACAAAGACTTCCAGATATGAAGGCGCAGGGCTCCGGAAAGCGATGGAAAGTAGGCGAAGATGATTTTAGGGAAGTTGATTGGGTGTTGGGTTAGTGAGGCGTAATATTATTTCTGCAGCACTGCAAAACAAATGTTTGGATGTGTAATCGACGGAGCGAACTTCCTGCCTATTAATTATACAAAACAACGCCAGGACGGAAGGCGAATTATAGCTATAATAAAACGTAATTCCAGAAATTTTGAAGGGGTCCTGTGCTGTGTTTTATATTTCAAATAGACACTCTGCTGACAATTGACACGTAATGAGGCCGAGGCTCAAACCAAAGAGCGCGGTGTTCCAGTGGTCCTGAGTTTCTCATTGTAAAACAACGATTGAAGAAAAACAACCGCACGTGATCGAAGTCGTTTAGAGTTCTATGGGGTCAAATTAAAGTAAATTGTTTCGTAAGTGGGCCCATGAAATGTCCAAGTACGTTTACGTGAAATGCACCGATACCGAGACTCAAAAGAAACTTGAATGACAGGATTCTAACGTGGGAAAAACAGCGAATCAGCGCACATTCAACGGAATGATACAAAAATGGAAGGAAACAAATGACTGTAGTAAAGAACAGAAACGATGACGTCGCTGGAGGTATACAAGGCACAGAAGCGGGATATTAGAAAAAAATGTCTCGGCAATTTCTGTAAGGCCACTGTTTTTCTCGTTCACGCAAGAGCATGTTGATTAGGAACGTACAGCCTTGTGAAGAAGTATACTCAATATTATGTGAATATGCGTTCTGTCGAAAGGAAGCAGAAACAGTTTGGTCCATTCAGCATGGGTGTAATTGAAACTACCCCCCACCATGTGACGTAATGGCACCATCCCGAAGCATAAGGTTACAGAGCGGCAGCGCAAAAGGGGTAATGCAAAGCCATGGACTGAAATAAGACAATGTTTCGGTTATTTTGGGCAATACTAACATCTGTAGGCACCCTTGGAATCACCACGTTTTTCGGAAAAAATACAATTCTTCATGATCCCTGCTGGAGGGAAAATAGCCTCTCGTAAAGGACGCAGAAATTCACTTGAATCTCCAATTCACAAAAAACAAGGGTGTGTCGGACTTGTTTGAGACTTTTATCGAATCGATTCGCTGTCATACATCTCAGCTGCACTTTATATAAAATAAACCCTAATTGCCATCACTGTCATTAAGCCCACTGTTGATCAGACCCAATGTCAATCCAAGGTTTAATGCTGCGAGATGTGTTGTGGGGTCTGAAAATTTCACGCGAAGTGCTTCCTACCCTTTGTTTCATTATAATCTGTCTGATTCGACACCTTTGCTACCGTTCAGAACGTCAGGACGAGTATCAACACTAAAATATTAAATAAGCGTCGCGCTTCAAACATTACTAATTTTAATGCGGGGGCACAAAACCGTCCATTGCGCGAAAAACCAGTGTTCGAGTTGCAGAGGGGTGATTCAGCAATGGCTGACCGTCAGTCCCGAGCCTGCAGAATGCGAGTCGAGCATACGCCAGCTGCACATTTGCTTATCCTTGCATCAGTAAATAAATGTGGCCTCCGATTTAGCAACGTGTGTTGGAGACATGTACGCGGGCCTACAACAGTAATTTGAGAATGGTTACAGCAGAAATGGCAAATCACGTTTACGGTAGGGGCATCCACATCGGATAACCGCTTAAGTGTTGAACTTTGTCGCTCCCTTCTCTGTGCCGCTGTGTATCGAACCACACTCTCCAAACGCGCAACATCGCTCACACTTGTCACCATTCCTTTGGTATGTGCTTTCTAATAAAAGCATTCGTTCTGCCTACGGGCGGGGAGTCATGTGAGCCACAAAAGAAACCCTACTAATATGCTGTGAAATTTCCCCCTTGCAAGGACAAGCCCACATTGTAGAGAACACAAAGCTGCCTTCACAGTGCTGCTCTTACCTGTGATTTACCATCCTGTCAGCAAAGATACATACGTCATGGTCCTGCCACTGAAGCCAACCGAAACGTTACAAAAAAAGCCGACGTACCACTTTAAACACCAGCCTTACGTAGAAGTAGGCGCAAGAGGGCATCGGGAAAAGGGCACTTACACGGCTGACAGGCTAGACATGTCAAGGAAGAGTACATCGGGTAGGGATGGTGCTCCGCACAGTTCGGATGTAATAAATGAGGTGCATTCGAATAGATAATTGCTAAGAGAAGAACTTCGTGCACCGTGGCATTGGTGCTGGAAACAAATCTTCTCTGCTCTTTCCGCTTGCCCAAGCGAATATCCTGGAGCACGTGGCACTAGCGCCTTATTTTCTATAGGTTTTGTATACCTGATGGAATGGAGGCTCCTAGTTAAACTATACACGACGATCTGTGTGTTTGCGTTGCTGTATTTGAGTAACAGCAATAACAAGCAACTCAACAATAAACGTTATAGATATCCCCAACAGATATCCTAGCATACTCTGTCCATCGTCCACCAAAGCGGAATATAATAGCCAAAGTACAGCAGAAATAACCTACGCAGGGCTGTATGTGGTTTGTATCGCCGTATGGGGTCGAAATGGAGCGCTGTCAAAGAGAGATAAAAAAAAGTATTTACAAAGTCTACAGATATCAGGGCTAAGCTATGTTTTAACGCACCTTGAGTCCGAAGACAAGTCGGGAAAGATAGGTGCGCTGTCTGTGGGCTGGGGCGGGGCGGCGGGGATGGCGGGATCAATTGGATTGTAATACGCGACGATTAAAAAGGAAATAACAAGGACAGTGGAGCTATAAGTCAACGACTTGTGAAGCGAAAAAGAGGGGAAGAGCTAACGCAATTGAACAAATTCAGCCCTCCTCACTGCGCTCCACATCCCCACCTCTTACCTTCTTATAAAGGCTTTTGCTCTCTACCACTCTTCCGTTGTGAAATATTGCCCTTTAAAGGGACACTGAAGTGAATTTGTCAAGCTCCCGTTTTTGCTAGCACTGCGTAAACTTGCTCAAATTAACGCACTTTGCATCGTTTGTCCGGTCGATTAGCCGGTAATTATTTTATAAAGCCTGAAAGAAGAAAAACTACGATGCGTGGTCTGCGGCGGCTGCACATACTAAACGGTGTGACGTCAGGAGGAGGTTCACCGTAATTGTACAAGGTCCAAGATTAGCATTCAAATAAGTTTCGGTTTCGGTTCTGTAAAACAACATGCTCTGCATCCGACGTTACCTTTGGATGAGCATTCTCTATATGTCAGAAAATGTCGTACTGCGCTTCTTCCACGTTTTCGGCTGCAGAATGGCTAAGATAAGCCGCCGAGGACGGCTTAGAATCGTAGAAATCACTAGCCGAGGCGCACGCAGTAGATGAACGCCCTCTGCGTCAACGAAGATGGTGAAATGTCATGCGCTTTTCTACGATATTTGGAGCTTGCTTCACTCATGCCTGTATCGGAAAAAGCGTATTCGCCCCAGGCCAAGGGTTTGTTGATTCTGGCCTGTGGCCACTGCCAGCAAGGACTCAGCGCTTATGGAAACAGCACGTGCGCCAACGAAAACTCGCTAGCGCGTCAGAGTCAGTCTGCTCGCGTTCGGCGAAATCGCTCGTGGAGCAATGAACGTTACGGCCTAAAAATGGTGAACTCATTATAAAAACACCGCCCGAAAACAAAAAATTGAAGTTACAAAAAAAAAAAAGAATCTACTCTCGGGGTTTCGAACTTGCGCCTTGCAAAATAACATACCTAGCGCTCCAAACCACTCGGCCACGGGACAGCACAGCCGATGTTTGAAATAAAAGGTCTGTCGTGTATAACCAGCTTACAATTTTTTTTAGTTTTAGATTTTTAGGCAGCTTAGGTGACTATTTGTTGCCTAGCGCTCGTGGCATAAGCGCCCCCTAATTTTACAGAATATCTCACGTATACCAATTGCATTTCTTACACGGAAAAGCGTTTGTAGATGTGGGGTCGTGCTGCTGACGGCTCTGCTTGTTAACCCAACGCAAGAAAGTGCTTCCTGCTACCTAGTTTTACGCTGTACGGTAAATGTTTCAGTTGATTTTTTTCTTAGTGCCTATATTGACTTCGCTGACTTCTCCCATCTTGAAGTGACCTTAGATTTTCCTACTAGCGTATAATTCAGCGAAGCGTCGCATGTGCGCTTGTGCAGCGCTTATGTGGAGTGACCTGGACCTTGAGCTTGATATGGTTTGCAAACTAACAAAGTAAGAGAAGTCACATTCTTCCAATTGCAAACGTGTTGTGGCTTAGTTTCAACTGAGCGAATTAATTGCGACGACCATTCGGCGGCCGGCAGACTAAACGCTGGGCCTACTGGCCTACCGCAGCGATGGCTCAGAGGTACAGCACTCGCTCGTTTGCGGAATGTACTGGCTTCGAATCCTGGTGCCGCCGGGCACCCACCAGTTTCTTTAACGGGTACAGGGGTCCCTGGTCGTGTGCAGACCCTTGAAAAGAAAATCCACGCCTGGAAAGCTGCCTTTACGCTTGCGAGGGGCCCCTGACCCTTGTCATTTGGCGGGGCCCCCGGCCATCATGCCGCGGTGCTCCATTGCTGGGGTGAAAAAGTCTGGCTTCATGTCCTGCCCCAGGCGGTGGCGAGTTGAGCGTCCGCCGTGGCTGTGGAAGCCACCATGTGCATTCGTGTGCCGTAGTGCCGCCGGGCATCAACCGGTAAAAGCGACTACCCGGCCTGGGGCTCGGCCCTTGTGTGGGACTGCAACGCTTGGGAAGTTCACCCGGCTTGCACGGGAAATTTCCCCTATGGAAAGGGGCGGCTGCAAAAACACAGGGACTATCCATCACGGATCCGGACGGTTGTGAGGCTTCGGCCAGACATCGTTCTCGAGCTGCCGCACCGGATCTACGTGATTGATCTGGCAGTAGCTTGGGACGCGACCGTCGGTTCCATCGAACGCGTGAATGCCGGAAAGAGAAGCAAGTACGCTTCATTAGCTCCCGTACTTGGTCTTATGCCCGTCAAGGTCTCGGGGCTCACTTTCGGTGCGCCAATGTGGGCTGCCCATGAAATTGGTTTGACAGAAGCGGGTTTGAGCTGGCTAGGAGCCGGACCATGGTAGTCAGCCTAATATGCCCTAATCGTTGTTCTAAACTTATCACCGCGTTGGTGGGGGCCGGGTAGTCCTCCTTGTAATAGGAACAGTACCTTCTTTTCCTATTCAATCGCTCATTACCATTCTTTTACTATTCAATCGGATTTTTTGCCGCCACTTTTGTGGTTAGGCCCCTATTGCTCTTTTTATGGCTTTTTTTTATAATTTTTTGAATGCGTGACTTTGGTATGAATTAAGTCAGTGCGATTGAATGGAGCGAATGGTTTGGTGACTGGTGGTGTGAATGTGGCTCTGAATGAATTCACTCCTCCTTGCATTGCAGTTTTTTCGTTATTTCACCATCATTATTTTAAGGGTCTTTAGCCAGGTGGCGGTCACCTTTTTGTGACTGGTAGTTTTCGACCTTTAATTGCTTTTACCACCTAACCAACATCATACTAAGTCAATTTTGGTTTCGTTTTCATTCATTTTCGCTTATTTACTTCCACTGCGCATGCTGTACTGTTATCATGACTAACCACTTAAGTAATGTTTCACGTCATGATACTTATGTGTGGGGTTCTTTTACTTGTTATTATGTCATCTGTGCGGTTGCTCTAGACTTTCTTGTTTTCTACGTGGTTTTCTAAGTCCACATGTTTTCTGGCTCTGTGAAGCCAAGGGGAAGGGGGTACGAAGGTAAGAAATCAGACCGTTTTTCACCCTAGGCCGGTTGCGAATACAGCGTTGCGCGTCGCCCCCCTCACACCAGCCCATACTGATGCTGTGTAGTTTGTGTCTTTTCGTTGCATGTCTTTTATGTATGTATCTTCCTTGCGTTTTCGGGGTTTGTTGTTTTTGTTTGCGGTTTTTTCTCTATTTCGCACAGAAGTGCTACCCTTGAGGGCCGGAGCTGATCCGGAGGTGACTTTGTAAAACACGAAACCAGTGGGTGCCCCCTAAATTAGGGCCTCCGCCCTCGTGCGCATTCTCGCACATAAAATTTATGGCGCCACGGCCCTCATCCACTCCAATCTACCGTCTCTATTGGAAAATAAACGTACTCGGTGAGCCGTGCAGTAGCGCAGTTAAGCCAAGTCATCTCCTCTGACGTCACACGAAAACGCCACAAAAAATGACCCAGGATGCAGAGAGGTGGACAGAATTTTCGAATTGAATTTTCTACTAAATAAATTCCTGTGAAATCACTCATAGTGGTCGAAACATGGTCTACGAACTCTGGACTACAATTTGCGCAAGTAATCTCACATTGTTTACAAATCACTTTAGTGTCCCTTTAAAACTAAACGTTTTTGCTTGTTCATTCGCTGAAACAGCGGTAGAACGAGGGAAAACAAAATTGCTGCAGTACAAAAAATTAAACAGGGACGGGTATGCATTCCGTTATCTAAGGGTGGCAGTTCAATTTGGTTTACATTTCTTTCGCAGATGTGCCAGCAATAAATAAAAGGCACTATGTGGCGACAGTTTTTTTGTAATGAAGCTCGCAGAAGGTGTGTTTACAGAGTGTGGGTGTTTTCGTATTGTGTAATACCATCAAGACCTTTAAGTGCAATTATTTGAGGATGCTGTAACGTTGAAAACAAAAGATATCACGTATGGGGCATCACGTAAGTGACACGGTGTCTCAAAGGTCTTGTTGTTACGCGTACTTATCCAGGCGAGCCTTCTATGCTCCTTAGAACTCTTACTGGTCTAGTACTGGAAGCATGGGCGTAACAGTATTAGGCAAATGCCACTTCGTGGTAATAGTGGCGTAAAAGTTTACAGTAATTCCTAGTCAACTCACGAGAAGTTATTTCCAGCAAATATTGAGTCCTTACGAGCGGAACTTTTCGTGATTGCTATGCTCGTTTTGTTACTATCTTCGACAATGATGGTCCAGATTTGATACATATCAGGCCGCTAACATGAAAACCTTATTACCAAAGTTGCAGTACATATTTTTGGGGAATTTACTCATCAAGACTTTCAGTCCACAGCGTAGATGTTTGCACCCTTGACATCAATTTATCCGGCTTCAGTTAGGCTGTTGCTGATTTCAGCGGAAACATTTTATTTTGTAGCAGTGTTTCTCATCGAATGGAATATTCAGTTATCGCATTTTCATGTACGGTTGCGACGAATTGTGATTTTTATTGTGACACGTGCTTTCGTACTAATGGTTTTATAATTTACCAGTTTATTCCGCACCAGAAAGTCTCTGAATACACTGTATTCTCCGTTCCCGCGCTGCCACAACTCTATATCAAGGAATTGGTTTTTGGCAGGGGTATCTCTATCTTATTATGGAACCAGAAAGCTTAATCGTCAAACATATTGGACTTTTTTTTATGTACCACCTGTTTGAAGTAACAAGCATGCCTGCACTGCGACTCGCATCAATTTTAGGCTAAGTATTTACGCTTGAAACCCCAATGGCTGCTTTCTTCAGTTTTACTCTAGAGATTTTTTCTTAGCGTTTACAGCTTCTTCATAAATATGTTTTTGGTGACGTTATATAGAATATTTGCGAATGTTTACTTGATTCGTCTCGTCACAGTTTTTCAATAAAATATTTTATTTGATTTTGATTTCAAATTTGAGGGCAGGTTAGAATTACCTGTCCTTGAAAGACTCAACAAGAAGTGCCGCATAACTGTGTGTTTTAACATAAACATTTCAGCTTTCTCTGGTCCCTAGGTTTTATTTCATGATTTACTGTTCTTTAATATATCGATGTACATATATATAGAATCCACATCCCACGTTTTACTAATGTTCTTACCTTACATAATCGAGCCCGTTATAAACTTTAGGAAGCGGAGAGGACATCGGCCTGAGTGTGAGCAATGTGTAAAATAAGCGTACAACCCCTGTATGGTGCTGTAACCTTGAAAAACGTACAGAGGTTACCTGAAAATGCCAATATAGTAGGTGGCGTTATGATTGGTCACGTAGACCTTCACGGTAATATTGCCACACTTTTGCGTCTCATAGTTGCGCACACGCGTGTTTACTGTGATCACATGCTTCAAGAAGATGTGAGTAAGAGCGCCAACAAGCTGGGAGATGTAGAAATGGCTAGAATCTGGAGTGCATATTTTTCTATGTTTTGTTTTGGCCTCGGGCATGCATTAGCGCAGGTGAGCTCGCGGATAACGTACACGACTAGCAAACAAAGCAGCAGCAAAACTGACAAGATCCCCTTCTTAATTTTAGATTCCTCGGAAGGTATATACCATTAGGGAACCACAACACGCTTACATTATACACTATCAAGCCTGCAATGGCGGTGGGGCGGCGAATGCGACCTTCGGCAGTGACTCGGTCCCGTTGTTCACGTGATGCGTTGGCAAGGATATGACGCAGCTGCGGTCGAATGGCGGTCCCATTTCCTGTTGCGAGGAAAACACTCGACGAGATAACAAACTTTCTATGTCGAGATGTTTTCTTCTAAAGCACCCGCCAGCGATGCAAGGGTCAGAGAGGCGGCGTTGGTCAGAGCCATCCCAGGAAATGTGCAATGCGTAGGGCTCCGCTGTTTATGTAGAGCAATACGCAGCTGTTAGTCTTATTTCCTTTGCACCTAAACACGTAGGCGTGGCTGTTCTGGTGAATACGTTATGCCTTACGCAAGCAAAAAAAGCCCCAGAAAAGCCGAAGAATACTTCGCTTCCATACGGTGGTATAGAGCTGTACACCGGCGAATATTACGCCACTACGGGAGCATAAGTAATTAAATCAGGTGCGATAAAACAGCTCCTGGTGAAACAAAGAAATGACAGATATTGTTGAATATCCGTTTTTGAAAAACTCAATTGCGGAAGCAGTAAACAGCCCAATAAATAGAAAAGTACCCGTCTGTCGCCTGTAGAGGTGGTGCAGACTAACGGCGCAGAGAAACAAAAGGTAAAGTACTCCATGAGGCAAGAATAATAGCAACATTTTAGACTAAACGTCAGGACAATTGAAAACTTTATTCGACCACGGTTGTTTGCAAAACCAAAAACAGTATTATTTGAGAACCTTTCATGGGGGGAACCAGTTCCCAATTGTTGTCACGTGTTTTCGCGGCTAGACGAGCTTGCTTCCAACTCTGGACTAGACGTTAATTCTACCCCCTGTCTCAGGAATGCCAGTCGAACGCACGTCCGCGAGAACAGTGTAAACATAACGGCGGGAAAACTGCCTGTGCGACCTCCCCACCACGACAATTCTATAATAATATTGTATTTTTCAAGGAGCGCCTGAAGAGCACCATTTTATTATAAAATAAATCAATAAAAGATTAAAATAGGCCACCAAACGGATGTTGGCCTGGGCTATGTTATGGCAGCTTCAGTGTTCTGTTAACATTCTTCAACATTCTTCAGGAAAGGATATTCAACAGTAACGCAGCTAGTGACTATAACTCATTCATTCGCTTCGGTAGTTGATAATAACGGTCAAATTGATTCAATTTTTCTAGATTTTAGCAAAGCATTCGACAAGGTTCCTCATGACAAACTAATTTCAAAATTAAGAGCAGTAGGCCTATCGGAAATGATAATCAGCTGGATCTCTAGCTACTTGAGCAACCGCATACAGCGCGTGACTGTTGGTGCACAACAATCGGGCTGTCTTCTAGTAACTTCAGGTGTACCCCAAGGAAGTGTATTAGGGCCCTTGCTTTTTCTATTATATATCAATGATATTGTGTCTGTCGTGGTTCCTTGTGTTAGCATTCGATTATTCGCGGATGATTGCGTTTTGTTCAAGAGTATCTGCTATACCAACGATCCTGATGGGCTTCAAACAAGCCTTAATAACATCAATGACTGGTGCAGAGAGTGGGGCATGGTGCTTAATAACGAAAAATCTGTTCTTCTTCGCATAACTCGTAAAAAAACTCCCATTCCTTTCACATACACGCTAAGGTCTTCCCCTTTGAAACAGGTCACTAACCATAAGTATTTAGATGTAACATTTACCGACAATCTATCCTGGAATTCACATATCGACAACATTTGCTCGTCTGCTCTGCGAAAACTCTGCTTCCTGAGGCACAAACTATCTAAAACACCTTCAAACGTAAAATTACTTGGTTATCTCTCACTTATCCGCCCTAAACTTGAATATGCCTGTATCGTATGGGATCCATTCACCGATTCTAACATTAAAAAACTTGAAAGGATTCAAAGGAAAGCCGTTAGATTTATTTTCTCGAAATTCTCCCCACTAGACTCTCCCTCTGACCTTATGGCAGCTAACGATATTCCACCCCTTCAGATATGAAGGAAAACATTCCGCCTGGATTTTCTCTCTCAACTTGTTAACAACCAATCGGCCATTGACGTCACACTATATCTGTCCCCTTTAATGACTCGACAAACGCGCCATCACCACCCTCACTCCCTAACGCCGTATTTTGCCAGAACAGACACATATAAATTCTCTTTCTTCCCTCGTACCATAGCCGAATGGAATTCCCTTACAGAACGCGTGTATCGTTCCAAGTGATGTTTGTTGTTTTGTTTCTTTGTATTCATGTTCGCATTGTTGTTCCTGCTTTGATACTATGTAACCACCCACCCTGCATGGACCTTCAATGGTCCGCAGTATTTAATAAATAAATAAAATAAAATAAATAACATGAAATCAGCGATGCGGCCGCAGTGGTCTGCTTGGAACTGGCCAGCAAGCAAATTTTACAAGGCAAGTGTACTCAAACTTTGAACGAGTACAGTACAAAAATAAGGCCAGGTCACGCGTGCAGTGCCTAATATGTTGCTCTTTAAGATTCCGAAGGTTGAGAATCCCGCCATGCCCGTAATGGCTCAGCGATGAGTGACAACAAAATACGCTTCTAGTGAAGGGCTTCTGAATATTTTCTAGTCGAACGAACGAAGAAGGGCTTAAACAATTCGAAATTTTACTGGAAAAGTCTTCGGTAAAATGGTGGCGATATTGAGAGAGACGAATTATGATCGCTCGGGAAATTCGCTTGTCGACTGCGAAATCACACCAAGAGCACTCGAGACAGGATTTCGTCAGGTGGTTCACTTGTGAGTTAAAAGTAACTTTGCATTCATAATTACATCTAAATCATGCACTATAGTATCGCGTTTTATTGTTTCACTCAGCAGAGCGTACGCAAAAATGATGAGGGACGTCTTACAAGTAATAGATATCACGGTAGCTTTTAAAGAGATTCAGCTCTAAATAGTTGCTGCCGCACCATAACTGCATTGATGTCATTTTGCAGGAGGAGGCGACAGCCCTCTAAGGAAACCGTGCAAGAGAGCTGCGGGTCCGCTAATCCAAGTTTTGGCAATCAGAGGTGTCCATAGAACGAATGCCCTGTCTACTCCATTCTTGCGTGGCAGACTTTGAAGTTTGGAAGTCATGGGAATAGAAAAAAAAAACAAATCGAATGTACTTATTAAGCATTCTTCTTTGCCGCAGTGCTAGGATACAAGCTCAGAACGCTTCACACGTGTGGGTTCTAGCAGGAATCTGAGACTGAGGAACGATATTCATAACAAAATTGCCAATTTTGGACACACAAATAAACTACACACAAGAACACGAAAACTAATCGCATAAGGGGTGTGCCGCTGATAAATTACATGCTTTAAGGGGAAACTACGTAAAAATATTATTGAAACACTTAAGTCGCTTCAAAAAATTAGCCGCGTGAACCTAATAAATTCGTTTTCAACATTTGCTTTGCGAGAGTTTATCTCGTCGCGTTATTTGTTCCAGAACCATGGAATTAGGTCGGTAACACTGGCGATCGAAGAGGAAAATTACAGTCGATGACCGGGCGAAACAATCTCCGTAACAAATTAGATAACTTGTGCCGCACAAAGAAAAAGAGATGGAAATACTTTTTTTGCTAAGAAAATATACAAGATAGCGAGGCGCGCCCACACGCTGTAAAAAAAACAAGTACGCGGAAAAAGAAGGCAGTTTTCGCGGCAATGTTGCATTTTTGACCTATTAGCGCTCGTTGGCTAACACTGGAGTATCCTCAAGATCGTTAGCCGTGCTCGACATTTTTACTGAGTAGCTGAACTTGCGTGCTGTTTTAATAACTGATATACCAAACCAAAATGATGTCGACGCCAAGATTATGCCGTTAAGCTTATAGTTTATGATGAAGTGGGTGGTTTAGTTAGTTTTGAGTTTGTTAGCTTGTGGTCGAGGACATGTTTGTGGGATACTTGTACTTGATTGCAACGCTTGTGAACAGGAGGGTAGAAAAATATACAGTTATTCCTAAAATGCCATGGTGAACTCTGCAGAATAATTTGGCTATAGTTCCCTAGCATATCTTATTCGTGTTCGTTGTTACATTGCGAGTTTTGTTTCTGATCGTCTACGTTATGACTGAGCCTAACGTATAGTATCAGTATAGTAGCTCACCACTTAGTCATGTACACTAAAAAATACCAACAGGGTAGCTACCCCGTACGAAAAATTGAGTAGCCCGTAGGACAAATTAGGTCCTATGGTGTTGCATGTTGCATTCCCAGCTTTCGAAGATTACAAAAAATTTTGTTTCCTCCAGGCTGCTTTTAGAATAGCTCAAACTTCAATGACCAATATCACCAGGCACATCACATGAGGAGCACAAAAGGGAGAAGGCAAGGTGGACCTTGTATAGACAAGCTGGTGTACGGGCAGAGGCGGCTCTTACTCGGCGCAGCAAGCAGGCTCCTTATCCTTTCAGGCGCTTTGTCACGGAAGGTTGATGTTCTGGAAGCCACAACTGCGTAAATTTCTCGCGAACGCTTTGTTTTGGTACCAGTTTCAAGTCTCAATGTACTTTCAGCATCTTCTATAGATAATGACGCGTTCGGAGCTGAGCTTTCAGTATTTTTGTTTTCCGCTACACCGACTTGGGAAAGGATGCACTCGTACAGCGCGGGGAACCTTCATGCGTGAAACGATTGAGAAGACGCAAGCATTGCTAACACCTGTTTTGCGAAGTATACACCACGGCAACCGCTGCGGAGCCCACTTAGAATCGGAGAATATTGCAAATGCATGCAAATAGAAAGATGGAAGTTTCAGCAACGCAGCTTCCCCAGCAACAGACTAGTTTCCGGTAGCTGAAACCACAGGATCCCCCCTACCCTCTGGCAGCCCTCGAAATACTTAAACTGGGTATGAAAAGAGCCGCTGCGCACACCCCTGTTTCTGCGCCAACAGAGTCAATGACTTATATGTACAAGCAGTCCCGCTCCCTAGCCTCTACTCACTCTCTTATTCAAGAATAAAAGATTACATTTGAACGCCACGGTGTCATGCCATAACACCACTTCAATGCTCCACATACTGCCTGGCGCTACGACAAAAAGATTGCAGTCCCGAAAAACACGTGCAATGAAATAAATAACAATGCATTGTAAGAAACGTATTGAAACCCGCATGCCAGAGTAAAAGAAGGGGCAGCTATGACAGTAAACAAGAAATTCCTGAAAATTTTGCAGCGGCTTCGCTCGGCTGTACAGGGATATACATAGCGTGAGCTAAGCTTCAGCTGGTTATTCTTCGGTTTCCTGGTTTTCTAGGATTACCTGATTATCATGCTTACAGCTGCTAAAACAATTGCAAACCAATACAATCCAGTCCAATGCAATCCCATACATTCCATTTATTTTAATCCAATCCAGTTGCGGCGACGTTGGCAGCGGCGTGCCCACTGTGCACCGTGAGACTTCACTTCTCGCGCATGCGCAGCACGGCTCTTAGGAGACGCGCGAAACTGCTCAACCTCGGCCAGTGTAGCTCACGCTGCAAAATATTTGTCAGTCAGGTCTCAATGCCTCGGCGCCACCTTTGACGTATGTTTGGTATTTAGAGAAACTGCAACACCAGAACGAGGATGGCAAGCTGTGCAGTAAACTTTTTATACGCAGCCGCAATTACATTTGATTTCATTTTTTGGCGCCAGAATTAAGAGGATCGGTTGGCAGGAAGATCGCATTGCACATTATATCTCTTGGTAAGAAGGTTTCCACTCTAGAATAAGTTCCCTACAGGAGTGCAGTGCGCGTCACGCATCTTCGAGCGGAATAAATCTGCGACATGTGGGATTTTGCTCACCCACAATTATTGTGGATGGTTAATGGTTTTAATGAAAGGAAAGCTCAGGCCAACATCTGCTCGCCTCTGCAAAGGCTGCAAAACAAATCTGACGCACTGTGGTTACGTCCCATTACACCATAGACGTCGATCTACGACTAGAGAACCTCCAGCTGTATCTCCGGATATTTCGTTCACTGGCGGTTCTTTCATTCTCCTATCGATTTAAGCTGTCGAGCACCTAGGGTGATTCCGGAGCGGGTCCATACGATGCGAGTTATGCACTGGGGCTTTTTCTCGTTGCAGCCATGCGAGAAAAACTCCATTACAGCCATCCCAGCAGAGTGCTCTTAGCGTAAACGGAAACAAACCGGTCGGGCGAGCGAGCAAGCAACCGAGTCGATCACAGCTGCTGTTGCAGCAGATGGAAGAATGGGCCACTGTCCTGTTGTTTGAAGGTCCCCGAAAAGATAAAATATATTGGTATTCAAAACATCGCAAACCTTTGTCCCGTGTTTCTGTATCACGTAGGTGGCCGCAGGGAGTGTTCTGAATTCGAAACACGGTATTTTCTTAGTCCTGCATCACAAGCGTACATCGTCGGCTCCGCTCGGTTGCACCTGTTCCCTATGTTTTGAGAAAACGAACCCCTTAGACCGTACTTCGCCACTGTTGGGTCCATCTCGGAGACGAACGTAAGTCGACGATGAAGTGTAATGTAAGAGGGGCATGGTAATGTTTAATAAACGGGGTGGTAACTGCACAAGTACTTACTTCATGCTTTCGACCGTTCAAGATTTTACTTTATCTCTGTCTACTTCTTTTCGCTACTATAAATTGCCCTATTTACGAAACTGGGGTAGTCAGGGCAAACAAATATGTCTAGGATGGCTGTAATTTTCCACAATATTCGCGAAAGCCTGTTTTATTGTAAAAAGTGCCGTTATCAATGTTTAATTAGTAGACGATGACCTGCCGAGAGAGAAGCCCATAACGAAGGTGTCCTTGTTCATCTCTAACAGCTAGACGTGTGCTTTGTGCAAAAAATATTGTTTAAAAAGTGTCAAACCGCCATGAAAATTACCGTGAGCTTCAAAGCGTATAGAGCCACCTGGTGCATTGCGATCACGGTGGTAGGAACAGCTGATCTTTTTGTTGCTCTCGATCTTCTCCTTCTGTCACGTGTTTTGCTTTAACCACCGCGCATGAACCACCGCGCACACCACGATGGTGTCGATGAAATTAACTCTGCATCGCACACCAGCACTGGACATGCAGCTTTTCCAAATGTTTTGCTTCCGACGTAATTCCAAGACTAATATCAACGCGACGTTTTTCATCAACAACTGCACAGCGTTGAAGCTATTTTCTTTAAATATGGCGAGGCTAGACCTCGCCCTAAATTAGAAAACAAAATTATACCAGGAGAAAAGTAGCCTATTCACGTTTTTAGGCCTTATTACTTCCCCTAACGCTCATTTTTCGGGTGAATAATAAATAGGAGACATACGTAAATTCGTCATCGTATAACCCTTAAACATGGATTTAAGCAGGTGACTTTTGAGTGCTTCGGGTGTACAGCGCAGCATTTATTAATGAATCTGTTAGGATTCCACGAAAGTCAGTAGAGTTTACTCAGCAATTTAAACGGCACGTATGTCGCTTTCATTCTGATGAAGCTTAATTGCGAATCCCTGCGTGCATCCTAGTATATCTCATCAAGACTGCGACTTAAAAGCGATTTGATTATACACGTGATGTTACAAACAGCGGGATAGAAAAACTGCCGGCGGAAGTTCTTGCCTGAAAATTGTTTTGTGCGTATACTTTGTTTGTATGTACCACCCTCCTTCCGCCATGCCGAGTAAAATACGAAACAAGATGGTTTCTGGTAAACCTACTTGGAACTCCCCGGCTGTTGTATCCCACCCTTTTTTCTGCTGCGGTGAGTGCTGTTAAGCGCAGCCAAAAGTTTAAAAAAATTCTCGGTTGATATTCGGACAAGAACGGACTTTTTGTATGTCTTTGTAAAAGCCTAAACATTGCATCGATTTTGTACAGCCACTGTAATGTTTAATGTGCCCTTCACTGATAATCGATTGCCTCACAGATTTCCGTTCAAAAGCGGCACAACAGGGATAGAAACGTAACGTTTCATCGAATGATAGGTCTGACCGACTCCGAAAACTTTGAATAACACGTTATAAAACATCTCGGGTGCACGAAAAATTTCTTGCGGAAACCAACATCCAGGATATAAATGGGGCACAGCGCGGCTTGCTGACTTCAAAGGACGGAGAGCACAGTCTTGACTACGGTTCTTTTGCTCATTTCCAGCCAACTGCTCAAGGCTAGGCGGTGAAATATGACCAGCAACGTATCTGCTGCTGTGGTTTATAGTCAGAAAAATTGCTCCTCCGCAATGCCAAAAACAACAAAAAATGGGAGTTCACAGACCCGCTCTGCCATAGCTTCTCGTTGGACATTTTATAATGCCGTCTTCGCGGTGGCAACAACTTCGCAATCCCAGCTAGCGGTCGATTTAGCGTGCTGCCGTTTCTCCAGGAGTGCACGTCGGGGACGCAGTGTATGATGGTCGGAAGCAGTGCAAAAGAGAGGTAGTTGAAAGCTCTGTCAAGCGGTATTTCAGGCGCCAGATGGAGGAAGTAGAACCTCGCAGAACGGAAATAATAGACGGTATTGTTTTTGATGTACAGAACACCGCAATAAAATGCCTTTCAAAATCGCCAAAGAACGGAAAAAATGGCAATAAATTATGTTGAACTGCTTCTACTCAACGGTGGGAGGTAGCACTTCAATCCTTCACCACTAAGCTGAGTGGAAAGAAATGTTTATTTTCATTGCAAGTTCCGCACATATAGCTCAGCGCTGGCTTACGAATCTCATAAACAACAAAAACAATTTAAAGAGGTCTGCCAAGCTTCAAGCGAAAGAACCGTCTTATATCCGTTACATTAACATTGTGATTCTTATATTAGCTTCACGCTGTGGATGTTTATTTTCTCCGCCTGTTTGATTGTTCATATGCCGGGTGGCTGATACTTGGACACCTCATAGAAGTGCCAATTTTCTACGCAATGGCGAATGTGTTGTTTTTATGACTATTTGCTGAAAACATTTGTCCGTCTCTTTTCCTTTTTTTTAAAATTGAGTGTCGGGTAAAGCGAAAAACAGACCTTGGAGGGGATAAATGAAATTTCGCAGATGTAAGAACGGGATTCGTGAACGGGATTCGTGCACATGAGAACCTACAAACGTAAACCTGCGGGATAAAAAAAAACAACCATATACATAAAAAAGGAATACAGCTTGTTCCTTTCTTCAATGCCAATAGAAAGCAAGAATTGAGCAGCTAAATCCTGGTTGGCGCTTCGCAAGGATGCCGCTTGAACGCCAATCCATGTGCAGCTTTGCCGCTCATGGCAGTCCTTTCAACAGTGAATACTGTGCAATTTTTTAGCGAAATGAAAAGTTATTTTGCACAGCTAATATTTGGGGTGAATGCTTGCTTTGTACACAGTTTCAAGTCGCGCACGTTGCGCGACTAGGTTCCTGAGCCATGGAAACTATCCCATAGAAATGCATGGGAAGGAAGATTTGACAGCAAATTACCCAAAAAATATTCAGAAACCTGGAAACTCCTTTAAGTGTTTTAATCTTCACTTTGACTTCTGGCTTTATGCCAAATATCACTTTCCTAAAGTAGTTTTGCTAGGTTCCTGAGAGGTTGACATTTTGAGCGAGAAAGCTGGGTATGCAGTCTTACTTATCTCAAACGTTTAGTTTCAAACTTACTCTCGGACGACTAAAAAAAATTACTTGATAACGTAGACATTAGGAACAACTATTCTTTTTGCCGGCGAAAGTTCCTCTGCTTCTCCGTCTTCTATCCTTCTGCCCTAGCTCACAAAATTGTAGTTCTGCTAAAAAACGTTTTCTTAACAACCGCACTTTTTTGTCTGCAGCTTTGTCAGGAACAGGCCCACTCTGGGTCACTCCGCAACACAGAAACATCCGAAAAAAATTCCCCGCATTTCCTCGAGGGAAAAAATGTGAAAGTGCGAATGCACGAGTGGAATTTGCGCGGTTCGGTAATGTTCGCGAAAGAGAGATCACACACACACACACACACAACTACAAAGAAAGAAAGATGCATTTATTCACAGACACCTATTTGTGTTGTCGTTGTACTTGATTGCTAGAGCGGATCTCAGCTTTGAAATTTCGTGTCAGTACTCCTTTAAGCGGGTGCATTACCCCTTCTCACGCCCGATTCCTGGCCAATCCCCCACGTGGGTATGTGCCATGTCAGCGGCCAGGCGGCGCGCGCCCATCTCCCCCCGTTGCCAAGGAAGACGAGGGGATTCCTGGCCAATCCCCCACGTGGGTATGCTATGCTGACATCACCGGTGGGCGCAGGTTCAGGGTCGCTTAAGAAGTGCATGCGCACTTAATAAATGTAATCTTGGTTCTTCATCTTAGGCGCAGGTAATTTTAACTTTCATCGAACACGTGCTGCGCAGCTGGCAGGCTGCGCAGCTGGAAGGCCAGATTGTCAAGCCTTGAAAAATCACCTCGAACTTATCCCCATGTTTTCTTCGATGCTTCCTTTTTCTATCTCTGTCCTACGGCCTTCAACGACCTAAATGCATTTTCGCTACTTCCTAATGTGGCAACCTCCGAGAATTAAACATTTCATTTGGCGTAGAGTTACCCCTGAGCGCAACGGAAAGCCCTGATAATATCTCTGGACACAGAAACTGGTCACTTATTGTCAAGACGGTATCTTGAAAATCACGAAAAAGGAACGGTTCTACAAAAAACAATACACGCGCCAATCATGAACAATGAGTGCATTATTATGCGTTTATTTCACAAACTACCTGTAGGTATACTTATGACCATTCGTACATCCGTTTACGTAATGGGCGCCAAATCGTCGCATGGGCTCATTTGCCGTCTGCGATATGGGTCTTCGAAGGTTTGACGATCGATTGGGCGCACTTCTAGCGCTATTTGGCTCACTTGTAGCGAAGGTTTTGAGGAACGTTTGACGCAGTGTTGATGTCAGAAAGCTTCAGCGCATCTCTCAACTTGTTTTAGGAAGGCATGGTAAAGTTTTCCACGCACTCGTGCAATAATGTTTTACACGGACTTTGTGCCTACGAAGTATTAGCATCATCCAAGTTGCTGGTACCATTGACGTCCGAGATATTTACGAAGCGTGTAACATAAGAGAGGGATCCTACCGCCGGTGTGGCTCAGTGGCTTAGGCATTGTACTGCTTAGCATGAAGACGTGGGTTCGATTCCCGGCCGCGGCGGCCGCTTTTTTGACGGAGGCGAAAAGTGAAAGCTGCCGTGTGTACGAGATTTCGGCGCAGGTAAGAGATCCCCAGTTGGTCAAAATTAATCAGGAGCCACCCACTACGGCGCGCCTCATCGCCTGCGTTGCGTCGGTGCGTTAAACGCTACAATCAATCAACCAATCAATCAATCAATCAATCAATCAATCAATCAATCAATCAATCAATCAGACAATCACTCAATCAATCACTGAATCACTCAATCAATCACTGAATCACTCAATCAATCAATAAATCGCTCAATCAATCACCTAATTACTCACTCACTCACTCACTCAATCAATCAATCAATCAATAAATCAATCAATCAATCAATCAATCAATCAATCAATCAATCAATCAAAAAAACGTTCAATCAAAAAATCATTCAATCAACCAATCAATCAATAAACCAATCAATCAATCAAAAGTGTTTGCCTGCTTGAACACCTCAATATGGTAACCGCAGCCACAGTGTATACGGTCTATAACTGCCCGTCCAGTGATGTTGCTGGATATGCGGTAAATGTACTGCGTGCGGACATGCATGTGCACCCTGCCTGAAATAACAAAAACGCTATGTTTCATCCAAAGATTTTCAGAACGACTCCACAGCGGCCACGGGCGGGACTGCACTCCGCACTCTCGTGCATAGCGCGTAAACCCTGGTCCTTGAAATCACCATGGAGGAGAACAACCTAGAGAACTTCATGAGAGAAGCACTGCACATTTGCCACTACTCAAGAGCATTGGAGAGCCCTTTAAATATGAAATACATATATAACTCGTAAATATAACTTTCACCCAGGTCATCCTAGGATCGAAGGGTCACCCTGAAATACATGAAGGCGGGATAGCTACCACTGTACGACACTGTGACTGAAGGTTTTTAGTTTTGGCTTCATAGATATATCAAATGTAATTTTTGCGTTACACTTTGCAGAATTTTCAGTTGACATTCAGTACATCCCATAATGTTGCTAATGCCTTCTTAATTGCGCACATCCCAACGCACTCAACATGCAGAGAAGATAGCGTTAGGCCTGGAGGTCCGAGGGAGTACAAGCACTCCAAGACAGCAGTGCAAGACTGCGTTCCGTCCAACGCGTTGTGCGGCACAAGGAATCGCTTTTGCCCCTACGAGAAGATGAGGAGACGATCGGAACTTATTCATCCGGTAACTTTTAGGGTGTCTCCGTAAAGGAACACGCCATCACTAGAGCGCAGGCTCCATAGGCTTTAATGCAAGTACGTTTCGGCAGTAGACGGCAATGAAAACTTTCGTCGAACGCAATAGCAAACGACAATCGTAAAGGAAACAAGGATGCACCTGTCGCAGACGAGGACAATTCACCGACCACCGTCCATGTAGACGAAGTGAACAACGCGAAGGTAAAAATAGTGCGGCCACCGTACAGGCTCGAATGTGTCTTCGTTCCAAAGTTAAACTTCATAAAAGGTGAATCTTTGCCGGAACATCCTGAAATCCGGCTATCACCAGACATCGCAGCCGCGCAAGGGGTCAGACCAACCCGAAAATATGAGTCGCTTCACCTCCCCGAGGTTAGAAACGCGGAAAAACCCTAGGTAATCCCTTTTGCTCCGTGTGAGGAAAGAGAAAAACCGTATTGTGATCAGAAACCAAAGAAGGGATAAATTTGCCAGAGCCGGAAACTGCAGAAAAAAAAACCTGAGCGCGGCGACACCAATTTGGCCACACCGTCGGACTCGTTGCACCAGCTCTGCTGTAATACAGAAAGGGTGAAAGTGTCCAGTACACTTTCATGGTAATTGGTACACCACAGAATGCGAGGAAAAGGTTCAGAAGGCAGGGCGCGCAGGTTGTTTGTCGCTCGCTTCACCTTGGCGACGAATGGGTCTGCTGAAACCTTCCCGACGGCGCCAGCACCACTGGAAACAGAAAAGGTAAAAAAATTTCATCTACAACTTTCCAAACGTTACGGATAATACATTAAGATAATAGGATTGTAAAATAATTATTATACTCCACCAAGATTTTCTCGCGGAAGGGAGTAAAGGATATGTTCAGGCAGTGAGACTTACGAAACTCCGAGACCTGTTGCACAAGATAGAGTAATCTTCAGAGCTACGCTTGCTTGTGCACCGTCGCCTGCCACCGATGGGACCTCCCGTGGCCACTATCACTTTTTTTAGTATCCACCATGGAAGAAATGCTGAAAAAAGGAGAACCCGCGCCGCGCTACGCTTTCTCTACTTTTGCTGCGTGGAGCTGACCTCCCCGGTGGGCTCGCTCTCTGGGAAGAGGTCATGATACGAAGGCTTCGAGCTGTTGTAACGTAATCCCTGCAGTTAACCACAGTAGACCTTCCAGCTGTCACGCCCTGTTTGCGGGCAACTACCCCGTCTGGGTCCTGCACCAAAATCTGGCTGTGAAAATTTGTTGTACACTTGTCCAGATCTTAGAAGCTCCCAAATGCAACACATTTGAGACAAAAGGCTCCATCGTGCAAGATCCGCACATCTGATGAGTTAGATATGGGGACCCAGCAATAGTCTCTTCTCCGATTTTTGTGCAAAATGGGTGCAATATTGTACCCTTGAAAAAATTATCTGAAGAAGTAAGGCAATCTTTAGTAAAAAACAAAACAAAACAAGAAACCGGAGAAGCGTTCATTATTTACAGCTGCCGAGGTAACGCCGCAGGACATAGCTTCGTAATGCGATGATCAGGACAAGCTGCGGGATACGCTGAAGGTCCAGCAGCACAAAGGAAGTGACGTCAGACCTCTAATGAAGTTAGCAGTGCCGCATAGAAGGCATTCGTCATTCGGGCAAGATATGGTCGCGGAGATGTCAGTCGGGCTGTAAATTACGACTACAGAGAAACTGAAGACTATGGCTGTGGGTCTAAAGCCTCCAACAAAAACGCAACAGGGGGCGTATTGCCACCATCTGGTAGCTTTGTGAAGCAGCCAAGAACAAAAACATTTGTGCTTGAGAACATCGTCTACAGGGATGAAACGTAACGTTCAAGCCATGCCGCGGCGCATACGCGTACGAGACGCGTCTGATGCGCTGCATCAGCGGGTGCTGCTACACGAAGCCCGAAAACTCCAACGGCAGCTTTCAGATGCACTGCCAGGCTCACAGCACGGGCATCGTCCGGAGGTGAACATGCTGGATACACAGCTAGCACTAGTGCCTCCAACGCCGAAAGATGCTGCGTATGCCGGGCCAGCTAATGAAGCTTAAACTGCCAGCAAGTTCGGTGCGTGGTACATTGCAACTTCCTAAGGCACGAACACCCCGGATGGGGGAGGTAGTTAAATGCCCAAAATTGCAAGCCCCCCTCTTCCCGCGAATTCTGAGTAGCAAGCAAAGCGGAAGACGACGAGGGTAGCGCCTCACTAGTGAGGGGTTGGCGGGTCAATGATGACAAAGAAAACTTGCAGCGACAAGGCATCCGTAAGAATAGCGCGCTATGTCGGGTCTTGCCTGCTCTCAAAAGCACCTATGCACACCCAACTGCGTGGAGGTGACAAAATATTAAGTTCAGAGATGAATAGAAATTACATTGCCAACATTTGGGGAAATACCGCGTTCTAGGCAAACCTTAAAAGCAGCTGCGCTGAATATTTGTAAAGAAAGAATGAGGAATACAGCTGTTTTTCCTAGGAAACATTTTCCAGAGCAATTCTTTTAACGGCAAACTACCCTAGAGGAACAGCTGAAATACATCTTTCGCAAGCGCAAGCGCTGCAAGATATCCAGCCGCTTGCTGCCAAACCTTACGTCTCCCCTTTATCACTTCTCGTTGATCGAGCACTAATACGAACATCTGTGTTACGATCATCGCACCCACGGCCACCTTTGTTCCCCAATAAGAGATTTCGGCCTATGAAGACTACGCAAAGCTGTCACCCTCCAGCGCTCCATTCCTGACCAGTCGTGCACCACTGATGCAACTAGACAGCCTGGTCGGAGCAGAGATAACGCATGATCAGTGATGGAAACGCTTTGTGTGGGAACGTACCAGTGCTCCTGACAAGCCATTGGTCCAAACTCTTTGCTCGAATTTCACTGCACCTAGCTATCCAACAAATCTTCGAAGCCTACATGGTTTCCTTTTGGGCAGCATATAGTCGGCGTCTTGTTATGCGCCTATTCTTTTTTCGTTCCATCTCAAGTTTGAGCGCTCTCAAGTCTTTAGATGTAATAAAAGCGTTTCGGCATGATCGATGAGATGCTGTTTGCCAACAGTGTGCTGGGAGATGTCCTGGCATTCGAAAAGTGAACTAAAATGTTTACGCGTAAGCGGAGAGAGATGTTATTCAGTGAAAAATTATCACATAGGTTGGTGCCGCAAAAGATCCAATGTGGCTCCCACACTTAGCTGAGAATCAATGTAACCAGGAGCTTTCTTAGTGGCATACTCGGGATAGAATGAACTTCAGCCTGGAATTACTCTGAGAGCATTATTGTGCTTACCATTGTTGGTGATTTTTCTGATTTTTGAGAAGTTGCGAGTTCGCCAATCAATGCCACTAGTAACAAAACAATCAATCTGTCGATCGCACGCACAAAACATGACAAGCTCTCGAACTGGCGCTTTCCAGTGCGCACTTCTCCCGTAAAATTCCCGTCCCTGTCTGCCCATGGAGTAAACTCGAAAGTTTGGCAGGTTGGGGTTAACACAGCGTTAAGTAGCGCTCCGGACAGGACGAAGCAGAGGAGACACACATGACGGTGCTAACCCGCCACTATTGTTATTACGCATAAACACAAACTTATACTGAGAACGAACACTTGTTCAGCTCTACCCCTCGATAGCGCGTTTCGCTAAACACCAGATTACAATCCTCCCACGCAACAAAAAACCGACAAACACCTGAGCAATACATTCAATAAGAAGAGATATGCCTTTTCATGTAATGCCACCGACGCGAGGCTGACATACTTTCCATGGTTCTTTCCTACATAAAATGTTTCTATTATTTCTCTTGTAAATTGGGAACTGTGGCGCCACAACGCACTGGTGTTCACAAACAGTGGACAACATTGCACTTAGTTGTTATCTGTGTCGGTCGCGCAATGCCGAGTGCGGTGTGCATGAGGACTAATCTGCAATGATCTCCAGTGTTCAAATAGGCGAACAGTGATACAGGTTCCCGATTGGCAAATATAAACGTTATCAGATGACAATGCCGATGAATACACAATTCCCACGTAATGCGGGACAGATGCAGAAGCATGCTCAACGTTACCACAGCTGCCAGACTTCTGTCTGGACGACTTCTTTTCTAGCAATTCACAAATCTTGTCATTCTTATTCTGAGCAGAAAAAAGTACTCTAACCCCTTAACGCCCGACAACATTCTTCAAGCAATGCCATGAAAGCCATGCATTACCAAGAAAATGATGAAATGAAGTTTGTTAATAGTTTCAGGGTTATGGTAAGTGGATTTCTTGAAAGACTGTCTTTTTACTTAAAGTCTACGTTTTTAAAGTAAGATGGGAGTTTATATTAGCAGAAAAGAGGAATTGTATTTGCGCCAAAGTGGCTCCTGTCCTAAGCATCATTTTTCTGAGTGCCAATGGCAGATAGAAATCAGAAGAACCTGTGTGAATTAGCCATCAAAATTGTCACATACCCTGATGATATTTTTCTGCTTGTGGACAACTGTGATGTATCACGGCCAGTGGTTGATCTGCTGAAATTGTTCAAACAGTACGGCTCTGGACTTTATTTTACGAGGGAGTTCCTGAACCAGGCCCACCTATAATACCTGTAGTTTCGCTTGTTTTTGGGCCTAAGACATGTCTGCTGTTAATAGTGCCCTAGATTCGCGAAAGCACTTATAATTTTCAGTATGGGGTACCGTAAACTGCTAAAAAGTGAAAGCGCCTTTTCTGTGATAAGGTCTGCTGTTTTTAGGTACTGTTTCTATAAACAGGGGGCAGTTTCCAGGTGGAGATTAAAAGGCTTAACGCAGCTGCTTTTCCGGAGCACATAATGCGCAGGAGAAGCAAGAAGCTAATAAAGGTGGTGGCTTCGACAGCGTAATCTAGGGAAAATGGCTTACGGTGGCAACAATGAAAACCGCATTGATTTAGTGCATGCACAGTTTACCGCACGGCTTGAAGAATTTTGCCAGACGTTACGAGGTAAGAGTACTTTATTCTGCTCCGAAAATGCTTGACAGCTTTTTAAATTAGTCGAGAGGAAGTTGTCTGGGCAGAAGTGTGGCAACTGTTGCAATGTTAAGCATGCTTCCCTATTTGTCACCTGAAATACCGGAATTGTGGATTTACGCCCATTGTCATGTGACAACGTTTATATTGGCCAGCCCGGCAGGTGTATCAATGCTTTACTCATAGAATACCGGAGGTCACTCCAGAATAATCCGCATGCACACACCACTCAGAATTGCACGGCACACACAGATGAGAACCAAGTGCAATATTGTCCACTGTTTGCGAACACCAGCGCGGTGTGGTGGCACAATCACCAGTTGGCAAGAGGAATAATACAAGCATTTTATACAGGGTGTCCCAGCTATCATGCACCAAGATTTAAAAAAAGACCGCTGGAGTTACTCGAAGAAAACCTAGTGCATAATGTTTGCGGTACTGTGGAGAAGTGGACAGTATTTTTTTCGTTAATTAGAGTTAATTAAGTAATTGTAATTAATTATCTAACTCAGTAATTATAGCCCTGATCCCAAAAGTGTCAATGAGGCACTTGTAGGTACCCACGAGGGGAATCTAACTGCGGTATTTTCAGCGAAGAACTATTTGCGTACTCATTTATTCTGGCTGATAAAGAAAACCCGCGAAATATGAAAAATACCACGTGACGACGCTCCCGCGCGTATCGTAAAGCAGCGCCCCCAAATAAGCTGATTGAAAACAACTACTTCGCCTGTCACCCGCCCGAAGAGACAGCGTATCACCTTGATAATGGCATGCATGGAAGGAGCAGCAACAGCAAGATTCGCGGGGCGCGTGTGCAGATAAGGCACAAACGCGGTCGCGATTTCTTCTTTCTTTCTTTTGTTTATTTCGTTATGGCTAACTCAGAGGCAGCCTGTTTGAGGGCATTGCTTTACGAAGCGCGCTCACGCGCGCGGGAGCATCGTCACGTGGTATTTTTCATATTTCGCGGGTTTTCTTTATCAGCCAGAATAAATGAGTACGCAAATAGTTCTTCACTGAAAATACCGCAGTTAGATTCGCCTCGTGGGTACCTACAAGTGCCTCATTGACACTTTGGGGATCAGGACAGTAATTGCCGAGTTAGATAATTAATTACAATTATTTAATTAACTCTAATTAACGAAAAAAATACTGTCCACTTCTCCACAGCACCGCAAACATTATGCACTAGGTTTTCTACGAGTAACTCCATCGCTCTTTTTTTAAATCTTGGTGCATGATAGCTGGGACACCCTGTATAAGAAAGAACGATGGAAAGTGTGCCAACCACGAGTCGCTGGAATTACATGAAACTGAATTTCTTTTCTTATCGAATGCATTAACTTAGGTGTTTGCGGATGGTTCGTTAAATCTGAACATTGTAATTTTGTGCTTATCAAAACGCACTGTCGGGGAGTTGAAATTGGCGCCTTTGGGGTTGGAATATACTTGTTTTTATGCGTAATAAGAACAGTTGCGAGTTAGTGCCGTCGTGTGTGTCATGTCTTCTTTTGTCCTCTCTTGTGCGCTACTTAACGATGACACCTCGGGCGCAGTACTAGGAGGCCAGATTTACTCTATGAAACTTCTCCGGATGCCCGTCTCTCGCACCCCCCCCCCCTTCCTTCCAGCCCTGACAGTCGCTTTCTGCGCTCCACGCTGCAATGTGCGGGGGCAAGCGTCGTCTTGTGTAATACCGTATCCAGGGGAGAACACGACCAGAAAGCAGCAGGAACACCCGTTAAAATACGGAGGAGAGCCAAAAAAAAAAGTTCCAAAGCAAAGCTTCTGTAACCTAATCGAGCCGAGTTTGGCCATCGCCGCCAAGAATTTGATCTTCATTCGGCCGCAGGTGCACCGTAGCCTGTGCAACAAGTTTGGCGATACGCCACGCTGAGCGACGCTGCCGCCGCGTGCGCTAATCGCCACCGACGGCTTGCGCATGCGTTCTCCGCAGCTGGGCAATGCCTGAAACGTGACTCGCCGCGCGCCTGGCTAAAGGGAGCACCGCACTCGCCTAGTCAGTGCGAGCTTCGCCAGGAGGATGAAACTCGGGTGGTTTTCTGTCTCGTGACTGCAGCGATCCTAACATTTGGGGGCTGTACTACATACGAGCATAAATGAGCGTTGTTGTAGCATTTATATTTATTACCAGGTTACCTATTAATTACAGAGTTTTTAATATGCAAGTGAACTTAAAAGTTGCAGTTCGAGATTGCGATAATACGAGCGCCACCGGGGGTAGAAAACGGGAAACGCACCTCTTTACTTCGCTCAGCTGAAAAGGGGCGTTTCTTTTTGCGCTTAGCGGTATGCTACCATCCAAGGTGTTCCGAGAGCCGTTTTTACCGCCGTAAAGTTCATTTCATTGAAACGGACGCATGGCGGCGGCCGCTTTTCTGATGGAGGCGAAAAGCAAAAACGCCCGTGTGTACGAGATTTCGGCGCACGTTAAAGATCCCCAGGTGGTCAAAATTAATCCGGAGCCCTCCACTACGGCGCGCCTCATCGCCTGCGCTGCGTCGGCGCGTTAAACCATACAATCAATCAATCAAACGGACGCATGAATGGATTCGCGCCGCCATCACAAATCGTTCTGTACTGAGTGGTGTCAAAATTCTTCACCCCAGGCCACATAAAATTCTTTTGAATCCCGATGGACAAAAAGTACGATCTGCATGCTGCTCGTTTTGCTTATCTACGCTTGCACGAGATAGCAGGATGCGGTTGCAGTAGTAACTTTATATTTTAGGTGAGCATTCACGTGCAATAAATATTTAATACATTCTGATTGTCTTCTTTCAATCGTGAATTATGCACGTTTTTTTCGGCAGAGCATCTGGTTATTAATGTAATGTCTACATTAGCTACACACGTTTCGTTATACGTGCTTTATTGATTTAATGCGCTTCGATCGTGTGTTTTGCATTTTACCCCCAAGTGAATGCACGGTATGCAGCAAAATGTCTATGAGGCAACATATTTCAATAACTAATAGAACAGTTTGAGTTTATCTGCACTCTTTTTATTATCTTTTGGTTGCCTGCGTTTAGTTTGTTTTTCTAGTATGCGTCGTTATTATTATTATTGTTATATTAACATTGTGATTGTTTTAATCATTATCACTAATATTGTTATCGTTATTGTTATGAGCCTATTTATGTCTACAGCTAGAGAAGGCATCTTCCATACACTTATGGCTCAAAGGGTGGGTCCGTAGGATTATATCGTGTTGTTAGCTCTATGCTAACTCAGTAGTGGCTACATCAATTATTTTATTTCGTTTTAATTGTGTGTTCGTCATTTTCGTTTCACGTGAATCAATGGAACATATCAGAATGCATTTGTAGCAATAAATATACAAATTAAGCAATTACAGTATATGTTTATAATACAATCATAACTATAAACCCGCTACTTATATTTGATAATTTACGCTTCAGTTCCGCGCTTCGAATTTCAGCTTTACGTACAAGAGAGATATATTCACAAGAACGCAGTTACAGCTATAAGCCAATAAATATTTAGACAATGCAGGCTTAACTTTTGCTGGTAATTTATTAGAGTTTTTAAATAAGGTTTTTTAACCGGTTTACTGAAGGGCCGAGAAATACTTGAGGAATACATAGTGCGTCAAAGTATATATGCATGAATAATTTCTCAGCGATTCTGGTGTGGGATGGCTGCTTTTGCCTGCAGAAATGTATTTTGGATTAGGAGGAAAAGTGGGTCGTTGCCACCGAACATTTTGATCGCACGAGTAGAAACATGTAGAAATGTGGTGGGCTGCGCAACAGGAACAAGGTCGTGTGCTGGCTACGTGAATATCTTCCACTCGCTCAATTTAACTTGCAGGTGCGTCCCAATTGAATATGGCGCTAAATTGCCCCCCCCCCCCCACTCGACTTTGCAGTCCTCATCAAGATGGCGTCTCCCAGTGCATGTCTGCAACGCGCCGCGACGTTTTTAGTACCACCCCCGAACACCAGGGGTTTGTCCGGTGCTGCGAGTGAATATCGCGTCCCATCACTACCCTGGCTTCGCAATGGGTGAGAGCGAGCCGGGGCCGCCTTTTCTAAGAGCTGCGGGGGAGCGCGAGGCTTTGAGCCATCTTCGGCAAGCGGCGCCTGACCTACGGGCGGATATCGCCCGCCGAGCGGCTTCAGTGGCGGGGTCCAGAATACGAAGCCCGCAATTCCTGCGTACAAGACGGAGGAAGAGACTAATGATGGGTGTATATCTGAGTGTAACCATTTCACTTACATAAAAGGTTAACCAAGCGAAACCAAGACTGCACCAGGGTAAATCAAGCTTTCGTTTTGCATATCGAAGGTTCGCTGAGCTAAGACGTGGCCAGTTTTGTTTTACTAACGGGGGATCCTTACAACTTCGTATGAATGTAAAGACGAAAGCCTAATTGTAGGGTTGAACGCGCCGATGCAACCCAGGCGATGAGGCGCGCTGTAGTGGAAGGCTCCGGATTAATTTTCACCAACTGGGGATCTTTAACGTGCGCGGAAATCTCGTCCACCGGAATCGTTTTTCTTTTCTCCTTCATCAAAAAAGCAACCACCGCGACAGGAATCGAACCCGCGTACCGATTCTGAGCAGCACAACTCCTTAGCCACTGAGTCACAACGGTCGGTGAAAGCCTAGTTGAACTCTTCAGTCGACTGTTGAACGTAATTGAAACTTTGCAGCCCCGCCCTTTAGCATTTGACCAGCTTCCATTACTCAACATCTCGATGCTCCTTCTGCTCGTTCAAGCATTGCTAGGCGCCTCCCGTTCGCCCCAGCAATACCTTTACATCTCAAGGCGGCTGCCAATGTGCACCCTTTTCTGCCACTGTTTCTCTTTCCGCGAGCGTGCTCTGGCTTTCTATGCAGTTTTGTGCACTTCGAAACAGGTTTCGAAGTGCACAACGCTTCGAAGTGTGGGACTACAACGCTTGGGAAGTTCACCCGGCTTGCACGGGAAATCGCCCCTATGGAATGGGGCGGCTGCAAAAACGCAGGAACTTTTTTTTTTTTTTGGCGTTGTAGACTGCCGACTTATCTTTCTGTATTTACCCAACGAGCCCCTCATTTTCTTACTATATTATTCTGCGAAAGCCTAGCGAGGATCTCGATTCTGGCAGCCTTGATGCCTTGGTAGCATAAGAGGGCGTCCCACCAGTTACCCGCTCATGACAGGCTGTAGACGTTCTATTCACGCCCCAGGGGTTGAAAAGAAGGTCCCCTTCTCCCCGTGTAGCCTGAGTGGCGCTGGCTACCACCCTCAAGCGTCAGATACACTTCTAGTAAATATAAATAGCCCAGAAAGTGAAGGAGAACACAGTCGCCCAGATTGCCGAATTGGTAAGGCATTCGAGATCTAATCGAAAGGCGTGGGTTCGGTCCCCACTCTGGGCGCGTGTTTTTCTTTCTTTCTTTCTTCCTTACTTATATTTCAAACATGTTAACGTCACTATCCATAGTATAAAAAAGAGCCTAACACACAGCTATGCTTCCTTTGGCGTTGTAGACTGTCGACCTATCTTTCGGTATTTCCTCAACCGAAGCTACGTGTATACAGTTGTGATGGATTGTTGGTTGTACTAACCGCTACGGAAACTTCAGGGACCCTTCTATGGTTTGCTATGCAAACCTAATTGGTATGGGCAGATCCGGCCCTGTATGGCTGTATTCATTCGCCATGAGAACAAACATTAGTGTTAACGTTAAATTCCTCCGGTCTGAATCACAACGGTTTCCGCACTGGGAACGACTTTTTTGCTCTTCCAGACTGAACGGCGGCGACCTGGATATTTTTGTTTTAACAGAGGGCCACTTCCGTACGAGTTCAATTACTTCAGTGTGGTCGTTGAAACGTTTTGGCAGTTTACAACAACTATCACCAAACAAAATTGGGGTCTCTAAATTTAAATATTGAAAGCAAACATTAACAACCGCCGTTAGTCACAAAAAATTCAAAAACACAAAAAAAAATATCAGAAATCAAGTCACAGAAACCAAAAAAATTGGATCTTATTCACGGTGTGAAGGTTATTGGGGACAAAGCTTTAAACGACGCCCACAACAATTGCCCATGTCGACGTAACTTGAATTTACACACGTGGCTATACCAAAAAATGAAACCGGTGTTTCTACCAGCCGTTACCTTGAATTTGCGGGGGCGGATCCCGAACGACTAACGTCGGCCCCCGCCGGGCTAGAGAGGCTGACGCCACCGCTGTAGCCCGGCCGGCGTCCGGAGAGAAAAACGGCGGGGTAAATTTTTCGGAGAATGAGACACCGGAACCTAGCCATCCTGATGTTATACATCGGGGCTAGTCCAACGCGCGACACAAGCGCAGACACCGAAACATTCCGCATGTGAGCTTTGTGATTAAATTTATGCCGATTTAAACAAGTTATTTTGGTAAGATTGAGAATTGGGAGAAAGCTGAGGAAACTTTTAAAATCGCTATTGATCAGGATCAGTTGCTCCTTCAGACTTTTGTAATTCCTCTAAAAACACAACCGAATCAGTTTTCATCAATTTAGAAAATGGAGCCTTATTCATGGCAAGCAGTGGGCAGATGGTTTCTCTAGCCGCCAGGTATCTGCCTGTGGTCTCTAAAACTTGTTTCGCCCTTCAAACTAATCATTAACGTATCGTTAACGTATGACCACTTTGTTGCATCGGGTTCAAATTAGCCAGTAGGTGCTGTTGAACAAGTTAATCAAGCCGTGCGAAGGAAGCACGCAGTGGACGCGAAGCTGCGCCAGAACAGGACCAAAACAACTGTCACTAAAGCAGAAGACAAAGCAGCACCACCCACAATCCCGCCGGTGAGCAGGCATCTCCGCTTGAGGAACGCTGGGTAAATTCGCCACGCCATCCACGCCATCCACGCCATCTACCCCTCCCCTCCCCCTCTCCCCCCTCTGCACCCGCCGTGTTCGGAGTTTATTCTCCCGGACGCCGCGAAATAACTGTTTTCTGGTAGAGGTAGAATTCTTTGCTTTAAAAAAAGGTAAATTAATCATAGCCCTTTATGCAGGTGTTTGTTCACAGAAATGAACAAAGCGAGACTGAAAAACAACTGACGAAATTGCAGTCATTTAATCAACAACAACAAAAAAATGTCGCTGTTGTGGTGCAAGCGTTGAATGTGACCCAGACAAAACATGGTTAGTGAAAGGAGCAGCGGCGTAATAAGTTTTACTCGTGACCATTATAAAAATTTCTGCCGTTTCTTTTTATATTTTTGTGCGTTTTGCTGGAACCCATAACTTGTGACACGTTTTTTAATTCAGCGCAGTTTGTTTTTTCATACGTGGGTGTAAAAACATAAAAAACAAAGATAAAACGCGACCACAGCATTCGGATCACACTACACTTTTTTACAGCCTTTTAGCCAAAAAGGGTGTAGCATAGGTGGAAAAAGGGTGTTGGGAGGCCTTTACACCCTTTTTCTTGAGTCTCTACACCCTTTTCCTAGCTCTACGCCCTTTTTGTTTAAAAAAAAAGGGCGTTGATCAACTTCAACACCCTTTGTTTTTCTTAGGGTGTTGAAAGGGTGTGGAAAAGGTGTTCAGCTCTTTATTGATGAAGGCCATGTTCGCATGCATAATAGCACTGTAAAGAAGAAGACATCCCCTCATATACTCCTCTACTCGCAAGAAATTTCCAAACGTAAAAAAAAATAATTGCTCTTATGCAATGATCACTCGTTTTCTTATTCGGTGCACCACATGCCCCAAGTTTAGCTTTGGCACGTGAAACACCAATTTGAACCTTCAAAATTAAGAAGACTGTCGTCGTGTGGCGAAAAGGATATTTACCAACTGCAACACGCTTGGCTTTCTGTAGGTTGTTGAAACGGTGTGAAATAGGTGTTCAGTTGCAAAAAAAGAACAGTGGAGCTGGGGGTCGACCTAGTTTCTTCCGGTGTTGCTAAGTTTTGTTATGTTTGCTAAGCTTTACAATGTTCTTGCTAAGCCAGGATGACCGCTCAGGGATGAGGCCAAATATAACCGGATTTTACAAGGATGTTAAATTGTGCCCCCCTTCCCCCCTCCCCATTTCCAGGAGATCCAAGAGGGAAACAAGGTAGGTCGGCCCCCAGCGTTGCTGTTTCTCCAGCCTTGCACCACTATTGCAAGCTGCATGAATTTTTTTACCTTTTAGACTCGAAAAAAGACTAGTACCTTTGAAATGGTACAGTAAGAGGTGCGGATACGCATACGCCCCTTGTGCTCACACTCTAACAAGCTCAAAAGCCGACTTCACTGTTATGACACCCTATCTGCGGTGGTGCACCCTTTACAGGTGCCCCAGTTCTTTTTCTTTGTATTTTTTTGCTAATGCCATGCCACCGAAACTACCTCCTGAAGCTTAAAGAGCTTCACTGGTATTAAATTATGCCAATTCATATTGCTGTAAACATCGTAAGGTACAACACCCGCCCCCCCCCCCCCCCCACCCGCTTGTAGCGAATGTTCCGTCCACCGTGTAAACAGGTACAAAATGCCGCCAAAATTGGAGGTCTCTCCACCTTTTTTCTTCGTTGGCGGTCTTTTCTTACACCCTTTTTTCTTTACGCCCTTGTTCTTAGTTTCGAACACCCTAATTTGTAGCTTTACACCCTTCTGGGAAAAAGGGTGTTGAATTAATGAACACCTTTTTGAAGGGTGTTGAGATGGCGGAGAAGATATGTATGGTATTTAATAAAATTCTATAAGTTACGGATCAGAAAAACTACCGCGTAATTAAAAAGTTTTTGCAAATCCTCGTGTTGATTTGTATTTTCTCGTAGTAAAATCCATACTTCCAAAATTAGCGCTAAAATATCAGTTTTTTGCGATAAGCCCACCGACTCCATCTGGGGGCTTTCCTCTGCTGGGTATAAAAGCAAGAACAGCACATGTATTGCTAAGTAAGTATGCACTCCCTGTACCGCTTGCATCCCGTGTTCCAACTGTAACTTGTACGTATTGGCTGTTTGTGTTGAATGCGGCGCGCTCCGCACTTTGACATTGCCTGTGCGCATGCCATCACCTCAAAAAAAGGGTGTGAGACTCGACACCCTTTTTTAGGGTGTTAAGCATCCTCAACACCCTTTTAAAGGTGTTGAGCTCAACACCCTTTTTTCATCCATGCACCCTTCTTTTGCCAAAACACCTTTTAAGGGTGTTAGCCATGGGACAAGATTTTTACACCCTTTCGGCCAAAAAGGGTGTAAAAAATTTTAGTGTGATGTTAAACAAGAGGCAGCTCTTTGACATCTTGTCCCTTTTTTGTTTAGCCGTGCAGTAATGTTCTCAGATAATGAACCAACTAGACAGCAACTAACTTATATTGCAGGCATAACGCATTGGTTCCAACATAAAACAATAACGTGTCAGTAGTCATGCGGTGTTTAGTCTTTGATCACGTCCCTGTGTGGCTATTGAAAACATATTGTAGTTAAATTGGCCACGTTTCTTGCATAAGTAATGAGGTTACGTGGCATCGTCACGTGAGCAAAGCCTTTTTTTCACTTTTGAGTAAATCTTTAAAGTAGCAACGAACTTCGTTTTTTTATCGTGCACGACGTCGTTTCTTCACCAACTGCAAATGCCATACCGCAGCATGCTTCAATTGGCCGTGCGCTGCAGCTTTGGCTGAACAATTAATTACAATATGTCCATTACGATTTGCCAAACTGCGCGTAGAGAGTACCATGGCAGTAAAATTTGCTTTGTATACTACGACGGCTACAAGAGGGAATTAACTTTCACTTTCATTTAGACATTGCAGCTTGGTGCATTGAGCGTCGTCTGAAGTTCGCACTTACTAACTATGTGCGCAAATCATATACGCTGCATGCATCGTAAAGGTGGTCCCCATACTCATGATTTTCGGAAATGAAAAAGATCTCGCGGTTACTCTAGCTTTGGAAACCGCAACGCACAAGAACGGAAAGCCTAGAAGAAGTACGCCGTGCTGACCGCCCTCGGCATTCCAGTGACGAGTGGTCTGCCACTGGCGGTGCTGTTCCCTAAATAGATGGTGATGCCAAAGAATGCCAACCATCCCTATACGGTCCACCACAAGCTGAACACGCTTTGAGCACGACACAAGCAAATAACACCAAAAAGCATGTCGTGTGGAAAAGAAGTGTGACTGTGGAGATGCACGATAGAAGTGGCTGAACTGACAAATTGAAATCTTGTAATATTCAGGGTGATTCTAATCTTGATAATCTGATCTCTCAGTGCTGACACAATGTGTGGAGGTAGAGAAATGCTGTAGGTCTCAATGATATTACTTTGCCTACCGCAATAAACATCTCCCCCCCTGAAAGAAAAGCATCGTTGCATGACTTGTGAATGGTCCCTCCCTTACTAGTCACAGGAATACATTGTTTTTATTTACCACCCCCGCTGTTTTAGGTCGTGCAATTATTCCGCTGTAGACCTTGCGTGACGCAGTAGTAGGAACACGTTGCCAGGGTCACCGGCGGCCTTTCAGATACCGGTTCGAAGGCCTTGATAGAGGGCTCAGTGGTCTGGCAGTTGCGGGTCTCCCTCCCTCCGTCTAGAAGAGGGAGGGGCAGGGAGCCTTGTGCCGCTGTCGTTTAGCTACTGATTACTTTGCGCAAAGCGTGCAATTAGCACGGCAACCGCGCTGCCGCTCTCGGGTGAGCGCCCGTTGACGGTCAACCTTACCATCGCCTCCTTTACTACTACGTAATAAAGGAGGCGATGACCTTACACAACAGAACTTCAGCTCCGCCGCTTCAACAGATTTCACAGTGGGCGGAACTGGGTTTAATTTTTGCATTGTGCTTTGTTGATGTAGAGGCGATTTCAGAGAGAAGCACGCAGCTTCATAACCGTTTTTATGCGTATTTCCAGTTGGCGAGACAGTACCACACGGGTGCAGTACTCTGAAGAAAAAAAAGTAAACTTCCTGCTTCTTTCTTACCACTCGGTACTTTTTTGTTACCATGCATTTCCTTCCTATTTGAGAGCACTGTGTACTACTTTCTTCTTTGTTTGTTAAAGGAGCCATGAAGAGAAAATGCAAGTTTGTTTTAATCGAAAGATTTCGTGTTTTATAGTGCCCCCAGCGCTTGTCCGGATACACACGATGATTTATTAACTGAGAAATTAAACAATTTAGGTTTAAATTTTCATTTTCCCGCTAAATCGTTTGTTTTCGGGGTCTGCAATGACATCACAGTAACCGACCGCTCTGCGGCCTAGAGTACCTTCATTCACGCATCCGCCGTACAGGGCAGAGACACGTATACGCTGTCGCCGACATTTTGGGTCGCTTGCTCGCCGCCGAAGCGAGTCATTGTGTCAAAACCGCGCTAAAATTATCGCCGCAACGCGGTTTACTGAAGAAGTTTGAATCGTATTGTCTGTTTCGCGTTGCTAGGTCTCGTGGGAAACGAAAAGAACAACGCGTTGAGCACGTTGGCCCAATTGGGCCGGCACGGGACCGTTCAAAGGTTGTCTCCACCCTGTACAGCGGTGTTGGTTTGTTCCCGCGTTTCTTTACCTTACCCGAACCTAGATGGCGCCACTATGCCGTGCCAAGCGTTTGGTTTGTTTTTGCCCGTATTTAAACCTGGCTTGTTTTTGTTCCGGGAGAAAATATCGGTTCCCTGAAACAGTGCTCGCTCGACAAATGTGGTCACGTAAGACACCGTTGCTTGCGTCAATCGGCCAGTGTCGTCTGAGACAACCCGAAGCCCCGTAGTGCTGTGCAGCGAAACCAAGCATGCTGTGCGCAGTACGAACAGCAGAACGCATCAGTACTTCTATGTTTACATGTGTTTTCGTAACTTCCACTGTTTGTCCCATCATTCTTATTGCTTTGTAAAGAATGTGCCCTAAATTTAAGCGCAAATCGCTCGTTCGGCTAGTTTGTAAGCTCTACCTAATTTGCGTCTGCTTGTGCCGGCCTCCGCCAATCGCAGAGCTTGCTCGAATGACATCATAGGTTCTGTTGAGGGAAATGAGCTGGTGGGTCGCATGGCCATTCCCTTTTTTCCTAATTATTTAGCTTATTTGAGCGAAGTTTACGTTAAAAGTGGTCTGAGTATGATTCTAACGAGGCAATCTTCTGAATGAACCAAACTTGTGTTTTCTCTTCATGGCTCCTTTAAGCCTTCAGTCTCCTCCACTCTCCTTATCCCTATTGTACTGTTACGTCCTTTGTATGTGGTATACGTTTATTGCTTCCTGTTTCACCTGTTTCTGCTTTTTCACCTATACCATGGTCCGTAATTAAAAAAGGAACCCCAGTAAGAGATAATGGCGTAATTAAAAAAGACGCTCCCGAGCTTTGAAGACCTGAAAAGATATTCTTGGGAGCTGTCACTGGGCGCTACTGAAATGTGTTATAATCTGAGTGGTGAAATACTCTGTTATTTCGGGCTTCCCTTTCCACACCACGCCATTTTTGTTGTAATCGCACTGTGCACCCTGTCAGCTTTGCCATCGTTGTCGTGGCCATATTTTCTATTTTTAGACACTCTATCTGCTCTACCTTTGTTCTCGGTTTTCGTTTTAAACAAATGGCAAACATTTACTTCCTAGGCAATTGCAGAAAATGAATGAAATTTTTTTGGTGGAAGAAAACTTTTACGGTCAGTAATCAGGGAGTCAAACTCTTCTCTTTTCGCAGATCAGTTGAATGAACGAGACGAAGTTCAGATAAGACGAACCAGAGATATGCACGTCACAAAAAGGGCTGCTACTGAGAGAACACGCATTCGAGAACACAATACATTACCCTTAACACAGCTCCGACGCCTCCGCCTGCCCTCCTCATCATTTACCGTGGTAGGAGTTCAAAGTCGATGGGGCTCAATGACAGTTTTGGGAGGTTTTTTTTTTGTTGTTCCTCAGTCATCGTCGCTAGGTCATTGCCACTTGTAAATCCAAAGTTCCACTGTAACGATGAGAAAGAAATCTCCGCAGACAGTGTGGAAGTAGAGAAAAAACTATGCCCCTGGAAATGTTGAAATCGGCATTTTACTCGCACAATAGACAGGGAGTGAAAGAAAATGCCTGATTGCCCCTTTTTCTCTATATCAGCTTTGTTGAAAACCACACACAAAAAATCACGCACGCACGCACACACTCACCCATCGTATCCCCTGTACACAAACAAAATATTAAAAACTTCTGGGCACCTGGGCGAGGGGAGTGCTTCAAATACCTCGAGCCAACGACTGTACAGATGTATCTCAATTGCGTCAAACATTGAGCCTAACCTAACGCAATGCATTTATAATTAGTCTTCAGTTGGAAAACATTCCGCCACCTTCCCACGATGGGAACCCTGGGTTGATGCAAGGCATCTCACGGGGATTCAATTCGCGTTTCCGTTATGTTCGTTACCTTAATGTGGTTGAAGTTTAGTGAACCTTAAATGATGCTCAATTACACGTAGAGTTCTATGTACGTAAAGACCGTCGTCATGGGGAGATTCAACGGAGCCGTCGTCGTGAAGCAAAGCACGAGCAAAGTCAAGCGGAGTCGAGCAACTGTGTCAAGCGAAAGCTCGCGCTTAACTGAACGGGCGCCTAGCGCTCACCGCTTTATATGCGCCCTTGAAGGACACGAGACAGCGGAGGAAAGTTGCGCATGCGCACACATAAGCGCGCCGGAGCGCTTGCGAACCTAGGCGAACCACGCAAGCTGTTGTTATGATAATGAGCCGGAGAGAGCGCATAACGCACAGCTGTCGCAGAGAACAACGGAGGAGTGTTTGCGAATGCGCAATGATGAGTGCGGACTACGCCGGTCAACGTGGGACAGGCCGAGTGTAAGAGATAACTTGCATCTAAAAATGAACATGTCCCTATGCCAAAGCAATTGCGGGATCCGGAACTTCTCAGGCCACTTTTCCAAACCTGCTGACAGCCCTCTATTCCGTGTTTTCACTGCAAGATGGTTAAACTTAGCTACGGTGTCCGTATCCACGTTCGTGAAAGATCGCAGCAGGCGACGGGGTTGACGCGGCTTCTTCGAACTGTGTCGCTGTGATTGTGTTCCGCTTTGTAAAATAAAGGCATGAGCAAATATTATTGGCCGCTTATAAACTGGTGCGCATCGGCCGGAAAATATGCGGTGCGAAGCCACGTGAACGACGTGAGCGCCACAATACTAATTATTGGGCCTTACAACTGCTACTATTGGCGTTGAAACATTCAAAAACGCAAACTGCTTCAAGGCCCTTTCATTACTGGTAATTAAAACACAGGGCGTCGATGAAGGCTGAAGATGGAGGCGCAATAGTTTGAAGCTGAGAGGAACTCGCGCGAGTAGACTTTTGTAAGTAAATGATGATGATGATTGTTGGTGTTTAATGGCGCAAGGCCGACGAGGGCAAAGAGTGCCAGAGAAGTTATTTAATGAAAAGAAGTGATTACCACAAAAGGTAGGTATAAAATGTGTAAACTGGCCATAATAAGATCAATAAAGATAATGGTGATGGCTGGTGTATAGGGCCAGATTTGATTATGCATGATAGGAAATGAGGTTTAAAAACTTAACATCGGACAAATATTTAAAAACGCGTTTCACAGAAACCATGGCATCGTCACCTAGAAACAGCGATGGGTGTAGGGGAATATGTTGTCTGTAGAGTTCTCTGAAGTGTTTGTGTCGTGTTGTGTCAAGTGCCTTGCATTGTATGAGTATGTGGACTACGGATAGGCCCTCCCCACACCTGCTACACAGGGGTCTTGAAGATCCCGTGAGCAGGTGCGAGTGCGTTACATGCGTACGGCCTATCCGTAACCTAGCTAAGGTAACTTCAATGTGCCTGTTGTGTGAGTCAGTAGTGTATTGTCCCAAGTGTGGTTTTAATACGTGTAGCTTGTTGTCTGTCTGTTCGCTCCAGTCTGCTTGCCAAGTTTTACGGATTTGTTGTCTTATGTGTGGCTTGAGGTCTGTGTAAGGTAGTGTTGCCATGTCTACTGTGTTTCGGAGTGCAGCATTGGCGGCCATTTCATCCGTCACTTCATTACCGCCAATGCCAGAGTGGCCTGGCACCCAACACACAGTCACCCCAAGGTTTGAGGAATTAGCTACCCTAATTGTTTTGAAGGCAAGATTAATGACACGGTTTTTTGATGACTTTCCGGATGATAATGCACGGACGACGCTCAACGAATCTGTATAAATGACGGTTGTAGGAATATGATGTTCAACTATGTGACTTACAACCAGAAATATGCCATATGCTTCGCCGTAAAAATACTTGTATTAACATTCATTGTTCTACATGCTTCAAAATTGGGCCCATGCGCAGCACAAGACACTGGAGCGAAATTTGTAAATGCATCACTGAAAAACTCTGCAGCCCTGTAGTTATCCTGCATATACATAAAATGCTGCAAAATCCCACTTCTTGGTGTCCTGTTCTTACTGCATTTTAAGAACGTCAAGTCACATGCAGCAGGACGAAGGTGCCATGGAGCTACAAGTTCAGTGTGGGATGACTTGAATGTTCTCTAAAACGGAGACCTCATAAATAGTGACTTCGTCTCTCACTCTCTGCGAGTAGGGAAGAGGAATGGATGGGCCATTTAAAAAGAGCTGTGATGTGGATGTATCATTAAAAACCGGGTTAAAAGAATGGTTCTCCATTGATAAAATTTTAGAGGCATATAACAAGTCAACATAGGTTCTCTGGTGTGATAAGCACCATTTGTCACACTCTGCATAGAGACTCTGTACAGGGCTCGTACGGAATGCACCACAAGAGAGGCGAAGCCCCAAGTGGAGCACTGGGTCGAGCATTTTAAGTGCTGTTTTCGTGGCTGACCCATACACAACGCATCCATAGTCCGACCGTGACCCCACCAACGCGGCATGAAGTCGAAGCAAAAGTTGTTTGTCTGCACCGTATGATTGGTGAGATAAGACTTTAAGAATATTCATTGTTTTGAGGCATTTTTGTTTGAGTCGTTTTATGTGAGGGATGAATGTGAGTTTCTCGTCAAACACCACACCCAAAAACTTGTGTTCTCTTTTTACTGGAATCGAGTCACCAAAGAGTTTTACGTCGGGATCGGGCAGGATGCCCCGCCTTTTTGAGAATACAACTTAAGTACTTTTAGAAGGATTAGGTTTAAATCCATTTTCATCTGCCCAGCGGGAAAGTTTGTTTACCCCAAGCTGGACCTTACGTTCACAAATGGATATGTTACATGATTTGAAGGATATTTGAACGTCATCTACATACATCCAGCAGGATATGGTTGGCGGCAGTGCCCTTCGGAGAGAGTTCATCTTAACTATAAACAAGGTGCAGCTCAACACGCCACCTTGAGGCACGCCATTCTCCTGCACGTGAACGTTTGAAAGTGCCGAACCGACTCTGACACGATATGTTCGTTCAGACAGGTAACTGGAAATATTGTTCAGCATGTTACCTGCTACACCATAGGATTTTAGGTCTGCAAGAATGCCATAACGCCATGCCGTATTATAAGCTTTCTCGATATCAAAAAATACGGTCATGCAGTACTGTTTGTGTATAAAGGCATCCTTAATGTAAGATTCCAGTGCAGCTAATTGATCGTTTTTGGATCGCCCTGCCCGGAAGCCTGCCTGGCAGCTCTCGAGAAGACAATTGTACTCAAGAAAGTACACGAGCCTACGGTTTATCATCTTCTCGAGGAGCTTGCACAGGCAGCTTGTCAAAGCAATGGACCGGTAACTGGCAGGAGAGGAAGGGTCCGTCCCTTCTTTCAGGAAAGCCACTACTATGGCCTCCCTCCAAGAGCGAGGAATGTGCCCCGAAAGCCATATGCTATTGTGTAGATGTAGAAGTGTTTCAAGGGTGTCTGAGTGTAGGTGTTGTATCATGGTGTATGTGATTTTGACTGCACCTGGCGCTGAAGGCTTACATGTTGTCAGGGCTGCCTTCAGCTCATGAAATGAAAAAGGAGAATTGTAAGTAGTGTGCGACTTGTTGCTATCACGCAGTGACTTCTCCGCAGATGTTTTGTGTTTCATGAAAGTGCTTGTGCAGTGTGCTGAACTGGACACGTGTTGGAAATGTTGTGCAAGTGTGATAGCCTGGTCTTCCAGTGTGTCCCCTGTTGTACTAACCAAGGGCAGGCTGTGTGTCTGTTGTCCTTTTAGTTTGCGTACTCGTGTCCAGACTTTGCGACAGTCAGTGTAAGAGTTTATGGATGTTACGAATGAGCGCCAACTCTCTCGTTTTGTTTCACGGCTCACACGTTTTCCCATCGCCTTAGCCCTTTTGAACAATAAAAGGTTTCCCGACGTGGGGTACCGGCGCAGGATACCCCACGCCTTGTTCTGGGCCTCTCGGGCCCGCCTACAGTCCTCATTCCACCCCGGCCTCCTCGGGTTGCGCGGGGTACCAGAGGCGTGGGGAATGGACTTTTCGGCGGCGTCGATGATGTGCGCCGTAAGGAGTTATGTAGCTTCTTCAACGTGTAGGTGTCCTATAGATGTGTGGCGTAGTTTGGATGTCTCGGTAAATGTATTCCAGTTAGCTCGTGCTTTATTGAACCTATTAGGGGAAGATGGACTGCATGGGCCTTTACCTATGTATGTTAGTGAGGCGGGGAAGTGGTCACTGCCATATGGGTCAGTGCCCACACTCCACTCGAGAAGAGGAAAGAGAACTGCTGAGCCAATAGCCAAGTCAAGACAGGAGTATGTGTTGTGTCCTGTGTTATGGTATGTAGGCTGTTTATTGTTGAAAAGGCATGCTCCAGAGGATGAAAGAAACCTCTCTATCAGGCGACCCCGGGCATCTGTACGAGAAGAGCTCCAAAGAGAATTGTGCTCATTAAGGTCGCCCGTTAAGATATATGGTTCAGGCAGCTGGTCAACGAACGCCTCGAAGTCAGAGCTCAGAAGTGCAAGATCAGGAGGAATATAAATGGAGCATACCGTTGTCAACCTATTAAATATTATTCTTCGAATTGCTACAGCGTCAAGGACAGTGTTTAGAGTGACAGGGTGACAGGCTAAGGATTTCCGGGCAATTACGGCCACACCGCCAGAAGAGTGTGTGCAGCCATCCCTCTCCTTTCTGAAGACCATGTAACTATTCAAAAACTTTCTGTGCTTGGAATTAAGATGTGTTTCCTGAACACACATTACACTTGGCTGATTAGCATGCAGTATTTCGTATACATCGTCAAGATTTTTAAGAAGGCCTCTACAGTTGCATTGAATTATGTGTTCTCTTCCCATTATTTAGTGTGAGAGCTACTGGAGTGTGTGTTTGTTTATGTGTCGTCTTTCGGGGCTGTGACTCTCGCCTTTTTTGGCTTCTCGGGAGGCTTTGGCGTCGGGTCGCGTTCCTTGCGGTGCACCGCAGGCAAGAACGGCACGACGTCCATCTCATCGTCCGATGTCCTGGGTGTGCCCATCGAACCGGGCCCCCCGGACTTGGCCCCCTTTCGGGGAGCCTTCGTTTGACCCACCACCGCCGCAGGTGTCGGGGGCACCAGAAGTGGCACGGGAGGTGCGGTGGTGGTGGAAGCCGGTGCGGGGCCCGTGGTGTCCATGGCACTCTCCAACGCACTGGAGGACGGGGAGGCAGGGACGGGAGCGGCACCGGTCCCGACGGAAGAGGTTGCCACCACAACCGCCGCTGCCTCAGCAAGCGGCGTGGTGGCGGGTTGGGCTGCCAGATGCAACCCAGGGGGGGGGGGGCGGGATAGGGACCAGGTCCGACTCGCTGAACTGGGTCCCTGTGGAAACCAGACGCTGCTCCGCCCCCCGGCGAGCTGCGTCGGCGTACCTCCCTAGAGGGAAACAGGCGAACCTCTTCCACGCCTCTTGGAAGGTGATGTTTTCTGTTACCTTGAGATTGATTATTTTCTTTTCTATTTGGAACTTTTCGCATTTCCTGGAGTAGGCCGCATGTGTGCCCCTGCAGTTTGTACAAGTGAGGATGTCAGAATTACAGTTGTCAGTGGGGTGGTTGTTTTGCCGCGGCACACGTTGTTTTGCCGCGGCAAGAGGTGGTACTGTGCCCGAACCACTGGCACTTGAAGCAACGGCGCGGGTTTGGAATGTAAGGACGAATGGAGCATCGAATGAAGCCTGCGTTGATATGTCCAGGAAGTGAGGACCGGTTAAAGGTCAGGATAATATGTTTCGTGGGGATTATGTTATCATCCCTGCGCATCGTGAAGCGGCACACAGCTGTGACGCCCTGATCCTTTAAACCTTCAAGCAGGTCGGCATCTGTTTCTGTAAGGAGATCTGCCTCAGAAATCACACCCTGGGAGCTGTTGAGTCTCCGGTGGAGTGTGACCCTGATGTCCAGATTATGGATGCGGGTTTGTTCAAGAAGAGTGCGGGCTTGTTGTTCGGCATGGAGTTCTATAAGGATTTCTCCCATCGTAAGCTTTTAAGCTTCATACTTTCCACCTATTGTGTTTTGCAGGAATTTCGAAACCAGGAATACAGACAGGGAAGCGACAGGTCTTGCTGAGTCAGCTGACTATATCACAAGGAAACGAGCATAGTTATTCGCAGTTGTTGAAAAGGCAGTTGGTGGAAGAGGTGGGAATAAAACTTCGGTGCGGCCGCTTTTCAGGGACCGATCACGTTTGCAGGGGGGGTTTTGAAAATGCCATATAGCATAGTATAAAAGAAGGGAGACGGGGGTACTTTCTTCTTTGACCTTACCCTGGTAGTCAAAGAGGTCCTGGAGCTCCCTGCCTGGTAGACAGGCAGGGAGCCCATCGGCTGGAGCTTGACCAAGGCTCCGACGGCCACCGTTCGTGGTTTCTAACCCTCCACCTATAAACACATCGCCACGGTTGGATCCAGCTTATGTTTGGGGGCTCGGGGTCCGTGGTATTGCCAGTACCGTCACCAAGATGGCTCAAGGTGCCCCGTGCGGTAAATTCGCATCAGTAGTGACCTTTTCATTGCAGGTACGGGTGGTATTGTATTGGTGTTTAAATGCGTTTTAAGGAGTGGTTTGGACAATTAGGACTACCTTATTTCGATTTGGATGGTACTGACAGTGCTGTGTAGCTAGTTAAGCGTTCAGTTCTACCAGATAAATTCCAGCGAGATAGCTCTTTTTTATTGTAATGTGCAGCGATATATCACTTTTAGCATACATTCTTTTGAGGTCAGCCTTACGAATGCGTGTGCTTTTTTTCTTATACGTGTGTCGTGCTGAAGTGGAGCCATTCAGGTTTTTAATACTTGAATACCATGTTTTCGGTGTCTTAACACAATCGCTCCCAATACTGTTCCATTAAAATCAGAAATCAAAAAAGATTTATGGTGCGAAATACAAATGACATGTGCAAGATATAAAGAAAGAGGTCCCACAGTCAGAGACAGTAAAGGGAGCTCTTGTACAATGCAGAAGTTAGAGTAATTGCGATGTGCATAGCAGAGAGACAGACTTCATTAAATTGCAATCGAGACATATGAAGTATGAATATACGCTTGTAATCTCATAGAAACAAATTAACAATTGAAAACCAGAAAAAACCATGGTTATTACAAAAGAAGTGATTACAGAACGCCACTCACCATCAACAACCAACAATTAGGAACAAAAAAAGGCTAGCTACTTGACATGGTATAATTTCTTAACTCCGCTTTAATTACATTTGAACAGCCATTAGGATTGCGCGGAACGACGACACAAAGAGGAGACAACAGGTCTCCTGTTGTCTGTTGTCTGTTGGACAGGAGACAACAGGTCTCCTGTTCTGTTGTCTTCTCTTCGTGTCGTCGTTCCGCGCAATCCTCATGGCTGTTCAAGTATCAGACCACCTAGCCCGTCAACAAATCGTGCTGAACTTAATTACATTGAGGGAACGGGATGCTTTAATGCCAAAAGTTAAGCAATTCCAAAAAGAAATTCCAGAAAAATAATGGTTTGCTTGCTGTAATTAGTGTGAACTTTTGGCAACAGAAAGTTATTTTATAAGGAAACATTGTGACATTGCTATTTGAAACTGTCAAATTTAGGTGCGGAAGTTGATTGTTTGTAATTTTACAAATATAAATACCAAGGTTATATTTAAAATGTTCGGTAACAGTTAATATATTGTTTTCGTGAAGTAATGATGTAGCGTTAGTGAGAAATGTCTTGACGGGGCAATTCTTCTTGTTTGGTTTTGAATTTTCTGAACTAAAGTAAGGTGAGTGGTGTATGTGTTACCCCATGAATTAATACAGTAAGAAATGTGTGAATGAATAAAAAAAATACAGTGATATTAGTGTTGAGGTATTGAAATAAGGGCGAGAAATCATCAGTATTCTAACGCCATATATAATTTGTTTCCTAATATATGCAATGTGTCGGTGGTATTTCATGTTACTTACGAGTTCAACACTTAGGAATCTACAGCATTCGCTTACAGGGAGGTCATTGAGAGCGATTCTAACCTATTGCCTCAGTTTTAGATAAAGAGAGTGATTTTAACCTATTGCGATTGAGAGAGATTTCAACCTATTGCATCCGTTTTATATTAGAGGGACGCGGAAAAGACGCTTAGTACTCCGATTAACAAGCAATAAAGCAATGGTCAGCACTCATACATGATTTTGAGGTAAAATAAACTCAGCCCACTTAATATTGCGTCATCTGAACAGGTACAAACTTTTTCCATGCTCACAGGCGCAGAGAAAACTACAGCGGCAGAGATGCGGCCACCGACAGCCCACGCGGAGCACACCACGCACGGCAGGTTTCACGGAGGAACCAATATTTTCCCACCAACTTTCCATAAAGGAGAAAAAGTTGTTCGCGCAAATACGCTAATGTCCGCGCTTGAGCCATAACAGCGTGCAGCGGAAGTCTGCTTACCATAATATTCGGTGGGGCATACACCGTTACTCCGCCGATGAGCAGCCCGTTCTACCCGGTTCAAGCTGATCTGTTTTCTAGGGAGGCCCAATGTTTGACAAGTTTGTTTTAGGCAACCATCGAGATAGGCACTGAAGCCCACTAAGTATCAGTAAAAAATACGCCAGTCTTTTGCCTGCAACACTAAAAGAAGAGGAGGAAACGGCCGCTCAAGCACAGTGGTGCCACCGCCAGCCGCGTTACGATGCAAGGAGTCCGTAAACTGCCCTACTTGACGAGACCACGTAAGGGAGCAAAATAAAATGATGGTCTGTTAGCGAAAAAAGAAACCTTCAGGCGCTATAAGCAACAAATCTTGCTCTCGGTTTTTGCATTCTCAGTTCACTACGCATGGATTATGCACTCAGTCAAGGATTACGCACCGTGGCAAGCCTTGTTCCAGTTTTTATGCCTACGTCTTAACATAGTGTTATATCGAATAAATTTGATTTTGCATTTTACTTCCAAGTAAGCTTGTGTTTGCTTTAAGCAGGAAAACCTAGCATGAAGATACTTAGGCGTAATTTAACCGTATGACGTAATCGTTCGTTCTACGCGCAGTCAGGAGCAATGGATGTTTTTGAATAGGTATCACTACATATTGTCAGGTAATTCTGATTCAAACACATCACTATGAGTTTGCAATTACAATCAACGAGGAAGTAGAGCTCTAGCACACGCAATGCATAGGGGCTTCCTGGTAGTTAGACCCTCTTTGCCAAGGTTTGTTTTCCTTTATTCTAGATAAAAAGACAAGTAGAAGAAACGAATACGCCGTAGTGGAGGAAGCTAAACAATAGGCGTTTTCAGGCTTGAAATTAATCGTTTGCTTCAGAATTAAACAGGAAAATCGAGCTTAGTGCTCGCGACAAAGGTTTCGTTATGGAAAGCTGAATTGGCGATTTCGTCGGAAGAGCTAGAGGAACATTTGTCGAAGCTCACCCCTTAAACCTAAAGCAGTGTATACGTAGCATGCAGAAATGGAACGAAAGCTGGTTTCTGACATGGAGTACAAATCTCTAGGAACGATGCCGACTAAGGGAGCGGGCTGTGCAATGAAAAACCACTAAAATATTTTTCTGCAGCACACGCGGTGTGTTTAGTGTGACTGCACAAATGCCAGAAACATAGCCGTTGAACAGTCTTTTGGTTAAATAGGGATTATTACATGCATTTATGTTGCAGTTCTTTGTCCATCAGAAAGTTCCGTATACACTTCATATCCCGTCAGTCGAAATTTTTACTGCCGACTTTGTTTACATTTCTGTTCACCTCACAAACCTTCATTCATTTATTCTTGGCAATAATTGCACTTCCCAGTATAACTAAAAATTCCCTCAATGTAACAACAGTGTAAACCCAAAGGAAGTACGTTATACATACATAATCCCCGGTTGCGTCTGAGCAACCTGTTTACACTTTGAGCTGCTGAATATAAGATTGGGACTTAAATCTTTAGGCGCTGTGTTCATTACCCAAAATAGACCAGAAAACCCAGGCATACAGGAAAAGACACCGGTGTGGTCATAGTGCTATTGCAATGTATTTACCAGCACAATCAAGTTTGTAGTTTGTACATCTCAAAATTTTTTTAAGTCCCATTTTTTTAAGTAGCATATATGTGCATGTATTACAAATCGTACTGCAGAACGTAAACTCCCAACGCCTTTTCTCGCGGTGAATCAAAAGCAAGGGTATTCCTCGAGTAGGAGGAGAGGCTCCACTTGAAGAAGTATAGTGGTGACCGGTGACGAATCAAGGAGCTTAGAGGGTGTTCCCTCAATAGGAAAAAGTTTACCATCACGCCAAAAAGCCGAACAAAAACACCAACAAGATGTGCCTGCTGAACACAAATGCCACGATGCTGTCCTTCGCAGCCCCATACGGTAAAAAAAACGACGGCCCACTAATAGGCTGACATGTCAGCCCAATGCGCGTTTGCCACAGTGGCGGGTCCGTAATCGTATACGAGTTCTGCAACTAGGTCGTGCTCTGACGTTAAGCCGATTCTTTGCACGCCCCAGCTTCCTAACAATTCGCATTCGTCTAGTTTGGTTCCTTGGACCTGATGCCTCTTTATTAGGGCAACTAATTGTAGATTCTAAGTACGAGTACCATCGGAAATAACCCAAGCAAGGCCAAGCTTTTGGTGGGAAGCCCAAATCCACAAACTACATTTTATGCACGAAACTTTCATTTTTTAAGTTTCCGCCCTATATGTGGGAGGTACAAAGATTGTGCTCGGGATGGCTCAATAGTGTATTTCCTGTCACTGAGTATTTATAACTTGCCAAATTATCAGGTCTGGCCCTGATTGGCAGTTGAAATATTTTATAGGGTGTCGTGGCCCAGTTAATGTTCATGGCACTGTGAAAACTAAAGAGATTACTGCCCGCCGCGGTGGCTCAGTGGTTAAGGCGTTGCGCTGCTTAGCACGAGGTCGCGGGTTCGGTTCCCGGCCGCGGAGGCCGCTTTTCTGATGGAGGCGAAAAGCAAAAAAGCCGGTGTGTACGAGGTTTTTTCGCACGTTAAAGATCCCCAGGTGGTCGAAATAACCCGGAGCCCTCCACTACGGCGCGCCTCATTGCCTGCGTTGCGTCGGCGCGTTAAGCCCTACAATCAATCAGTTAAGTCAATTAGAGAACCTTGAGAGTTCTAACGAAGGCGTCCAACGAATATCAAAAACTCTGTCAGCAACCAGAACAAATCACCTGAAATGGGCAATTATTCAGACCGGGAGTGTCAAGCAGAACACGTTTTAAGATATTACGAAAGTGGACTTGTAAAGCAGCAAAAAGCAAAGATTTGTAGAAGCGTTTTTTTTAAATGACCTCACACGACTAACTTATTACTGTCAAAACCGAATCTAAAATATAGGGGAACTCGAGAATTTTTTCGTTAAACGGTCACTGAAGTCAATTTTTCAAGCTCCCTGTTTTGCTTGCGCTGCGTAGACTGGCTCAAATTAACAAACGTTTCATCGTTTATCCGGCTGATAAGTCGGTAATTATTGTATAAAGCGCGAAAGAAGAAAAACTGCCATGCGCGGTCTGTGGCGGCCACACCAAGTAAAGACTGCGACGATGGGAGGAGATGCACCTTGCTTGGATGATGTCCAAGGTTAGCATTCAAACAAGTTTCGGTTTCGGTTGTGCAAACCAATATGCTTGATATCCGATGGCATCGTTGGATGGGCATTCTCGATATCTCAATAATCGCCGTACCGCACTTATGCCATGTCATCGGCTGTAAAATGCCTACGATAAGCCAGCCAGGGTACGATAAGCCGGTCACCATCCTCTGCGCACGTTTTCGGCAGCAGCTTTCGCTCGTTAACGGTCAACACGGTTTCCCCTCGGCGAAAGTTCCTCAGAAGTTATCTGGCGGATCAACCACCAGCGATGAACTGCATTTGCTCCAGCAACGTTCAATCAAAAGACAGGCGGCAGGTTTCCGGCCGCAGAGTACTCGCGTGTTGCTTGAAAACAGGTTTACAAAAGATGATCCGCTTGTGAACGGCCACCAGGCGACCGCTTTGTTTCCGCTTGCAGGGGAACAGATGATGAATGGCTGTTGTTCAGTTCTAGAGTACTCGTGTTTCGTAGGCAGCCGTTGTTCAAAAGTTCTTTTGGAAACGTCCGTTATCCGGTGCGCTTATTAATCTGCACGCTCCTGCTCTTCGAAAGGTGAACGCCTGACGTCTGTCGCAGGTCTAGCACCGCCCGTGACCAATCGCCGGAATTCCGAAGGTCATGCGTGGACACGCACCCAGCCACCAAACTGTGTGCTGTATATACATGTGCACTCATGGACGAATGAACGAAGACACAAAAATATTGTCACAGACTTCGGACAGATTCTCGAGAAACGTACACGGGGCATAACCGCATATCCATGTGGCCAATCTCTCCCTATCGGGGTATGTGCTCCAGTGGAAAAACGCTGAACGATGTCCAACGGAATGAAGAGGAGGTAGACGAAGACTGAGCTCCCGCTGAGTTTGCGCCATCAACTCGTCTTTCGCCCGGTGGCTACGGTGTCCTTTGTAAATACACCTCCTTCCTGACTACCCATCCCCGCGTTGTCACGTGACATCTTTGGTGGAGGTGCTGGGCTTCCGATTTTCTGTACCTCTCGCCAGCGCGGCTTCTCAACAACACGGAACTTCGGAGTGGGCGCATGGCTCGCGGCCCCGCGATGCCAACCAATGAGCCCGGATCCCCTTCACCGTTCATCGTTGTGTCCCACCCTCGGGACCCCGGCGACTTCACTGGGACGGACGACATTGATGTAGAAGATTGGCTCCGTAGGTTCGAACGTGTGAGTGCTCACAACAGATGGGACGACACCCTTAAGCTCGCCAACGCTGCTTTGTGCCTCAAGAAAACGGCTGAGACATGGTTTGACACTAATGAAGCACGGCTAACCAGTTGGGATGTTTTCAAAGAAGAGCGTCGAAAGGTGTTCGGGAAGCCCGTGGGTCGCCTGCTTGCGGCAAAGCAAGAGGTCTCAACACGGGCTCAAACATCTACTGAAAGTTACGTCGCCTACATCCACGACGCTCTGGCCCTATGCTCCAAAGTTGACCCAGGAATGTCAGAAGTGGACAAGGTTGGTCATATCTAAAGGGTATCGCCGACGACGCCTTTCACCTGCTCATTTGTAAGGACTGCGCCTCCGTTGATTCCATCATCAAAGAGTGCCGGCGATTTGAGCAGGCCAAGGGACGCCGTATAGCTCAACAATTTCCCGACTCCCGCACACTGCTGCGACGTCTTCCTGTGATGACGTCCATCTACCCGCTCCTGCTCCACGCAGGCCGGACCCTGTCGCCCCGTCTGCGGATATTACCAGAATCGTGCGCCGCAAAATCGAAGCTATGGTCCCGACCCCCCCCACTGCCATATGCAGATGATCGCTGCCAACTCCCTACGATCGCTGCAATCCAGGCCGTCGTTCGCAATAAAATGGCAAGCATGGGCATCCATCAAGTGTGCAGTATCGGGCATCCCCATCCTCCTTTTACCCAACAGTTTTCGCCGACCGCGCACATGGGCTCCCAAGAGCCTTTTGGTAACCGCCGCCGCAATCCAGCTGAATAACGAACGCCTGATGACAGACCAATATGCTTCAACTGCTCCCGTATTGGCCACATTGCTCGTTACTGTAGGAGCCGCTGGACTCCAGCCCCGCCCAATGCGTCACCTCCTTACGGCTCTCGGCCTTTCTCCTACGGCTACACTCCCGATGCGCAGCGCCGTACTTCCCCAACCTCGGATACCCAACACTTGAATGCAGACCCTGTGCACACCCGGTTCAACCGCTCACCCTCGCCCCAACACCGCCAGTCCGGATCGCCGCAACCTCGCCGCTCGTCTCCGATTCCCGACCGTGCCGCCCGATACTCTCCGGAAAACTAGGCAGTGCACCTCCCAGAGGTGATGCTGCATTCCCGACCCGGCCCGAAAATCCTCTACCTCCTCGTTCTGCAAAGCACAACTTATTAGACCTTCATGTCGATGATGTACCGGTAACTGCTTTAGTCGATACAGGTGCGCAGTTGTCTGTCATGAGCTCGTCCCTTCGCCGCTGCCTACGGAAAGTCCTCACGCCTGCCCCGTCCCGTGTTTTGAGAGTTGCCGATGGTGGGATGGCCACCGTAGCCGGAATGTGTACTGCGCGTGTTGGGCTGGCCGGCCACCAAATCCCTGTTATGTTTGCTGTCCTGGACACGTGCCCTCATGATGTTATTATCGGCCTGGACTTTCTCGCGGACCACGCAGCCTTAATCGATTGTGCCTCAGGTGTTCTTCGGCTCGAGCTACCGAGCCCCCTTGCTACTGATGTCGCACCTCAGTCCCGGCTTCGTTCCACTGAGCACATTCGCCTGGCCCCAAAGGCAGTGACCTACCTTCAGCTGACCTCGTCTCCGCCCGTGCCGGATGGTGATTACATCGTTTCTCCGGTTACAGCCGTGTTGCTCGACCGACACGTGGCTCTCCCATTTTCGGTCGTAACAGTTGCCCAGAATCGGATCACACTGCCGTTACTAAATTTCGGACTTTCGACACAAGTCCTTTCTCAAGAAATAGCGCTTGCCCAGCTTTCACCATTGGATAACTGCGAGATTTCTGCCATGGCCCTTGACTCAGCCCAAGTTGACAAAGAACACCACCACAACCTCGCAAAATCAGAGGAGTTTGTACGAATGATTTCCCCGGACCTTCCAGCGCACCATGCTCACGAGCTTCGCTGCCTTCTTTCCAGCCATAGTGACATTTTTGACTTCGACGGCCGGCCCTTAGGTCAGACGTCCGTTGTTACGCATCACATAAACACCGAGGATGCAAGTCCGATACATCGACGCCCATATCGCGTGTCTCAGACCGAGCGAGGTGTCATTCAGCGGGAAGTTGACGAAATGCTCAGAAGGAATGTTATTGAACCCTCCTCTAGCCCATGGGCATCACCGGTTGTTTTGGTGAAAAAGAAGGACGGCTCATGGCGCTTCTGTGTTGATTACAGGCACATGAACAAAATTACCAAGAAGGATGTATACCCGCTCCCTCGAATTGATGACGCCCTCGACTGCCTACATGGTGCCTCCTACTTTTCATCCATCGATTCGTGGTCCGGATACTGGCAAATAGCTGTTGATGAAAAAGACAGAGAAAAAACCGCTTTCGTAACACCTGACGGTTTGTACCAATTCAAAGTCATGCCATTCGGACTGTGTAACGCGCCGGCCACATTCGAAAGGATGATGTACTCTCTTCTTCGCGGGTTCAATTGGACAACTTGCCTTTGTTACCTGGACGACGTCGTTGTGTTGATGATGATGGTTTGATTTTATTGGCGCAAGGCCGACACGGGCAAAGAGCGCCAAACAGATAGTTATTTGATGAGGAGACAACACGAAATAAAATCAGTTATAAACTATGAGTACGGCTGGTGTAAAGGGCCCGGGGTAAATCTATGGGTGGTATGAGATGAGTTGTAAAAAGTGAACTTCTGATAGGAACTTAAAGGTGCGCTGAACAGAAAACATGGCGTCATCTCCTAAGAAGTATTATGGGTGTGGTGGAATATGTCGTGTGTGTAGTTGAGGGAAGTGTTTGCGTCGTGTAGTGTCGAGTGCCTTACATTCTATGAGGATGTGGATCACGGATAGGGCCTCTCCGCACCTGCTGCACAGAGGTCTTGGAGATCCAGTGAGCAGGTGCGAGTGCGTTGCGTGAGTGTGGCCTATCCGTAATCTAGCCAAGGCGACTTCAGTGTATCTATTGCGTGTGTCGGTGGTGTATGGTCCCATGTGTGGTTTTAGTACGTGTAACTTGTTGTCGGTTTGTTCGCTCCAGTGTGTTTGCAATGTTTTGCGAAGTTGTTGTCTTATGTGTGGTTTCACGTCGGTGTAGGGTAATGTGGTTATGTCTACTGTATTCGAGAGTGTAGCAGCAGCGGCCATTCGATCCGCTGCTTCGTTCCCGGCTATACCACAGTGGCCAGGGACCCAGCAAAGGACAAGTTCAAATTTGTGGACATACACAGACATAATACCCTTGCCTATTAGATTTACAACGTGATTTTTTGAAGACTTTGTTGACGACAACGCCCGCCCGACACTGAGGGAGTCTGTATATATAATGATTTGTGGTATGTGACTTTGAAGGATATGATTAACAACAAGAACTACACCATAAGCCTCTGCCGTAAAGATACTGGTATTACTGTTAAGAGTTCTAGTGACATTAAGGCCGGGCCCATGCGCCGCGCAGGACACAGAGGTGGCAGTTTTAGAGGCGTCCGTATAAAAGTCAGAAAATTGATACTTCTGCTGCAAATACAAGAAGTGCTGCAGAATTGCACATGTGGGAGCTCGGTCTTTATCTACATGTGTGAAGGATGTGTCGCATGATACAAGGCGGAGATGCCATGGTGCTATAAAATCTGTTTGAGAACTTTGTATGGTGTTTAAAAAGGAGACAGAAAGCTCTGACGCTTCCTCTCTAACTCTGTAAGAGAAGGGCGCAGAGAATGATGGTCGGATTAGGAGTAGTGCAGTCATAGAGGTATCATAAAAAGCCGATTTAAAAGGATGGTGTGGCATAGATGAAATTTTAAAAGCAAAAGGAGATCTGTGTATGCTCGCTGACGTTGTAGGTTCCACTTATTACACTCCACATAGAGGCCTTCGGCCGGGCTAGTCCGGAAGGCGCCACATGCCAACCGGAGCCCCAGATGAAGCACTGGGTCCAGCATTTTGAGGGATGTCTTACTTGCTGACCCATAAACAACGCTTCCATAGTCTAATCGTGAACCTATCAGGCTGGTAAAAACATGTAAAAGAAGTTGTTTGTCAGCCCCATATGAAGAGTGGGAGAGAACCTTGAGTATATTCATGGCCTTTAAGCATTTATGTTTAAGTTGTTTTATGTGTGGAATGAACGAGAGCTTTTCGTCAAGGACTACACCTAAAAACGTGTGTTCATTTCTGACTGGAATTGAGACACCATTGAGTTTGATGTCTGGATCCGGCCGAATGCCGCGCCTTTTCGAAAACAAAACACAAGTACACTTCACTGTATTAAATTTAAAACCGTTGCAATCTGCCCAGCCAGCTAGCTTGTTAACACCAAGCTGGACTTGACGCTCGCAGATAGACAGGTTACCAGACTTAAAGGATAATTGCACGTCGTCTACATAGACTGAGCAGGAAATGGTTGGTGGCAGAGCCTTCCGAAGAGAGTTCATTTTTACAATAAACAATGTGCAACTCAAAACTCCACCTTACGGAACACCGTTTTCCTGCACATTAACTCTAGAGAGTGCAGTTCCAACACGCACGCGAAACGTTCTTTCAAAGAGGTAACTGGCAAGCGTGTTCCACATGTTACCCGACATACCAAAGGACTTCAAATCGCTGAGGATGCCGTACCGGCAAGCGGTGTCGTACGCCTTTTCAAGATCAACGAATACTGTCATACAGTACTGCTTATGGAGGTAAGCATCTTTAATATATGACTCTAATGCAACGAGTTCATCGTTCGTAGATCGCCCCACCCTAAAGCCTGCCTGACAGCTCTCGAGAAGACCGTTGTACTCTAAGAAGTACACGAGTCTCCTGTTTATCATCTTCTCAAAGAGCTTACACAGGCAGCTTGTCAGGGCAATGGGGCGATAACTGGCAGGAGAGGAAGGGTCCTTTTCTTCCTTTAGGAAAGCCACTACTATGGCCTCCCTCCAAGAGCGGGGGAAGTGCCCCGAAAGAAATATTTTATTGTAGAGGTGAAGAAGTGTTTCAAGTGTGTCTGCATGTAAGTGTTGTATCATTGTGTATGAAATCCTGTCTGCACCTGGAGCTGAAGGTTTACAAGTACCGAGTGCGACCTTCAGCTCATGAACTGAAAAGGGGGTGTTATAGTTTGAGTTCGACGTATTAGTGTCTCGCAAGGACTTCTTCTCACATGATACTTTGTGTTTAATGAAAGTGTTGGTGTAGTGTGCTGAACTCGACACGTGTTCAAAGTGTTGTGCAAGTGTGTTAGCCTGGTCTTCCAGTGTGTCTCCTGTTGTACTAACCAGGGGCAGGCTGTGTGTCTGTTGTCCTTTTAGTTTTCGTATTCGTGTCCAGACTTTGTATGTGTCAGTGTATGAGTTGATGGAAGTGAGGAAGGTGCGCCAACTCTCCCTTTTCGCCTCACGACGCACTCGCTTCCCAAAAGCCTTTGCCCGTTTAAAAGAAATGAGGTTATGTGACGTGGGGTACCAGCGAAGGACACCCCACGCCTTGTTCTGGGCCTCTCGCGCCCGCCTGCAGTCCTCGTTCCACCAGGGCCTCCTTGGGGTGCGGGACCCACTGCAGGCCTGGGGAATAGACTTTTCGGCAGCGTCGAGAATGTGCGCCGTGACGAGTAGGGCGGCTTCCTCAACGTGTAGGTGTTTTATGGATGTGTGGTGTAGTTGAGATGTTTGTGTGAATGTGCTGCAGTTTGCTTTTGATTCATTAAACCTTTTATGGGAAGATGGACTGCTTGGTACCTATATACGTTAATGAAGTGGGGAAATGGTCACTACCATATGGGTACTTGCCCACACCCCACTCAAGACATGAAAAGAGTACTGCGGAACCAATAGCCAAGTAAAGATGCGAGTATGTATTGTGTCCTAAGGTACGGTATGTAGGCTGTTTTTTGTTGAAAAGGCATGCTCCGGAGGATGTAAGAAACTTCTCTATCAGGCGACCTCGGGCATCCGTTCTGGAGGAGCCCCAAAGAGAGTTGTGCGCATTAAGGTCGCCTGTTAGTATGTATGGTTCGGGAGGCTGGTCGACCAGCGCCTTGAAATCAGAGCTCGAAAGTGCATGATCAGGAGGAATGTAGATGGAGCATACCGTTATCAACCAGTTAAATATTATCGTACGGATAGCTACAGCCTCGAGGACAGTGTTTAAAGAGAGAGGGTGGCATGCTAATGATTTCAAGGCGATAATGGCCACACCTCCTGAAGAGTGTGTGCAGCCAACCCTGTCCTTTCTGAATACCATGTACCTATTTAAGAAATTTGTTTGTTTAGAGTTGAGGTGGGTTTCCTGGAGACACATAATACTTGGCTGACTGGCATGCAGAATCTCATACACTTCGTCAAGATTTTTAAGGAGGCCTCTGCAGTTCCATTGAATGATGTTTTCTGTTGCCATTATTTAAATTTAAGAATGACTGGAGTGTGTGTGTTCGTGTGTGTTCATGTGTCGTCTTTCGGGGCTGTTACTCTGGGATTGGGCTTTTTGGGCCTGTCTGTAGGCTTGGAGGTCGGTGGACGCTCCTTGCGCTGCGTTGCAGGCAGGAACGGCCCGACATCCATCTCATCGTCGGATGTCCGAGGGGTGCCCGACGGACCGGGCCCCCCGGACTTGGCCCCCCCTCGGGAGCCCTTCATTTGAGACGCCACCGCCGAGGGCATCCGGGGTGCCAGAGGTGGCACGGGCGGTGCGGTGGCGGTGGGAGCCTGTCCGGGGCCCGTGGTGTCCATCACCTCGGTACCCTCCAACGCACTGGAGGACTGGGAGACAGAGGCGGGAGCGGTACCAGTCCCAACAGGAGTGGTTTGCGCCACAACCGCTGCTGCCTCAGCAAGCGGCGTGGTACCGGGTTGGGCTGCGTGAGGCAACCCAGCGGGGGGCGGGGGCGGGACCAGGTCAGACTCGCTGAACTGGGTCCCTGTGGACACCAGACGCCGCTCCGCCCCCCGGCGAGCCGCGTCAGCATACCGCCCCAGAGGGAAAGAGGCGAACCTCTTTCTCGCCTCCGGGAAGGTGATGTTCTCGGTTACCTTGATGTTGATTATCTTTTTTTCGAGTTGGAACTTTTCGCACTTGCGGGAGTACGCCGCATGCGGTCCCCCGCAGTTTACAAAGGTGAGGGTATCGGATTGGCAGTTGTCACTAGGATGATCGTGCGCCGCGCATTTCGCACACGTCGTTCGGCCACGGCAAGAGTTCGTACCGTGCCCGAACCGCTGGCACTTAAAACAGCGCCGCGGATTCGGGATGTACGGACGTATTGAGCACTGGATAAAACCTGCATATATATGTTGTGGGAGAACTGCGCGTTTAAAGGTCAAGATGATGTGCTTGGTGGGAATCTTCTTGTCGTCTCTACGGATAGTGATGCGTCTCACGGCAGTGACGCCCTGATTCTTCAAGCCGACAAGGAGATCCGCATCGGTTTCATTCAGGAGGTCTGTCTCGGATATCACACCCTGCGAGCTGTTGAGGCTCCGATGGGGTGTGACCCGGATGTCAAGATCAGCCAGTCTAGTCTGAGCTAGAAGCTTTGCAGACTGCTGCTTGTCATTTATTTCAATTAAGAGTTCACCAGACCTTTGTTTTTTGCATTTATAAGATTTTCCTACTATGGCTTCAAGATACTTGGCGATCACGAAGACTGACTGAGATGCAAGAGGGTGGGTTGGATTGAGGGATTACATCACAAGAAATCGAGAAAAATAGTCCGGTTCAGGAAAGGTTAACGACGGCAACGGAGGAAAGGATACTTCGGTGCGGCCCCTTTTCAGGGACCGATCAAGGTTGGGGGGGGGGGGTTTAGACAATACCACAAAGCATAGTATAAAAGCAGAGAGACGGGGGTACTTTCTTCTTTGACCTTACCCTGGTAGCCAAAGAGGTCCCGGAGCTCCCTGCCTGGTGAACAGACAGGGAGCCCATCCGCCGGAGCTTGACCTGGGCTCCGACGGCCACCGTTCGTGGTTTCTAACCCTCCACCTATAAACACATCCCCACGGTTGGATCCAGCTTATGTTTGGGGGCTCAGGGTTCGCGGTATCGCCAGTACGTCACCAAGATTGCTCAAGGTGCCCCGTGCGGGGGACGTCGTTGTGTGTTCACCCACATTTGAGACTCACCTTCAACGTCTCTCGGACATTCTGGGTGTTTTTCGTAGAGTCGGTCTGCAACTGAACTCCAAAAAGTGCCATTTCGGTTGCCGCCAAATCAAGATTCTCGGCCACCTAGTCCACTCCACCGGTGTTCAACCCGATCCTGAGAAGATACGCGCCGTTAAAGACTTCCCCATTCCGCGTTCAGTGCACGACGTGCGCAGCTTTGTAGGGATGTGCTCGTACTTCCGCCGTTTTGTCAAGGATTTCGCTGCCATCGCTCGCCCCCTCACTGATCTTCTTAAGAAGGATGCAGCGTTCTCTTGGGGCCAAGCGCACGAGTCGGCTATTTCCGCGCTCATCGGCCACCTATCGAACCCGCCCGTCCTGGCTCACTTTGACAGCTCTGCTCCGACGGAAATCCGCACGGACGCCAGCGGCCATGGAATAGGGGCGGTGCTAGCCCAAACACAAGCGGGCCTCGACCGGGTGATAGCTTACGCAAGCCGCCTCTTGTCTCCATCCGAGCAAAACTACTCAATAACCGAGCGTGAATGGCTTGCTTTGGTGTGGGCGGTCGGTAAATTTAGACCATATCTGTACGGCAGGCCGTTTACCATTGTAACCGACCACCACGCCTTATGCTGGCTTTCTTCTCTGAAAGATCCCACAGGTCAGCTTGCTCGCTGGGCTCTATATCTCCAAGACTTTGATTATTCAGTCCTGTACAAGTCTGGTAAACTGCACAGAGATGCCGACTGTTTATCTCGTTATCCCGTCTGCGAGCCTCCCACTGATGAGCTCGACACGGATATTTGTGTCTATTCTTTGTCGGACTTCAAAGATATCGGGGACCACCAGCGCCGTGATCCGACGTTTCGGCCTATTATCGACCGTCTCCAATCACAGCCAACGCACCCTTCTCTGAACGCGTTCGTGCTGCGGGATGGTATCCCATACCGCCGCAACTACCGGGCTGATTGACCTGACCTGCTTCTGGCGGTACCCGAGCAACTTCGCTCGGATGTCCTCCGCCAGCTATACGACGTCCCGGTGGCTGGCCACCTTGGCGCTGCTTGCACTTATGACCGCGTCCGCCGACGATTTTACTGGCCAGGGCTCTACCGGACTGTGCGTCGCTATGTCGCGGCGTGCGATCCTTGCCAACGTCGAAAAACGCCGCCATTACGTCCCGCCGGCCAGTTGCAACCTATGGACATTCCCACAGAACCATTTTATCGTGTTGGTTTAGACCTTTTAGGCCCCTTTCCGCTGCCCTCCTCCGGGAATCGTTGGATTGCGGTACCCACAGACTATACTACCCGCTACGCTATCACCCGTGCGCTCCCAACAAGTTGTGCGACAGATGTCGTTGATTTCCTTCTGGAGGACGTCATCCTCCGTCATGGTGCTCCGCGACAGTTGCTCACGGACCGTGGCCGGTACTTTTTGTCACAGGTTGTTGAGGACCTTCTCCGCTCTTGTGAAACAAAGCACAAACTGACGACTGCATACCATCCTCAAACAAATGGCCTTACCAAGCGGCTCAATAAAACGCTCACTGACATGCTTGCAATGTACGTTTCCACAGACCATCGTGATTGGGACGTTCCTCCCGGCACGACACGGCTAGATATTCTCCTTTCTTCCTTCTTTTTGGTCGTGAGCCTACTTTACCGTTCGACACCACCCTACCGACTTCAAGTGAGCCGACCACTGAATATGCTCGTGACATCATCGCCCACGCTGAACTGGCGCGCCAGGTTGCCCGAGAACGACTATTGGCCTCACAAGCATCGCAGAAGTCTCGATACGATGAGTGTCACCGCCCTGCACACTTTGCTCCTGGCTCCTTGGTTCTTTTGTGGACCCCTTCTCGCCGAGTTGGACTGTCTGAGAAGCTCATGTCCCCCTTCACTGGCTCCTACCGCGTTGAGCGTGCCGTCACCCCCGTCACCTACGAAATCGTGCCTGTGTTGCCTCTGACCTCGTCTGGGCACTCAGTACCTCAGCTCGTTCACGTGAGCCGCCTCAAGCCGTACCACCGACGGAGTCTACCTGCTACTGCTCCTCCTTCATAAAAGGCACCGGGACGGTGCTTCTGCGGCGGGGGAGTTGTGTCACAGACTTCGGACAGATTCCCGAGAAACGTACACGGGGCATAACCGCATATCCATGTGGCCAATCTCTCCCTATCGGGGTATGTGCTCCAGTGGAAAGACGCTGGGCGATGTCCAACGGAATGAAGAGGAGGTAGACGAAGACCGAGCTCCCGCTCGGTTTGCGCCATCAACCCGTCTTTCGCCCGGTGGCTACGGTGTCCTTTGTAAATACACCTCCTTCCTGACTACCCATCCCCGCGTTGTCACGTGACAATATAAACCGAATACGCTAAGTCAAAGATAATGGATAGTGAAGACAAAATAATGGCTTGCTAGTGGTATGTTGGGAAAGGCACATTTTCAGTCTTGTGTTGTGACATGTGTTCGCGCTTTGTGGATAAAGCCTGCTTGCCACTTTGGAAACACGTGAGGTTAAAAAGAAGCTGAAATGCTGCTGCAAACGATCTACGAACGGTGCGTTTTTCAGTGCCCGGACAAATAAAGTTCGGTCAGTTCATTTTTGTTGGTCATTTTCTTGCGCGACTAAGGTTCGGTGCAGAAACGAGTTACGGCTCGATTTTCCGCTTCCGCTTCAGTCTCACGGTGTGGTTCGCGGAAACTAAAATCAATTTTCTGATGCTAACGCTCGATATGTCTAGCGTTGCTGACGGACAGGTGGTAGGCGCAGCGGATGGGGCTAGAAAGTCTGAAATAATTGCCGGTGCTCTTGAGCACATCGTGAGAAGTGGAGGTGTTTTGTACCATATGCAGATTTTAATGGCACGAGCTCTGTTTATATATGTGGCTGCGTGGTTTTACTGCACTATCGTGTGACTTTGATAGCTGGGCCACTTTGAACAAGGCAAAATACAATATGCAACTGCTCAAATTTTCGGAGCTAAAACTTCCCCTGAGAAAAAAAGGAAACACGGGAATAGTTTAAAAATCTGAGCTTTGCAATAAAAGCGTTTTCCCATTTTTATTTTCATCTGATTCCTTGCTGAAAACCTTTGCTATTGCTTTCTTGAGTTGTGTTTCTTTGAAAACTATTTCTTTTCTTTAACCAATTTGTAGTTCAGAAGCACCTCGGCTGAACGCGCGAAAGTTGTGCGCTCTCACCTTGAGTGGGGTGCGGCTCACGGTGTTCTCTTTGGGGGCCTTCGCTATGTAAGAGGCCGAGGAATTTTTTTTCTTTTATCCGCAACGTGGAGGGGTCCATTTCTTGCCTAATGCCACAAAAAAGCAAGCATCGCTGCCTACTCGCCAGCGCGTGCTCAGTCTGGTAGGGTGTTTTCGCCGTAATGAACTTTGTTGTTCGGTGATCTCATTGAACTGTCCCCCCCCCCCTATTTAGTCGGTCACTGAAGCTCCTTGCGCACTCACAACACAACAGAACCCCCCAAAACTTTACGTAGAGGTTCACGCTTAGAATAGTTGGTACACAGCGCCGAAGAACAGAAAATGCAAGAAATAAGCCGCGACGTTGACCAGCGAATGCAAATAGGACAGCCATGGTCGTATTGACGTTGATTAGGCCATGCCAGGGGTGCATAATGAGCAAAATTAAGAGAGAGCGGTTGGTTTTTCCGCATCTTTCGCAGTGATTTGCGCGCCCACCGCTTCATGTGCACGTGTAATATTTGGCTAAGGTATTCCGGGCAGTGTAATCTAAACGTAGTGTAGTTTTATTTCCGCTGCTGCAAGAGTGTTGGAGGGTCCTTTTAAAGCAAGCTACATGGCACATTAGCAGTGTAAATATCTGTAGGTACCTTGAACTGATTTTCTGAGTTTGGTGACAGTGTAAGCTGTGCAGAATTGTAACTTGTCCATTTTTTCTTTTTCTTTTGTGCTGCAGGTGTTCCTGAACATGGCAGCTGTGGTTTCCATGGAAACTATGTCCATGATCACAGTAGCGGTTGCATCAAATAGAAGTAGCATCACCGTAGGAGCAGCAATTGAGAAAATATATCTGCCTCACATTTTGTAATCAACCGTTTTTGTCAGTTCCTGAATATAATTGTTTTCTTAAAAGCACAAATGATTGCTGTTACGAGGTTATAAATTATGCACTTGGCTGTAGAAACAGCTCGACTATACCCATTTTAGGGCTGGATGAAAGTTGAAGCACCCCAATTAATATGCCTCCTGCAGTGAAACGGCCCGACGAGTATGCTGCATGGCTAAAGTTCAACCATGGCTGAGCGGCTCTGGTTCAACAGCTGGCTTCCAAGCAAGGATAAATAGCTGTCGTATGTAAAAGTTGAACGGCCGTGGGTCGTTAAATGTTGAACGGCCGCCGGCCAATAAAAGAACGGCAAGACGACGGCAAAGTCTGGCGGCCGAAGGGTGGTTGTAGGCCCCTTGGCGATGCTTTGGTCAAAGGTGAGCAGCTGTTCAGCTTACACAAGGGAACTTTCAGCACACGCCCAAGGCCCACTTTTGAGTATGAGATTACACTCTGATGGAGCAACGGCCGAGCAGAAATTACCCGGCCAGAGATCGACAGCTTATGCTTAGCCGTACATGCTTGTGCTGCTTCGGTTATTGATATCAAAGATTTGGACCAGGAATTTACTACCAACATTGACTATGAATATGAACGCATAATATGATCCGATTGTACTACCGATTGAAAGATAAGAAATGTGACACCAAAGAAAAGTGCCAAATTATGGAGACCTTGCATTCATCAACAAACTTCAATAAGTTTTTTACAATGACTGAGCAGTGCTACGACCCATGCGATTTGGAGACACCCGCGGAACATGCCTTATTACCAGAAACCTCACCCTCAGTCAGATTTCCCATCGCAAACAGGAGTTGAGAATGCGACATATCCATTGTCTCCACTAGACCTTGATACTCAAGACGCCTTACTCTCGCGAGCATTGAAAGAGTCGGCCGAGATGTCCACGAACAAGACCGGCGGAAGGTCATCGAACCTTATGACACCAGCAGAATCTCCGTATGGCGAATATATCAAACGGGAGACCATGGATTTGGAACCTGGAGTGCTTAAAGGGCAAGATACGACACAAAAAGGAAAAGCGATGCATGACGCTGGAGAGCGGGCTGAGTACGTTTTTGTAAGGTATGCGAGAAAGATGGCCGGGGCACGTATTCGGCAATCCCTTCTAAAGAAAACGATACCCTGCAAAAAGCAACTGAACAAAAAGGCACGTCACAACGAAAATCGTATCATTAATGTCCAGAACTCCAGAAAGAATCGGAAGCCTCCAAGGCACTATTTTCAGATCGCAGCAAACGAAGCTGAACTTACATAAGGGTACAAGACCGTCGAAGACGGGCTTTGAACTTTGACCTGGCTACGTGAACTGCATCGACAGACTTAGTGTGTGCTCAGAAGACGGCCACCGTGCCTGTTTCGCCGTCTGACTGCCACACTGGATCAAACTGGAACGAACATATGTACTCAACGGAGACGGACTGAAAAGAGTTTTTTGTGGCCGGGGAAGATGTCGAAACTTTATAGTGGTCATCATTGCTGCACCGATGAGTTAGATTATCATCATCGGTGCCTGTCATCACGCGGGAGCAGCTCGAGCTGGATCTGCTTCGTCTTTCTTGATCCACCATCTTGTAAATTGAAGCACCATCGTATCGCCGAGACGTGGTGGCTATTTTTCTCTCCTTGTTTTACATAAGGTATTTAATGTATACCCAGTTTTATTTTTATTTATTTGAGCATTTCAAACAGCTTAAGTGACTATTTGTTGTATAGCTCTCTTGCAGTAAGCGTCCTCACGTTTCTACAATACATCACGTCTGGCAATTGCATTTATTAGACGGAAAAGTGTTCGCATATGCGTGATTGTGCTGCTGCTCGCTGTGCTTGTTCTCGCAGCGCAAAAAGGTGCTTCGTGCTCCCTAGTTTTACTCTGTACGCTAAACATATCAGTTGATTTTTTGTCCTTAGTACCTATATTGACTTCTCTGTCGCTTCCTCGCCTTCAAAAGGCCTTAGATTTTCCTGCTAGCGAGCCAGTAAGCAAAGCGACGCAACGTGCTCTGGTGCAGCGCTTGTGTGGAGCGACCTTTACTTCGAGCTAGATGCAGTGTAAAAACTAACACAGTAAAGAAAGGCACATTCTTACATTCACAAACGTGTCGTGGCTCCGCTTCAACTGAGCAAAAGAATTGCGACGACCCATCGGCTGTCCGCGGTCTTAACGCTGGGCCAACAGAATCGGCCGGAAGGTGGGCAACCCGTGCAGTAGCTCAGTCAAGCGAAGTCATCTCCTCCTGACGTCACACGAAAACGCCACAGAAAATTGGCGAGAATGCAGAGAGGAGGACTGCACGCCTTTTCGAATTTATTTTCCTACTAAACAAATTCGCGAAAACGCGCTCAGAATGGTCGAAACATGGCCTATGGACTCCGGACTACAATTTGCGCTAGTAATCCTGCAATGTTTAGAAATCACTTCAGGGTCCCTATAAATAGAGTACTTCGTTAAATTGAGTTAAGCATTTTTGTTTACCTGTTTACCTATTTTGGTACATTCAATATTATGCTGTAGCGGCATCCAGCGAGCTCACGTGGCGACGTGTTTTAAACGTAAATGTTCCCAAATAAAATTGCGGCCTGCGCCTACACGAGGAGACCGCGGAAATTGTTACCTGCTCAACAACGGCTCTCAAAGGACTACAAATTTATTTTCCGCAGAAGAGGTCGGTAAAGTTTGCATGCATGTGCTTTGAAAGCAACGACCGTACAAATTTCTCGGAAGTTTGTAGTGTGACCAGGGCGTCTTCCGTATCGTCTTGCCCTCCGGCAAACATCCGCAGCATCCAAGGGTCATCCATCACTTGATCGGGTACCGGCAAGGGTCTTCAATATCTTCAATGTCTTCTTCAGCGTCTTCAGCCACCCTTTCCTGGAGGAAATGGTGGCTTAAACTTCCTCAGTGACTGCGTTTGCGTCAACGCTCACGTAGTCGACGACGCTTATCCCTACGGAGACTTCCGCATTCCAATGAACGTCATTCTAGGCATGTTCATGCTAGTTCATGGGACGCGCGCTGTCCGGCGCATCTTCGACAGTTTCAGTGCAGCCCGGTGCATGCCGCGCACTCCAGTGCAGCTTAGACCCCCTTCCGAACAATCGTCCCCATACTCTAGCCGTTGCGCCTTTGTCCTCAACGACTCACAATGGATACCCGTTATTTCTCTCTTTCAGAGTCACTTTACAACCCATTTACGCCTTTTTTTCTGCAGCTCACACTTTGAGCAGGCCCCGGAAAGCTACGGAAAAGAAGGGCAGTTTGCACTAACCAACCGGTCCACCCACGTCGCGAAGAACATCGCACCCTCCGCCACCCTTCTCTCCTAGGCCCTCCTTATTAAAGTGTCTCTCCTATCCTCCTTCTCAAAATGGCGTGCAGCGGGTGCCTCGGAAGAGAAAGGAAGCGAGGCTTTGTACTTTTAGGGCGACCTCCTTCGCTGGCTCTGTGGTCTTGTGCTTTGTAAAAAAATATTACTGTTCGCAACTGCAATCCTAAGCGAGCGGCCTAGTCCGGTTTCTCGTTGGTGTGAATGGCGCAATGTCCAGGTGTCCGTCGTAGAATAACGCGGTGCCCGGTGAAGAAATCTAAACGGTGCAGGCAGGTGACGTCACGTAATACGTGGTCATGGAGGCTCAACGAGCTAGCACGTAAGTAGGCCCTACAGGAGAGCCAACTTTCTCCTGTAGGGTGTAATGAATAATCGTGTAATGAATGAATCCTGTAATGAATCCTGTAATGAATAATCGTGGGTGAAGTAAAAGAAAACACTCGCTTCCCGTGGCAGGAGTCGAACCTGCGATGCTTGCGTTATGAATCCAGCATCCATGCAATTGCTCCCCTTCTTTCTTTCTATATTCCACATGCATTTATTGCACTACATATAAATGTAGGAAACGATATTCGCAACACATTTACAACTACATACACATACAAACGAGTTGATTACATACACATAAAAAATAGTTGATGACAAGACAAAAATTTATCCCCTTCCTCTCTGTGAAGAAGAATGACCTGCAAAGCAGCACGCCCTCCACAGAGTACACTAAATAAAACCCGTTTGGTAGCAATTTACGACTGAGCATACTTCCTAGCCAATTTCCAAAATGAAATTTGGAACAGACCACAGCTTTATCGTAGCATATAGGGTACAAACCTAAAGCTGTCAGTTTCTCCCCCGTGACCTAGGCATCTTACCGTTTGTGCAACGTATCATCCCAATCCACTCTACCACCGATCACACTGGAACGGTCGCAGTGGGCTGTTTGACGGCCACGTTGACCCTCACGCCAACACAACGCAAATGTCATCAGTAAGAGTAGGAAATCTATATCTGCGCGTACCCTTCCCCCCCCCCCACTAACCTTCTCTCCGAACTCGTGCATGCATAAACCGGCAACCAGTCATGAGCAGGGGCTTAGAAGTGAAAAATACTGTACAACGTGCCGATGTGATACCCTTCATGCTGAACGAGTGAAATTGGCCCACGCCCGCGTTCCAATTGGGCCAGTTGCTTTTCATCTGGGTGGGATTCACAGCCACACGACCAGCTGGAACTTAGGACGGCACCGGAGGTAGCAGCGGCTTTCGGTGGTTTTCGCGTCCAGTCACCCTTCTGTACGGGCTGACGCTTCTTAAGCTCCCGCTCTTCCTCGAAGCGAGCGACATGCGTCCGTCCCATAACGATTCTACAGCTCGAGGGCTTTCACCTCTCTACTAGTCGATACACATGTGTGTATTCCTTTCGATGCCCAGTAGCAGGTATATTGTTGTCTGTGCAACACACCAACCGAGACCCAAACCGCTTGATTGCGGAGGAGAGCTGACTGGGCTTATTGAGCCATGAGACTGCCACGTTTAAATCTCCCACCACCCCAAAGGGTATGTCATCGGTATCGGCACAAAATGATGGTGTGCGAGCATTCCCCCTTCCTTCGCCCAGAACCCGTGCACGCTAAACCGCCCCACGCGGAATAAACACCTAATTAGGTGTGAAATGCACTTGCAAATGGAGAGAGAAATACTTTATGTGCGCCCAGACTAAGATCTTTTATTATTCTTCCACCAGAAGAAGTTTGACCGAGGTGAACGAGGGCCTGCCGACGCGACAGTGGTGCTCGGAATGGCTTTCAAGCTAAAGGAGAATAATGTGCTCAGCCAGCAGTCCAATGGGGCAAGTTTCTTTCAACCGGAAGGGGCGCACAGCTAGTGGGCAAGGTGGAATTTGAAGCGGCAACGGCCGCGGCGGTTGCAGCGGCTTACTTGTGTCTTTACCCCATTCGCGCTGGCGCTGATTTTCTGCAATCGTCTGATAACAGCGCTACAGCCGCTGTCAGCCGACTGCGTAACTTGTTAAAGAGGTATAATGATGGCATGGGGAATACTCGTTGTGATACCCGTTGTAACCGTTTTAACCGTTGTAACAGTGGCGAGGAGGTGCCTCGGGGCGGCGTCGAGTAAATCTGTTTCACCGGAATGAAAACTGGGGTGAGGGGGGGGGGGGTTTGGGACAGATCCTGCTTTTCAGTAAAAATAAAACTAAACACAATGAACAATTATGTACGCTTAGTTTAAAGTAGGGAAAACAGTGAACCACAGATAAGGAGGGTATACCAGTCAGGGAGAGAATCATGTTGTTCATAGGCGTCTTTAGGAATGATGTTCATTTGACAGAAGTGTGATTTGTAAGAAACCATACGCTCAGCGTGCCTATCCAGCATTCGCGTTTTCCATAACTATGCAGAGCGATAAGAAAATTAAACAATCCTATGGAACATCACTATCTGCGGGTGATATGAGAAACCGCATACCATGTGGCGTCTATTGAAAGAACTTCTTAAGAGTTCTTTACAGGACATCCCAAATTAGTATAGTATCCTTACAATTTAGGAATCAGTGCTCAATAGTTTCCTGTAGACCATACAGGCGACAGTTCACAGAAAGCACAATATTGTTCTGGCTGTGGAGCCACGTCTTAACAGGCAAAAGTTTGCTCTCCAGTTTGAAGAGGAATGTTTTTGTTGATGGAGAGAGCGACATTTTTCAGTCACGTAAGAGCACATCTTTTCCGACTATGTTACAATAAACAGTTATACAGGGGTGCTAGGAAAAGCATGGAAATCGTGTCCTTGCAGAGATTAACACGAGTCAGAGTGAACATAAAATCTGGGGAAAAGCGAACCAACAAAAAATGGCCACGTATCTGCACCTTTCGTTGCAAAGATTGACAAAAGACAATAGTCGACTTGTGCCCCTGCCAAGTAAATTCCTCCCATGTTTTTGCCGCTCACCTTTCATGCTGTTCCTCTCCCGTCTCGTTTCTCTTAAGATAATACACTAGTGGTTCGCTCAAGTCACTTCAAATTTACCCCGTTCCACTGCTCTAAGTCGGGTTGGCGCGATGCCAGCGCTGTCGTACAGCGGAGGCGCGCGTGCATCGAGGCACCCTGCTACAACCTGTAAAGAATGGCGTTGCCCTACTGCACGAGCGTTTCAAGGGGAACGTGGAACCTATCTAGTGAAACGTTTCGTTGCCGTCGCCGTTTGATTTTTAAATGCCTCTAGGGAGCGCGATGATTCACTGCAGTTGATGTAGTATTACCTTTCCTACCGTGAAAACCAAACATCCAGGAATTTTTCAAGGAAGGAACACTGCAAATATCACTCAAGTACTTATTTTCTTTCTTATATTTGCGTAATGTCTTGTTCTGGTTCGAATTTGTTGACAAGTATGAACATTAACACCACACTTAGACGTTCAAATTGGGCTTTGGGTGTATAAGACTATTCGCAGTTTTCAGTGTTTCACTTTTGCCGAGAGGCTGAATCGACTCACACACAGACTGACAGACGGACATCAGCTAAACGAAAATGTTTGCGTTTAAGTAGAAAAAGAAAGACTACCGCCTTTAAAACCATATTTGAGTGTACACTTTCCCTATGAACCCCCCCAAACAAGGTCTATTCGAGAATGATGATGAAACAGCAGTTTGCAAAACTCAGACGGCAACCAAAGAGGCCGTCGCGAGAAGAACGACGGTGCTCTCTTTTGCCGTAAGAGTGTTAGCCAGAAAACATTAGGCCTAACATCGCATTTTGAAATTTAGGACGCTAGACCCTACGTCATATCTTGGGGTTTTAGACCTCAAACCCGTACACACTCAAAATTGCTCGCTGAACGCCAAGCAGCAGGCAATGAACCGCGCCGTACGCCCCAAAACCTAACGTTAGGCCTACGGAGTATACACGTGAACGTTGCTGTGGCTATTCTAAAAAAGCGGTAGGTACTTTAAGCGTAGCGCATAATCGCAGTACGGAAGAGGCCAACCCAAAAATCCATCCAGAAAAAGCTGCAACCAGCGTCGTCGTTAGTCTGAAGGCTGCATGCTTTTTTTATAGTTCGTGCAAAATCTTATGTGGAAACGTCCGCCCATTCTACGCACGAATGTTTGTACCTAATGTCTTGTCTGCTACGTCTGTTCGCGGCGAGGGTTGAAGAGGTATTGTGCGAAAGGTACGGCCACGAACCTCACGGGCGAAGATCGTGGAGAAACGGTACTGAGATGCAGCCTATCAAGGCCGAGCTTTCGATTCGAAGCTCTGATGAGACAGCTAGAAGAGGTTGGCTCCATGCCCCACGATCATGCAGTTCCCTCGTTAATCTGCCTGCCATTCCTCTCCTGTTTGGTTTTTTAATCGTTATAGTTCTCTCACATCATAATTTTTAAGATACTGCTTCCGTAGGTTTTTGCTAAAGATATCGGCATAAGTTGGTCCGGAATCGTCGGTACTGTTGTGGTACTGTTCTGAATTTTGTGTATCATTGTGGAAGGTACAGAAGTGCATCCAAATTTTCCCGGTGCTTATGCCTATAGTGTACTCGTATTCGTGTGATAAGGACTATCTGCAATCATTCGAAAGTGGGTCACCTCGATAGCCATGCATTGAATGGACACCAGCACGGGAAAACCACGTTTTATTATGGCAATTGCTATCACAAGCTATTGGTGGCACTTAAACTTACAAACATTGGTCGGTCTTACAGTCACTCAAATGGATCATTTGCCTCCCGGCCGCCGAGGGGCAATACCCATGATTCTCGAACCCCGCGGTACGTAAACGTTGAGCGTGCGTAACTGTGGGCAACAAGTAGGACATCACGCTTAACCCACTTTGAGGTATTGCGACGGCGACCTAAACCTATAGTTATGATGCGTTGAGTCCAACGAGAACTCCGGCAAGCTCAACAAAAACCGGATCTTTCGGCAAATAGCGTACTGTTCTTTCTTTTTTGTGGATTTTTAACAGTAGAAAACGTTTCTTACTCTCTGCCCCACTTTAACATACATAACTTTGATGAGTGTCTTTTAGGTCCTTAGCACTACTTCAACTCGGAAAGTTATGTCTAGATTTTTTTTAATTCACCACCGGTTACTTCCCTCTGCGTGTTTTCGTCCTTTTCAAGCCTCAAAGCCAAGCCTTGAGTTACACAGAAAAACAGCAGATGGAATGACATCGATTCGTACGTCTTTGCGGCGAGAAATATCTAGCAAAAATAAATAGCCGCCTTTAAAGAACTGTTTTTTTCTTTCAAAGGCAAGCAGATCCTTAAAGCGGGCAACCTAGGCTTGCTCTTTGAAAGCGCCTCTTTCGGTATAGAGCTGGGCGTGACATTCGAAACTTCGAATACAGCTCTGAGGAGGATAGCGTTGCCGTTGTGAAACAGGTCACGTTCTACGGTTCCTCCTCTACAAGCGAACACAATAAAAACCGCCGAGTGTCACTTATTCATCTTTTTTTGCAACTCAACACTCTTTTTTTAGATGTTTTTGATAACCTCTGGGAATGTGTATCGACTTTTCCAGACAAAGCCAACCACTTTGCATTGCTATGCGTTTTAATTTTTTGCTTCTATAAAAAGTTTATATTTTCTGGCGAGGCATTTCAACCATAGGAATGGCTATGTCCTGCCGGGTATTTGGCATTGTGACATCGCTGAAAGTAGTTGAACGAAGCATTTCATCATATTCGTGCCTCGGAGGTATGCGTTTGAGTAACACCGTAAAGGCGTGACAAAAGGGCAGAACGAATGCTTTTACGCCGGTTTCTTCTCTTGGCACAAGGCAGGAGAGAGCAATACGGACCATCTGCGTTGATGCAAGAATGCGTCTCTTTGTGTCATCAAATCGGGACCCACGGGCTCGTGCGCACGTTAAGACTTAAGTGCAAATAATAGCACGCCACCAGGGCCTAGAACCGTATATTTTACGCACATCAGGGGGAATGACAAGCTGAAGGCGCCCACATCTCCACCACAAAAAGACAATAAAGCCTTTACTAGGCAGCTCGAAAGCCTCTGAATACAGGTAGTGCGATGTTAATACGAGGACACGAACAATTCCGTCCTCATTTTGATTGCTAAATATACGGCTCTTCTTTCCTCTCCCTTTTTTGCAATAGGTGGTAAATTGTAGTAAGTTGCTTTTGGGATGTACCACAAATACACCATGTTGTCACGATTGTTCAAGCTATTAATGAACATGCAATGTTATATAAACTTCGAAGATTTCAATTATAACGTCTGTCTCGCTCTAGTAGTGCTGACAACACTACAGACACGCCTACCTCGTGCCCATACTTAGACACGGATATCCAGTATCCTGTCCATCAGACGTTTTACAACTTTCTTACTATACACGTGTTTATCGAAAGACTGTCGTGGTTTTATGTACACTGACTACGGTTACTTTGTTTGATTTCGAAATGTGGTGGCGGATAGGTTCGTCATCCATATAAACGGTGTAGTTTTTGTTACCGCAAACATTGCACTTATCGTGCTTGTTCCTTGTAAACTTCAACTACAGTCAAGGCTGAAAATTGTCCTGGACATATGCGTAACATCGATCACTGGAAGAGCAGTCGCGTTTACGGATTGAACATTCATTTAGGTCTCGAGAGATTGAGCGTTGCTGTCTCTGTCCGTTTTTTGCCAAGCTTACGCCCTCAATATGATGATAATGATGATGGTTGGGTTTTATGGCGCAATGCCGACTAAGGGCAAAGTGCGCCAGAGAAAAGTTTATTTAATGAAGTGAAGTGGTTACCACGAAAAGGTAGGCAAAAAAAACGTGTCAAGCGAACATAGCAAAATTATTTAAAGATAATGATGATGGCTGGTGTATAGGGCCAGACTTGATTATGCGTGTAAGGAAATGAGGTTTAAAAACTTAACGTCTGACAAATACTCCAACACACGTTTCACACTGGCATCGTCACCTAGAAACAGCGATGGATGTAGTGGGATATGTTGTCTGTAGAGTTCTCTGAAGTGTTTGTGTCGTGTTGTGTGAAGTGCCTTACATTGTATGAGGTTGTGGGTCACGGATAGGGCCACTCCGCACCTTCTGCACAGAGGTCTTGGAGATGCAGTGAGCAGGTGCGAGTGCGTTGCGTGCGTATGCCCTATCCGTAATCTAGCCAAGGAGACTTCAGAATATCTATTGCGTGTGTCGGTGGTGTATGGTCCCAAGTGAGGATTTATTAGGTGTAACTTGTTGTCTGTTTGTTCACTCCAGTGTGTTTGCCATGTTTTGCGAAGTTGTTGTCTGATGTGTGGTTTCACGTCGGTGTAGGGTAATGGGGTTATGTCTACTGCATTCGAGAGTGTAGCAGCAGCAGCCATTCGATCCGCTACTTCGTTCCCGGCTATACCACAGTGGCCAGGGACCCAGCAAAGAACCAGTTCAAATTTGCGTACATACACAGACCTAATACCCTTGACTATTAAATTTATAACGTGATTTTTTCAAGACTTCGTTGACGACAACGCCCGCACAACACTGAGAGAATCTGTATATATAATAGATTGTGGGGTGCGTCTTTAAAGGATATGATTAACAACCAGAAGTACACCATAAGCCTCTGCCGTAAAGATACTTGTATTACTGTTAAGAGTTCTAGTGACACTAAGGCCGGGCCCATGCGCCGCGCAGGACACCGAGGTGGAAGTTTTAGAGGCGTCCGTATAAAATTCAGAACATTGGTACTTTTGCTGCAAATACAAGAAGTGCTGCTGCATTGCACATGTGGGAGCTCGGTTTTTATCTACATGTGTAAAAGATGTGTCGCATGACACAGGGCGGAGATGCCATGGTACTATGGAACCTGTTACAGTACTTTGAATGGTGTCTAAAAAGGAGACAGCAAGCTCTGACGCTTCCTCTCTAACTCTGTAAGAGAAGGGCGCAGAGAACGATGGTCGATTTAAAAAGAGTTCAGTCATGGACGTATCATGAAAAACTGATTTAAAAGTGGATGAAATTTTAAAAGCATAAAGGAGATCTGTGTATGCTCGCTGGCGTTGTAGGTTCCATTTGTTGCACTCCACATATAGGCTTTCGACCGGGCTAGTGCGGAAGGCGCCACACGCCAGGCGGATCCCGAGATGGAGCACTGGGTCCAGCATTTTGAGGGATGTTTTACTTGCTGACCCATAGACAACGCTACCATAGTCCAATCGTGAACCTATCAAGCTGGTAAAAACACGCAAGAGAAGTTGTTTGTCAGCACCAAAAGAGATGTGCGACAGAGCCTTCAGGATATTCATTGTTTTTAGGCATTTATGTTTTAGTTGTTTTATGTGTGGGATGAATGTGAGCTTTTCGTCAAAGATTATGCCTAAAAACTTGTGTTCCTTTTTGACAGGAATCAAGACACCATTGAGTTGAATGTCAGGATCCGGCCAGATACCACGCCTCTTGGAAAACAAAACACAAGTGCACTTTCCCGGATTAAATTTAAAACCGTTGCTATCTGCCCAGACGGCAAGTTTGTTCACACCAAGCTGGACTTGCCGCTCGCAGACAGACAAGTTAAATTGTACGTCGTCTACATAAATTGAGCATGAATTCGACGGTGGCAATGCCTTCCGAAGACAATTCATTTTTGCAATAAAAAGGGTGCAACTTGAAACTCCACCTTGTGGCACGCCGTTTTCCTGCACATGAACCCTAGAGAGTGCAGTTCCAACACGCACGCGAAACGTTCTTTCAGACAGGTAACTGGCAAGCGTGTTCGTCATGTTACCCGACATGCCAAAGGACTTCAAGTCGCTAAAGATGCCATACCGCCAAGCAGTATCGTACGCCTTTTCAAGATCAAAGAAGACTGTCATGCAGTACTGCTTGTGGAGGAAAGCATCTTTGATATAAGACTCTAATGCAACCAGTTGGTCGTTGGTAGATCGCCCCGCCTGAAGCCTGCCTGGCAGCTCTCGAGAAGACCATTGTACTCTAAGAAGTACACAAGTCTCCTGTTTATCATCTTCTCGAAGAGCTTACACAGGCAGCTTGTCAGGGCAATGGGGCGATAACTGGCAGGAGAGGAAGGGTCCTTCCCTTCCTTTAGGAAAGCCACTACTATGGCCTCCCTCCAAGAGTGTGGAAAGTGCCCCGAAAGAAATATTTTATTGTGGAGGTGAAGAAATGTTTCAAGCGTGTCTGCATGTAAGTGTTGTATCATTGTGTATGAAATCCTGTCTGCACCTGGAGCTGTAGGTTTACAAGTACCGAGTGCGATCTTCAGCTCATGAAGTGAAAAGGGGGGTGTTATAGGATGAGTTCGACTTATTACTGTCTCGCAAGGACTTCTTCTCGCATGATGCTTTGTGTTTAATGAAAGTATTTGTGTAGTGTGCTGAGCTGGACACGTGTTGGAAGTGTTGAGCGAGTGTGTTAGCCTGGTCTTCCAGTGTGTCCCCTGTTGTACTAACCAGGGGCAGGCTGTGTGTCTGTTGTTCTTTTAGTTTTCGTATTCGTGTCCAGACTTTGTGTGTATCCGTGTATGAATTAATAGAAGTGAGGAAGGTGCGCCAACTCTCCCTTTTCGCCTCACGACGCACACGCTTCCCAAGAGCCTTTGCCCGTTTAAAGGAAATGAGATTATCTGGCGTGGGGTACCGGCGAAGGACACCCCACGCCTTGTTCTGGGCCCCTCGCGCCCGCCTACAGTCCTCGTTCCACCAGGGCCTCCTTGGGTTAGGTGACGCACTGGAGGCCTGGGGAATGGACTTTTCGGCAGGGTCGAGTATGTGCGCCGTGATGAGTTGTGCTGCTTCCTCAACGTGTAGGTGTTTTATGGTTGTGCGATGTAGTTTAGATGTTTCTGTGAATGTACTCCAGTTTGCTTTTGATTCATTAAACCTGTTATGGGAAGATGGACTGCATGGGCCTTTACCTATGTATGTTAGGGAAGTGGGGAAGTGGTCACTACCATATGGGTCCGTGCCCACGCCCCACTCAAGACATGGAAATAGAATTGCAGAACCAATAGCCAAGTCGAGATGTGAGTACGTATTATGTCCTAAGTTATGGTATGTAGGCTGTTTTTTGTTGAAAAGGCATGCTCCTGAAGATGTAAGAAATTTCTCTATCAGGCGACCTCGGGCATCCGTTCTGGAGGATCCCCAAAGAGAGTTGTGCGAATTGAGGTCGCCTGTTAGGATGTATGGTTCGGGCAGCTGGTCGACCAGCGCCTCAAAGTCAGAGCTCGAGAGTGCATGATCAGGCGGAATGTATATGGAGCATACCGTTATCAATCTATTGAATATTATTGTGCGAATTTGTACAGCCTCAAGGACAGTGTCAGAGTGACAGGGTGGCATGCTAAGGATTTCCGGGCGATTATGGCCACACCCCCAGAAGAGTGTGTGCACCCAAACCTTTCTTTTCTGAATACCATGTAACTACTTAAGAAATTTGTCTGTTTGGAATTGAGGTGTGTCTCTTGGAGATACATGAGACTTGGCTGATTGGCATGCAGGATATCATACACATAGTCAAGATTTTTAAGGAGGTCTCTGCAGTTCCATTGAATGATGTTTTCTGTTCCCATTATTTACGTTTAAGAATGAATGGAGTGTGTGTGTGTGTGTGTGTGTGTGTTCATGTGTCGTCTTTCGGGGCTGTTACTCTGGGATTAGGCTTTTTAGGCCTGTCTGTAGGCTTGGAAGTCGGTGGCCGCTCCTTGCGCTGCGTTGCAGGCAGGAACGGCCCGACATCCATCTCGTCGTCGGATGTCCGAGGGGTGCCCGACGGACCAGGACCCCCGGACTTGGCCCCCCCTCGGGAGCCCTTCGTTTGAGCCGCCACCGCCGAGGGCGCCCGGGGCACCAGAGGTGGCACGGCCGGTGCGGTGGCGGTGGGAGCCGTTGCGGGGCCCGTGGTGTCCATCACCTCTGTATCCTCCAACGCACTGGAGGACGGGGAGCAGAGGCGGGAGCGGCACCGGACCCTACAGAAGATGTTGTCACCACAACCGCTGCTGCCTCAGCAAGCGGCAAGGCGACGGATTGGGCTGCCTGAGGCACCCCAGGGGTGGGGGCGGCGGAGGGACCAGGTCAGACTCGCTGAACTGCGTCCCTGTGGACACCAGACGCCGCTCCGTTTCCCGGCGAGCAGCGTTGGCGTACCTCCCCAGGGGGAAAGAGGCGAACCTCTTTCGCGCCTCTGGGAAGGTGATGTTCTCAGTTACCTTCACAATAATGATCGCCTTCTCCTGCTTAAACTTCTCGCAAGTTCGAGAGTAGGCGGCATGGGGTCCCTGGCAGTTGGCGTAGGTGAGGGTTGACGATGGACAATTATCAGAAGGATGATCATGCTGAGCGCACTTTGCGCAGGTCAGACGACCACGGCAGGAGTTGGTTCCGTGCCCGAACCGCTGGCACTTAAAGCAGCGGCGCGCGTTTGGAATGTAAAGACGAATGGAGCATCGGATGAACCCTGCGTTGATATGTTCAGGAAGTGAGGAGCAGTTGAAGGTCAGGATAATGTGTTTCGTGGGGATTACCTTATCATCTCGACGCATCGTGATGCGGCGCACGGCTGTGACACCCTGATCCTTTAGACCTTCAAGAATGTCGGCATCTGTCTCATTAAGAAGATCGGCCTCAGAGATCACACCCTGCGACCTATTCAGGCTGCGGTGGGGTGTGACCCTGATGTCCAGATCGACCATTTTCGTCTGACCAAGAAGTGTGGTTGCCTGCTGCTGGTTTTTTACTTCAACAAGGATTTCACCTGTGCGTTGTTTTTTGGCATTATAGGGTTTCCAAATTATTCCATCAAGGTATTTTGTAATCAAAAATACTGATTGTGAATCAAGAGGGCGGGGTGTGTCAAGAGATTTGATAACAAGATAACGAGAGTATTTGTCTGGCTTTGGGAAGCTCATGCTTGGAAGTGGAGGTAAAGATACTTTGGTGCGGCCCCTTTTCAGGGACCGATCACGTTTGGAGGGGGGTTTTGAATTTTCCATACGGCATAGAAAAAAAGCAGGGGACGGGGGTACTTTCTTCTCAAACCTTACCCTGATAGCCTGAGAGGTCCCGGAGCTCCCTGCCTGGTAAACAGACAGGGAGCCCATCCGCCGGAGCTTGACCTGGGCTCCGACGGCCACCGTTTGAGGCTTCTACCCTTCACCTTTAAACACATCACCACGGTAGGTTACAGTTTATATTGGGGGCTCGGGGTCCGCGGTGTCGCCAGCACCGTCACCATGAATACTCAAGGTGCCCCGTGCGGGGTACTCCCTCAATATGCATTGTTCGACATGAATACATGTTTGTGTACACGCCCAAGAAATATGATTTTGATACTACACCTCGAACGGCCCATAATGTTCAATATCTAGCTGCCAGCATTGCGTTTAATTCAGGACATGCGTGTTGCCGTTCCGTTGGTACAACCATTGGAGACGCCACGAAATGCCAGTGTTGCAGAAGCCGACCTGACTAGTTCATTTGCCACTACAGGCGAGCACGTTAACTGTGTTTCTCTGTTGAAAATGAAGAAAAGTTGGGAACCATCAAACATCACCTTAGTGAAATATTGTTAAGGCATTATTGATGGCATGACGACAGATCATGGCATGCTTGCGGGCACGGTTACGTCGATGATTGCAGGTTGGATGATGGTATGACAGCAGATATACCAGAAATTGCACAAAAATGATGACATGACAACAAAACATGCTACTTAATGGCAACAATAAACCAATTTTATTTCTTGTGAAAAAACTTATAAAACATGAATTGCAGCAAATAGGTGAGCTCATAGTGAGTATTTCCTTTTGTTCTCAGGATTCGTGTCGGGATCATTTTTTGCTAACGTGCAAAAATGATCAGAAAATTCATCCGGCATACATTTTATAGGATTAGCTTAAGAGTGTGAGCTGAGGTGCTCAAACATATTGCAGGAAACAAACTTGTGTGTAACTTTGAATATATTGTCGTAATATAAATATCAAATATTATGACTATTTCTATAGAGGTGGGCAGCTGAAAAGAAAAAAAATCATTTATTACTTTCCAAAGCTTAGGCAACACAGGTCAACGCAATACAAATGTATACTGAAACCGTACACTGGACTCAGCTCTTCATTATGGTTTCCACTTTCTTTCTTGTTTCATTCATTTTGATATATGACTGCTACCACCTTGCTGGTATAAAGTCGTCGCAGCTATTAGATAACCTGGCCCATCTTGAACTACAAGCTATAAGGGGAGACTCAGACCCGCGAGGTGGATACGGTAGCTAAGCAAATTAGGATGGCACTATTGGTGCGATGACAATAATAATATTTTAAGTTAGACCATAATCTCTACCTCACATTCAACGAACAACTGAGCGAGCGAGCGACTGAGTGAGTGAGTGAGTGAGTGAGTGAGTGAGTGAGTGAGTGAGTGAGTGAGTGAGTGAGTGAGTGAGTGAGTGAATGAGTGAGTGAGTGAGTGAGTGAGTGAGTGAGTGAGTGAGTGAGTGAGTGATAGAGTGAGTGAGTGAGTGAGTGAGTGAGTGAGTGAGTGAGTGAGTGAGTGAGTGAGTGAGTGAGTGAGTGAGTGAGTGAGTGAGTGAGTGAGTGAGTGAGTGAGTGAGTGAGTGAGTGAGTGAGTGAGTGAGTGAGTGTGTGCGCAAATGAGGAAACGAGTGAATGAGTGATTGAGCGAGTGAGTGAACGGGGTAATTTAAGAAAATATGGGGCATTTCTTCTTGGAGGAATATTTTACAGGACGAAAGATAACGTAGTTCAAAGTAGGGGTTAAAATCATCCTCCCGCCTTATTTCTTGTTGCAATATGTATTTATTACCCGAATACCACTCTGTGCCTTGACCTTTGTCATCGCCGGAGTGGAGATGGGAGGAGGGGGGTTGGCAGTGAGTTTCCCGAATAAATGTGGTCGTGTATGGCGGCCTCTTGAACATATATGAGAAGAGAGTCCACGGCTCTCTCTTTGTGTTTTGTAGGCCCTTCGGGATGGGTACAGTCCCGCAGCGTTTGTGGCCCCACTTCAACAGTAATGAGAGCACGTGCGCGGTTTCTCTGGTCCTTCAAGGCAGGGCATCTCCATAACAGACGGTTAAGGTCAGGGACTTGTTGGCTGTCAGGTGATGCGCGCTGCTTGCAGATACCGTCACTGGGGTGTAGAAGAAAGCGTGCATGAAACCAGGGGGCGCCACGTTTGAGGCAGGGGGCAGCACTGAAACATCTCACCGCAAAATATAAAGCTCTTGTGCAGGTCCTTTTTCACTTTAGGCGGGCGGCTGAATCGAGTGGCAGACATACAGACAGACCAAAAGTTGCGCGTTCAAGTTGCACAAGAAAGACAATCGTCTTTACAATCCTAAAAGCCGCTATCGGCGTTCATTCAAATGAAGCCCATAAGCGTATATATCATGAGTATTTAGTCTCCCTCAGTGCGCTTTTTTTCTTCACTTTAACCTTGCTTCTTGCTGGGAACAATGCCAGAAACACTACCTTTCGCTCTATACTAACTAGAGCCTTGATTTACACTCGACCCAGAAAACACAAGATGCCTATAAAATCTTAGAAAAGCAAAGGCTTTTCTTGGTTTTATACATTACTTTTTCTAACAAAATTTGTTGTTGATGCGACAGCGATTCTCGCATTTTTGCCCCGAGAAGAAGTACAGCTTGAGCATTTTGCGCTTTTGAAACTGTTTGAGCTAAGGACACAATGGGCGTTGTAATTATTATTTGCAAATTGAAACATTAGTAGAAAAAATAATTAGACAACGGAAACTTGTCAATTTTTAATGTACCTATTGCAATAAATTCTCTTGTGAGATATTTGAAGGTCCTCAACATCTCGAGACATTGTTTGTTGCTTCTTGAATTACGCAATAAGCAAAAAAAAAACGGTGTAACAAAACTGTCCAACCACACAGATACGAGGAATTTGAGGTAACGCGAAGCGTTCAGTACATTTAGGTCACCCGTAATGTCAATGTCCTGAACTGCGCAATGCAGTTGAAGAAGCCATTGAAATGGTGGCGCTGGCGTCATGGTCAAACTATGTTGAGACAAAAATGCGTTTGGCATTTTCGCTCGCTGGTCGCTTGTGATCGTAGCCCCCGCGATGCTCATTTTTCGTTACTTACATCCGTTTTTGCCTTAACTGACGTATTCAAGCTGCATACACAGCATAAATTCCTGTGTCACCCCAGGGATTTTGTTACTATTTGGTTTTCACTAACTCGAGAAATCGATCCCCCCAAAAATACGCAGCGTGTACTAAACAATGACCGCATAGATATGAGGAAGGCCTCACCCTTGCGCATCAGTGCTGACTAACTTTTTTGTTGTGTTCTGGTTGCAAGGCTGTCCTCACAGTCTAGAAATAAGGGCAGATCCATCCCATGGTCTTTGTATTTTCCTGACGCATTTCACGGCATCCTTGCGCCAGCAGTGGAATAAGTCACGTCAAAGGCTTTGTTGCAAATAAGCGCGAACGAGCAAGCTAACACGCGCCCGGTCGAGAGATATTAGCTGAGAATACATTACGCCCCGAAAAAAAACTTGCATTTTACTAAGGAGGTGTTTCTCAAAGGGTGTCCGTAATTATTCTCCAACTTCGCGCGGCTGTTTCCAAAGAGCTTGTTAGCATATTGGGGATGGCGGAAGCTGAGAGAATTTTGCTAGTAATGTATCTTTCGATAAGAGAGACGTCGAGCTTTATGCCATGTTTAGAGAAAAAAGCAAAGGTGTCTAAGAAAAAATTTTCCCCAAATCGCAAGGAGGCACGGAGTTTTGTAAAAATATTTGTGCATTTTTTAGCCTTAAATACTCAAATTTCCAGCGGTGCAATCTTTTTCAAAGCTCCTTTTATGTTGGTTATCTAGCAATTTTGTATATTTGCTGTCATCTCGTGCGCATATTCTACTTCGACCGTGAGAAATTGTCCAATGACGTGTATGAAAAAAGTTTACAAGTACAAAATTCCGATGCTCTTTCTAATGTAATTGCAGCGCATGTAATCCCAAAACAAGATAACCGTTGGTCATTAAGGGTAACCGAGTGAATCCCTAGAGAAGGCAAGCGTGGCAGTGAGCGCCAGAAAGTTAGATGGGCAAATGATATAAAGAAGTTTGCGAGGATATATTGGTCGCAGTTAGCAGATGACCAGGATAATTGGAGATCTATGGAAAAGGCGTTTGCTCTGCAGCTGGAACATAAATGATGATGATAATGACAATTAAAAATAAAATAAAAGGAAATATATATTTGTACAATACGCTCACTTGGTTTTATAATTTTATGTGTAAATTCGGCAAATTTGTTGGTCGCAGGACGTCAAGAAACACGTACTTAGGGAAAATATTGTCACTGGACAAATGTCGTTTCGGCGGCCAGCAATTGAAGATTCTCAGGAATTTATTTGATCCTGCTGGTGTGCGACCTGACCCGGACAAGGTTCGCGCCGTCGAAGTGTTTCCCGTCCCTCCATCTGCGATGGACGTTCGCAGCTTTGTCGGCCAATCTTCCTATTTCCGCCACTTCATCAAAAGTTTTGCGGAGATAGCCCGCCCGCTCACGGATCTTCTAAATGCCGATACCGGGTCCCCATGAGGCTCCGAGCAAGGCACCGCTTTTTCCGCCTTCATTGACCGCCTGACCCTTGTCGTACTTTGCCCTATATCGATGATTGGGCTCCCATCGAAGTTCGTGCAAACGCATGTGGCCGTGGCACAGGAGCTGTAGTGGTCCAGCTACAGGCTGGTCGCCCTAGAGTGATAGCGGAAGCCAGTCGCCTTTTAAACCCTGGCGAATGCAATCACTCAATTACTGACCGTCAGTGCGTCAGACTTGTATGGGCTATAATCATGTTCCGTCCTTACCTGTACGGCAAATAATTTCCTGTTGTTACGTAACCCAGGCCCTAAGCTGGCTTTCATCTCTAAAGTTCCGCGCCATACGACTTGGTCGTTGGGCATTACGACTCCAGGAATATAAAAATTTGGTCGTCTACAAGTCTGGTCGACTACACAGGGACGCGGACTGTCTTCCTTGTCATCCTGTTGACATACCTGACCATACATGCAATGACGATGACCCCAGCGTATTCGGTGAGTCCGACTTGCTCAACATTATGACCATCACGGCCGTGATCCGGCGCTTTGCCAAATCATGAAACGTCTCACCTCCCAGCCAGCCGACTCCTCTCTGCGTGATGGCGTTCTGTTCCGTGATGGCGTTCTGTTCCTCCAAAACTTGAGCGAAAAGGTTCCGCCATTTCAACGAAGTGAATAATGATGAGAGGGGCGAAGCAAAAATGCATATCGGTAAAACCGTGAAACATTCTCCCGCATATCATAAAGACTCCACACGTCAAGCTTTCCACCGCTCCGTTGACAAGCCCGTCGACGACGTCGATGTTTGTGGTGGTTGTGTAGGGGTTGTTTTGGACGATGAGAATATCTCCATAGGTAAGTTGGAAAATTCGGTGTGTGACATTTTAGCCACCTTGGCCGTCGCCTTCTGCAGAGCTTCTTGTGTCGTTGTACCCCCGTTTCGTGTCTTGAGCTCGCAGGCGACGAACGACAACGTCTTCTTCTTCCTCTTCTCCTTGTTGGGTACCAACGAGCGCGTTGAACGTTTTGTGCCCTTCGGCCAATCTTTGGTTGCCCGATTCCTATTGGGATCCTCCCACAATCATCATTAATGTGCCGTGCCGTATACAGCTGCCACGAGCGACGGGACAGGGCCCGAGCAAGAGGAGCTTCGCCCCTAAAAGGACCTGACGAGCTTCTTACTGTGCCTCCGCACCTTCGCTCTGAAGTCCTTCGCGAGCTTCACGACGCCCCTACAGCTGGTCACCTTGGCGCGACTCCGACGTAAAATCGCCTGCGTCGGCCCTTTTACTCACCGGGACTTTACCTGTCAGTGCTGCGATACGTCACGGCTTGTGACCTTTGCCAATGGTTAACGCTGAAAAACTGGTTTGCTTCCAGCGGGAACTCTTTAGCCTATTCACGTCTCCCGGGAGCATTTTTTCCTTTAGTATTGGAGCTTCTCGGACCTTTCCCCTCGTCCCTGTCGTTAAACAAGTGGATTGCCGTCGCCACCGATTATGCAAGGCGTTACGCTATGACACACGCCCTCGCCCAACAGCTGTGCAACGGACGTAGCCGACTTACTCCTACATGCCGTAATTTTGCACCATGGAACTCCTCGTCCGCTCCTTACGGACCACGGCGATGTCTTGTCTCAAGTTATCGGCAACCTCATTCGCTCCTGCCGTAGGAAACACAACCTTACAACCACCTCGAAAAACAAACTGCGCGCAATTTAATAGGGACAAGAACGCATGAAGACGGCACAAGCGCATTTCGAGATAGATGCATCATTACCAACTAGCCCAACTCTCAACCCTTTTACTCTTACAACTACCTATCGCCCCCAGACAAACTTTATTTATTTATTTATTTATTTATTTATTTATTTATTTTATAAATATATATTGATTTATTTTTAATTTATTCATTTATTTCTTTGTTTGTTTATTTTTATTTATTGTTGTATTTATTTATTTATTATTCTATTTATTATTTTTATTTATTTATTTATTTATTTTTTTGTTTATGCAATACTGCGGGCCACGAATGGGCCTAATTCGGAGTGGTGGTGTCACATGGAGTTAGGACAAGTAACACAATTTTTAGCGGGTAAAAAAACGTGTGAACAAGGCAGTACAAACTTATTCCTTACATATGTGAGAAAACGTTTTTTAAAACTCAAACATCTCATCAGTACATATTACCATACTACTGGAAGAAAGAATTTCTGGGGGGAGAATGTTCCAGTCGCATATTGTCCTGAAAAAAAAAAGAATACTTTAAGGTGTTAGTGGGCACTGAGATAGCAAAACTTAGCAAAATGGTAGTGCCTAGTGGGATGCGATCATAACGGAGTGAGTAAAGCCGATGCATGAAGTCGTAAACTTCCATGTGCTAAATGAAAAAGAAATATTCGCCAGGCTATTTTTCTTCAAGAGTCCAGCGTTGGGATTTTGTAATTTTCATTAGATTGGTGGGGGAGTCAAGACGACGATATCGATTGCATATAAAGCGGACGGTAAATTTTGAACTTTTTCAAGATTATTAATGTCTTTTTTAGGATGCTTCTCCCAAACTACGCATGCGTATTCTAAAGTTGGATTCGGACTTACTGAAAGCTTTAAAAACACCCTCACGGATGTGCTCGCGCTGTACAGGAGTCAAAACTGTTAACAACAACGCATTCGCGCAGCGCAGCCTGCTGATAGCCTCCGCCGTGACCAGCGAGATTAGGTAACGGCGCTGCGGCGGCTGGGCATGTGAAAGCTATTGCCGATGCTTCCGTGTTTTGGGGGCAAGGTTCAACGCCGAAAGTCCCTCGGTACGACCGCCGCCAAATCCTAGAATAAACGTTATCTTTCGCTAATAACCCGTTTTTGTCAAAGCCTTTGCTATGGTTCGATAATAAAAAAATTGGCCCCATCTCCCCGCGAGGGGGACTCGAGTAAATGCGCCGCATAGGGGGTGGGTGTATTGCGTTATCGTTTAGTGTTTGGGGAGTTGGTGGTAGTGAATGCGCTGTATCAGTAGCTTCTTGACGTAGTTTGAATGAGTCAAGGACATAAGGCGCGTTCGTAGCCTTTAATTCTGTGTCGGTTTTGTGGCGCAGTGGGAAGAGCACCATGTACCTCGCGTTCCGCCCACATGCAGTGAATGCGTTGTATCAGCAGCTTCTTGACGTAGTTTGAATGAGTCAAGGATATCAGGCGCGTTCGTAGCCCTACATTCTGTGTCGGCTTTGTGGCGCAGTGGGTAGAGCACCATGTACCTTGCGTTCCACTCGCAGGGTCGTGGGATCGAAACCTGGTGCCGGTAAGTATTATTTTTTTATATAGTGTAGGGGGAGGGGTGCGGACTACGATGGACAACTAGAACGGGTGACATCGTGAGGTAAAGAAATGCTCTGCATTTAAAAGTGGGAAAGTGGGTACCATACTAAAGGCGAAAACGATACCGCACTGGTTTTAAGCGTTAGACAATTTTTAATACAGGCGTTGGCGGTGGTCGTGCTGAGGGACTTTTGGTGTCGAATCTCTCCCCCCAAAACACGGAAGCTTCAGCAATAACTTTCACATGCCAAGCCGCCGCCGCGCCGTCACATAATCTCGCTGGTCACGCCGGTGGCTGTCAGCAGGCTGCGCTGCACGTATCAAAAGCCACGCGTTCGCGCGTTGTTGTTAACAGTTTTGACCTTTGTACGTGTCCGTCGACCAGTCTGACTCGCATGTTCCAATACCCTACCTTACTTTTCCGTACAATTCCCCTCGCCTCGACACCGCTGGCTGCTCCTCTTTTTTTCTCTTTTTTGGCCGCGAACCTACCTTTCCGTTGGACACCGTGTTGCCTAACTGGGGGACGTTGAGTACAGAATATGCACGAGACACCGTAGAGAACGCTGATTCGGCCTTCCAAGTTGCTCTCGGCCGGATATCGACGGCACAAAAACATGCTGGCGTATTTTCGCCCCTTTCTTTCTGTCTTTCAAAACTCTCCATTGGTTTCAATGACCTACCGCAATCTTCCCTTTGCTTTCCGAGATATTCTTGACTGCCAATCCTTATTTCTGTGGTAAATTACCGCGCCCCTCATTTTCCATCGTGATTCTCTTCGCGCATAGGGATGGCCTTTTTTCTGGTATTCTTGGTGCCATAGGTAGCTTAAAAGGGTTCAACGCTGGTCGACCAGTCTCGACATGTCGTAGACACCGCAGTCACGGCCCGGGGTTGTTAAAGGCGGTCCCCTTCACCCCGAGTAGTCCGAGTGGCCTGGCTACCACCCCCAGGCACAGGAATCAAAAATCATCATCATAATCATCACCACCCTATCTACGCCCACTGCAGGGCAGAAGCCTCTCCCCTAAATCTCCAATTATCTCGGTCCTGTTCTAACTTCGATCAATTTATTTCCACAAACTTCCTGCTCTCATCTGCCAATCTAACTTTCTGTCGCCCTCTGCCCCGCTTACCTTCTCTAAGGATCCGCTCTGTTACCCTTAATGACCAACGGTTATCCCGCCTTCGCATTACATGGCCTGCCGACGTCCATTTCTTCGTCTTAATTTCTACTGATATATCCTTAACACGCGTTTGTTCTCTGACCAACTCTGCTCTCTTCTTGTCCTTTAATCATACACCTATCATCTTTCGTTACATTGCCCGATGAGTCACTTTCAATTTAACTTGAACCCCCTTAGTGAGCCTCCAAGTGTCTGCCGCGTAGGTGAGTACCGTTAAGATGCAGTTGTCATGCACTTTCTTTTTCAGGGACAATGGTAGGCTGCAATTCATTATCTCAGAATGTCTGCCATATGTACTCAACCCCATTCCTATCCTTCTCATTATCTCTACCTCATGGTTGGGATCCGGGGTCACAACCTGGCCTAAGTAGATATTTTCGCTTACTACTTCCACTGCCTCGCAAGCTATCTCAATCCGCTGTGCTGTCCCGAGGTTATTGATCATTACTGTGGTTTTCTGCTTAATAATTTTCAGGCCCAGGGTTCTACTCCGTTTTTTCCAGTGCAGAAAGCATGCTACCAGCGAAACGAAAGCCCTAGAGAAACTCGCAAGCTGTCCCGACATAATTATAAAACCTGCCGATAAGGGAGGCGCCATCGTAATCCCTGACAAAATCGACTATGTTAACGAGGCCAATAAGCAACTAGCAGTATCGACGTTCTACAAATCACTACCCAATGATCCCACTAAGGACTATAAGCAAATGGTCAAAGATAAACTAGCTGAGCTAGTGAAAAATAAAACATTAAGTGCAACCACGGCTCGTTCCTTGATCCCTTTAAGCCCAGTAGCCGGTACATTTTATCTTCTCCCTTAAATTCACAAGGTGAACCCAGGGTGCCCCATTGTTTCTGGTATTGGCACTGTTAACGAAAACCTCTCGCGCTAGGTCGATGATCTCATCCGTGACATTCCGCCCAGCTTCCCTCTTTCATTAAAGATAGCAATAATTTTCTATCAGCCTTGTCAAAAATTGAAATTCCTGACAACTGCCTAGTAGTCACCCTCGATGCTGCGTCACTGTACACTAACATCCCCAATTAAGATGGCCTCACAGCTGTATCGCTTGCGTATGAGCAGTCATTGTGCGACAAACCTATCGATTCTTCTATTCTCGAAACTTTACTTAGGCTTATTCTTGAACCTAATAATTTTGAGTTTGACGGAGTTCATTATCTGCAAGTCAGCGAACGTCAATGGGAACTCGAATTGGACCTAACTACGTCAATATCTTTATGGCTCACCTCGAATCAAACTTCCTTGACACTCGAAACTTAAAGCCATTGCACTATAAAAGGTGTATTGACGACATATTCATGATCTTGCTCCACGGTGACGCAGAGCTCTTCACATTCCTTGAGGCATTTAACCTAGCCCATCCTAATATTTCTCTTGCTCATTCCTATTTGGAACACAGTGTGAACTTTCTGGACGTCACCGTTACTACTTCTCAAGGTCGGCTTTAAGGTTAACTGTATAGAAAATCGACAGACACGCGGACTTATTTGACTTCCAAAGTAGACATGTGAGACACTGCAAGACAGCAATACCGTACAGCCAAGCCCACCGTTTCAGGAAAATTTGCACAAACCAAGCCGACTTTGACTCAAACTGTCGGAAACTCAACACCGCCCTCCTGAATAAGGAATACCTGGAACATGTTATCGATCACGCTATTGTGAGAGTTGACCGATTACCGTAACGAAATCTGTAAGAAAAAACCTGGAACGTTAACCCGCAAACAAACTTCGTTTTAACCCACTCAGCCTCCGCTCCAAGAGTGTCAACCGTACTAAGAAAACATCACAATATCGTAATTCAAAGTGATGGCTTAAAAAGCATATTCCCAGAACCACCACGCGTTGTCTACCGGCATAATAAGAATTTAGGCGACTTTCTAACTAACTCTCGTATGAACTGACCGGAAATTACTGGTTGCATACCCTGTAATAAACCTCGATGTAAAGTACGCCCACACATGACAGCTACGCAGCGTGCCACTAGCCCGGCTTCAGGCTACTACGTAAATATAAAAGGTAACTTTAACTGTGGCTCCGCTAATGTCGTATACCTTCTAGAGTGCTGTCACCCGTTTCCTTAAATTTAGGGTGCACTGCCAGAAGATATGGGGAGTCGACTCATGAGAGCCAACAAACCCCACCGAATCCACAGGGCACAGGTGACAAAGGGGGTGGCCGTCTGATGTGCGGCTTTCGCCGACCAGAGCGGCAAGAATGAGCAAGAGCCTTCAACGGAAAAACAGCACAAAGATTTATATTCAGACAGGCAAGTTACAAACACAAGCACGAGGTAACAGATCGATAATGACAGACAACCTAGTTGGAATTCTAATACAAGAAACAGTCCAATTAGACAAAATGATACAAACAGGAGCGTTAACAAATGAATATTACGAATCGGAGCAGTTAACTAAAAGAAAATGAACAGTTCGATGCATATGAGAGACAGAGTCCCAGCATATTCACCGACCGGGCCGGACGATGCACCGCTGTCGGAGGCGAGTCGGCTACCTGAGAAGCGTGGCTTCGCTGTAGGCCAGGCCGTCCGAGACGATCACGGTCATTCAAGGCCCGGGAGCACGTTGGAGTCCTCCAGGGCGCGGGTCGCCGATGGTGTGATGTACAAACTGGCAGGTGCCGTTGTCAATCACGACGTCCAAACGTAGCTGGTGGGTTTAGGTGCGGCTTCTCTTTTTATAGGCGCGCCGGCGCGCCGGCGCGGAGAGGGAGAGCACAACACACCACGCGCCCGCCGCCGTCAGCGAATAACTTCACTCTTCTCCCTTCTAGAATCTTCGACGCTCTTTAGAGCTGGCAAGGCCACGCGCACCTCCTCGAAAGTACTGGAAGCTTCGACGAAACTGGAGCGACGGAGGTTTTATTTTTGTTGTTTTCTCGCCGGCGAGCCGGCGGGTGATCGCGTTACTGTCGCTTCGTTCGAGAAAGTTCCAGCCCTTCCTCGGGCCGAATAGAACCCAACTGGATGAAGCGGACGACTGAAGAAGAGTTAGGCGCTGTACAATAAAATGAAAAATTTATACGATACTTTTAGACGTCGTACGCTCGAGTTTGTGACACAGCCCCCCAGTTTCAGAATATTATGCAATAATATTCCCAAAACTCACAAAGTCGTGCGTACGCGTCGTTCACACTTAGTGAACAAAAGAGGCTGTGCCTACTAACAAAATCAAGTACAGCCCAATGTTCTTCATATAAGAATAATGACAGGTACAGAATTCGCGTAGAGAACAGCGGTTTGGCGCAGATTTCTCAACAAATACACATCCTAGGGACAATTCATAAGTTTGAGAACAATACAGTTCTAGCGTTCGAATTAAGCCAGTGCCAATAATGAATGTCTGGCCATTAGTCATTACAAGTGCGAAACTCATGAAAATACAGCGTGCGCTCCAGTGCGAAAGTCTCGTAGTCTCAAATATAATGAGTAAACGTCAGTACTCAGAAATACATACAATGTACTGGTACAATGAAATGCATAAGAAACATAATAATATGATGTTCACAAATAATAGCATGCAACCGCAAAGTTCACAAATGTCACCACTAGTAACGTCAATAATACACAGCCAGAGTGACAAAATAGGTACAAGTTTCGGGTACACTACGACAGAGAAACGTTGTATACAACGTTCGAGTATACAGTACTCGACGTGAAAATACAACTCTGTCTTACACAATTCCACTCATATCCAACGTGCATACCTAAATTGGAATTCTTCATGTTTATCCCGTGTCTATCGGGCGCTTGCGCAACTGCGCCTGCGGAATTCTTCTCTTCGGAGAGGATCCTTTCCAAATGTCGCATGAAGCGACAAAGTCTATCGTGTCCGCCGCGATACTGGGCCCGAAAAAATGTTTTACTGCCTGGGCCTTCACCTGGTGAACGACCGAGTGGCTAATAACGGCTTGGCGCTTCTTCCCACCTGTCCGTCGGGACGAATGGCAGTAGAGATGTTTTCTCTTACTCTTGAGCCCAAACCTGCACTCTTTGTTCCGGCAGCTCAGCTGCTTGCCGAGTTTTGGGAGACCGGTTTTCCTTGACTTGCTTTTTACAGGCGCTTTGGCACTCCTTTCTCTTCGAAGCGGCACAGTCGCAGCGGCCGCAGATTTTGAGAGCCGGAACTGTGCTGGCTTCCCTTTTGCCGGTGCCCGCGTTACGACGAGCACGGCTTCGCCTCTCTCCGAAGCATCGAATCGGGGTTCTTCTTTCGAAACAGCGGGTGGTTTCTCTCCCACCTCTGAAGTCGCAGGATCGTCGCCGACGCTTATGTACGGCGCGTTCCCTCCGCGGAGTGCGGCTCTGCTTCGCACGGGGGTTTCAAACTTGAATTTAGAGTCAGTCTCTTTGCTCCTCGAGCTGTCAGTTACGCACGCGGCGCTAGTCTGCCCAGCGAGTTCGCAGTCTCGATCTGGGTCTTCCTGCACAATGAGCGTGCAATTACCCGTGTCTTTCGGAAAGACAACGGTTTCCTCGGGCACTCTCCCCGCAATATCGGGTACCCCTTCGTCTAGAGGGTTCGGCCCCGACATCGTGATGGCATCCACAACCGGGATGTTATCTCCATCCTCAAGCTCCGCATCCCCTGTAGGATCATCGTCCTTCCAGGTCTGAAGTGGTGCGCTTTCGCACACTTCTGGAGGTGTTTCCTCCTTGCTGATTGCGGATACTTCCGCCTCTTCACCTCCGGAGCTATCCTGGCATTCTTTTGCCTTCTCACGGTTAGTACTTTGGCCACTATTCTCATCTCTCGAATTTTCATCATTGAGTTCATCTTTCCGATGGAACTCATTTCGCACAATCTCTGTGCTCCCATTCATATCTTGAGAGGCCGCAGCCACAGCTGCCTCTCCAGCCGACTCATCGGGGTGTGGCTCCTCGATAAGTGGCTCTTTCACCTCCACGGGTGGCGGTTCTTCTGGGGCAGTTAAAGTTATCGGGTAGTCGGCATCTCTGACTCCATCGATGTTGCCGAGGATGAGGTCATACATGGACCTCTCCATGCAAAGGGCGGTTACGCTTCCCGTGTAGTAGGGAGTCTCCACCTCGATCTGAGCTACCGGCAACTCTCGCATTGAGCCATCCATGAAGAACACTGGGTTTGTTTCCCCAGTGAACTCCTGTTCTCGGACTAAGTCCGTTCGCACAATAACTGTGCTGGTGCCGGTGGAGCGCAAAACGGTAATGGTTTTGCCTGACAATTTTCCCTCAGCCACCGGCACTGTCTTCGACCCGACTGCCGTAATGGCACCGACGACGTGAATTTTCGTACCCCTTTTACGCGCCTCAGAGCTATCAGTAGCATCGTACTGTCTCGATGCCCTGGGAGGTGCGCATTCGCGCAACTCCTGGCGCCTTTCATCGTTGCTGCTCCTGCATGTCGCAGCCTTGTGTCCAGCCCGCCCGCACTTAAAACACCTGGAAGCACTACTTCTCGTAAAGTTGCTCCAGCAGTCCTTGGCAATGTGCCCAAACTTGTTACAAGAGTAACATTTCAGCGGGGGTTTTTGGCTGGTCCTCCTTCGGTCCACTGCCGCATTTCCGAAATTTACCTTAACCTTTTCAAGGTTGGTACTGAGACACAGGCGCCTATTCTCTCCTCTCATGCTCCGATCCTCTGATGAGCAGTCGAGCTTCAAACGTTGAGTATCAACATTTGCTCCTGTTAGCTCCTCTTTGCTTGCTTTCTCCTCTCGCTCCAACCGAAGTTGTCTCTGAAATTCTTTCTCTCTTTTCCTCTCATCTTCTGTTCGTGCTGCCTGTCTTGCTCTCTCAACTTTCTCGTTTTCTTCTTTTTCTTTCTGAGTGACCCACTTCCGCAGTTCGGCCCCTGACAGGCCCAGCTGACAGCCCAACGCTACTATTTTCTCTAAATCCATGATTGCAAATGTATCGCAATCTAGCCACAATACTCTAGCCTCTAGCTAGGTATGTCTACGCAGAGAAAGTTAGCGAGACCACCCACTTATAAAGGCAGTAGCAACCTATGCCAAAAAAAGTTCCAGGCTCTCTCTCCTCCTTACCGCTCACATCAGACGTCCTGTCGCGGACGCCAGAAATTGTCACCCGTTTCCTTAAATTTAGGGTGCACTGCCAGAAGATATGGCGAGTCGACTCATGAGAGCCAACAAACCCCACCGAATCCACAGGGCACAGGTGACAAAGGGGGTGGCCGTCTGATGTGCGGCTTTCGCCGACCAGAGCGGCAAGAATGAGCAAGAGCCTTGAACGGAAAAACAGCACAAAGACTTATATTCAGACAGGCAAGTTACAAACACAAGCACGAGGTAACAGATCGATAATGACAGACAACCTAGTTGGAATTCTAATACAAGAAACAGTCCAATTAGACAAAATGATACAAACAGGAGCGTTAACAAATGAATATTACGAATCGGAGCAGTTAACTAAAAGAAAATGAACAGTTCGATGCATATGAGAGACAGAGTCCCAGCATGTTCACCGACCGGGCCGGACGATGCACCGCTGTCGGAGGCGAGTCGGCTACCTGAGAAGCGTGGCTTCGCTGTAGGCCAGGCCGTCCGAGACGATCACGGTCATTCAAGGCCCGGGAGCACGTTGGAGTCCTCCAGGGCGCGGGTCGCCGATGGTGTGATGTACAAACTGGCAGGTGCCGTTGTCAATCACGACGTCCAAACGTAGCTGGTGGGTTTAGGTGCGGCTTCTCTTTTTATAGGCGCGCCGGCGCGCCGGCGCAGAGAGGGAGAGCACAACACACCACGCGCCCGCCGCCGTCAGCGAATAACTTCACTCTTCTCCCTTCTAGAATCTTCGACGCTCTTTAGAGCTGGCAAGGCCACGCGCACCTCCTCGAAAGTACTGGAAGCTTCGACGAAACTGGAGCGACGGAGGTTTTATTTTTGTTGTTTTCTCGCCGGCGAGCCGGCGGGTGATCGCGTTACTGTCGCTTCGTTCGAGAAAGTTCCAGCCCTTTCTCGGGCCGAATAGAACCCAACTGGATGAAGCGGACGACTGAAGAAGAGTTAGGCGCTGTACAATAAAATGAAAAATTTATACGATACTTTTAGACGTCGTACGCTCGAGTTTGTGACAAGTGCACTGTTTGTAGGCAGCAATATATCGCCAAACTGAAACGCCCTTCCGAATACGGTTCAATAATCACCGCTCTCAAGCAAAAAGTTGCCCTTGTTTGGCCCTCTCACTACATGTGAACGGTCCCGGTCATGCATTCGAAAATCTCAAAGCAACAATATCAGAATCTGCTTTCAAAACCCACTACGACCGGGAGGTTCGGGAATCTTATCTCATTTATAAGTTTGGGTCAGTGACGTTTGTTAATATTTAAAGTTACGGAAAACTAACGCACTTATCCCCCGATTGAATTGGTGACTTCATAATTTTTATCACATTCTTCATTATTCCTATCCTTAAGTTTTTCATCATAATTCGCAAAAACTCTCCGAATACAGCAGCTTTATTAGTCTAATGCGTCTCGACAATGCGATTTGTCCTTGGGAAGAAGGCGCCGTTCCCCCAACCACTTTGAACCGTTTAACCCTTTGTGATCTATGGATCCTACCTATTTCCTGTTCAGTTGCTAGCTTCTGTGCAATGCTCTTTTGTGCGCTGTATCTATTCCTTCCACCCGCTGGGGGGCACACACAAAACACAATCTTCGTTCATGCCTGTATAGATCCCTCCGAACCAGTCTCCCCACCATCTTCGAATACCTTGTTCGAATCTCAACTGGTTATAAGGTCCACGTATAAGAACGGTATTTACGTCCGCGAGACAGGACTTCCGGCAGGCCACACCCGACGTCGGCTACCAGTCTTGTTTGTAGGCTGCTCACCACCCGAATAACTGCAGCTGTAGGGAACAAATGAACTAAGCGAAAGGCGTGCGCTGAACTATTTTGACATTCGTCAAAGTTGTTTGGCAATAAATTATCCCTTTATTCTCCTGTCCGCTGCGGTAAGAGCTATAAGTAGAAAATTTCAATTTATTTGGTATAAGTTGACGACTTTTTGGCACGTCTCCTGTTTTCTGTTGTTCTGTTTATTAGTGTGTCCTTTCTCCGCCCTGGAGTCCTGCATTGAGTTGCTCCTTCGTTTGGTTCCAAGTGGAGTTTTTTTTCTTCGGCTAGAGCATCTGCGAAAAACTTTCGTTTATCACGGGCCGCAGGGTGAAAAGTTTTGTAGGGAGCCGACGTGGCGAAACGGAAAGGCCTACATACATTTGTAGTAGCTCTAGGTGTAAGAACACAGGCCCGCGAAGGACAGAGCGCCCGGAGATTGGAACACACAGCGCAAAAGCCATGGTGTTCTCCTTTGCACCATCCCCTCCATTCCGAAGTTTTTGAAGTTGTCTTCATTTTGAACTCACCAAACCAGACCAAACAATAGTAATGCAACGCAAAAAAAATTAAAAGGATATAACGCAGAAAGACTATTAGGCCACTTCTTTCTAAAATATTCGTATATTGGTTTCTTTGAACTGGAGCAAATAGTGAGCAGGCTGCAGTGGTGAAATGACTGAAGTTACAATTTGTTTGCGTCCAACGGTACGTCTGTCCTACAGCGTACATTTGTTCCTTTTTGCTCTTGCATTTAGCTTTACAAAATAAATAACCTCCGTGGCAATATAATCTTGCTTTTCAATCTGTACTGAATTATTACAGACGGGTGAATAATTGAGGTAAAACTCTAAAATACTAGGAGTAAATATTGATGCCTCTAGGGAATAAAATAAAAATGCGTGTTCACAGGATAGAAGCTCCTTGCTGAAAAAGATTGTACTGGCCCATTACTTTCGTTACAGGCGAAAATGCAAGCTGTCAGCCTTCATCACGCAATAGGTTCGACCAATTTTTTGTATCCCGGTGTCAATGGTGAATTTTCTTTTTAGATAAACTTTTACAGTGTCGTCAGGACAAAGGTCGTGAGCAAACACGAACTCTGAATATTATTATCGCTGCCAAAAGAAAAGGAAGCTTCGATCAATCCTGAAATATGCACTAATGCACAGTTCGTCGGACCAATATCAGCAGTCGAGTGCACCGCCGCTGCCACCCTGGCGGAGGCACATTTTTTGACCATTTCTTCAGTCCCTTTCGAAGAGGGTGGCTACGTGAAGGAGTGCATAAGTTCGTTTTGGAGTGCTTTCACTCCATGTGTTGAGCTCCTTTTTGATGAGTTAATATATGCCGGAAGACGTAAGGCCATGGAGAGAGCTAATGATGCTTAGGTATGAACAATTATTAATCAAGAACAAGCCTGTGAATAGGAACGGGCACGCAGTTCTCTCTACTGGCAGTTTACTTTTTGCTTTGCTATGAATAGGGTTTTAAGGTTATCGCATTCGCAGAAATTAAAACTACTTCTTAAACTTGTGATTCACTAGTAATGAAAAATTAGCATATTGTTTTACCATGTACTTTTTACCATTTCTTTACTACTCACGGGAGGGTACGCTCCACGGCGAAGTGTTTGAGGTAGTGCACCATGGGGGAGAAAAATATCTTCAGTAGTAGAAATAAACACACTGAGAGGTTTGGTACTTTGTTGCTATTAGTACCCATAAACATGACACAATTTTGCTTTTTATGTCGGAATTCTAACCGCAAGATCTGAGGCATAGAATATCCTTCCAAGTATTTAAGGAAGGTGTTGTTCTTTATGGGAAGTTTTAGCGAAGTACTTCGCTATGTGCCCAAGCGACTTAGAACTCTATATTTTAAATAAATGGACTAGAAAAAAAACTGCTTATTTCGATATTGTTGACTACTAGCTCGAATGTCTTTGTAGGACAGGCTGTATTTCCCTACGCTGCATTACGGCAAATCCACCCTATTTATATTCCATTTACTGTAGTGGTGAAAAAAAAATAAAAGCCCCTGGAATGAACTTAAAATATTCTAGTCAATCCTAAAATAAGGCGGTCAATGTTTAGTTGAATTTTGATGTCGACAACAAATTTCGTATCAGTGCCCACTTTAGCAGAACGCCGGAAGTGGTAATGCACCGACGAATGTGGGAAAGAAGACGCAGCGGGGGAAGAGGGGCATCACGTCCTATAATAGAAAGAAACGCAACACGCAACATGGATGACGAAATGGTGTTCTATTTGGTGATAGTATGTGCCTCAGGATAACCCTATTAAGCAATAGCTGAGTGTGTGATTGTGTTTTCAAAATCTTCCTGTTTTGGTCCCAGCGCTTTTCAGGAACGGAACTTGCTTTCAAGGCATTTCATTTCGTATCCTTGAAGCAGTACTAATGGCGTTTCGTTTTCTTTCTCACCATAACAGCAACTTTTACATTTCTATCTGTCTTTCACATTATCCTCCCAATAATACACTCGAAGTTTCTGAAATAGGGTTATATCCGACTCAAGAACGGTGTCTCTAATCTGTAGACAATAAAATACACCATGAGAAAAAATTGGCACAAGGGAGGCGCAGAAAGAAGAAGCGGTTTCAGAAAACCTCTTCCACAAAAAAGCCATCACGAAAAAAGAATTCCTCTGAATATCTTTAATGACGAGCTTCTGTTTCCGGTGCAATTGCTGTGTGTGCATGACAGATCCAGGACTTCTTGTCAAACCCTGAGAATGCCATGTCATAAAAGAGCAGACGACGATACTATTTACCGTGCTTATGTCGGGCCGCGAGTAGTGGTGTGTCACACCGCTTCTGTCGAAGTGCTTTACGCATCGCGCAACATTATTCTGCTCTTTATGTCTTTTTTAGAGCACTGCGGATTACGCGCCTTTCTGGAAAAGCACTCAGGACTGCTCTTAAAATGCTGCTATGTATAAAGACTGCGGTGTTAGAGTATTTATGTGTAGCATTTGCTTCCAAGAGCCTCCCCTGCTCACCGCCCTCAGGCATGTGTAAAGCCCGGAATTCGCAGGAAAGTGCAAACTTGGTTGAACATACGTATTTAATTGGTATAACAGCGTAAATTTTAAATATTGATCGAAAAAATTTTGAAACACGAACAGCAGAAAAATAGAAAAATAATATTTTACGTATTATGAAAAATATTTCGCGGGGTGTGCCCAGAGAAGTGTTATTTTCTGCTGTTCTGTTTGAAAAGCAATTAGTGATATGTTCTCTGGGCAACAGCGCAAGCGGTTTACAGCGACGGTTTTGAGAGCGGTTGTATATTGGTAGGACTATGAACTTTGCTGAAAAAAAAAGAATCTGTTTTGTTTTACTCGATTGAATGTCACGGCAAGCTACACACCTCAAGGCAACCTCAGTGGGCATGCCCTTTCGTCAAGCAACTCGAGTCTCATTTCTCAGCGTCTCTACCCAGCGCAGGCGGTTCTGACATAAGGCTGTGGAATCACGGATCCCATCCTTTGTACCTATGTATAAGTGTGGTTTGGAGAGTTATCTGAACGCAATATAGGAACAGTTCATCACCTGGGTTTCGGCTTCACTCGGCGATCGTCCTCAGTCGTACATACCACCAGTGGCCCTAACTTTCTCCTCCCGAACAGGAGTATGATTGCCTGGAAGAAGTCTACGGAAGAGGCATCTCTCAGAGCTTGTCCAGCGGCTTCAAATAAGGAGGTCCTTGATGAGTATTGGTTTTCAGCCCTCCCCTTAGCGTTGTCACAAATGATGCTCTTACAACTGGTTCGTCTGGGGAAGTCGGGTGCCACGGACGAACTGATCCGACGTCGGCACTAAACCGTTAATCACAGATACAGGCGGTACTCAACACAGAACGCTTTTTACTCCCAAATGTTGAAGACACGGCAGCATTCGGAATCGTCTTGCTGTTTTCAGAGCTCTGAGTCCACACTAGCCATCGGCGGTATGCGCTCAAAACAATTTACTCTAGTAACCGAGGCGAGGACGCTTGTGGTTGAGCCCTTGAGCCGGGTGTGCAAAACCTCGTTCAGATATTCAGGAACACCTCTGTCGGTAGAATAAAGACTCGCGAAGTAAACTTTGGCATTGCCGCTCTATGGGTGTTTTTTGACAGGTGGTGGCTACCTTATGACGTCTAACAGCGGCGGAGTGTGTTGCGATAGATGCGGCCTAAAGAGATTCGGTGGCTACGGGTGCCACGTTAGGTCATTGTAACAGTTTTTATGAGAGCCTTGCAACTTCGGCAGCCTAGAACTCCCATAGTCAGAACAATCAAACAATCCTTACGTCCTACATTTAAAAAAACGGCCTTAGTGCTCCCATTCAGTGGCTTGAGGGCTGCTGGGGGCATACTTTCTCGGCGGTTACTTTTCCAAGCACATTAAGGGATGTTCAGAAAAGTAACCACTGACAAGGTAATCCGAGAAATGCTTATACATGCTTGATCGTTTAACTTAAAGGCCAACTGCAACGAAAATTTACCTGCCCTAAATTGTGCTTCAATGTGTGGTATGCACCTTTAAAGTCCCATGTGACTCAATTTTAAACTCCACAAACGCGCAGTTTTTTTATTAAAACCGTTTGAAAACACGCCACTTCAGCCGACGCAGCACCTAGCGGAGTGTCGCCGCAACTAGTCGCCACTGCGGCGGACTTCCGGATGTGACGTGCCAGTCAGGACTCCCGTGCGGCCGTCGCCTCTCCGCCTCTCCTCTGTAGCCCTTTTACGTGCGGCCTCACGCGAGTGAGCAGTGTAATTCGTGCCTCTTGCATGAATAATTGGTTTCCGTAATGCCAGAAGCTGAAGAGACTCGGGGTTGCCGATACATAGACCAAATACGGCAGTACCACAGCGACCAATTTCGTGGTCGCGACGGCGGCAGCAGGCTCTCGGTCGACTCTGTGAGCACGCGAAACGCGTGTACGGCCTACGTGAGGCGATACGCTGTTGGCGCGGCTGGTCGGTGCGGCGGCGGTCGAACGACTACGGCAGCTGTGCGGCGCGCTGCAAACTCGTGGCCGGGCATCTTTACGAGTGCGCAATACGTAGAACGGCCGACGCGAGGCGATACGCTGTTGTCGCGGCCGCTCCGTGCGTCGGCGCGCGAACGACTACGGCGGCTGTGCGGCGCGCTGCAAGCTCGCGGCCGGGCGTCTCTACGAGCAGAACGGCCGGCGCGAGACGATACGCTGTTGTCACGGCCGGTCGGGGCGTGAACGAGTACGGCAGCTAGCTGTGCGGCCCACTGCGCGACTGGCCGGTCGACTTTTCGAGACCGCGAGTACGCCGACGGCATCGAAGAGCTCTGCGCCGACGCGAGGTGATACGCTGTTGTCACTTCATCGCGCCGGTCGGGGCGCCGACAAGTACAGCACGCGGCGCACTACACAGAATCGATTCAGCTCAAAATACTTCGTCAAAAAACAAATAAATACTGGCCACTGTTGGCAACATTTCTTCAGCCAGTTAGAAAAACAAACAAAAAAAAAAACGAGGCCACATTTCGCAGTGCTGAGCCTCGGGGAAGATCACTGCTTCACGAGTGAAGACACTGCAGTGCTTTCGTCGCTGCATGGCATCATTATCTAAAGATTTGGCGCGGGCAGCCTGCTAACAGGAACAAAGCTGCCAGCGTAAACAAAAATAATAAAATTCTGGATTTTAACTTTCACAACATGCGCTGAAACCTACACCCTAGCTGGCATGTTTCTACACTTCCCTCCCACGGTAGCTATTTTTTCTTCTTTTCTCTCACAAACACAGGATGGTTCGATCGGCACAGGGCATATTAGCTGTGCCGGCGCCCATCTAGCGCTAAACCACTGCCTTTTGTGCACCCAGCTTCGCCACGACGTCTCGCGATGCGTGTGTTTTCGTCTTACCGAACGACTACAGGCGCGTCTCAGCAGCTCACAACGAAGTAATAATGGTTGCAGTAACTTCCCAACCCCTTTTCGCGCATGTTGTAAATGTCTAAAGCAACAGACGACCAGAAACACATCGAAGGCGCGCCGTCTTCTCACAGGCAGCTGTGGGAAAATCTGACGGCTGGCCCCCTCGATTCCTGAGTGTAACGTCACTTCCGGCCGTCCGTAATGGCCGCCCTTCTTTTCCAGATTCGGTTTTTAAAGATCGTTTTTGATCTTCGTTTACGATGCAGCTAAGAACATTTGGGCCTCCAAATTTTGCAGGTAGGAACGTTTAAGGTTATACTACCGGAAAATAGTGTATTTACGGAGCCAAAAATTTTGTTGCAGTTGGCCTTTAATGCCAAACGATTTTGCATTTTAAAGCATACTATTACGTATCACATTGAGGTACTACGGTGCCAACGCTTTTAAGCCTTTGGTTCACTGCTGGAACACAAGTGACAATTCAGTGTGGTGTCAGCTACCCCCCTACACTTCTCACATACCCACTCAAAAATAAAAGTCCGCTGCGGTGACATCTGTCAAAGAAGGCTCATGGCCGGTTCCCCAATTCCTAATGGACCGAGGGCAACACCCTCGCAAACAGAAGCGTTCGCACATAACACACTAAAGGAGTTTAAAGCGTTTCGCTATTTTCGTACTTTTAGTGTTCCGGCTAACGTATTCAGGCATGCGGCAATCTTTAAAATGTGAAGATATTTTAGACTGTAATGCACGCATTTCTTCATTCTTGAATGAAAAATACTACTGTAGACCATGCTGAGTATATCGGCAATGGTCCAAGCCGGCATCGATAACTGTCCTCACCACATAAACAACAAACTGTATATGTTCAACAAAATTCATTGGATTCCAGCTCATGTTTGTGACTTCGAACAAAGATGACACAAAGGGGCTAATTTTACTGTGCTTTTTATGATTTTGGTTTCGGCAATAGACTGCATGAGACCTGACTAATTGAAGGATAATTGGGAATGTTTCAGGGTTCGTGTGACGGGCAGATCGAAAGCTTACGAAACATTAAACACGTAACTGCAGTATTCTGGGGTTTGAAGGGACAGACAATTGATTTTTGTGGAGTCCATGTCCTCCAGCTCACATAAAACCCCTTGGTTTATCTGCTGTGTTAACCCTAAGGCATTTCTAAATTGACAGAAGAAAATAATGTTAATGGCGCAATAAATTTTTTGAAGTCTGAATGGTAACGACATTTACTGTTAAATGGAAAACTACCGTGCGTGCTGGAAGAATTCAGCCGATTTCACCCCACGATTCAAAAAATGAATGCTGGCAACAAATACTGGTTACGAGCATTCTTTTTCGGGGCACACGTCTGGCTGGTAGATCTAAAACTTCCGATTTCAAACGTTCTTGGGCGCTATCAGCAAAAATATTTCGAATGAAGTGTTTTAAGATATGCTTCTGATTTCGGACAGAAAAAATTTATCCCAGAAAATACGGTAGTCTTTCCGTTTAAGCCTTCACTGATGTCATAGGATAAATGTCATGGGATAAGTGGGTACCTATGTTGCAACTTCCGGGCTTTGCTTCTAGGTGGCTGTGTGTAGAAGGTAAACTAAGAAAGCGGTAAATCCACTGTTAAGGGTAGACTAATCGTCGAAATTCAGTAGTGATCAATACGAAAAAACACCAACACACTGAAAAGTTTCTAAAGCCAACTTGTCTCAGTGATGTTTTTTGCTTGCCTCATTTGAACAGGACCTCTTTTTGTGTGGTGGTTTTAAGCCTCTTAATGTTTCGTCAGCTCATCGCACCGATCTCTTTTCTTAGTCACACCGAGGGATGTGCTGCATCATCTCATTATTAGCACTAAGTTTCTATTTTTGAATTTTCATGCCCCTCAAACCGCTTGAATGACAGCAGGATTTACTACGATTTTTTATGCACGCTGAAATGTAGGAGCTGGTAAAATGTTATTGCATAATTTTTACTTCAATTGCGGCATGAACAATCGAATGGACGAATATTGACACAGAGAAAACTTCCATTTAAAGCGTAGTTTTGATGCCGAAACAAGTATTGTTTTGTACTGTTGTTTATTGGGATTCTTGTACTGCCGGTCCACTCCCCTATATTCCGCGAGCTCAAAATACGGTAAACTGTAGAACCAATTGACATGAGCTAAGCATTCACTGTGTTTCAAGAGGCAGTCAATAGTTTCTGTAACCCTTTCTTAGGTAGACGTTGACAGACGCATGTGAAGGAACGAAGCCTGTAGCAAAACTTGAGCAGATACATTCAGTGCACAGTTTGGTCTGGCTAATCACAACGATTAAATGCTTCAATGCAGCAGCTAAATGGCGGAGGGAGAGACCCCTCGTTTGATCGTAGATATTTGCCGTTTCTTGTATTGCTCAACGTACTTAATTGACACACTTTGCGAGTGGCAACGAACCCAGCGCAAGGTTACTAACTAGCCTTAAATCGAGCCTCTTTCTTCCACTTTCCAGTGAACACGATCAGTCTGATCATATGAAATTTTTGTGCGATCTCCTTGGAATTTATTATCTGTCACGGGGTAATTAAAATATCAGAAAAATTACGTACCCTACGTTCTTTTTGCAGCGCTGGAACTACAGTGAAACATATTTTGTGCAAACATCTATCCTGGGGTGTTTTTTTTTATTCTTAAGCCAATAACACGTGTGTTTGAAAACACGCTTTCTGAAAAATATTCTACAAAGTTTTTAATATGTAAAAGAGAAACTAAAACACGAGAATAAAACGAAATTTGTTACCCCGTCACAGAAAGTGAGCCAGGCGCTCCAGAAAATCGGAAGTAGCAAGCTTGACTTCCACGCAAGCAGAAATTTAAGACTGGTATTCAATGTGTACAGTTGAAAATGGGCACTTAGCATTGATATTCCAAAAACATCTGGTATTTAGAGCACGTTAGGAGCCACACAAAATAAGCGTATGCTCTGCATGACAGTGCTATTGAAAAGGTAAAGCCCTTTTCGATTTAGCTATATTTGCGCTATGCATGTGCATCTGCTGAAGACATAACGGGAAGCTGATACAGTGAAATCTCGATATAACGAACTTCAGGGGACCGTGGAAAATTGCTCGTTAATCTGAAAGTTCTTTATAGTGAAAATCGCAAAATTTAAGAAAACAAATAGTATTTCAATGCCTAAAACGACCTACGTGTACAGCAGTGCATCCTTGGAGAAAATTTTCACAAAAAAAAAATGCACTAGTCATCATGAAACAATGCACGTTTATTTAAAGTGGTTGGCGATTTTCATCTAGCGCGAGTAGCACAAGCTTCCTAGCACGAAGGACTCAAACTCTTACACATTCTTGGGGAGTGAATCAGTGGCCGTGCGGTTTTTCCCGGACATGTGCGGAGTTGTTGTGTGCTGTCCACCACATCCGCACTCGTCGCGTGCTCGTCGTAGTCTTCGAGTGTTGCTGCGGTACCCTCAGAGGCATCGTTGTTCATGCCATCCTCGCTGCCATCTTCACTTCTTCATCCTGAACGCTCACGGTCTGGGCAATGTCCTCTGTTGTCAGCTCCGCTGATGTCCGTGAAGATCCAGCAAGCACGTGAGCAGCGGCGGAACGTAGAAAAAGTTGGGGTGAGCGTGAATAGCGCGGCCGCGGCTTTCGGGACGGAGAAGGCTACCCATGCTTCATTTTTTGTCTTCTCCTCAGCTTTTTTCTCCCTCTTGCATCGGCTGCCGCATTCCGCGGAGCAAGTTGCAAGACGTCATCTTCTTCGCTGCGCATTGCCGTGTCGTCTACTAGCACACTGCCCCGGTTGCCGCGATTGTTTAACGGACTTCTAAGAGTCCCCGGCCTTGAAAATATGAGTTCGTAGTACAGAGGTGTTGTTAACATGGCACGGAACTAAATAAAACGATCGTTATTTTGAAACTTTCGCTATTCTGAAGTACGTTGTAGTGAAATAATTTTACATTAAAACTATAAGCAGTCGGCGTGGGATTTCATAAACGCTCATTAATCTGAAAAGTTCGTTAATGTTTTGTTCGTTGTACCGAGGTTTGACTGTAGCTGTAACTAGCACAAGGTATTCAATCTTGTTAGAAGAAAAATAGAGCGCATATATAATGTACCACATACAGTTAAATCGGGTTCTAACGAATTTGACAAACGTTCGAAAATTTTCGCTTCTTGCAGGTTTTGCGTAGATGCAGGTTTCGAGGTAAGCTTCGCGTGAAAGGGGCAGGACGGAAGCCAAAATGCTAGACATGAGTGAAGGTGAACTTCCCCGTTTATTTATTTATGTCAGATCAAAAAATAGTGCGTGATTTGTACTTGCTGCTTTCGCACTACTTTACGCACCACACGGCGCTCTAGAAAGGCTAGGTGACTTACGCCGGTATGAAAAATCGTAATTCAAATTTCGCTTTTGCTTTGGGACACGTTTCGGCACCTTAACGCGTTTCAATATCTCAGCTTGTGCTGAAAGCCCGCGTTTTGGAGAACGTGATGCTTTTTACTGCACTCATAATTGTTGAGAGTGTGCTAGCTGGGATAATTTACCAGGCGGTGACATTCCTTCCTCGACTGCGTCGACTTTGTTTAAAATTAGGGGCTTGTCTTGAAAACACAATACTTTCCCTTTTCTGCCTGTAGACCTCAACACCGACAAACCGATACCGCAGATATCAGTAAAGATGCGCAACTGCACGTCCACAAGAACGGCCAGAAGTCTCTAAACAAAACCGCACTCACACGAGGAAACCCGCTGTAGTTTGTGGTGGGGGCGAAACGAAGCATGATCTGTAATTAGTGTTGCTACCTGCTGTGGTGTCACGCTACACAAGAGAAACCAGAAGTGGATGCTACGTTAGCCACGGTATGTGCTTACCGCTCCGTTCATCATCATAATCATCATGCCGAATTTCGAACATATAAAAGTTTAGACGTTTTCGTTGCTGCTTGTTCGTTACAGTAGTGCCAGTATTCACTCAATTAGACCAATTTCCAGCCGGTTTCGTACTAAAAGTGCAAAAGTACAATGTCTCATCAACGTTCCGCCTTCGTTATATCCAGGATAATTACGGGAAACTTTCTTTACTTAGAGGTTGCAAACGCGTGAGGGGTGTCACTGGAGGATTGAACAACTGCGTTTAATCCAGGAATTTGATACGTAGACGTTAATGAATTCCAGGCTAAACTACACAGTTAAAAATAAATATAGCGAAGTTCAAAAACGTTGCAATTTTCTGTTACATAAATGTTCTCGTTACATTCAGTTCTTAGGTTAAGGATTGAGGTAATGAACAGGAAACAAAACCAAAATGCTAGACATTATTTGAGGTCAACTCACCCTTCAATTATTTATTTTACATTGAATTACTGATTTTACGCAAGCTGCTTTCGCACAATATTAGGCAATATACGGCGCTCTAAAGAAGCGAGGTCGCTTACCCCCCCTCCCGTATTCAAAAATGTAGTTTTGGTGTCAGTTGTGCCTTTTGACTATTTTAGCGCCCTAATGCGCTTCAATCCCGAATTGGTGATGAAAGCGCGGCTTTTCGGGAATTTGATGCTTTTATCCGGAATAAAAATTATTGAGAGAACGCTAGCTGGGATACTTTGAAAGGACGAAATTTCTTCTTTTCTGGCAGCAGTACTTATCACCGATGAACCGACCGGGCAGATAGCAGTGGACACAAAATTAGGGCATTTGTCCAACCGATTTTCAGAAAAAGTACAACAAACAATGACCCATCACCATTTCGAATTCATTACATCAATGTGAACCGTCGCACGCCTTCGTTACGTGATCGACGGAAACACATGGGCTTCAAAAGGGGCGGCAATGTGAAATTCAAAAGCTTCGTACGCAATTTGTTACTCAGAGGTGGTTCACATCAAGGTTTAACTGTACTTTATGTTCTAACGCCATCTCAGCCAGGATTCTGTGTCTATGTTCGCACCGGTGTTCCAGTATGTGAGCGTACGAGGAGTGCGTAAAAGTTCTTACAAATATTTTCCTGAAATCTTGCCACTCCGGCCTCCTCAATAGCATTTTCTGTCCTTAGCAATTCGGTTAGCACAGCAATAAGCCCCTTTTCCATGTAATTTTGATAGGACAAAAAGCCCGCGTGTATTTTTGTTTTTGTTTTTAATAGGCTTACATCATTTCTGTTTTATGGAACGGCGGTATTCCTTGTGCAAGCAGTACTCTTACCAAATCAACTGTAAGAAATCAGTAGACGGCAACTCATACTGTTTATGTATTACACGATGTCCTCTGCAAGCCGCTTCACAATGGCCGAATTTTAGTCTAATCGTGGTACGTTTTGACGTTCCGAAGTTCTGAATTGAGGCACTTTTCGTAATTTCTTATTTTTCAAGGCATTCTTGAGGCACTCAAAGGTGTCATGTGAACGGAACCGCAAAGAGAATGTGAAGCCAAACAAGACTCGACAATAGCGGCAATACATCGAATGAGAAGTTGAACTGCGCAAAAGTGATTTTAAAAAAATTCACGAAGCCCAGCGACTTTTCAGGCTCACTCAGCACTGCAGTTATTCTTCGTGACAGGTAAGTGACGCAGATAACGTCGAGGGATTTTGCATGCTTGAGGCGGAAGATAACCGCGCTTTACTCGTTTCCTAGCTGGGACGACCGGAATTGGCTGGAGCTCTTATCATTCGTCACGCTAAGCGAAAACCGTGTTTGCTGCACCGCGAGAAAGCGATGCGAATGGCGCAGGTTGCGTAAACACTCTGCATGCGACTAAAAGTTGTTGCTTGCAGGCGTGGAGTTAAAGTGAAGAACGGTGGGCTACCAAGGCCGTCAACCATTTTTAGGAGAGCTAGAGGATAACGCAGTGGAGACTGCAATATAACGAATGGTCTTCACACTTTTTTGAACACCGAGAAAGAAAACAAAAGATAACGATTAGGTTTGAAATACTTGTTGCTGTCATTCTGGCTCCCAGTCGTCAGGAAAGAATGTACTAACGCCAGAAACGGAACTTTTTTTTTGTTGAGTAGATCATGAACAATCGTCGACGTACGTGCCAAGGAAAAACCAGGTTGAAGGCAAGTAGCAGCTTACCCTTATTACAGTTATTTCTTAGCAGTAAATTACTACGGCAGTATGGTAATACCATCTTTGCATTTCTTGCGAGAAGTGTATGTGTTTTATTGCATGCTTTGAAGAAAGGTTCCCAGGTTTTTAGAGCCATAATCTGAGACTTCAGAAGCTAGTCTAAAGAAAAAAACACACATCGTTCTTCTCGTGTGGCGTTACGAAGTTCAATTGCGTAAAAATGCTATGTGAATTCCAATTCCCTAAAGAAGCTTATGGAAACTCCACGTGTTCAATTCGCACGCAGATACTCACGCAACAACACGCACAAAGGATAGACATGTTTATGCGTATATGCATGCATACTTCCATAAAGACACAGACTGAATAAATGTATGCATGGATGGATGGATGGATGGATGGATGGATGGATGGATGGATGGATGGATGGATGGATGGATGGATGGATGGATGGATGGATGGATGGATGGATGGATGGATGGATGGATGGATGGATGGATGATGGATGGATGGATGGATGGATGGATGGATGGATGGATGGATGGATGGATGGATGGATGGATGGATGGATGGATGGATGGATGGATGGATGGAGAGAGGGAAGGAGGGAGGGAGGGATGGATAGATGGATGGGCGAATGGATCGGTGTTTTTTTGTGCTGTTATCCTTTGAGAAATTTTGCTTTGCTCGCCTATAGAAATAAGTATACTAACATCTCTTGTACCCCATTTTTCGCGTAAGGGTTCTGGCGGTCCTTGCTATTGTTGAATTTGGCAAAAAAAGCTTTCCTATTAAAACAAAACCAATTCAGAGAATATTTTCTCAGGCGAAAAACGGGTCTTTCCGCTAATCAAATGAGGCGGTTGTCAAAAGCACATGCTTTGCCGTGAGCGCTTCCAGGCCGTGTCGTTGTAGCACGCCGACAACGCGTAATATCGCAGTGGTACCGCCCCCCCCCCCCATCCCCAAAAAAAGAAGCATACGCAAGGTTTTCACCTTTGCGTGCTTTTTTGTAATGAACTAGCTTTATTCAACAAGAAGTGCCTTTTTTAAGGATCTTCGGATAATGAAAATTATTGCCATGCAAAAACTGGAGGGCCATTGAGATAGAATATCGCAAAGATAATTATAACTGATTCGAATCCTGTGTTTGAACTAGAGCAGAGAAATTCGAGCCTGGCAATCGATATTACTATTCAGTCCACGTAGTGAGCGCGATCTTTTGGGAACACCTTAAATTTTTTGTCCACACGGGTGGACGAAAAGGCTTCGGGACGAATAAGAATCACCAAAAACAATACCTCCAACGATTAAGAGCCCCGGCAATTCAAAGTACGCTTTGCAGTTTTTTTTTCCAGGGAGGGGTTTACTTCAAGAGAAACGGACGCCTGACTGCCTCTCTTCAGTTCGGTTGCGTGAGCTTGCGTGTTTACCTACGCAGCCATCTAGGTTGAAAACAAAAGGGGCTCATTGTTTGTAGTGGCAGCTGAGAAAGGGCCCGCCAGCGGCGTTGGGCACTAAACCGAAGGTCTATAGCTGGGCATTCACGTGAACGCTGTTCACTTGCAGAGTTATGCTGCCGTGTTTGTTTTACGGTATCTTCTACTGGAAAAAAAGAGGAGCTTGAAGGAGCTAATCTATTCACGAACTCCACCGAGGCCGCAACAAACAGTGAATTGGAGATTTTTTTAAGCTCCGACTGCACTATTAACGTTCTCCACGACCCCAATTCGAGGCGAAGACGACTCGGAAAACAAGGTTTACTTTCCTCCGAGGTTTTCGCACAAGCTCCAGCCACACGCGCCCCTTCTCCGTGTAGTTTCCCGCGGCGTAAAGGAGGGCTGGTTGAGATAAGTGGTTTCTAATGTAGGTGCATTTTCGTTTCATCAACGATGACCTCTAATCAGTGTGGTGTAGAAGTAAATAGTGGTGCTTTTAGCAGAGTAATTGAGCTCTAAATTGTGTTCTTTCTAAAATCATCAAGCCAACGGTACTTTATGGTTGGTCTTTCTCCTTTGCTTCACCTACCTGGGATCATGCGGACAAAACTCAGGACACCTGTGTAGGGCTCGCGAAGTGACTGCCGACGATGCGTACGTTTACAAAAGACAAGCTTTTTGGGAACAGATTTATCACCGCGTAGAAGCTGTTTGGAGGCTAAACCAATGGTGACCAGCTATGCTCCGTGCAATGTTAGAACACAGAATCAAGAAACGACCAGGATTTCCGCTTCTACTGTGTGTTTAGGCCAGTAAATGATTCCTTACGCCGGAATTCAAAGGGAGGCTAAAGTTTGAACGTTACAGGTGACATGCACGTTGTTTCTCAAGAGAAATAACTTTGGTTGTGGCCTAGAAAAGCGGACGGCCAACTATGAACTCGTTTCAACTCCTGCTGAATTAACAATGAAGCACTCAAACTTCACTTTCTGGAAGGAAACAGCACAGCAAAGCGCGAGCGGACCAGCCTCTCGATTGAAAGAAAACCTCTCCCTTGAACATTTAAGGTTCTGAATTTGCAGACCCAAGGTTTCTACCCTCGGACTCATGAGCACACACTTCATTGTAAGGGATACGTTTGCAAACGGAGATGTGCAAACTTCGGTGTTATCAGTTCCGTTTGCTTGCTTGCTTCCTCTGCCTTGCTTCTTTTTTGGAAACTTCCTTTTGATGGACGTTTTCTTCCTTCCTTCCTTCAGTTCCGATTGCGGCATCAATACATATGTGCGTGTGTGTACGTACGTGTGTGCGTGTGTGTGGGCGTGCTTGCGTGCGTGTGTATGTCTGTGCGTGTGTGTGCGTGCGTATGCATGTGCGTGTGCACGTGCTTGCGTTTGCGCGTGCGTGCGTGCGCGCGCGCGTGCGTGTGTGTGTGTGTGTGCGCGTGTGCGCGTGTGCGTGTGTGTGTGTGTGTGGTTGGGTGGGGGGGGTGCGTGCGTGCGTGCGTGCGCGTGTGTGTGTGTGTTCTGTTACATGTAACCTGCTCAAATGACTTCTTTCTTTCCCCTTAAAGTAACTAACAGAGATCGCCAAAAGGCACCTACATTTTTAAAGCTTTGCCAGAAAGACCGCACCTAATAATACCATTCAAGGAATATGCGGGCTAAAGGTGTGAACGACGTCCAAAATGTCATATTCGGTCACAAAAGGATAATGTAAGCTGTTTATGATTATATACATAGTAAAATGTCCCGAGTTATCACCCTTATCATTTGTGGCAATTTCCTAAGACCTGTATTGTAAAAAAGAAAAGCCGGAATAAGAAATACTGTATACAGCTATGTAGCACTAAATTCCTCAAAATAGGAAACATTCAGATGATTGTTTTCAGAGTGACCTTATTATTTCCAGTATTTAGGAGCTTCAGAAGAGGCACGATTATATAGCCTTCATAATTTCTTCAGTCGGCCTTCGCAATTTAGAAGCAGTGCTGATTTATTTCTCCAGTTTTCTATTCCGAAACCGATTTTCATTTACCCGTAAATTTGCTTTTTTTGCAAGACGACCACTCAAGAGATAAATAAATTCAGAGACGACATTCAACTTATTAATTTTAGCCTGTCGGCAACTAAATAAACAATGCAATGTTATGATTAAGATTAAAGCTAGAGTCACGGGAAATGGTGGGCCGAATTTATGGCGGTGCGTAGGACTCACCGCACAAAAAGCGGTAGAGAAGTTAGAACCACACACCGAAACAAGCCTACGATCCAACTTTGTGCAGCCGGCACCTGTGTACTACTTAGATTGCATTGCTTCCTTGCAGCGCGGTACTGAAATCGCCGAACCTTTTCGTGGGCGCTTGTCTGGCAGATCGCTCAGTTTTAACGTGGTGGCCTTCTCGGTGCGCGTTCTTGGGTTTATTCCAGAGCATTCCCGTCACTTCGGCATAATTCATTAACCATGAGTGGCTTCGCTATTTCTGCAAGCGGCTCCTGCCAGGAACTCTTCCGCTGCAAGCATTCACGCGAAGATCACCCTGTTCTCAGCACCCCTGAATTACACATACACTTATAAACGCTCGATGAGAGGTAGGGGACGTAGGGATTCAGCGTGTGTTTGAGCTCACGGAAGCTTTCGTGGGTCTCGAATCATCGTGAAATTCATGTGAAAATAAAACGTTCATTACCTCATTTTTTTAGTATATACTTTCACAACCACTTTTCATGCTACATGAACCTCACTACAAAAGAGAATACTTCAACCCTTTACGTTCCGCTAATTGTAGTGACTGTCACACTAAAAAACTCGTGGAATTCTGATCTGCGACTGTTAAATATTGTTTGTTTTATTTTAATTTCTGGGTCAGGGATGCTGGCAAAATACTTTATAAATTTTTATGCACCAAGGAATATGGCTGTGTAGTGAACGTGCGCATTCTTTGTAAGTTAGGGGTAACCACCAGCAATTTGATAAAAGATATTCGTCGTAAAAGGTGATAGGGAACACTCCTAGGTCGAGTGAAAGCCGTGAATGCCTTTGTGGTCATGAAACATCCGCTCAAGTTTCAGGCGGTTATTAAAGGGACACTGAAGTGAATTTGTCAAGCTCGCGTTTTTGCTTGCACTGCGTAGACTGGCTCAAATTAGCACACTTTTCATCGTTTATCCGGTTGACAAATCGGTAATTATTTTACAAAGCGCGAAAGAAGAAAAACTACCATGCGCGGTTTGCGGCGGCCGCACCAACTAAGGCTGTGACGTTGGGAGGAGGGGCGCCGTGATTGGACGATGCCCAAGGTTAGCAATCAAACAAGTTTCGGTTTCGGTTCTGTAAAACATAACCAATGGCGTTGTTGGATGGGCATTCTCAATATGTCAGTAATCATCGTACCGCGCTCCTGCCATGTTGTCGGCTGTAAAATGCACAAGATAAGCCTCCCAGGACGGCTTGTAGTCGTAGCATTCACTAGCCGAGACCTACGCAGTGCATGAACGCCCTCCGCGTACCCGCAGACGCCCAAATGTCATGCGCTTTTCCCCCATATTTGGAGCTTGCCTCCCTCATGACTGTATCGTAAAAAGCATGTTCGCACCAGGCCAAGGGTCTGTTCATTCTGGCCTGTGCCCACTGCCTGCAAGCAGTCGGTGCTTATGGCAACAGCACGCCAACGAGAACTCGCTAGCGCGCCAGTGCCAGCCTGCGCGCGTTTTGTGTACTAGTTCGTGTAGACATGAACGTTGCGGCCCAAAAAAAGGTGAACTCAATATAGAAAACATCGGCGGAAAACAAAAAAGTTAAGTTACAAAAAAAAAGCACGTGCCCGCGGAGAATCGAACTCGTGACTTGCAAAACACTTGCGGTGACATACCCAGCACCTCAGACCGCTGAGCCACGAAGCGGGACGCAAATGCCTTGCTAATATAGGGTATATATTGTACAACCGGTTTACACTTTTATTTAGTTTTGGCATTTCAAGCAGCTTAGGTGACTATTTGTTGTACTGCGCTCGTGCAGTAAGTGTCGCCCGAGTTTCCACAGTAGCTCACGTCTAGCAATTGCATTTCGTAGACGGAAAAGCGTTCGCAGATGCGTAGTCGTGCTCCTGACCGCTGTGCTTGTTCGCCCAGCGCAAAAAAGTGCTTCCCGCGCCCTAGTTTTACTCTTTACGGTAAAAATATCAGTTGATTTTATTTCCTTAGTACCTATATTGACTTCGCTGACTCTTCTCCTGTTTTCAAGAGGCCTTATATTTTCCTACTGGCGTACCAGTCAGCGAAGCGTCGCATGTGCGCTTGTGTGAAGCGGCCTTGACTTGGAGCTAGATACAGTGTACAAACAAACCAAGTAAAGAAAGGCACATTCTTCCATTCACAAACGTGTCCTGGCTTCGTTTCAACTAAGCGAACGAATTGCGACCAAGCAATTTTTTTTAACATCCTTGATTGCGACGACCCGCCGGCGGCCGGCGGACGAAACGCTGGGCCGACTGCTCTGTCTGAAGGCCGGGGAGCCGTGCAGTAGCGCCAGTAGCGCGCAGCAAATTGCCAGCTCATCCCCTCCTGACGTCACACGAAAACGCCACAGAAAATGGGCGAGCGTAAAGAGAGGAGGACAGCATTTTCGAATTAGTTTTTCTACTAAATAAAATCGCGTAAACGCGCCTAGAGTGGTCGAAACATGGCCTGGGGACTCCGGACTACAATTTGCGCTAGTAATCCCGCAATGTTTACATATCACTTCAGTGTCCCTTTAAGGCTGGTGCCGCGGGCACCGCCGCTGAGCAGAGGGCATCCAGCGGCCACGGCGTCCACCGTGTGTGGGGCCGCGTTGCGAAGCAGAACGTGCAGCAGCTTTTGGCGGCACTCTTTTGGTAGAAACATGGCCTTTGTAGTTATTCCACCAAGGTTCTGAGAAAACAATGCTGAGAGAAAGGTCTTATAACTTGAGCCATAGAGAGAATCCGTATAAGGCGGAACACCCACTCAAAATAATAGCGGAATGTACGAATTTTATCCTAAGAATTTTTTTAGCAGTGGGTGTTCATAGGAGATGTAGAGTGAGTTAGGTCCCGTGATGATTTACATTCTTCCTAAGACCTTGATTGCTGCGATTCTCTTAGCCTTCCCAGTGATAGCTCGGAACCTTGAGAATTTATTTTACAGCAAGACCAGAACACGGCTAAAGAAGCTCTGAGGAACAAGAGGCCGTCACTGACCACGTCAAAGTAAAAACAGAAACGTTTGGGAACCCGTACGGTTTCCTTGATTACACTAAGCAGGCAAGAGCCGTAAGTCGGTTTAATCGTAAAATGTTACGTAATAAACCGGTGTAGCCTACCGGCACATTGCAATCTGTCCTGTTGATAGTTTCCTGGGTAGTCTGAATAACCACGGATTCCGAATAAACAATAATAAGCCAGGAATGATGCCCCACGGCTCCTGCGTGTTCTCAACTCGATTGAACCCGCCATTCAGTTCACAGTAGAATATGACTGCGACAGCAGCGCTTTTTTCCTCGGTGTCCAGATAATCCGTACTGGAACTAGCCTTGCGTTTTCTGTGCATAGGAAAGCGACGCAGATCGGACATTATCTGAACTTTATTTCGTGCCACCCAGCCTGTCACAAGCAACCTGCCCTATCTTCTCTTGTGACGCGGGCAACACGCATTTGCTCTAGTGACCACGAAATGAGGAAGGAACATCAGCCAATACACCAAGAATTATTGACGAACGGGTTACCGGAGAAGTTCAGTAAGAATGTTGAAGATCGTGTCCTCAATCCAGACTTGGCCGTAATGAAATTACAGTAATTAAATTGCTTTCTGCTGTAATGAGTAATGTAACGAATTACTTTTGAGTGTTGTAATGTAGTAATGTAATAGATTACTTCACGCCAGTAGTTTCATAAAAATTGCGCATTACTGTCCCAATTACGTTTGACTACGATATAGGCTGACCTCTTTTCTTACGGCATAAAAAGTTGACCAAGAAGAGTTGACCAAGTAGAGTTCCACTGCCCAGAGAGTCTCTGGGCATTGGAACTCTCTGGGTATTGGAACTCTACGAACGCGAAGGAAACGATGCTATGATGAGAGCTCTGCCTGCTTTCTCGTGCCTCTTTGTTTCCTTTTAATGCATTGCAAAGTAATTTCAAGGTAATTTTATTACTTTTGGAAAGTAATTGTAATGTAATGTCATTACTTTCCGCAACCTGTAATTTTTAATGTCATGTAATGACCAAAACACGAGGATTACGCTCCCTAGCGCCAGTAGTTCATGCCGTCAGAAACAAGGGATTTTGAGATTATATCAGGGAACGGGCTCTCAGACATTTTTATAGATTCTCGCAGCTAACGCGCACTGGGCCTTTGATTGGCCACATGACAGCAGTATAGTTTCGTACACAAACAATCATGTAATTCACCCTCTCCCTATCACGCATAGGCTCCGCGGTATACAAAAACTCAAGCAAACCACTTACAAAAACCAAAAAAACTGAAACCAAGTCAGACCGCTGTTCATCGAACCTTACGCGGCCTTTTTAAGTACTGTCAGAGTCGTCTTTCAAGGGTACTGTGCGCACAACTCCCGCCTAAATTATACCCAACGCCGACGGAGTTCCGGTTTTTTCAACATGGCGCCCGCATTACAAAAATAGTGGTCACACGCTCGTTACGTATATCTGCCTTCATGGTAAAAGCCTAGATCCATCCCGAATTTGAACCTCACTTCGTACATTGGCCTGTACAACTTTTCAGGGGCATGGCACGCCTTTCTCTATTGACATCTTGCCCCACGAATGACCTCAGAGCGAGCTTACCCCAGAATACCTCCGCATTTCGCATGCTCTTATAATGTAATTATCCTCCACAACAAGACAGGCATACCGCGCGCGTCTCAAGGCACCCAGAGCGCCGCTCGGACCGAATACAACAAAGGTGCAGCTTGCTGCAAAATGACATTGAAAATCCTTTCCTAACAGAGATTATTTCTGTCGGCTAGACGCGCCTATCGCAGTTCGAAATAAAGTTGGAACCACTTCCACTCGCAACTTTGGTAACTCACGTCGCAGTGAATACGACATCTTCATTCCCGACGCACTTGTCAAACGGTAGGATGTCCAAAGTATCAAAATGTTTTGACTAAAACACGTGACCATGCAAAAACTAAACCCGCAAACTTACTTCCGGGGACAGCTCGGTGTCAGAGGGACAGCGAAATCGCGGCACTTTCTCGTCGTTCTCCCTGAAGCCCTGCAGCAAGGAATGCAGCAATTCAACGGCAAGACCATTCACAAAACACTTCTCAGCAATCATAAAATAACCGATTCAATTCAGCGGCACAGGACAAGTAAAGCGAACTCACCCTGCTAATACCGCAGGGATTGCCTGCTCCGCGCCGTGCCCACCTTCGGCTATTTTAACTTCGGCCCGACGATCAATGCAAGCGCCATGGCGCGGCTTTTTAGGGCAGCGCACGAAACTCTCCCATGGCATGATTCTGGAGTTTTATGAGCAGAAATACATTAAACGAGTTTGATGGAGTCCTTGACTCATAACGAAGAACCTCAGAATGCCAGGAGAACATGAGTCAGAGCTCCAGCCGCAGCGTTTTTAATGGCACGTATTTTGCATTATCACAGAAAATCAGATTTCAAAACGTGGCCGTAATGCAAAACATTACACACAAATTCGTGACAAAGTGCACAGAATTGTTGTATTTTGCGGTCTGCACTAGCGATTTACTGTCATGCGGCGAAATATAGTACCTAGTCGTTTGTTGTAAATATAGGCATTGTTACAAAAACAAAAGAGTAAAAAACATTTAAAGGTGTTCTAGTTTTTGTGGCGAATAGCACGTACAATATACCTTAAAAAAAAACAAGAACTGGATTCGTCATGGTGGTGCATTGAGAGCGAACAGAAAATGTGCAGCCCACATTTCTTCCTGCAAAAAGTGCAATCCTCTCAAACGAGCAAAGAGAAGGAGTGCCATCGGGTAAGCGCAAACAGCCACGCAACCTCGTTGAAAACCTAAAACTTCAAAGAAACTGCCTTTAGAAGAGCCCGTTCTGTATGTTTGGACACAAACCCTTCTGGGTTTATATGTTATTCAGATATAACACGTAGGAATAAATACAACCCCTGACGGAAACAAACGGCCGCAGCAACAGTAGGACGATGCTATAACCTGCTGTTTTTTCTTCTACTTTCCATTCCGATGGCTCCGCCGTTTTTGGAAATGTACCACTATCATGATCGCTAGGCTGTTGAAGTTTCATAAGCACTTTGTAGGGATGTAACCTTGTCCAATGCCATTGGATGGATCAAGGACCCTTGATGTCTGACAATTTTGTCCAAGGTCGTTGTACCGAGCAAACAGGGTTTATATATGTCTCTTTCACACTGAAGAAGCGACGTTATTCAAAATATTTCGAAAACCAATCAACCAAGAATACTGGGTAGAACACGAGTGGAAGTTCGAATACAAACAGAAAAAATCATTTGAACTACATCGTCCATTAGAGATGTGAAAAATCAAGCTTAAGAAGTCGCCATAAACCCGGCAACTAACTAAGTCGAGAGCTTAAGATAGAGCTTCCCCGGCTCACGCGTCCCCATGCACACCGCTGTCTCAGTAAGAAAGAGGAGCGCTACTGGCGTCTCCTGCAAACGAACACCTTTCCTCATCCTACCAAGCTGCACATTATCTGGCCTACGCAATAAGACCCGCAGTGTCGATTCTGCAAAGCATCCTGCACTCTTTACCACATGGTGTGGGAGTGCCAGCTCAACCCCTCACTTTATTCGATTTCAAGCGCCTCAATTGAGCAGTGGGAGGGAGAACTGGCCAGCTGAGCGCCGAAGAAGAGCTCCGGCTGATTCAGCGGGCTGAGACGGCTGGACGCTCGAACGGAGTCTGGGACTGGGGAACCCCACTACTTGGCTCTTTTAGATGCGAAGCAGCTTGTGGTCGTGCCTGTTCTCACCGACGTTGTGTGGGCGCCGTTGTGCGGCATCCACACCACCACTGTGCATGCCTGGCCAGGCACCGCTGATGATGATTGTGGTGGGATGCCCCTTGGTTTTGGCCAACCAAAGACTCCATCACGAGATGCATCATCCGGATTGGAAAGTACTATCTGTTTTTTTTTCAGTACTGGTACTGGAAGGCGCATGAGCACTTACAGCAGGATATCCGATCGGATGAACGGAAGTTCCTACCACTACGAAACAGTGGTGCTAAGATGCGACAAATATGGTCTGAACATGACTCACAGAACCCTTTTTATTTTGAATGCACAGCACTGCTTCTGCCTCTGAGTTACACTTACAGCAGAGATGCAAAGTGGCTCCTAATTGTTACCACGGCAAAGAAATATTCAGAGTGTGGCCACTCTTTCTGACCTAAAAAGCAACGCAGCCTAGGTAGGGCAATAAGAAGTCAAAAAGGCTTGAAACAATTCGTTTTTCAAATGTACGCGATGATCCCTATGGTTTTGGAATCAAATCTGACAACGTTCGGGGCCTCTTCGTATGCATAATATGAGATGCACCCGCCTCATACACACAACGCTCAGAAAAAATTGCACTATTTTCTCGTAGGGGAACCCTTAGTAGTATGCGAAGCAGCTATGGGGTCGACTCAAGTGGACTGCGTTTAGGGTGTCCGCAGACATCATGCTCACCTCGTCTGTGATCACGCATTTCACGTCGCGGAAGGCAACGCGCAGGGTGTTCAACTCGCTGGCACTGAGGCCTCCGTTTTTGTTGGGGCGGTGGTCTTCTGAGAGAGCTTGGAAGCCGCTGGCACCGTGGTTCCTCCAACTGCCACATTCGCCTTTCAGGTGCTCGCGCAGATGATAAACGCGTTGTAGGCGGTGTCATTGCCGGTGTTGCTGTGCCGGTTGCAGAGGTCCATGGTAATCCGGAGGACGAACGACTTGCCGCAACCGGCCTGACCGGTGAAGAATACCCGTAACAAGGGTGCTGACGGCGTCGTGTGCCGGTAGATGATCTCGCGCAGTAGGTGATGTTGTTCCGCGTTTGTCACCCTCATGCAATTGTAGTAGTCGTCCCGGTCTATGATGTCCTGGCACTTGCGCAAGGCCGCGCACGGACTCACGTGTTTGATCAGGCGCCCCAAGTCTTGGCTCGGGATGAGGTCGGCGTCTTCGTATTCCAGGTAAACGATCACGGCAGGAGGAGGTGCTGCTCCTTCTTCTTGTTCGTCTTGCTGGGCCCTCGTCTCCGCGCCGCTGTCCGCCGCGCGGACACTGGCTTTTAGGTTGGCGTTGCCGGTGGCGTTAACGGCGGGGTGGCCCGTGCCACTCATCGCGTCATAGCGGGAGGATGTTTCCCTACGGGAAGATGGCGAATGTGGTTGAACGCGAAGCTATCTTGTGACGGATTATTTGGTTGGCCACTCCCTAGAGCATCCTGCGACAATCATCATCAGCGATACCTGGTCAGGCATGCGCGGGGGGTGTGTGGACGCCGCAGGGCGGAGGTAGGGACATAGCCCCGACCATGAGATGCTTCGCATCTAAATTACAAGATTCAGGGCAGCGCACGCAGGAGGCAAATGTTGAGAAGTCATGTATAACCACTCTGTAACAATTCTTCCGCAGAGCCCTGCTAATGCTCGTCCTCGCACTTCCCCCCTTCACCCCAGTGAAGCTGTCGTCGAAATGTTGATAACAATGGGAAACCAATGTCGAAGCAGTGTGAGGCGAGCCCGTTTTGTCCAAGGGTTGCCCATGTTCACGAGAGTACGACGGGAGTATCTTTATTCATCAACATCGTTATCGTCATTTATATGTCGACCACAGGACAGAGACCTCTAGCAGTGGTTTCAAACCCCTTCCATTGGGAGTTCGCCTGACCATTCTTCCCCGGAAATTACCTAGATCATCCCAAAGGCAACCTCAAAACGTTTTCGTTAATGACGACATTAAAATCATGACAGTTTCAGCAAACGGGGTTGTAGCGATTGTTTCAACAAGAGTACTGCCACCGGCAGGTGTAAAATTTAGAGCTGCGCCCAAAATAAACGGGAGCACTCTTGCACGGTGTCAAACGTATTAAAGCCGCAATTTAGGTTGTCACAAATTTGTAGGTGGTACAAAATATTTCGAAGGGCTATGAAATACGAGCACACATATAACATATATCTGTAAGAAGAGCTTTCTGTTGCACTGCCGCAAAGCTGAATGCGCATTCGTATGAGGTACCGATCTTAACGGTACGCTCGCGTGAAACCAAATGTATAAGCACAAATAAGCCATGTCCGGGCCCCCTGTTTTTTCACTTGCGGCATAACTTTGTTTGGTGCTGCGCCGCATCATGCAATCACTTTGCGCTATGTGGTGGGAGTTGGCAAAACATAGAGAGGAGAACAACTGACACGGTACAGATTCCCCACCATAATATGGAATGAAGATTAATAACGATAGCCGGCAGTTGTCTACAGCAGAGCTGTAGTCAAACTGCACGTAAGCGGCAGGGACCAAAACTCTTTGCTGATCGACACATCGGTGGTCTCAGAAGGGGACGTGTCCCAAAGGGCGACATGCACTCGGTTTTTCCGGGTTGAACCCAGGACGAAGCTTTCTACTGGGAGTGTTTTGTCATCTCAAGCAGTCGAAAGTTAGGAAAGCACTCTAAATGCTGGCGTAACTATTCAGAACCAATAACAAACCCGACTTAGAGTTCTAGTCGACATTATGGTACAGTACAACATGAATTACCTAACTAGAATATAGATTGATTGTTGGGTTTAACGCGCCAACGCAACGCAGGCGATGAGGCGCACCGTGGTGGCGCACTCTGGATTAATTTTGACGACCTGAGATCTTTAACGTGGGCAAAATCCCGTACATACGGGCGTTTTTGCTTTTCGCCTCCATCAGAATAGCGGCCGCCGCGGCCAAGAATCGATCCCGGTACCTCGTGCTCAGCAGTGGGACACCTTAGCCACTGAGCCACCACGGCGGGTGCCTAACTAAAGTAACGCACTAGTAGTTTAAAAGGCTTCGTTCAAATATCCCAATATACCGGGTTATCAAAATTACTTTGACAGGTTATTTTCTATAGCAAAGCTTTGCGCTCAGGGGGACACATATTTAGGTGGTAATTGATTGTACGGTTTAACGCGCCGACGCAACGCAGGCGATGAGGCGCGCCGTAGTGGAGGGCTCCGGATTAATTTTGACCACCTGGGCATCTTTAACGTGCGCCGAAGTCTTGCACACACGGGCGTTTTTGCTTTTCGCCTTCATCAGAAAAGCGGCCGCCGCGGCCGGGAATCGAACACGCGACTTCGTGCTCAGCAGCGCAACGCCTTAGCCTTAGCCACTGAGCCACCGCGGCGGGTTTATTTAGGTGGTAATTATTGATATCGGTGGCGTAGTAATAAATATTAAGTAATGAACTTTTTAGTGGGTGGAAAAATCAGCATTATTTTTATGGAAACATTAAACGCAATCGTATTTCTACGCAACTTCCTTTGGCAAAAGAACTTCTAGCGAATCCTCCGCACTTCGAGAAATTGAACTGCGAAGTTTAATTTCCGTTCGCATGATTACGCATGCAAGGCAGCAAATACCGGCGCAAAGCTCTTCCCTTTTTTTTGGTGTTTCGATAGCTGCTCCAAGTACTGCTTATCGCGATAACGCCATCGAAGAGTGAAAGGGTGCCTGTTATCGCTTTTGCTTATGTCTCCCCACCCACTGTCAAGCTAAGCACCGCACACAACAGGCACGTCACAAAAGGGAGGAGATTTGCACCGTTCCTTCTGTCTAGCCTGCGTAATGATGCAACAGCAATTACATTTCCTAGTTCCATATCTCGGAGTGCGGAGGCGTCAGAAGAATTCTGCCAAATGAAACTTTGTAGAAGCTTGATGGGTCTAACTTTTCAATACAAAGATGCCTACCTACTGCAGCCACTAAAACGTTAATTATTGAATTTTAGTTAATTAGGCCACCCACGTCAATAATTGCCACCTCATTCTGTGGCCGTCTGGGCACATAGCCTTACTGTAGAAGTTGTATTTACGTGCATCTAAATGCCTAATTAACTGTGATCTACATGTTTATAAAAAAATGGACGCCTTCCCGCTAGCGACAGTGACTATGAACATCGCAGATGCTGCAACACACTGCACATGCTGATGAGGTATAATATGATATGCTCCTTATTGTCTCAGCGGGCTTGTCGCCTGCACTCGTCTTCTCTGACGACAAATGCTGTATCCTGGTGCATGTGCTCGGAGTCTTGGGCGAGAACTGCTCGGTCCAGCCCCGCCTGCCACATGCGGTAACCCTCGGATGACGTCAACCCTCCTTTTGAGAGCAGCTGCAAGCCTAATCTTCACCGGAACACAAGGGGGTCTCATTTTTCGCCAGCGCCTTATCATCCATTCTTTAGGTTTGAATGCTTGTTTTATATTTTCTTATTTACACGAATACTGAGCTCTAGGCTGCACGCCTTATTAGCCTGACGCACGCGCTAGGCGTCATGGGCAAGAACTGTGTGTTTCTGCCCGAGTTTTTTGTTTACGACAAGAAATTTTCCTACCAACGAGAGGCTAACACCTTTGCTTTTAAAAATGAAGAAAATGTAATGGTGCTCGCTATGTGAGGAAAGATCAAATCTTCATTAAAGACCGTCGTTCAGAGCACACTTGTTATTTTACGAGCTGTAACTTACGTCAGCCACAATGTCCTGAGATATCCAGATTGGCGCCGCATCGTTTAAGGTGTGCGTTTACTTATGTGGGGACCGCTCAAAAGTCAGAATGTCGAGCATGCTAGAAAGCGTGCAGAGGTGCAATAAACGGATTTCTCTCAATGTTCCAATTGTAATTAAGCATACACTTCGGGAACAACAAAGAATGGAGGTAAGAAAAAGTTGGTTCGCAGAAATAATGACAAGTACTTGCATGCCGAAAACTAAGAAAAGACCATTAGTTGGTCCTGAAAAGGTAGAAAAATATAAATTAGGTGAAACATCTACAAGAAATGGTGTAAGTTATGAAAACGCCCTGTCCCTGTTTCCCTTTGTTGGTTACGTCTTGAGACTGCAGTGCCATTAGGCTTGGTCCCTCTCGTTCTTCTAAGTCCCATTCAACACCTGGATACCGAAGCTTCCTGACTTCATTATCTGGGTTCCGTCGGCGAAACTTTCGCGCCCAACTTCATTAGGCTGGGAGCTTATGCAACCAGCCGTGACAAAACGAGGCTTGAGTTGGTAATATCATTCGTCTTGTGCAGTCCTACCCTAATGAAGTCTTTCTGTTATATTTTATTTCTAACGGCAGATTTCTTTCATCCACCTGTCTGTTAATATATCAGGTGGTTGACAAAGAAGTTTGAAGCACTTGCATCATAAAAAAGTTTTTAATTAGGTGTGAACTTTTTGCACGAAGGTAGAACGCAATGTGCACCTAAAAAGGGGCTTGTTTTGTTGTCAGACTACTCAAGCTGGTAGGGACAGCCAGGTATTTTCATAGCCTGTCTTTCTCGCTTACGGCTTGAGGCACCCGCAGGGGAATTCGGCTTTTTCTTTAGGGACACCAAGAGATAACTATGTTTTCACAAGTGCAATATTCATACGTATGTTGAAACGTTGCGACATGCTAGGAGAGCTCTCTCCGCAAGTTATACTCATTCCAGGTTGGTGGTGGTACCCAGGGGTTGCAGGACGAGAGAGAGTACAGTTTTTTGGGTTGGAGAGTTTTATTGTAGCATACCTGCGTTTATTTAGAGATGCAATATATAAACGTCCTTATGATAGCAAAATAATCACCACTTGGAAAGAGGGTATTACGGATGATTTGCCGAAAGGAATTTTGTTTCGTCCAGGCGGAATTGAGCTGCGCACTCTCTTAAGGCATAAAATGCTTGCAGTCGATGCTCTTTTTAAGATTTGTTGCGGAAGTAATGTTTTTTTTTTAAATCTCGCAAATGTATGTATATTGGAATTGATAAGAAGCGTGAAAAACATTTTTACTTGTTGCAGATGACACGGTGGTTACGATATAGAAAAACCCGGTGATGCAGCAGCTTTATTTAATAAACGCCGCTACCACAGATTGTAGATATAGAAAATAACCAGCGCTACACGGCGCACACAGGTACAGAAGACGTGAAGTTGAGAGCCACCGCTCGTAAATCTTTTAAAACACATCTTTCGTTAGTAGTATAGCAGCACTTCTTATTGACAAGACCATTGTGTGAATAGCATACATACAGGGCTGAGAAACAAATGGCAATGCGTTCCGCGGATTCTTGAAGTGTGTAAAGACAGACACACTTTGACAGGATATAAGAACTGTAAGGAAGCCTAACTGGGGGTCTCGCTAAGCTACTTGAAAGAAAACATAGATGAGCCCAATGGGCCATTGAGAGGATAATGCTAGGCGTCACGCTTACGAATAAGGAAACAGAATTGTGGATAGGATAACAAACTGGTGTGGAAGACCTTCTAGCTTAAATTAGGTGAAAAAACTGAGCATAGGTGGCTCACGTCATGCGGGTGGGGGACAAGTGGTGTACCACCCGTATAACGGAGTGGCTGCGAGTAGCCCGTCGACGTAATAGGAGTTGGCCAAACACTCGGTGGAGAGCTGAGCTTCGAAAACGTGGTGGGAAAGGGTGAAATTAGCTGGCACTCGATTAACGTGGCTGGAGATCTTTGAAAGGAGCGCTCGTCCTGCAGTGCGCACAACTCGTCTGATTACAATGAGGATGATGATGAAGGAAGCCTAAGGGAGCCTAATGACGAGAGATATGAGCTTTGTATTTAGCAAGACCCCAGTTGTCCCCTTTCGGTATTCTTGGTGTTTGAACCTTGGTGTTATACCCGTCCTAATGCCAACTTCTCCTCGGGGACCGGGGCAATGGGGAACTAGTAGTAAGTGGAAGCTAATTCATTACTTTGTATCCCAAACTTTGGACTGCAGTGAAACACAGCCTTGATTTTTCTACTTTAACACGCCCCACTTTTGCGAACACTAATATAGAGTGAACGCAATTCATTCTAATTCTCTTCAGCCGCAAAAAGCCATAGTGTTTAGATACACCGCACCACTGTAAAGAAAGAGTAGGCCGCATGCTGTATCTTTTGCCAATGACGGAACATTCTTAACTTAGCTCTAAACTTTTGCACCTCCGCGGTGATTGTGTAAGGCAAACACCAGAAGGCAAAGCGCCTTCCAATCGCGGATATTTGTAGTCATATTTCGGTCTCTCTATTTATCCTTGCTATTCATGGCATGAGACGCTTGGGACATATAAGACATTTGAGAGTTTCGCCGGCATGTCTAGGAAATAACGTCCCTTCGTAGTAGAAGCTTTCAGAAATAGGTACTCAGAGTACCCCACCACCACATCCAGCCTAAAACATTCTCAGCCCAAAAAATATCCGTCCCTACGCAGATGTGGCATCCTGATTTTCGGAGCCCATTTCGAATGTATTGCTTAAAGCTTGGAAGAGTCATGATCGCTTCGCAAGGCTTCCACATAAACTCAAGTCCTCTTCCCCCTTTCTTCAGTTATCACTGTGATCTGGCGTAAATCCTAAAGGAGTGGAAAGAGGAGTAGTTTCTAGGGAAGAAATTGTCTTTCCATGATGAGCCTGTGGTATTCAAGAGAATATTAATAGAGGTACTCCTTTCCAAACGAAGTAAATAGAGACGGTGGTAGAAAGAAATGTTGTTAAATTTAGTGATATTAGTTAGTAGTCCTAATAATTTTCATTGCTTATGTTGACCAATACTTTTAACCTCTAGAAATATTCGGCGTGGACTAAGCTGTAGTGGTATTATGAAATCTCGCCTGTAGTAAGGACAGGACCCTACTTATAATCAAAACAGAATTGAGAGATGTGGATGCAGAAATGATACCGTTGAGTGAAGAAGTGCCTATAGAAAAAATGCTTGCTACTGGCTTTTTATTTTACACCCAGTTTCGTTTTTTTTCCCAGGAAAAGTCGAGTGACATACTTTTCATGCGGCGGCTGGAGGTACATTCAATTTCTAAAATTTATTTGCGTGATGTGTTGTGGTAATATCTCCCACGGTTCAGTTTTTGAATAAATTGAATCATCTCGGGGGTATAAAAGCCACGACTGCCGCAGGGCACTCTTATAATTAGTCACACGAGCTTTCAAGCATACAAGTGACAAAAAAAAAAAAAACAACTGCACCATACTCCGTAATCCATTCCCCTGTTTGATTGTTTTTTCACTTTTTTTCAAAGAGAATTTTCACTTTGATGAATCCCTTTTCTGACGCAAGTAAATTTTCTTGTAGGAACCTGGCCTTTAACCTGCCCTAATAATCTATTTTGTAAAATACCAACAAGTATAAATGTTCGATATAACCCTGAGAACATGAAAAAATAAAGAGCTGGAAGGTAAAACAACGCGTCCAGGTAAAACAAATGTAAACGCACGTGCTTTACCTAGCCGAATTTTATATATTATTTTCAAAATGCTACAGAGGCCGCAGACGTACAGTCTACGGCTTTGGAATCGGTTTTAGGCTCTACACTCGAGTACCTCTCTGAGATCCTGTTACGGCATTGCGATTCCTACTTAAGCGTTAATCCTATAGAAACAAAAACAAAAACAAAGGACAAGCAAGTTCGCACAAGCTCGCACGAGCAAACAATACATGATAGCCAATATGAGATTATTGAATGCCTATGTAGCCATAATCAGGCACGTGGGCCCTCTTAGTGGTAGGTTTTGCAATGCCAGAAGTCCTGATACCCTTATGATACTCCACGAAACACGAGAAGCTCGTTTCCTATTGTCCCGGAACCAGCTTCAGCTAAAGAGTTTGGTAACTTGAGCCACAATTGCTGCGAAGACGTTTTTGAATTCCGCTTCGTGTTCAACGCACAACGAGATATCTTGAATATTGCGGACACTATGCAAACCCCAGAGCTTACTCGCAGGTAAGGGTTCCGCTTAGACAGCTTTCGTAAGTTGCAATAGTGGCTGTTGCAAGGTACTGCTGGCGTTCAGAGTTCGAGGCAAATATGCACGCACAAAGCGAATACGGGCAACCTGTTTGAAAAATGACTCCTTTTGTATTATTGCTTTAGCAGCGGTATACGCAAGCTCATGGGTCTTACTGCAGCCTCGTATAGAAGTGAATAGCGGGCCATTACCATCAAATGGAAATATTCTTTTGTGTGAGTCACGACATTTTCTGCTCCGAAGGGCAAGTCTGTCGATATTGTGTCAAGGATGCGCTCACGTACAACTAGAGCCGAAATAGGGTCATTTTTAAAAGCCCGGGGAAATTATTGGTATATATTAGCGATTTTCTGCGGACCGAACTTGTCGGTATTGAAGAAAAGGGCGTCACCTCTTGAGATGCATCAAATATAATACGAGCCCACGCCTTTTGTGTTAGGCGGAATGTTCTTTTCTCAACGCGCTCAACATTCGAACAGAGTGCCTTTAGGGAAGATGTGTTTTGTGTATTTTTTCTTTTCCGTCGCGCTACTCACTGGACGCCTGACGATCATTCGCAGGTTTGGGTATTATTTTCGCTCTTCAGCGAATGGAGTGATAACGTCGTCTGCATTAGAATGACACGTTACTCCACTCCAGTCCCGTAAGCACGCCATCGGGCTTCTGTTCCTGTATCATCACTACTGTCGTCTCACCAGGCAATAAATAGTTAAGTTTCCCTCTCGGCTCTTCGTCGTACGGAACCGACGCAGCCCTCCTGCTCCCCGCACGTCCACTACGCTACCACTAGATGGCGGAGGCGACGAAGCTCGGTTTTTCGACGCCTTCTCCAGTGTAACTGTACGGAAACGCATCTCCATGCCTCCCCAAATATGCCCGCGCTGCCAGAGTGACCGACCGCAAAGGAAGAGGATTACCAGCCGTTACGCCTCCTAGAACTCCCATAAGAACTGCCGAAGGAATTGTTTCGCCATAGTCGCTACCACTTGCGAAGAATGTACTCTTATATAGACGCCGTGTCCGATGCTACACGCGGTCACCTAATCAAAGGACGAATATCTCTCCAATCGTTAGCTTTTCTAAAATGACGGAGGCGACCTCCCAAACTACACATTGTCTGGTCTTCTGAAAACGAATATTTCAAAAGAAGCGATTTGGCACACGCTGCTTTCCGTGCCCATACGCCACGGCGTTTCCTACAGGGAGTATATTTGTGAGCCAAAGAAACGCAAAGTCCCTGCCTCCCCAGAGATGCTTCGTAATTTTCGCTCACAAGTGTCATGGGCACCAAAAAATACCCAGCCCCCACCCACTCCAATCCCGAAGCGAAGCTACCATCTTACGATTAATGCTAACGAACCCTGAACCACACAATTACTGACTTTATGTCACCTGCCTCCACTTCTACCCCACTCTTGTAAATACTGCCATTGTGCTCGTACCCTTTACGACCAGCATGTAAATGTCCTAACCCCATCTGGTACGCCTATTCTCCTTCTCACGTGAGCCCAGGGGGTGGCACAGCTGACTAGTTCCGACGTCTACTCAAAGCATAGCCTGGTGCACAGGGCCCGCGTGGCCTGCGAGGAGGGGGGAGGGGTTATCCAGGAATACAGAAAAACCTCACCTAGCGGGTGTTTAAACAGTGCCAATCTCGCCTAAAAACGTTTGCGTCTCCTTCTCATCCTGCCGAACTCCAATGGTCAATTTCGTATCCTGGTTTCATTGTGTCATGGCCGGGCGAGTGTAAATGCTGGTTTGGGGTACGGTAAGGATGATTACGATAACAGTTCGGTGTAGAAAAGCTGCTTACAACTTAGGCACAGACCTCCGTCGGCTGTTAAGCGGAGAGGTTGCACAAACCTTTGTCGTGTATTCGTATAAATAGAAAGAGACACGTTTCCGATGTATACCCTGCTCGATTGCAGCCGTAACAAGAGCTGTTTATTAGGACTTGAATGCTATGAAGCCGCAAAACGAATCTCACTATATATTTCTGCAGGATTCTTAACATCCAAAAACCGGAAGCTTGCGCATTCATGTCGGTAAACCGAAAGAGTTTCGGCCACAAAAATAATTTTCATATGAGAAGTCAGCAACGGAACAAAACACAGCAATTTTATTTCCGAGTGGTCGACGGGATAATTAGCTTTCACGGGTAGATCAGACCATTGGGGGCTAGATGGTTGATTGTGTTGAATACCATAGTAACAATACTTGCACAGACGCTGAGACAGGTTGGATAGTTTTGTAGTTCTTTGCAGTCTACTTTACAGAGAAGCTCGCAAACAGTTACCTTCATATGCCTGCATATTATTAGTGGGTGAGGGGGGTCACTAAGCATGCGCCTATTTGAGGCTTCAAGAGCAGATAATAGAATTAAAATAAAACAAAAATGCTATATATGCAGTCACACATGAAACGTGGTGCAGTAGAGCACACAACCAGTCGTGTGAAACCAACGGCAACGGCTCGATTCACTCAGTTGATGTCGCCAGCGAGAGTGAGCCACTTGAATATCTCAGTGCTAATGGCCGAAGTGTTATAATCAGAATACGAATCATTTCTTTATTTTATGAAGAAAACAGCTACTCAAAATAAGTGAAAAGTAATCTGGATCCTTAGGTATAATACCCGTGACAGCAATCAAGTTCAGAGGAAAGGCGTGAAGGCAAACTATCGCGGTGGAAATTTTATGACCACTTTCACAGCACCCTTGGATACGAAGAACTTTATTTTCACCAGGTGTTTACTTCTGGAAAACAGCGAGAAGCTGCAGCTGCGTCAGTCTGCTTCAGTTCGTAATCAACCGTGGGCAAACTTGTCTCCGTCAATTTCGTTGTTATTGATGGTGCCCAGCATCACCTTATAGTGTCCGTTGGACGGTACTTCGTATTTTGTATTCGACAATTTTAAACTCAAATTACTGTTCCACGTGACGCATACAATAAATTTTCAAGAAGTTAGCATTGCGGGTAAACAAATCGAACCCCGCAGAAAATTTTGTACGCGAAATTACTTGGGTGTGCCTGTTAAACGAGTTAAAAAGAAATAAAATACGTGAAAGGAAACAAAGCAAAAAATGTCATGTGCTGCCGCACTCGCACTAAAAATTGCCCGCGACATGTGCGGTTAGTTCGAATGAGTGGGAAACTCTGGTATTTGTAGAATGAGTGCTGACAGCGCTATAAACAAAAATGAAGCCGTACAACCCATCGCCCATTTCCTTTGTTCGATCACTCATTCCCGACTTATCTCACCCTCTTCCTAAACCACCCCCCCCCCACCCGCTTTGCACCGCAGGCCTATTTGGCACAAGTCATGATTCTCGTTATTGCCCCTTCTGCAGTGGTCATTTCTCTTTCCGCTGATCGGTAGCATCCTCCATCCCGAGGAGAAAATAGACCACCTACGAATAACGGCATAAGGAGTAGTCCGGGCCTACGTGCTTCTGTCCGTAATATTTCATGCGTTTCCAGTCACATCGTGTTGGTTCTGGTGCGGCCATGTATACCATGCGTTCTCTAGCGCCGTTTCAAGAAAAAAGTCAGCCAAGCTATTACTAGTCGTCACAACTTCCTCTCTAAGCACTTGTGTATGTCTGATCGATTAATTATGAGGTTTAACGCGTCGACATTAAAGAAGCCCTGAGGCGCGCCGTAGTGAAAGGATCCGGTTAATATATACCGCCTGGGGATCTTTAAAGTGAGCCGAAATCCTAGGCACAGGGGAGTTTTCGTTTTTCGCCTCCATCAGAACAGCGGCCACCGCGGCCCGGTTTAGAACCCGCGTCCTTGGGCTCAGCAGAACAACGCCATAGCCACTGAGCCACCGCTTCGGGTGACTTCTCTACGTGCATGCGGGTCGAGGAAGAAATTTCTGAAGAAAAATACAATGCCGATGGCTAGTTATTAAGGCATCGGGAATGCTGCGCCAAGAGAAAAAGATGTCTTCGTGCACTCTGAAATTGCGATGTACCCAGAAGTGTCACTTGACGGAGACCGCCGCAGAATTTATCAGCAAGGCTCTCAGAACCTCGAGGTATCATGCCTCACTCACTTACCAATACCATTGGTAACGGATTATAGGAAGCGTTGGAATTATACGAAGCCTACAATGTTCACGCTATATTGTCAGCGAGAGTTTGCAGAGAAAAAAAAGCGGCGAACCATGGAAGCTGCTTTGAAAGGGCTCTACCACATCATTGCAGTACAGTTACGTCACCAAGGGATTGATCGCCAATCGAAATTTGACAAAAGGCCATGTCAATAGGAAAAACAAATAGGCAGAAGTAGTTGCGGACCTAGGAATTTCTCAGAAACGAAAAGCAAATTCGCGGAAACAGGAGACGCAGACCACAATATAGCGAGAGAAAAAAATCCTAAAGTCGGGGACACGGTACGCTTAACCGACAAACCATTTAAACTGCTCATTTCATCTTTTTGCTTCGGGGGCACTGCAAAATTTTTGTTTGGCATATCAAAAGCCCAGGTCACATTGTGACAAAAGAGAATCATCGGTGGGGCTGATTTAATCAAAACCAGAGCCAAACAACTCGTGTGCCTACCCCAGAATCAGCTAGCCCTAGTCACTGGAGAATCCTAGAACAGAAATCACAAGTTCACATTATCCGCGTGGGTAACTTATGCTATTTTCTTCTCAAGAAAATTCATATTAATTCTTACAAGTAAATGGTTCTAGATAGCTATGGCATCTGGACTCTTCCTAAGAACTTCGTAGGGGGCCATTAAGTAAAAAAACAAATTTGCCACGGTTGTGCTTACATTTTCACTACACCGAAATAAGAAAGGCAGATTTCGAAGGGGGCAATACAGGAGTTCACAAGAACACGGGCAGAAGAACAGGGTACGCGTGCACCGAACTATTTACAAAAATAAAATTTTCATATTAGGGAACTGGCGGACAAATGTACTCCTTGGATGAAGTAAAGCGTTTAGGTTTTGGTGAACTTGAGGCGGTATATTTCGCATTTTATGTTTCGATGTACTTCCAACCCTGGTTGTGGTAAAGTTGTGTAGCACAAGAATGTGGCAATCATCACATTGACTTCTTGTAGTTCTGCGATTTGGTACAGACGATGGCGATTGGTTACTCTGGTTAATGTATTGGTGATACGCAAGATATTTTACTATTGTGGGTGGGTGAAAAGGGCATCATTTCTGACAGTATAAAAAGCGGTGCAAACAAGCTGCGCTGTCGAAAACATTGTAGTGAATAGCGCTGGTTTTTGCAAGTTGATGACTGTTGCATAATATTACTATACGGTTTGCGTTATGGTTGAACGCGGAGTGTGAACCACTAAAATTGTCACAAATGTCTGGGCAGGCCCTCAGTTTATTTAGGCAGGCGTCCGCCATTGCGACTTCCTCCAGGGGATGGCCATTTTTTTTTGTCGCTCCTTTCTCGCCATCAAAACAGAGTCACTCCCTTTGGTATTATGTTTTTATTTCCCGCTCCGTTACACAGGGGACTCACGGAGTGGCTCCGCGCGTGCCGCCTGCTTGTCTCCGAGACGACGATGTCGGGAAGCCAGGGAAGTGGGTCCAATCAGATTTCTTTAATACACACCAGGTGCAAAAATCTGCTTCTGAATACGGGTGGCGCGAGTCGCCCGGCTTCGTTTAACGCAACTAAATAATACCCAAGTTATGTTTCCTTAAAAGAAAGCAACCTTATTTTGTTAATTTTTCTCCTTAGGACATGTTGAGCAAAGGTGCCGCCCTGGTAAAAATTTACCCCTGAGAAATTTCTTGTTTTTCCTTTCTATGACTTACGGCAGCAACCGCAAGCAGTGGTGTGCTATTTCAACTTTCTGCCGGCAGACGACAGACTCGTCAACCTGCCCCGTGCTTGCCCCTGTTTGCCACAGCGCACGGGGGCCAACCACAGACGGGCTTTTGATACGTGGGGCCCATTTGGAGTTTCACAAGTGGTATATATATAGAGAGAGTGACGCTGGGGCCAGTGGGGCGAGCGTAGCCGCTGAGCGGCGACCCAGTCGGCTGGTCTGGAATTTTAGGTGCGGAGTACCTTAGGACAGCGCACTTTCCGTTCGCGTCCGTGCGCATACAATTTATAATCGCAACAAATCACAGAGGCACAGGCAGGATTCGAGTCCGTGTCTGGCAGACCAGACAGAGGTAGTGTCAGTTGTATTGCCCATTGGGCTACGACCATATACGAGCTAGTACCCGACATTCTAACGGCTTACTCCCTCTCCCGTAAGTGCGTGGAGTGACCTCCCAATGTCCGTCCGCGCCCATCGGTGCGCACACCACCATCAAGCGAGAATCAAGCGAAATTCGATTTGAGCCCTGCGTTGCGGTTTTATTTAGGGCATAATCAAATAATCACGGTGCAACTCACGGTTGCAATCGGAACAACGGTCGGAGCACAAATCGGATGTCACAAGGGGGGGGGGGGGGTGCAACTTGGATGTCATTTCGAGTCCCTGTATTCCGCACTCTCGCCATCACCCACGGAGTGGAGATGGGGCCATTTTTTTTTTTCAAGGCGGCGAGATTTGAAGCTCTTGGCTGTCAGTCGGAGCGCGCACAACATGGAAGTCACCGGGGAACGTGGGAGGGGGGGGGGGGGAACTCGGGAACAATATTCTTTAGCGGAAGGTCAATAGTAGGTTATCGGTGCAAGACTAGCCATAATTCAGAAATCTTCTCTTTCGTCGTCGCGAACCACAAAACCATCCATACTCTGGCCCCCCGTCCCGAAAGCGTATGCGGGCTTCCTGGAGATGCCGTCTTGTCTTCGTCAACATTTGTCGTAGTTGTTGCATTGTAGTATTAAGGCGATCCATACGTAGAGTTAGCATTAGGATTTCTCCATATTAGTTCCGAGCCCACGTAGCGCGTCGAATTGGTGTGTTGTATTTCTCGATAGAGCGTTTTGTATTCCCGCTTTCTGTGTCTGGGTTCTCAGTTTGCGTGTGTAGGTAGGATCATGCGTTCATCTACTCGCGCGCACGTATAAGTACGGTTCTGCGTCCCTTGTTCACTTGCGAGCGCCTATGTTCCGGTAAACGTTTTCCGTAAGTGTCGAGCGGCCTGCTTGTGTGTTTCATGCCTTCTTGCGAAACGCTTTTTTTTCTTAAAACTCAACATTGATCGCCTGTGATATCTCTCTAGATCCAGCGACATCAGCGCTCGGGCACGCGCACGGGCCGACCGACGTTGCAAAACACCAAATAACTGTTTTAAATAAATGTTGCTTGCGCAAGCGGGCAAGGGGTTTTGACAGAAATGAGATTTCGCAATGGAAACTGCCGGAGTGCCTGGCCAAGCACTAAGCAGGCATCGCTGTATTGGTCACAATCACAAACCGACATCTCTGCTTGGTGTAGTGGAGCTATGCAACTTGTTTGAATACGAAGTGTTTGCAACTTCGAAGTTTGGTCATTTCTTCTGTCCGTAATATGTGTACCACAGTTTGTCGATTTGATAAAGATGATACAAACTGTTGGTTTTTTGTTAGTGAAGAGTCATTCGTTTATGAAAACCCTCTCTTAAACTGCCAGAGCAAGAAACAAAAAGGAAACAGTAAACATCGTTTCCCCGAAGTCCGGTGTCGATCAGGAACCCGGTCACCCGGGCTCCGGTTGATCTGGCAGGAGGCTGGCAGGGCGATGGTGTTGATGTTCTTGGAGATAACGGTCGAATTGACGAACTCGAGGCATTGAGGTTGATTAAACGAAACGAAGGGTTTATATACAGCTATTTACAGTAGGAAAACTCGGTACATGAGTAGAAAAAGGAAAAACTTCAAACTTCAGCTAGCCGCTAGCTCTGAGTGCGCACAAATCACTCGAGCTCCTCAACTTCGTCCAACTCTCCTATTCTCGGGGCGTACACAAACCTCTCGAGAAACGACGGCCGAGACTCTGTCTCGCCGCAAGATCTGTCTAGTTGCCCGGTACGGCGCTGCACCCTAAACCTCCGACGCGATCTTAACCTCGACGAGGGGGCTCAGTAATCCCAACCTAGCTTTAACGGTCGAAACTCCTTATCCCGCCGGGAACTGCCCAGCTCGGCGCTCAGACAAGAACGATTTCCAACAGCCAAGTTCGGCCTTATAAAACCTGGAGATGACCCTCTCTCGGGAACGCCCCTGTAGCTTTCGAACACGCGTGAGGGAGTGCCCAAATTCACGTAAACAGCTGTCACTCAGCACGCCACGGAATATTCAATGAGGTGCCGCCATCTTCGGGTCAACGGCACGCTTGCAGACGAGCAGGTGCGTGCGACCCCGCGGGGTGAAAGCGAAAGACGGCGACCGTGCGTCATGCTTACCAGGGCGCGTTCTCAATGGAGGCTCGCGCGGCACTCGTCCCGACGCCGGTAATCCTACCACCTCTGCGCGTCAAGCAGACGGTACCCGGAAACTGGCGGCGTCGTCTGCTTTCTCAATGGGGGACTATTCCTGTGGTATGCGGTGGGCCAGACAATCCGTCTCCCGTGCTCGTCGTGACGAATTGGCGACTCCTGTGGCGTAGAGTCCACCGTGCTGGGCCCCCAGACAAAGTGGCGGGTTCTCACGCGCAGCCCGGGCGCCTGGCCGCTGATCTCATACGCGGACCTTAAAGAAACCTAGTATCTTACAGTATCTAGTAACTAGATAGTTGTAGCTAGTATCTTAAGGAAGAGCGAGATACAGAGGCGCGGGCTTTCAACTAACGGTTTTGTTGGGTCGTTTTAAATTCAACTGGTATCTAGGCAACGAGGAACCGAAGAAATCAACTCGTGTAAACCAAAGAACTATAAGCTACGCCAACACTGACACCTTATGCTTACAAACTATCCACACATGTTTGGTTTTGTTAAGCCATAGCCCCATAATGAAAAGCTTGCACATGAATTTTTTTCATGAGCAAAAACGTCGATAATTTACCTGATTTACTTTTCCTTTTTCTGCTATGGAAGATCGGACTGTTAGTGTATTTCTAAATGACAAGGGATACATTTTCCGCGCAGTCACGATGTTTGTAATCCATAATTTACGCATCTCGCGACATACGTATCCGCGCGATATATTTGCTGGTATATGACTTAGGGAACATCGCGTTATTGAATCACATCATTACAAGGATTTGGTCCGAAAAAAAAAGAAAACGCCTAGATAATCACGAGTCTTGCGCTTTAACGTAGACTCTTTTTGATCCTATAGATCGTACTGCGGGAAAGGGAAAGCAGGTGCAATATTTATTTACACGATTGCTGCATAATCAGCATTAATTAAAAACCACCTGCATTCAAATTTTTCTTTGCCCCAATTTGATCCAAACAAGCAGTTTCTGCTCTTGAAATCACCGTGGTGGAATCGTAAGCCTCGCAAGCGCAAAGCACCCTATGTACTGCCGTTTAAAGTAGTTCTGAGCATACGACCTTTGGGCCAGGCGGAGTGTCACCGAAACAAGTTCTGGCCAGCCTGTGTCAAAGCAGAGAAACCTTTCTCGTGAAACTCGTGCTTCTCAGGAGACTTGCGCGGTGCTTCGCCGGGCGCATGGATGCACGCCCAGGGGTTGGTCTGCTACACCGTCGAGCTGTATCGTCCTCGCCCTTTCATGTTTATAGCCAACCGCGTTGGTAGCAATATCCCCCATTATTTGAATGGAACAAAAGAGAGTGAGATGCATATAAACTTAACACACAATTTTGATGGTTCGGGGGATAGAAAAACTTTTATACTTAAAAATATTAATGTACGGTCAAAGCACTTTAAGGACAGGGGCTCTCGGCGTCTTGTCTTGTCGTCTTCGTTTCATGTAGTCACAATAATAAAACACAGGGGCACTCGTTTTGCAGCGCCTCGCGCTAGAACGTAACGCGTACTAAAATAAGAGAAGGGTACACTCGTTTTACACCACCTCACGGTAGAACGCATAGTGCATCAAAGATACGAGACTTTTACAGCAATGCTTTATAGCTTTAACCCCACGATTTTATCTCCGTGGGCAAAAACGCCAAGGAGCCAAGCATACACTTACACACTGCATGTTCCACCCCTCCCCAGGTGTGGCGTTAGTGAAGGTGTCCCGGGATTTTTATTTTAAAAAAATATTGCACAAAACACCCGTTTGTGTGTACATTTATCATTCGTAATGCATGTGTCACAGGAAAAAAGCATTTTATAAATTCTGGGCCACTTGCACTTCCTCGTGCAATATGTGCCGTATTGGGGCAGGCCCGACGCCGCCTCCAAGCGAAAGAACTCTTCAACAGCTTGACGACCAAACTGGAGTTGTTTTACGCGAGAATACCAACATTTGCACTACTTTTTCGTCACTCGATCAGTGAGCCAATATCAGCCTTGCTCGTAGTTATACATACAATCGCACAAAGATGACCCTTGTTCTTCGCAAATGCGAAAGCTAACGAAGCCGCTCCTTCTATACAATAACTAATTTTTTTTCAATCCCGAAATAATGTATGCACTTTTGCAGTGTTAGAGTGAGTTTACTTGAAAATACAACGTTTACTTGAAGGTCCTATTTATTTATTATGGTGCGTAATTGGTTGGTTCCGCATTATTTTGAAAACCTGTGACTGTTTACGTGCGTTGAAAGCTCGAACGCACGGGCGTTTTTGCTTCCCCCTCCATCGGAAAAGCGGCCGCAGTTGCCGGAAATCGAAACCACGTCTTGGACGTTTACTTACAAGTGGAGTTTTTTTAAAGTGGACTAAATTAAACTTTACGAAATGGTGAACTGAAGGGCTTGTTGGTACATTATATAGTTTTAAAACAGCGCGGAAGACGGGACTGAGCAAGTAATAGAGCTCAGTAATGAGCAGCGCTTGTGTCGTCTATTACTTGCTCAGTCCCGTCTTCCGCGCTGTTTTCAAACGATTATTTAAATTTTAAGTTTAGTTTTCTTGAAAGTAGAACTGCTCTTGGCTCTAGTGAGAGCAGTAACGAACGGCGTTAGGTAACTCTTTTCCTGATTTAGTGCATTATGTAACTGTCGGAGGTGACCTATGGTTTGAGACCAATTTTTCAATTCGACCCTCGGAGCGCAGCGAGGTGAAAACTACTGGCCCGATGTTTTCAAACCTGTTTGCACTTAATGACATAGAAAAAATAGAAATTTTTCACAGTGCGGGGTTTGTTCCCCTAAAAAAAGCGATATCATAGCCGAGGCGCCGGTTTACGAAACCTTCTTATCGAAATCGTACGAGCAAGTAGCTCTGTACATGTGGACCTTAATTTTAGTCGCCATTGCATGGGCTACAACTCCAGCAGTTTTTCTGGTGCAACAATTACTCTCAGACGGTGTACTTTACCTCGGTTGATAACAACTAGGTGTGGTAATAGCGCCTAATATTATTAGCCTGGGCCAACGTTGGAGGAATTTCGCCTGAGAAAAAAAAACTATCCCGCGAAGACAGACGTCACTTAATCTGACCCCTATGTTTTGCTGATGTGCAGGCAGGTTGGTCCTGTGGGGTCGGCGCTGAGCTACAATTATCTTCAGTTGTAAGAATGCCCTTAACCAACGGTAGGCTGCTATTATACTCGTCCACTGTGGCACTCAGTCGGCTCGCGAGAGCCGCTGATAGAAAAAGACCACAAATGGTCACGTTCTCGTACCGTCACCATTTTCGAGTGATGTCTACTTGCGGGGTTTCGTGAGACTTTGTTAACTGCAGTAATAATACCGCGTATATGGCCTCTAGCGTTAGTACATTTTTAACCTATTCAAAAAGCAGCACAAGTTTTTGGCAAAAACTTAACAGTTCATGCTAAATATTTCCTTCCACTTAGACTCACTACAACTATACTGAGCCAGAAATGTATGTCTTAACGGCGAGACACATCACCCACGTCCGAGCCTGTGGTGACCAGAGAAACACATCCAGCGGAACTTTTTGTGGTCAAACACACTAATTCGGTGGTAATTACAAACGGCGTCTCTTGTTCATCGCGGCGGTTATGTGGATGACGTGGTGTTGTTTTTATAGAGGATGCCACGCTCTTTCTATTGAGAAACGGGACTAGAAGTAGTGCCGAAGAATAACTCAAAAGAGGCAGGAGATAACAATATTCGTTCGCAATATTCTATTACAAGAGGGCAGGTAAAGAGCAGTTGCAAGGCAATGGGCCAGGCCCTCATCCTTCGTAAGACATACCATAAGATAACGAGAATGACGTTCACGACGAAAACCACCACAACGACGACAATGTATATGATGTATAAATGCTTCTGTCGCAACTTTAGTGCTGCTTTGAGCCACAGACTTAGGCATAGCTATTTTTCCATATATTAGGATGCAGTGTTTCTATAATTGTTTTTTCCTCATCAAACCAAGCTGTTCACACAACAGTTACGCGCAGAACATGTGGCTAAGGATTCTACACCCTAGCGGTTATCGCTCAGCTTGCTGTACCCACGTGTAGCCGAACATCGTCATCGGGACGCCTCGGCTTCTGAAAATTATGGGCTAATGATCAAACAGAGGTGATCGCATAGAACGTCGCAACACGGCTGCTAGTCAGATTTTAATATTGCCGCTTGGGAAGGCTACGAACTGAGAAGAAATCTCATGTGCTTCCGCTATTGCCTTAAGTTCCAACAATGTGTAAAATCTAGAGTGGAAGCGTTCATGAGTCAGAACGTACAGTTTCAACAAGCACCGCTTTTTGTACACTTTCTGAAAGTTACGTGCCGAACTTGGCGTGCGGGAAGAGTCTGCCTTTCCAATTTTGGAGTTTTGCATGTGTTGCACGTGAGCTACGAGGCACATTCTAATGTAGTGCGCATTGATCTCGCAACCTTTAGACCTTTAGGTTGAGTCAAAGGCTCCAGACACAGTATCGTGAAGTTCTCTCCACATTCATAGAAATGACCGCCATGTCCGCAATTTAACCCGAATTCTCACAATCAGCCTCAGCCACTTAGCAATTAGAGGGAGCGGGGGGCAGAGGTTTTAATACAGTTGCATAAGACGATCGCAAACCTCGTTTAAACATCGATGTTTTGAGAACGCTACAAAACTGTTGGCCACCACAAATACGTACAAATCAGAGACCATTTCATTCAGCTTAAAACATTCCAAATGCCTTTATTCCCAGTTCAAAGCGACGTTTCTTTTTACTGTAACCAGCCGTATCCTCTAGACAATTTCTTGCAGAGCCATGGGGCTAGTGAGGCCTGTGAAAATAAACGAACTGCACTAAAAACCTTCAGACGTTTTGCTACAGGGAAGGCAATTTAGTAACATTTCAATCAAAGAAGCTTCGCGCGATTGTCTCAATCCATGCTTCAAGTGAACGTGCGAACCTAACCAGTTGTATGCCCTGAACAATGTATGCGACATGCCCTCGGCCCCACTTCTCCCTCATTAAAACTCACTGGACATGAACGAGTAAGAAACAGGCCAAGCATTGCAGTGTTCAAACCAGTGGTAGCGGAAACTTTATTAAAAAGTGTTAACTTATCAAATCGATTGTACTGAGGTAAACAAGTTCCCGAGACTGCCGTTTCCAGTTTTTTTTTTATCGAAGGAACTTATAGAAGAGGCCACAACAGCGGAGGTAGTACAACATGGAGGCACAAGTCCAGCTTCTTGGGTACAAGCGCCACCGCTTTTTAAGTGTGTGACGAACTTTTCCTCACTTCAGGGCTGCGGAATAAAGAAAATCACCAATTAGAAATATTTATGAGATAAAATGTATTCGATGGGCCCCACGCCGTATACAAAGGTCGCTAAAAAGGCTGCGAAGCACAAAGGGGTATACGGAAACGACAGGTGAAAAAAAACGAATCTCTTCAGTCCTGATGTGAGGCTAACCTCAGTGAAAAATAAAATCAATTCCTTTCGGGAAAATTAAAACCCAAAAGCATTGACGGACCACAACGAACCCCTTTTTTTCACTGAGCTTTGCTGAAACACAAGTCGGAGAGACGCAAGGGCGGCCTACCCAAGCTGCAGCCCACGGTAAACTGGCTTACGCGCCTGCTCCCTAGCGCTCCGGCGATGTCGATAGGTGCTCCGCGAAAATCGCGCACCACAGCTGTAGCTGTGGGCGAGAAGAAGGACAGTGGAGTGAATACCAGAGCAGGCTTCAGGCGAACGCCTTCGACGGCGCAAGGAAGCTTATACAAGCTTCGCTTGAAAACACGGTGGGGTGGCGTGTACCGCATCAAACCTGCGCAAAGCGACGCACACTAGAAAGATGTCAAACCGTCTTCTTTAGTAGAACAGCAAATGGTAATAATTCGAGCCTTTAAAGGACAGAGCCGGCTTCCCTGTAGTGTTGGTATGGATATAACACCCTGCAAAACAAGGAAAAAGAATTTGGAGGACGTCGTGTGCTGATGCGAGCAGTTTCTTAATAAATGCGGCCCAATCGCCATCTGCGGATAAAATCTCTATAAGGTTGTTAGATGAGAACAATGCATCATTTAAATTTTTGTGCAAGTAATAAACCGCCACTCATCTCCCCCTTTCGCCCCCTGTTGCGCTCAAACTTTAAAACCTCTTGGACGTACTGTCTTCAATGTCCCTCGTGCTTCACGCCCAACATAATGGAAGTCTGTTTACCCCGTTGCATCCCCACTTACCTTCAAAGGCGAAGCTGCAGCATCGTAGTATGGCTCGTAGGCCATACGGCACGGCATCTGTTTACACAAAAAGAGTCGCAGGCTGGTCCACAATCTCGTGCATGGCGCAACACATCTGCAGCCTTTATGCACGTTTCTTACGGATGAGGCCTGTACCGTCGTCACTATTTTAAACAGACACCCGAGCGGTGTTAACTTAAAAAAATTAACGCGTTCCTTCAAGTGCGCATATTTTACTTTCAGCTGCAAGGCCGAGAAAGACTGATGAGTTAGAAGTGAGGAAACATGATCAACAAAAGTAATAGAAATATAATAACAAGAAATGGTCATGTTATTAAAAAAAGAACAATTAACAAGCAAAGATCTTCACTGAACTTCAATTCCTCTTCAAGAATTTTGTCTTTTAGGTACAGTTGAGCGCACAAATAGCCAGGGTCTAGAAAAAAGAAAGCGCAAAAGCTTTAGTTTACTTTACTTTGCCTAGCTTTCCTTCCTGCCTCGCTGCTTTTTCGCTTTCATCTATATTTGCCTTGACGCCCCGTGTTTTTCTGGGTGAAGCCGCCGCATCAAGTCTGGTTTCCCAATTCGCTTCTCTCTTGTATGTTCATCCAATCTCCCCCTACCTCCTTTCTTCGCTGTTTCCGGCCCCCTTACGTGAAAGCCAACCCTCCCCCTTACGTGAAAGCCAACCCTCGTCGTGACAACCCGCGGAACAATAAGGAAACCAGCAGCCATTCTCGTTTGCCGAGCAACAGCCTATAAGTGAAACCCCGCAAATAAAAACGCCGCCCTTTGAGCCCAAGCCGATAAACAAGGGGACGTGTGCCGAGACAACGTGACAGGGCTGCTCCCGTGTGAATGAAGGGATCAAGAAATAATCCAAAGAACAGTGAAAAGGCCAAACTCTTTCACAGTTCACTCCGGATATTAAACGCAGAGGTCGTCACCCAGGACCGATATCTCTTATGGGTAGCCCGTAAATATTACTTCATGTCTTCTTGCTGATATAACAAGCTTGTGGCACCAATAATGGGGCCTAAAAAACTATCGAGGTTTCTCCCAATAATAAGTTCGGATTTTTGTGAAAAGAACTTGTGCGTAATTTTTTTTCAGGCCGCTTCTTTTAGGTTCAGCCTGCTGCAATTGTGAAAGCTGTCACGGTGACACGTTTTTCTGGACCTTTTCCTGGAACTTTTGTGCGCGGTTACGAGAAGAATAATTTTTGTTTCAATTCAATTTGTCTAGTTTTCCGCATTTTTACAGGGCTATCTTTGCCTCGAAATCTCGCGATAGCTCCACTCACCCCAGTAAATTATTGTTTTTCTTGACGTAATTATGGAGGGGTTTCGCCCTACTTTACCAGTTGTCACTCAACATAATCCTTTATATGTGTCTAATTGTAGATTTGAAGTGTCCGATCTTGCGAGAATTCAGGGAGTAATAAGGATCGCCGAATATCAAGTTCAATCAATAGGACAAGTACAATTCTCATAAATACAGAGAATTCATCAAGTCCCGTCAATCCTCCGACTTCAAAAAACTCTGTTTCAATTTGTTTTATACGGCGCTAAGCTAGTTGCTTCGCAACAAAACTGAAAATTGAGCGATTGGTGCATATACATTTGAGGTGTAATAGCGCAAATAAAAAAAAACGGCGATGGACGCAGAAAATATCCACAAGACGGGCGCTTGTCGTGAATTTTTTCTGTGTCCATCATCGTTTTTTATCGATCTGTTACATTTCAAAATAATTACTTCGCGTTGTGGTATCTTTTACCGGTCAGTGAAATGTTCTCGACGTAAACCTCCTGTGATGAGACTACGAGGTTCGGCGAGCTAAAATAATCAGCCACTCATCCCTGAACGCAGGCGCCAAAAATGACCCTTCAGTGTTGTGCGGGAAAACTCTATTTTTCGTGCGCGTATTTTTTTGTCGTGCTTATTTTTATTTTGCCTAAAGGATTACAATTTCGACTGATCATTGTTTTCGGTTCTCGCTTGTATCCTCTTCGGCACATCTACCAAACAAATATGTTTTAGCTGCCCGTTAGTGGAACTTGGCCGACCCTTGGACGATTGAAAACTAAGACTGATTTTGGAGTAACATTCTATCAAATTAAGCATGTAGGAAAGAAACCTATACGCCGTTGTCAAACGAACAAATGCAAAAAACATGTGAACACTTAGTTGTTCTTGCGCGTAATTTTTCAAATTTTGGTATAAAAATATTGCTTGTAAAGTGCAAGTAGAGAAGTTTTTTACTGCTTGTCAGTAAAAGAAGTAAATACCGACGAAAGGTCGAAACAATAAAACGCAGCTGTTAAAAACGTAACGCTAAAAGTTAGAGGTCGGCGTACGAGAACCGATAACTGCCACGCTATTATGAAACGGCTAACATTATCGGGACGTAGCCAAAGTGCGGGAAGCATTGGTTGAGGGGAGTGATGAGCTCACCGGTATCGGCTCGATTTTATTGAAACTTCAGTAAAAATAACTATTTTTTTACGTAGCGTACTGAAAAAGGAGCTTCCAACACCATGGACCGAGCAAAAAAGGGAATCATGATTTTTCAAAGTTTTCTTTTCGCAGCGCCATCATTTTGGGAAAAATGGAGCTGAGATTAGCCGTTCCATTTTCGCAAAGCTACGCAAAGTCGGCGAATACCCCTTTCAGGGGACAGATAAAGGTCTTTTTTCTAGTTTTTTAAATTTTTTATCGGATAGAGATTAGCCTCGCGTGTTTTATAATGAAGAGTCCTGATATTTTGAATGTATACGAAGAGGGGCCGAGAAGGTTAGATGGAAAAAAAAAGTTGGTGGCAAAACTTTCTACCAGAAAACATTTAGGCATTACATCCCAGGAACTGTAAAATTCTCAGAGATTTCACCCCAAGACAGAACCGCTCAAAAGGAAGCATGCAATGTATTTTTGTCCGAAAGAGAATGTAAAAGAAATTAGCCAGGCTATCTGAAGAGTTGGCGGAGTGATTTATGTGCGCAAGCAAATGACACAAACACGCCTTCGTGAGAAGGGAGGCACTCTTTGGTCCACACATCTAAGTTTTGTCGTGCTTCTTTAAAGTAGGGAGCATTAGTGGGGTGTGTATACGAGATTTGTGCCGTGGATTGGCGTTAGTACCCGTCTGAGCATGAGTCGTGTGGGCTTCTCAGTGCCATCAAGATTGTTTGGACCATGCAGCTTTTCCTTGCGCGCCATCAATGTTTGCTGTTTCTCAAGAGAATGCCAGAGAGAGAGAGAGAGGATGCCCTATATTCGCAAAAAAATTAATGGGCCTCAGAAAAAATAGAGAAATAATCTTCATTACAAAGTGGAATACTGGTTTCCCATTCTGACTTCGGATTCGGCAAATCAAGAAAACGTTGTTTTTGGAACAGTTCCATTGTTATCTCAAGGAGCTTGAAACGAGATAACTGTAAATGCAAAACTGTAATATGTGGAAAATCAACATTCACTTTCCTTCAGATGACTTACATAAGGCCTCTACAACCAGCGTGTCGTTGTGAATCCCCCCAGTAGTTTGTGAAGGCGCGTGCATGTGGGCAGAATGAATAAATTTCTTTAGCATCATTAGAGTTTGCGTCTAAATGAAAGTATCGTCGTCAACGTGTAATTTATTATGAAATACGTAGACGTTTTTCCACAACCTTTGTCTGTTTAGCTCTTTCCCAGAACGTTTTCTGTTACCTTAGGGTATATTCTGAGTAGCCATTCTAGACGAAAATATTTTAGCCCTTTAGTTTTTTTTTATTCCTGAGGAAGGCAGTCTTCTTGTCGAAGTCCTGGAGAAACCAAAAAAACTACTTCTCACTGGTCCTATGCCTAGCTTGTGAATTAGACCTACAGATTTGCTCTTAACTCCCAGTTTTTGCTGAAACGTTTGCGTGATTACTTTGTCTAAAATATGGTTTTGATGCAACAGGATCCTCAGGTATTACAAAACTCACCCAGTTCGACCATCTGTTTTCGTCTTCGAGGTCGACATGTTTACGCCTTCGAGATTCCACCGATATCAAAAATGAGCTTATGGCGCTGTCAATCTCATTTAGTCTGGTACTTTTTTTATTTCAGTGCGTCAGCTTGGGCCTCAATTTCAAGAAAATGGCTCTTCAAATCCCCTAACAGGTTTCAGTTGACGCTTTTACGTCTGCCACCTAGCCTCGCCATGTCTCTTGCTCGTACAAAATTTTCAACTACTATTCTTGGGATTGAGGACCATGGTTGATTTCAACATCTCCGCAAAGAAGCATCCCAACAACAATAAAGCACTCCTACGCATGTTTGTAGCACTGTGGGGGCACGGAACGACGAGCAGTAAACGATTGTCGCTTTTTAGACAACAGCAAACTGAACCAATCTGGATAACACAGGAGACACGCGTACTTAGCATAGTTGGTGCGTCCTTTTTGCCATGCCCACTGACTCCAAAGCGCTGAATTTGAAGCTCTATAAGTCTATTGGAAGGGGTTGTCGGGAAGAGGAGCGTCATCACCGGCACCAGAAGTATCGGGAGGCGAGGTAACGCGTGTTGTTGGGCTAGTTGCTACTGCATTTCAATGGTGTAAAAACTGCGTGTGAGGGAAGGGGCAGGGCGGGCGCAGACTCCCAGCTAGTTTTATTTAAAAACGAACATGAACATATACCATTTATTGCACATGCGCAAAGCAGTGAGTTTTTATTAGGTGCAAAGCACCTTAGGACCGCACAATGTCCATCCGCGTCCGTTTGCATAGCATTTACAATAGCAAAAAATCGAACAGGCAACGGCAGGATTCGAGCCATAATCTGGCAAATCAGACAGAGTTAGGGTCAGTCGTCTTACCCATTGTGCTACGACCGTGAGTTAGTACACTAGAGTCAAACCGCTTACGGCCTTGCCTGTAACGGCATGGAGTACCTTAGAACGTCCCCATGTCCGTCCGCGTACATCCGTGGGCACACCAACATCAAGCCAAAATCAAACAAAATTCGATTTGAGCCGTGAGTTTCAGTTTCATTTATGGAATAATCAAGGTGCAACTCACAGCTCAAATCGAATGATTGTCTGGGTGGAAATCGGATGTCACTTGGGGCGCAACTTGGATGTCATTTCAAGTCTCCCTACTCCGCACCCTCGCCATCATCCGCGGAGTGGAGATGCTGCCATTTTTCCTTCCCCTTTCCCTTTTCTCATTGTAATAATAATGAACCATCACGTTGAAACATTCAAACTCACTTCGGTACAACATAACAAAAGGTTTGCTCACACAAATTCCGTGGTTTTTACCGATAAAAAAAGCTTCTTTAAACTCGCGGCCGTCTGGTTCGAGGTTCCTGCTGAGCAGTTTCGCTTCTTCAAGGAAAAGTGGTCGGGCTGTTGGATAGAAGCTGGCGAGACGGGGTACGGTCCGGGAGAACTGTTAGTGATCCCGACGACGGCCCCGAAGAAGTCATCGTGCTAGCGTGCAGAAGAACGTGGATAACAAAAGGGAGACGTGCGCTCAGCGTAGTTGGGGCACCATTTGAGGCATGCCCACAGATTCCGAAGCGTTGAAGCGAAGGCCTTATAGGTACAGTTCCAGGTCCAGCGGCGAGAGGCCATGTAATGTGCCATTCTATGATTACTGGGCTGGCGGGTGCCCATAGAAGAAAAAAAATCGTAGCGCAGGAATTTCGTCAGGGTACTCAATTAAAATACATACACAAAAAACCAAAGGGCCCCATGCGATTAGGCCTGCTTACCTGCTTTTAATAACAAAATAATTCGGCAACCTGGTTTGCTGGGCTGGCGAAAACATGTTGATGGGTGCCATCATTTCCACTTGAAATTCCCAGTAGTAGGTATTTGGAAATTCCGGGTGCATAAATTGACGTTGCGACCAAAGAGAAGTAAATGAGCCTTGAGCTTTTGACAGCAGCTCACACGCTCATCCGGCAATTTCTTTGATTTTCAATGTTATTATTCTGAAGACTATATAAATCTTTGCAGTGTTGACAGCAGCTCACATGCTCATCCGGCCATTTCTTTGATTTTCAATGTTATTATTCTGAAGACTATACAAATCTTTGCAGTGTTAACGTTTCAGACTGTATTATGGTAGTTTAATAGGACTACTATGGCACGAAGCGAGCCTCGGAGTCGCGCACTCGTCATTTTCACAGACGTGGTACACTTTCACGCAAAATTTTATGTGACCACAGGGCAGGTTTGTCACAAAGGTCACACGCAGAGCTACCGCGCTACAAGGCATTGCACTAAAAGGTGCTGTAGGGAACTTTTACTTCCAAAAAGGTTCACACCAAAATGCCATATCTACATGAAAGACATTACATCGCGAACGTGGCAGAAGACAATATTTTTTGCGCACCTCTGTGGCGGCGAAATTCCTTGCGCTTCATAAAATTTCTTAAAACCTTCTTCTGCCTCAGCTTCTGCCTTACCTTAAAAGCTTCTTCTGCCTTCTTCTGCCAACCTTTGTTGCTATTCGGTGTATCAGGTAGATTGTACGTGCAGCACTCTCTTTTGCGCCCTTCAACCATGGAGGAGCAGATCCTGACGAGGCAACATCGAGACCAAGCACCCGCAGTTTTTGAACTTCTTGTAGCGGTTGCTGATGAATAAACAACAAGACAGGCCGGATCCCAAGTCGCCGGCGCCCGTTGTTTTTAGCCACTTAAATATATGCCGTTTTTTTCTTTTGAAAGTTCAAGCCCGGTCTTGGCGCACCAGGAATTGGTTGTGCTTAACACCGTTTGTAGTGGCCTTTCTTGTAATCGATTTCAGGGTGCGCAGACTATAAAGTAATGTCTTCGGCGTACGTTATGTACTTTGCGTCCGGAATTACCGCCAACTGCCCGGCTAAGAGAAACAAGGCGTTATTAAATAATATTGTCGCCAACACTGAGCCTTGTGGAACCCCCCGATGCGATGTGACATGGTCGGTAGCTTTTCCGGCTAAGTGAACAGAGAAGGTGCGGTTCCGAAAAAACACGTTCACAAACTTGCATACGTGACTTGGAAGTTTGAGCCACTCAAGGATCGCAACAATAGCTTCGCGGCTGACGTTGTCGTATGCCCTCTTGATATCCTTCGCCAGGGCCGTTCTAATCCGACGAGAGTGACCTCCTGTAAAGAACATAGAGGAGAGATGCTGGAGTCCATCTTCAACACCCAATTGTGGCCTGAATCCAATTTCAGCAGGGTGGTACCATGAAGACCGCTATAGCCAACACGAAAGGCGTGTCGCTAGCATCAGCTCCATGAGCTTGCATATCGTCGATGTAAGAGATATTGGCCGAAGGTTGGAAATTTGGTCCGGGGTCTTCGCAATTGCGGAATTGCAACTATTGCCGCGTGGCACCACGAATCCGGAATTATGGTTGTAGTCCAAGCTGTGTTTATAGCCTCAAGTATTACATTGAGAGTGGTATCTTCAGTGTTCTTAAACAGCTCGTAAGGAACGCCATCCGGTCCCGGTGCTGTTCCGGGCTTGGCATGGTCGATGGCTGCCAAGAGTTCCGCTATTGTGAAAGAAGCTTCAATCCCTGCTATGTCTCCACTTGTAGGCAATGAACCGGCTGCATTCGGCAAACAATTTTGCACAGTAACTGTAGCTGACGGGGCGCCAAAAGCGGGAACGAAGCCACTTGCGGCTGTATAGGCGAAAGTGGACGGGTCTTTCCCAGATGCTAGTAGTGCACGAGCCGCTGGACCTGGAGGACGTTGACCGCGTTCTATTGCTCGAAATGTGCGCCATACTGAAGAATTCGACGACGAAGGGCTAAGAGAAGCGCACAAGTCTAGCCAGTGGCCGCGCGTCAGCCGTCGTTCATGTCGGCGTGCTGCTGTGAGGCATTGAAGCTTCAGCCGAGCGTCGATTGACGCTGGGTTCTTCAATGAAGAAAGTTCGGCTTGGCGGCAGGTGGCCCACAGACGGCAGAGTTGCAGGTCTGGAGCCAGCCGGGATTCCTCCACCCAGGTAGTGCGGGTTGCTGCATCCAAAACTGCTTGGAGCCTGGGACACGGGTGAGCTAAGGAGCTGGAGACCATCGTAGCTGACGCCGATCGATATATGTCCCAGCCTACCACCCGACACAGTCTTCGAAGGCGATCCCTACGACCGCGGGGAAGGCCGAGATTTATAGGATAGTTATCGCTGCCCCAGCAGTCTGGTTCACACATCGAGGTCACTGAGCCGCTTCCTAACCATCAAGCTAAGTCGTGCGGGCGAGGAGTATCATGTGGACGTTCAGACCGACATGTGGGAACTGAAACTTCGTTTAGTGGCACAAACTGGGCGTCCACAAAAGTGTCATATACTCATTTACCACGCGGACTGGAGGTGACATAGCCCCATGTAGTGTGGGGCGCGTTGAAATCCTCTGCGACCAAGATTGGGCAGCCGGGATTATTTGACGTATATGTGGGACCCAGCCAAGGCTCGTCTGGCCGCATGGCCACCGTAGGGGCGAGCGTAGTACGACACTATGATTACGTCCGTGTGAGGGAGGCGAACAGTACAGCGACGACCTCTTGTCATAGTGTGCACCATCGCGCCAGGTCGATGGGGGTCTGAAAATAGCTGGAGTGGCGTAGACGACTACCTTTCCTAGGGGAACATTAGGCGTAATACTCCGGTGGTCCAAGATGGATGGAGACGAATACACCACAAATCCAGGAAGCGAAGGGAGACCATTAGTTTTCTTGAGTAGTAACTCCCATGCACGTAGCTTCCCGCACAGAAGACGTTGGCAAAGTTGTCCAACCTTTCCAGTTATGCCCCTGCAGTTCCACGGCAGTATACTCTCAGATGAGCCCGAATACACAGGTACCATCATTGGCGGAGGTTAGCGATTAAAACCTAGGTGAGGATCTGGAGTTGTTGCCCGACAAAACGCAACAATTCACGTGGAGACATGCTGTTCGATGTACAGCCTTGATTACCTGGAGGAAGGGAGACGTTTGTGGTTTGGGTGTCCGTGAGGCGGGTACGCGCACGCCGGCGCTGAAGTATTGCACGATGTTCTTTGAGCCGCTGAGTTTCATTTTCCAGTGTGTCCAGCCTGTTTTCAATTTCGGAGTCTTCATCTAAATCAGGAACTGGTAGCTGCTCCTGCACAGGTGGCGAACGTCGATGGCTGGCACGGGACCTCTTGACTGCCGAACTGTACGTCATCATTGTTGACGATTCAGGTTCTCCTGCTGGGAAGTCATCCTCTAAAGGTGTCAAAGCAGCGTATCGGTTGTACATCGGCACCTGTTCGAGCACTGGGGCTTCGTATGCCTTTCACTTCGTTTTAAGCGGCGCTCGCGGACTTTCTTGTTGGCCTCCAGCTTCGTAGGGCACTTCCGCGAAGTGATGCCGTGGTCGTTCGGTTTGCAGAGGCCGCATCGAAAAGTCTTCTACGTTGTGGCATCCTCAGCGTTTCCTTTTGGTGAATAAGGGCAGCATGATTTCATGTGCCCCTGCCTGTAGCACGAGTAGCAGTATATAACAGATGACTTTAATGAACGAGGGCGCAATATGCATCCATAGTACACCATACGGTTTGGAGGAGAAGGCGGACCTCGCAGGGTGACGACACAGTTGCGACTTAAGCCCATATACCGGACGGCAACAACTTCGTGAGTAAAGCAGGAGAGCTCCTGACGACGTTGTTCAGCTGTCTCACCATACTCTATGCATGATACCACGTAGCGCTTCAAGTCGGTTCCAGCGGCCAAGTATGCTTGAACCTGTGCACTGTCTGTCTGCGAGGCCTGTATGTTTTTCAAGGTCTGGAGCTTGGTGGAAAAATCCAAGGAGGGAACCCACACTGAAATCGTATTAGTGGTCTTCTGGACGGCAAACCCACAAAAACCTGGGACCTTCAGACATGTGGCCACTGAAGCTTGAATAAACCGAATGGGCACTGTAGACATGTTGAGTTAGCGCGGGACTTGATGACCACCATATACGATGATGCCTCAGGTGGCATTGCAGCTGTTGTTAATAAAAATTGCTGTATAAAGCACATCTGAAATTCTCAGAGTTTACAGATACACAGGTTCAAAGAACGTATTGGAAGAAGTGGCCAAGCCTTCATAAAATTGGTATACATAGCGAGGTGACTAAAATCGATTTACAATAGCTCCGTAAACTAGTCAATAATTTTACATTCACCTGACGCTGAAATGTCTAGCGTACTTGTCTGATTGCCCATACAATTATTCTATTGTTGTTTATTACACAATATTCTCAGCTGATTTTATGCGTACATGCGTTTTCTATACCGCTCAACTACACTTGGCGGCTTGTATGTTCGTTTTCATTCGGCGCTAGTTACGCGCGTTTGGCTTTCCCACGAAGCGCAATCATCCATTAGTATAATTTTAATGCGGAAATTGGGACGTAGACTGAACTAAGCCCTACATGCATGAGCAAGTATTACGGGAATAAATCAGGAGCTTTCTATACAAGGATATTTAAAGCAGTTTAGCAGGATAAGAACACCGCTTATTTTATTCGTCCCACTCTAACCAACCATCTGTTCCAGGAGCAATTACTGAAGTCGTGAAAGTCTGTCCCATAATTACGTTGACCAAGCGAACAAACTACAGGCAATGGTCAGGGTAATTTTCTTTCAAAGCTTTGTAAGCTTGTGGAAGTTATAAGTCACCATACTCCATTTGAGGAAAGGTAGGGTAGCACCTAGCCACAAAAAGGCTACTGCGGAATTCGAACGTATGCTTTCTAAAACATCTAATTTCTCAGGAGACATTTGTGTATGAAATTTAAGAGTAAATCATTCTTTGGAATGATTATAGGTAACCAAAATTAGCTGTTCGGCAAAGTGAACTAGGACTCAGCGTTTAAAGGTTCAGTAGTTCAGTAGGCTTGTGATTGTGAAGTTTCAGAATTATACATTGCATGCAAAGATAATTTCGCTTTGCTATGCCCCACAACACAGGCTTGATCCGCGCACGTGTATTGAGAGCGCAGAGTTTGCTGCCTCGAAGAAAAGTGTGCTGATAATATATAAGTACCACAACATCGGTCGTTTAAATAAACCACATTCAGGGAGATTAAAGCGCATAGGCATGCTTGGAGCCATTTAGGCAGGCTTATCCTATGGAAGAAAAATGGCCTCTACCTTAAGGCACTTCACACTGAACCCAGCCCCAACTGGCCGCCACCAGTCCCTAATTTCTTTCTGAATGTTTTCCTTGCCTGGTATTGCATAACGCTGCCGCTAAACTTGAAGAGCCAGTACCACCATCCACATACCGACTTACTATAAATACACTGAAGAAATTGTAAATCCAAGTACCGTAAATATACGACAATTAGGTGTGTGGAAATCGAGCACTCTCAAAAGAGACGTGATGGCCCTCATGAGAGCATTCAGTCGAGAGACAAAGACTACGAAAAACGACCGCGAAACAGGAAATGTATGTTTGGACGTACGTTATCCAACATTGACGTGCGGCATACGAAATATGTTATGAGAGGAATGATGACGCAAAGAAATAAATAAAGAACCTGCAGCCCCACGCAGCATTTACCAAAATAGCCCGCTTTTGGCGTTGCTTCAAGGAGTTCCCTATGAGTAAAGTAAGAAAATAGGCAGGACTGAAAGTGCGGACTTCATTTCGCCCTAAGAGCGACGCACCTAAACGAGACTAATGGCTCCACGCGCGTTATAACTCAACGACTCTTAGCGGCAAGTAGCTTCACACAGGCAAAAAAAGAGTGCCTTTCCGCCTCATGTCTTGGCGTACTTCCTTCATTTACCATATTTTTCCTATTGGGCGCGGCATACTCGTAATATCCCTGCAAAAAGTGGTTGGATGGGTAGCTGCGTTGGGCATAGGGGATGTATTTTTATACCCACTCCTTTCGCACGAAACTTCGAAGAGCCGTAAATCCAAATTGCAGGGGAAAAAGGGGGAAAGGTAGTTCGTAATCCTAACTATGGCGCGAAACTTCGAAGGTGTTTGGAACGTGGTATTTCTTACTGCTTTCCCTCGACGGGCTCCGTCGCTCCTGAACAAACGGGGATATATACTCTGAAGTCCACAGTTCTGCGTTCAGAGCAGTGCATCTTTAGTAGAAGCATATGAGATATAGGACCCAGGGGATATAGAATCTTTATGTAAGTAAAAACAACTAAAACCTAGGCCCTCCCTCGGAGATATACACGGCTTGCCGAAATTTCTTTCGTATTTGTGACTGCTTCTATATGTAGCACGGGATGAGTTTCTGGGGTGATTTGTCTCAGCATATAAGCAACTGCGGCGTTATAGACTGAAAGAGCAGGCTTAAGGCATGTATGCTTTTACAGAAAAAATAGGAGCCCCGACGAAACGTAATCGAAAATGAGTACTGCTTTCTTTGCCAATACTCGATGTCTGCCAGAACACCATTTCTAGGAACTCCTAGCCGCATAGCAACTACTACTACTCTATAAATGTATGAAATACTTGCTTACAGTCTACTGGTGGACTAGCGTTTGACGGTGTTGCTTCCAACAAAGCATCTTAAATTCGCAGATTTGGAAACGCTATTTCGCAACGAGTGATATTGGCTTAGTTACAATACATAAAACAACAAACGAAACGTAGTTCGTTTCTCTAGAACGGGTGGCAATTTATTTTATTGCAACGGAGCTTTCTTCTTTACGAGTCAAAGTAAGTAATGCGTATCATAGTGTCGTTCAAGAAATGGAGTGACAACTATGTTTCTGGTGGAATCTGCGCTCTACGTCTTTTCGTCCCTGAACTCAGCTCAGAATTCCGTCTGCACTGGAATCGCCTGACTTGTTTATGCCTTTATTTTACGATATTTCGTTAATCGATCCTGAACGACGGAGGGTGTTGCAAGTCTATATTGCGAGCTCCACTATGGAGAGTAACCGGGTTTCTACGGTTGAGCTTCAACCGCTCTGAATAAAAGATTCGGGTTCCGTGCGAGTAGCACTTTGTGGCGCTGGATCAAATCTTGTTAAAATCTAGTTTCCGTTTGTAGGACCACCGACCTATACCTTCATACAGTATACTCGCGCTAATTCAACGACGGATAATTGAAACTTTCCAATATTTCAAACAAGTCTAAAATTTTGTTTTGGAAACAGTTTTTAATGTATTTAAAGCCGCTAATTAAATTGCTCCATTGCGTAAGTTCCGTTAATTCATACCTCTACTTGTCCTTTCCGAAAATTAAACCCTGCACTTGCCGCTGAACGCTGATCATTCGCAGACTTACATACTTAACATTCACAAATAAAGCTTATTACCTGTATACTTGTGTCAAAGCTAAACCGCGCGTGCCAACAACGTTTCAAAGGAAGAGTCTAGTCTTTTAAACTCATTCAAAGACAAGGAAACGGTACTTTCATGATTTCTTTCAAGGTTTGAATAGGAAAAATCAGAAAAATGCCTAACCACACTGAGTAATCAAGAAGGGAGAAGGAACAGAAAGCCTGTGTTTAATTCTATTCACCTCGAGGAAGAAAATCAAGGAAACCACTCTTCAAGAGCTTGGTTGAGTGGCCTGGCAAGGTTGAAAAGTAAGGTTGCGTGCATAGATAGTCCGCACTAGATCATTACCAATGGACAAAAAAGAAATTACGACGAAGTATATTAACAAAGAATCCTAAGCGCGATTCTCAGCTTCTGTCCCGACATAGATGTTCATTTGTTATCATGATTTTAGAAGACGGGGGCTAGTGGGAAAATGAGGACAGTTTCGGTCGAACAATTGGTGTTTCCGAAGCGATGCGCCGAAAGGACAACTCGGGGAAAACAGCGCATGAAATAGGTCAAAAGAATAGAAATAACAGAAACTGCACTGTTTTCCTCGATATGAACAACCAACTAGCCCAAATTCAAGCTTTAGTTACAAAAGACAACACTGCTTCCTTTGTTTACACACTCGCTATGAGCTTCAAAACGCGTCCTAATTTTTCACAGGCATTACGTCGTGCGAATTGTGCGGTAGATTAGGAGCACTTCTCATCTTCCTCACCAAAATCCACGCTAAACAGTTTGCCTTTCTTCTTTTCTTTGCACTTCGCTATTTTCCCTATTTTAGTAAGCTGCCACTCGGAGTGAAGAATGATGTGTTATATAAACTTTAACAAGTTGGGACGCGTACGCCCTAATATGTCAAGCGCAGGTGCCAAAACCATTTTTCACTTAAGGCAATCAGTGGATTCTTGATATAAACACCAACAGCGGCGTGCACCGGTGCAATGAGTCGGCTCATAGATTCGTCGAATGAAAGGAGAGCTGAATGAGAGGAGGAACAATGATGGAGGCCCCACACTGCCACACGTCGCCGCCGTCGTCGTCATGTTTCACGGGGGCTTGCAAAGATAATTTGTCACTGCGTGCCTACACAACAAAGCTGATGGGTTGCTCCAGGATACGAGGTAGAGCGTGCATAATTCCCCCTCCCAAGTATAGAAAGTGCCTCTTTAGGTTACTAGTCTTACTTTTTATTTTGTTTTCCGTGCACTTTATAGCGCTTTCTATATTATTTCTAGTTAAATACTTACCAACCCGTATCTATTATCTCCCATTCGTTCAAGTCTTCGGAAGAACGATAGAATAAACGCGTGATAACCTTTTTACATAAATATCACCTATTATTTCCGAAGGTACGACTGCAGTGCTTCATTAAGGAACTTCTGCAGTACTTTATTCCATGCTATGCACAACACTGTTGCCACTTGAACAAAGATTCGATTCAGCGGCATAAATATGCACACGTTGCTTTCGGTCAAACGAACCGACAGAATTGGCAATATTTTTGGTGAAGGAAATTTTTGTTTGCATTATAATAGCAGAGGATCAATAAATGCTTATTAGAACAAACAAAACTGCGTGGTTGACTACCGAAATTGTGTTGTCGAAGACCGCTTTATTCCCGGAAGCCCTGGTTCTTGGCGGCCGGGCTCGGCATACCTAGCAGATGTTGTTGGTTATCTTGGTTTCAGCTTATCATCCTAACCTCCAACTCATAAAATGAGCAATCGGCATTTGGGGCAAGGAATGGAGTGCGGTACCACTCGCACACAATGTGGTACAGAGGGCGTGATTTTATTCAGGATTTACAATTTTATGTCTATATAGTCGGGTGTATGAAGTGTTTTAATGCACTAAGTTGAAATGTGTTTTTCCAGAGCAGTCGGTAGAGTGACCATGTCTTCGTGAAAAATATTGAGATATGGACGCGGAAAGGTTCTTAGTCCCACGCGGTAATGGGCCAGGATGTGAGCCTATCTTCTAGGGTTATGGTTCGGTTCATGGAAATAATCAGTGCCATCCCGGGAGACGCCGGGTGTGTGTGAGGTTTGTCTGCGGCTTTAGCGGCGAATATCTATGCCAGGAAGGAACAGATCACTGTCCACAAGATAAGAAAATCCGGTAGATGAGGTTGCGTAGCTAGGATGTTCGCGCTCTATATGACACGCGTCCAAACTAAGTTTATACAAGCAGCGTGAGGCCCTGATATAACGTAGACATGTTATTGGACCCTAGCGGCAGGCTAAAAAGGCAATGGCTGCTTCTTGGGTGGCGTAGATGTGCTTTGTGGGCATGGTGGAAAAGGTTACTCCAAGTACCTGGTTAACTAGGCTGATGGTGTTTGCTTATAGACGGCTGTGTGCTGCTGCGCCTTCATTCAATAATCTTTAGCTCTTGATCAGTGATCGTTAGTTGAGTGATCTTCAACTTTTGCCTCGTGTGCCGCCTACTTGGGGATCGGTAGCATGTACCTTTTTATTGGGACAACCATGAGGGTCTCTCCAACATACAGAAGAAGGCTTTTTTAGCATTATCAACTGTTGTGCCTCATAATGTAGTTTTTGTATGGTATGTTTCTCGTATTGGCGTGATTTAGGCGTTCCGATTGGCTAGTTTTCGGTGTTTCAGCCAATCACTCCAAAGTGTTGTGCAAGCTTAGTAGAAGTAATTTGCCAGTAGAAGAATCGGAGCAACCATGAACCGTAGAGATATTTCTCAATCTTTCAAACGCTTTCAAACACATTATTCCTAGAAATGTTCTGATCAATGTATTTCTGGAAAGTTTGCCATTTTCAGTAATCTACAATCAAATTTTTCTTTGTATGGCAGTAATACAAGGCCCATTCCTGTTTGTCGTCTATTTGAAATATTTAAAACACCGGATAGTGCAGTTCATTTGTTACATATGCAGCGGCATACGTTTACTTTTTTAGAGCGAGGACAACAACGATTGAGTACCGCAAGCCAATCAAGGAATGTATAGCATGCACGAATACTGACGAATAACGGATGCATTGATTTACTTATCACAAGGAAAGGCGTGTTTTTGTGAGAGAAAAATGCAATACCCTGTTGTCATTTGCCTTCATCCGAATAATAAAAAATAGGAGCATTGTTGGCGAATTCTTGGGACTCAATTTTATTTATTTATTTTTTGTGGCAATTATGTAAGCCAACTAGCGAAAAAAAGGCAGCTCGAGTACTTGTTACTTTTACCCATTTCTGTGCCGCCAAACTAATGTACTTAATCCGTGTCGCTTTATTACATTCTAACATAAAGAGTTGTTATTTATTCTGCTGAGCTACTACCTGCAGAAACATACAAGATGTTTCGTCCTCCAAACGAAGGTCATGAAGCAGTTGCCAATGTTAGTTATAATCGCAGGTGCTATAATTTCAATATTTGTAATATTAAGAATTAACTGTAATTACAACTTTCTTTTTCTCGGTTGTTTGCAATCAGAAAAACACTGTTATGTTTTTCTCGGTATGACATTATAACTCACACAAAAATATAGTATATTACGCAATACATCAAGAGCTGGTAAATGCACAGCGCACGAACAAAATATCGTTTTCAGCATTTTTGTTGTGCCCTGCCTATAGCACAAAGGTGGTACGACGTCAATATTAGTTCACTTTCTTCAATCGTATACATTAGTTCTAACATTGCCTCTCCGAGAGTTTAAGGAACTGAGCCGTGTTCAGTTTAGTGTACTCAAGTGTTTTTCTTGCATACCTAATGACACCATTATTGTTTAGAAAGTGCGGAACCCGCATAATTATTGTTAGTATGTAATTTTAAACGCGTGCCCTTGTGGGGAATTTCAATTTGCAGATGCTAACTTTTCTATATTTTTGGTTGTTACTGCTTAAGGTTTTCTAGAATTTTACTTTGTTGTATTGCGGTTCTATTTGCGTAAATGTGTGACAGAACGTTTGCGAAATAGTTTTATTGTCAATGTTTCCCGAATTTCGGGGAGCATTGTTAAGCCACATAGGATGGTTTTTTTGTATCGTCAGCCTGTTTGATTTCAAATAAATATCAATTCTATCCATTCAATCAACACACCCCTACTTCCCTTGCTTCCACTCTAACTATTCACTGACTTCGAGGCAATCACAGCGGTTCGCATATGCCAACCAAAGCGGCAGTGTGATAAGAGGCAGTTTCTATAACCGGATTTTAGCATATCGTTAATGTTTCGCCAATGTTTTACTCAAGGTGTCAGTTTTGTACAGTAGTAGTGGGTCAATACGGACAACAGAAATATGTTTTCTTTCATCGTACTTGCAATTTTAGTCGCCTGCTGCGTCACCGTACTTTGGCCTGCCAGTCCATCGCTACTTCTCTGATCTACCGAACTTTTAGTTGCTGATCTCAGTTTTTTCGTTGGGCCAACGAAGCTCATTATAACTTCTGAACTTCTGGATCACCCGCCTGGCTTCGCAATTTCTCGCGATTGCTAGAAGGGCGCTGCTGTGTGTATCTACGACATTTATGAGTAGTGATGTGAGTTTTACCGCTCATTTTCTTACTTTGGTTGGAGAATGATGGTTGCAAGGCGGAGAGGGTTGCCCCAGCCCAGAATAATCTACATCATGATAGAATCCATTTGCAGAACGAGAGGTAGAACTTTTAAGTGCAATGCACTTCTTAAGCGACCCTTAACCTGCGTCCACCGGCGATGTCCGCGCACGTGGAGATGGGCGCGCGCATCCTGGCCGCTGACATGGCACATACCCACGTGGGGGATTGGCCAGGAATCTCCTCGTCTTCCTTGGCAACGGGGGGAGATGGGCGCGCGCTGCCTGGCCGCTGGCATGGCACATACCCACGTGGCGGATTGGCCAAGAATCGGGCGTGAGCAGGGCTAATGCACCTGCTTAAAGGAGTACTGACACGAAATTTCAAAGCTGAGTTCCGCTCTAGCAATCAAGTACAACGACAACACAAATAGGTGTCTGTGAATAAATGCATCTTTCTTTCTTTGTAGTTGTGTGTGTGTGTGTGTGATCTCTCTTTCGCGAACATTACCGAACCGCGCAAATTCAACTCGTGCATTCGCACTTTCACATTCATCCCCTCGGGGAAATGCGGGGAATTTTTGTTTGGATTATAAAGGAGCGCCGTACTCTAGATTGGCGTTGAAGCGCAGGTCATCAAGTGCGCAGCCTTGGGAACGGAAATTGATCATCGAGAGGGCCCGCGGGCGAATAACTTTCGAATACTGGCCGCACTTCCGCTGTAGCTAAAAGCTCGCTCGCCGGATTAGGTACCGCGTACGGCCTTTTTGAAAGCCTAATGGAGCACATAACTGGCCAGGCGCTAATCGCCTGCGCTTGAGACCAACATTGTGCGGTTTTCCGTGTAGGTAGCCTCTAGCATATGTAGGATGTGGCTCCAAGCACCTACAATACATAACTGGCTGCACAGTGATGACGCACGTCTTCCCTAAATTAAGGGTTAGGAAAACAATGAGACGAAGATGACAGCGGAAGTAACGAAAAACAGGAAGATGGGATATAACAAGCATTGAAAATGTTTGTATTTGCTCGTGCAGTACATAAGAATATTTCCCGATGTGGTAATGTAAAAGATTTGCTGAAGGTAATATTGTGTGCAAGAATAATCGTGCGATACTTACTTGGCGATGTTGCAAAATAGCGCAGAAACTACAGTAGAAAGGTTCAATCATGCTAGGATGTGTCTTAGGGACATAAAGGGCACTCCTTGGCCAAAGAAGTGTCTGGCCTCCGTGGTGTAGTAGTTGCTCGACACTGCCTTTAACTCTTGAACTCAACTATCAGCCCTCATACCCGGCCAGCTGCAGAGCGCCTGCTCAGGGTGGCGGTCACAACACCGATACAGCAGAGGGTGATAAATATTTCTTGGTCTGGACAAGCCACCTTTGGAACTAGACCCTCGTAACGTTCAATGCACGCCATTTGCCTAGCGAGGGAAGCTTAGCTGCACTATTGGAGGAGCTATCGGACATTGAGTGGGATATTGTAACGTGGCGGCAGATGACACGAACCATGGGGCGATGAAGCAATGTATTCACACGACAAGTTACAGGCAGCAATTCCGAGCACGGGCTCGCTGTGCCCCGCACCCATCGTCTTCCTTGTCGTCTTTAGTGGTGGGCCATGTCGGCGCGGGTATTGTACTGTCCCGTGAGAGTATTATAGGTTTAAGAGAAGTTAAAAGGAATGGAGAAGGCTTCATAGAGCTCACTAGCGGGCATATTCTATGCTGACGTGGACCCCAAGAGAACAAAGAACGAGGGCTGGCATTTTTTATTTGCAGGGAAATAGCACAAAATGTAGAGTTTTTTTAACTGCACGTTTAACCCCAAGCCTTAGTGAGAGAGTCACGAGTGTGGGGATTAAGGTTACCAAGCGTTACAGGTTAAAAATAGTACAGGCGTATGCGCCAACGACCAGCTATGATGACGAAGCCGTAGATTGCTTCTACTAGGACGTCAAATCAGCAATGAAGAACCCAACAACATAGTTCACGATTGGAGTGGTGACTTTAACGCAAACGTCGGGAAGAACCAAATGAGAGAAAGGTCAGTGGGCAACTTCGGAATAAACAATCGCAACAGTGGTGACGACGAGAAATATTGGTAAGATTAGCAAAGAGAAATAACCTAAGGCTGATGAAAACATTCTTCTACAAACAAAAAAATCAGAAAGGAACTTGAAAACGTCCAGATGGTACAACTAAAACGAAGTTGACTTCAGTTTAGGTGACCAGGCAGGTATTAGGCAAGACAGAGAAATGGTATGATCAGGGAAGGGGTTATAGGGTGGTTAGATGCATGCCAAGGCCCGAATCTGAAAAGTGAAATATTGAAAGAAGCGAAAACTAAGAAATTCGGTATAGATGCAGTCACAGACAAATTGCCCCAAATTCGCGCTCCTGAACGAGCAGAGGCCGGTCTTGTGGACACGCTAAATTGCAAACTGTCAGCGGTACTCATTGAATCAGCAGTAGCTGTGGAATAAGAAATATCTAGGAAACAAACTGGAAAACTAAGAAAACTAAGGAACTAATTGCCAAACGTAAGAACATGAAAATGTCAAGTATGGTGGACCGGACTGAATTAGCCGAGCTGTTTAGACAAATATGGAGAAGTGAAAACAACGATATTCGTGCGTGTAGCGTGGCAGTGATCGAAGAAACGCTGCAATGTGGAGGAAGCTTGAAAGCAACTAGGAGAAAGCTAGCAATCGTTAAAGACCGAAAATACGCACTCGGAGACGAGCAGAGTAACATTACGCATTAATTGGACGAAATATTAAAGGTAGCAGAACAATTCTACACCAGGCTGTATGCCAGCGGCGTTAGACCAAGACAAACTACTGAGTATACAAGCCCAACTTGCGATGTCCCACTAGTCACCAAAAAGGAAGCTGGAAAGGTTTTCAAAGGCATGGAAATAAGAAAAGCTGTAGTGGTAGTGGATGGCGGTATAACCGTGGATATTTTTAAGGGCAAGGAGATATTGCACTGTAAAAGCTTGTGCTATTTTCGGAATGCTTGTACATTCGAAAAGTGCCCATCTCCTGGGAAAATGTACTAATATTCTGATTCGTCAGAGGGGACATCAACTCTTGAATGTAATTCATGAGGTGTCAAGGGCATGAAGAATATTGGAGACCCATCAGCCCACTCTCAGTTGTTGAGAAGCTGTTCACCACAGTTATAGGTAGCATCAATGGTGACAGCCTGGATACCCTGGATCACACAGAGCAAGCTGCGTTGAGGAAAGGGTACTCAACCATGGATCACATTCATGTCATTAATCAATATACAGAAAAATCCGCAGAGTACACTAAACACCTTCGCATGGCATTAATAAATTATGAGAAAACGTTTCATTCTTTACGCACGCCAGCCGTGCTGGAGGCACTAAAAGACCACGGAATAGAGAAACCTTACATAAGACTTCTAGAACAAATATTTAAGGAATATATAAAGAACAAATATATAGGAAGGACAGGATAGCCCTCCACAAGAAAAGCGCTAAATTTCGGATCCGAAAGGGAATAAGACGGGGGATAATATCTCGTTAAAACTATTCACATCTGCTCTGGAGGGGGTATTTAGAAACTTGACTGGTAGAAAATAGGATTAAGGATAAATGGGAGTACCTTATCTATTTCAGGGTTGCCGACGACACAGCATTGCTGAGGGACACTTCAGAGCAAATGCATACATTGTTTGAGGCCTTGGAGCAAAAATAAAAAAGTATAAATCTTAAAAGTAGGGAAGTATCAAAGCGCAGCCCAAGACGAGGGACAGAAACACAGAACACGACACACAGAGCGCTAACTTCCAACTTTAATCACACAAAAAACCCTACCACCACATATATAGTGCTCAGATAAACCAACATGCCTCATTTGAACAAACAAGGACGCAGTCAGTATCACAGCAACATAAATAAAACTGGGTAAAGGTTTAGAATTGTCAGAAAACGCTAAAAGAATCACAATACAACCGCTAACGGAGAAAAGCAAGGAGGCGGTGATCCCGTACTTGCATCGTTTGTCACATAATCTCAAAAGGATAGCTGGTTGCTCCAATTTAAAAGTAGTTTTTTCTTCTCCCGGGAAGCTACCAAAGCCTAATAGCTTAGCGGAGCCCTCATGCAAGACAAAGCACAGGAATAAGTTAGTTGAGTGCGATCAGCTCGTCGTGTACCAGATTCCGCTACGTTGCGGCAAGGTTTACGTGGGGCAACCGGGGATATGCCTGAACGAACGATAAAGGAGCATAGATACAATGTTCATAATCAGAATAGGGGGCTTCTTGATTTCCACTCCAAAATGTGTCGTTATTCACTTCCCGTCTTTGAGAAATGTGTTGTGTCCAAGCACCGCACCCCCTTACACGCTAAATTTAGGAAGCAAAAACCATCGCTCATTTGGGGTATCGTTGCGTTTCGAAATCTTCGGTAGCCCTCGGGACCAAATGGTTAGATTTTTTAAGGACAAACCCATGAATAGTTTTACGGAGCGTGTGTCTTTCGCGCATGTGTTTTCTCCTTGCCCTTGCGTGCATTTGGCAACTTCCTATTTGTAAATCTTTTTATCGGTTTTAATCGGTGTATTGTGATTCTTTTATCGTTTTTGACAATGTTAAACTTCTACACAGTTTTATTTGTGCTGTTGGGAGGTTGACTACATTCTGGTTGATTCAAATGAAGTATGTTGGCTAATAAGAGCACTACATATGTGGTGGTTCGATTCGATGGTGGTGTTTATTTGACACAAAGAAACAACATACAATTGGTATATACTGGAGGAGGTCCCGAAGTCAATGACTGAAGGGGGACCTCCTATAAAACAAGCATCAACAATTAAAAGTTTTAACAAACAGTGGTTACAGTATTATGTTGAAACCGAAAAAACAGATATTACAAAACTGATATTGCACAGTCAAAGTAAAAAATCAAACAAAACATGTGATAAACGCAAACAAACAGAACTCAAAGTGACTGCATCTGTCTGTCAATAAAGTTTCTGAATTGCAGTCACAATAAAATTGAATTGCAGTCACAATAAAATACATTCCACTCTAGAAAGATTCTCCCTGGTATAAAAAACACAACTTCCTTCAGTGTGGAATATTATGATCCAGCTGCTCATCAACATGCGATGCACGAGGGAAAGTAGCTTTACAATCCCATTCCTCTTAATATTCTCTCCGTTAATCTTAAACAGTTTGAATCGCTACGCATTTCTAATCTACAGCGGGAACGCATCTCTAATGCAGCTCTACTGCAAAAGTACTAAAACATCTTGAAGTGTAGCCATCATTAATATTTAAATTAATATAGTCTAATTAGCCACTTTCGTATGCTAACTGCATCAAATCAAGAAGGGAATCATTTGGATATGGCGGCTTTAATCTTTTCAAGAATGCTGGAGATAGGCGGGGCTGATGCACGCATTTAAAAAGTGCGTGACTCCTTGCTTAAACCGCGGTGTGGCAGGTGTCTGCCCCATCAAGTTTATCTTTGCGTTTAAATCTTCCTGCCTAACTTTAAGGAGCCGTATTGGCTTCCCTGGAGGTATCGCTGTGGATCCGGGAAGGTTCCGCTGCGTCGTTCCGAATGGCAGGCAAAGGGCTCTCGTGAAGGCAACGTCTAATAGGATCACGCTTGGTTGACGGCGTCGCCGTCTGAGTGACAGCGACGCAAATGTTCACTAAACGAAGGCTTAACCAGTGGGAGATAATGGAGGCCACATTCGACTTGCAATTTCCTAGCGACGCCATGATTTAGAGACCAAAAACATCTCCTGATTTGTTACCTTTTTCTGGGTTCCCATTGGCCTCGTGGTTTTTTTTTTCAAACGACATTCGTTGCAGTTGCTACAACATCCCGCAAGCACAGATTCGGTAAAATCGACTGCGAGCCAATATTTAAGAGTAGCGGGACACTTTGCTAGCGGGACACCTGCCACACCGCGGTTTAAGCAAGGAGTCACGCACTTTTTAAATGCGTGCATCAGCCCCGCCTATCTCCAGCATTCTTGAAAAGATTAAAGCCGCCATATCCACCTATACACAATGTATAAGGCCAGCGGCGATTGCAGTATGCTGGTGTGAAGATTTGGAACGAGGTCCCTTGTACAGTCATTCTGTGCTTAAATCAACGTGCTCATAATGTCACGACGTATTTGAAGGCCTATTTTTTATCTTCCTTGTCCTAAAATCACACTCCTGTTTTTGGTACGGCAAGCTGATCATTGTTATGTATTACAATACTCTTGTAATATTCCCTGTATTTCCTGTTTTTTTTTTCTGTGAATATTTTTATGAAGTGTTTTGTTGTAGCGTACGTCTGTAACTCGTGATTCCTAATTTTTTTTTGGTTTACTTTATTTTGTGTGCTGTGCTGTTCGCAAGCGGTCTTTTCTTTTTACCTTTTTCTTGAATTGTTGTACGCGTGTTGGTACTCCCCTAAGTCAATTTATATGTTTTCAATGGGTCCATAACTAGCCTGAGGCTAAGGACCCACCCACTGCTGTTTGTATTTTGTAAATGTGAAAACTGCACAATAAACTTCAAAAAACTTCAAACTCTTCATAGGTTGTGTTCGTCTAGGCATAAAAGCAGGTAGTGCGTTGCCACCTACTACATGTCGTGTTAAGTTTTGAATCATCTATACGATTAAAGAGAAGACCAAGCGACCGACCACCGACTGCTTCATCAACGACGAGCCAAAATTGCTAGAGCTAGAGACTTGAAATTTCCAGAGTACGGTTGTGTCATGGCGTAGTGGCTTACTGTAATAAAATGGGCCGGATCACACGAAACGGAGGGAACGCTATTGGTGCGAATGAGGAAATGACATTATATTTACAGACTGGACAGCGCAGAGAGTTTAAGCAATGACAAAAGGGAATTCACGAAGCGTTATGGAGAACTCAGCTAATCAAAAAACAGCCCACGCGGCCCGCTCCAGCGCCCGCAACTACACAGTCCGCGACCGTCCCCGCGTAAACGTCCTGAGGGCAGGAAACGCTCACAGTCAGTTGTATGGGACGCGGGTGCGGACGTCGCCCTCGTAGCGGTGTTCGCGTCGTTGAGGTTGGCACCCCAGGTTCCGAAGCCAGAAGACTCTCAGCCGGGTCCGCTGACGGCCTTGCTCCCGCCTCACGCCCGGTCACGCGTCGTTCGGAACGCCGGAGCCAGGTCGACGGTGGCCCGTGCTGGCGACGATGTCCCGGGCCTTGGCGGCGACGCCCGAAACCGTAGCGGAGACCGGCGACGGCCTTGCCTCACTGTGGCACGTAGACAAGACGTATTGCCGTGAGGTCGCACAGAGCCGTGCCCCGTTCAGTCCGCCTTGTTCCCTGGCTCCTTCTCGCTCCCTGTCCCCGTGCCTCGTTTACCTCGTCTTCTTCCAACTCATCAGCAGGCGCTTGGCCTTGAGCATCGGCTTTCTCGCGTAGAGTGTGGCGTCATTCCCTTTCGCGGGTATGTTCCATCACATTATCCCCCGCCTAAGAAAGTTGTTCTGGGAACAACTATTCTACAGTCCAAAGCAGAGTCCAAAACAGTCCAACATACACAAAAACATTGTCCTCACAAAAATTGTGTCCTACGGAAGCATGCAAGTGGCTAAGGCATGTCAAATAGTACGGTAAGCTCATACAGTAAAAGAGTTCTTGGCAGAATTAACACAAAATATTCTCGTACAATGACAAGCAACAGTGCAAAACTGTGGACATGCTTAGCCGATTGTAGGTATAGTCAAAATAGGTTATTCCCGCTCTTTTGTTTTCGTAAGCGCCTTGGAGACAGGTTCCAAAGGATTTTCCATCCTGTGGCCTACGCTAGATGCACCAAGGTTGGTGTCCGATGCGTCGGTTTCCGATTATATCAAGTGTTGGGAGAGCTTTTGCTTCAGGGTGAAGAACCCGGCCTCCAGAGATGCACACCAAGCAACACTCTTTCTCTTTGTTGTTTCCATCAAGTCAGTTAAAGGTCTCGCGATGGCAGCATAGTTCGGAATGAGCTTCCGGTAGCACCCAGTCAAGTTGAGAAAGTAGTGCAGGCCCCTCTTGGTTATAGGTCTCTCAAATTCCAGGATCTTCTCTAAGGTCCGTGGACGAAATCCTTTCGAGCCACTCATGTCATGGCCTAGAGATTGAACATGCTTTTTCATGATGTCGCATTCTTTCTTCTTGCACACTGCAACGCAATGAGAGGTCTGAATCTCAGCAGTGTGTCGTGGTGGTATCGCAACCCTGTGCGTACATGTTCTGCGGCAGTAGTCGCATGATCTGACGAAGCGTTTGACGTCTCCGCGCAGACCAGGCCAGTAAAACGTGTCTAAAACGCGGTAGGCCGTTTTTCGCATGCTCTGATGACCTGCACCAAAGCCTTCGTGCGCAGATCGAAGGACTGCCTCTCTTTGTGCCTTAGGCACGACGATCTGTCGGACTCTTCTGCCAGTTGAAAGGTGGAAGTGGCGATACAGGACGTCGCTGGTTTTCGCAAAACAGAGTTGCCGTGGCTTTTCCCTAGTGAGAATGTTTGTCCAATCTTGCGGAAACAGTTCTTTAGCGAAGGATCGCTTTGCTGCTCTTGGGCTAGCTGTCCTCTTTCGATCTCGGTGGTCCGAATCACAAGCGCTTTCCCGTGCTTGATGTTCAATGGGGTAGCCTGTGCGACAGCCGACACCAAAACATTCTTGCTAGGATGCACAAGCTCCTTGGTGATGTTCTTCACCAGGTTGAGTGAACATCCATCGGGGCGTTTCCAGTGAGGATCCGGGTTACCGACCGCTCTGACACCTGGAAGGTTCCCGAGGACGAAATCGTAGATCGGCCGCTCCATACACGATAAGGTGAGCACCCCTACGAAGTACGGAGTGTCGACATGGATCCTCGCCTGGGCTAATTCCTTCTTGGAGCCGTATATAAGTGATACACGTGTTGTTATTCTTGTTAAGCAACCGTCTTCAACCAAATCTCTCCGAACGATGGCGGTATTGCTTCCAGTATCCCGAAGGACTGTACCAGGCTTCCCTTGAACACGGCCTTCCACGACAGGCATGCCATTCACGCAAAACGCGTCCTTTCCAGTGACTTGACCGCGGTCGTGGGCGAAAAGATAAGCATTTGCTCCGGAAGCACTCCGCTGGCTACACACCGGATGATTTGGAGAGGCCATGGTCAGTGCGCAAGCAGCAAACTGCTCTTCACCGTCTGACCCAGGTTGGCAGTCCTCTGTTTTGTGTCCGACACGTACACAGGTGCTGCATGTCGGTGGATCCTTTGCGGTGCTGCGGCAGTCCGAAGCGCGGTGGCCCTGCCGGTTGCACACGAAGCACTTGGGAGGTTGCTTCTTCTGCGCGTCTTGCGCATTCTTCTGCGGTTGATCTCCATCATCTGGGCCTTTCCCAAGATTTGGGAGGTTTTGCTCCTCCAGAAACCGGTCGGTGTAATCTGCCAAGTTATCCAGAGTTTTGCAGTGGCGCTCTTTTAAAAAGACTACGAGCTTCGGATGGCAACAGCGGAGGAACTGCTCCGCGATGACGTGAACGCAGAGACCCTCAAATGTTTTCGGTATCCCGGTCATTTCAATCCAATGATTGAAATAACCGGATATCCTAGCTGCTAGCTGCTTCCCTGATTCCCCATCCTCAGCTCGTGCTTTGCGAAACTTGTCCTGGTACCCTTGGGCAGTAAACTTAAACCGTTGCAGCAGAGCGTTCTCGACTTTCGCATAGTCCAACGACTCTGTTGCAGTCATCCGGCCGATAACTGAAAGTGCCTCCCCAGACAAGCACATACTAATGGCAACAGCCCATTTGTCTTGGGGCCAACCCTGACCCGTTGCTACGCGCTCGAACCTTTGCAGATAGGCGTGCAAATCGTCTCGCCTCTCATCGAACTAAGGTAGCAACTTCTGTGGGTTGATCACAAGCGTGTTGGGGCCAGCGCTACTCTCTCAAGTAACTGCTGGAGTGTTTTGCGCTCCTTCCTGGATGTGCAGCTTAAGTTGGAGGAGTGCCCACTCCCTTTCTTCGGCTTCCCTTTTCCTTTACGCTGCTTCTCTAAGGGCCTCTCTCTCAGCTGCCCTCTGAGCGCTCCCCTCCGCTCGCTTGTTTTCAATCGACTCCTGAAGTTCGGGTCCCGTCAAGCCTAACTATGACCCTATTGCCATTAACTTTTCCAAATCCATATTCGAACTGTCAGATCACTCGTCCGCACACAGCGTTCAACCAATTTTCGCAGCTGTTAATGATACGGATCCTGACAGGCTCGCCACTTTTTGTAATGAAATGGGCCGGGTCACACGAAACGGAGGGAACGCTCATGGTGCGGATGAGGAAATTACATATTTACAGACAGGACAGCGCAGAGGGTTTAAGCAATGACAAAAGGGAATTCACGAAGCGTTATGGAGAACTCAGCTAATAAAAACAGCCAACGCGGCCCGCTCCAGCGCCCGCAACTACAAAGTCCGCGACCGTCCCCGCGTAAACGTCCAGAGGGCAGGAAACGCTCAAAGTCAGTTGTATGGGACGCGGGTGCCGATGTCGCCCTCGTAGCGGTGTTCGCGTCGTTGAGGTTGGCACCCCAGGTTCCGAAGCCAGAAGACTCTCAGCCGGGTCCGCTGACGGCATTGCTCCCGCCTCGCACCCGGTCACGCGCCGTTCAGAACGCCGGAGCCAGGTCGACGGTGGCCCGTGCTGGCGACGATGTCCCGGACCTTGGCGGCGACGCCCGGAACTGTAGCGGAGACTGGCGACGGCCTTGCCTCACTGTGGCACGTAGACCAGACGTCTTGCCGTGAGGTCGCACAGAGCCGTGCCCCGTTCAGTCCGCCTTGTTCCCTGGCTCCGTCTCGCTCCCTGTCCCCGTGCCTCGTTTACCTCTTCTTCTTCCAACTCATCAGCAGGCGCTTGGCCTTGAGATTCGGCTTTCTCGCGTAGAGTGTGGCGTCATTCCCCTTCGCGGGTATGTTCCATCACACTCACTAAGGCGGGATATTAGAAATTGTAATCCTAACTGACGACTAAGAGAAACTGTGCTCTTGCACATTCGTAATTATCTCACTCACCCGTTTACATATCAAAGTGCTTTCTGGTGATATGGGTGGCCCTTAAGCATATCTAGAAGTAGTTTTGCCGTCTCGCGCTAACCAGCACTATTGGGGGGATTCTGCATTTCGAACAAGATGGGTGTTCTTAAAGATTCTTTAATAATCGATTCAATGATTGCTTTGCCTAATTCCTTTTTTACATTAAATGTCGCTCATTCAATACACAAAACCAATTTTAAGGATTCCGACCCGTGACGCCGGTACAAGGGTGAAATAACGTTTTATAAATGACACACCTGAAGAGCCGCGAAAGCCTAACAGGTGATGTCAACGCATAGCGAAACTGCTCGTTTATAAGCACATTGTGAGTATGCTGTTAGAGCTGAATGCTTCCGAAATATTTAAAAATTACACGAGGACAAGAGTGAAAAGCGGCGAAATATTTATTCACATTTTTTTTGCGAACCAGTCCGGATATTGAACTCTTTTTTTTTCTTGACATAGGTAACTTCTGTAGGTATCTAAACAATGTTATAGAAGATTTTTTCATAACACCCGCATAATAGCGATAACCATGATTTAGGGAAACGTGTGTGTTTTTACATATTCCGCCATAGCTCTACAGCGTGTTGATATATCTAATTTGTTTTGGCTTCCTAATGCTGCTGATGCAATTGTCCAAGTATAAAAAAGGCCAGCGGGATTTCTAAACCTACACCCCGTGGACGTGAAATTCGGTTAAATTTTTCCGCCTTTGCATTGCGCTTGCCAGCGGTTGGGAATTTCTACAACCACGCGCCTCCCGTAGAAACCAATGTTATTCATCGCAAAACCTTGATTGATGAGTATCCTACGTACTTAGTGAGATGACACTTTCAATTTGTTAGTAGTCGTTTGAGCGCGCAATCTTGGTAGAGTTTCTTTCGGGAAGGTTTTGGGAAGGTTCCAATAAAGCACTGGTTAATTCAAGACGTTTCTAATTACCGACGCCACCGGTACAAGCACATGTGTCAAGAGCAAACGAGATCACCTAATTGTGTACCACTTCACGGTGACCGACCTAATTATGACAAGTAAAAAATATTTCAGCACGCGTTATGCCGATTAGTGTTAATATTATATTCTCGCGCATGGGCATCCACGGGTTATCCCGATAGTCTAATAATAAACTAATTCTTACAACCGTAAATTTTTTGGGGGGTAAGCTGCATCCCGAACGAGTTTTGCCAGCGAGCAGCAGCATAAAATTTAGGTGTACGTCATTTTATATGTTTACACAGTCCTGTCATGCAGTACACCGCGCAGGCAATTGGTGTCGAGTTCAGACGCTGTAGTTTTGAAGACATTACGGCGACTTAATATGGTAACGTGATGTTGTAAAGCAAAAGGTCGAAAATCGCGAAGACAACACACGTGTGATAAACTTTCGGTTTATTACTAGAGTGTGAAGAGGGGCTAGTTGGTTCATAGTGTTGCCCAAGGAACTACCTTTTTACAATCTTAACTGTATCTTCTATTTGTGTTCCTTCTATTTTTGTTAGGAAGCGCCAGTTGTTAGGAAGCGCCCTCGTTTGTCTCCTTCGTCGTCTTCCGTTCAGTTTCATTGCGCTGTTTTGTGCCATCAGTATGAACCAACTATTCCGTCTTCACAATCTTGTACAGTTTGTTTCGTCTACGTCGGGCTCTCTTAAGCCTCTATGCCTTCATGATCTCTTCTTTTCCATCACTCTCCTAGTTTCAGCGACATCCGTTCCTGCCCGCACTTGTATTTCATCAAGAGCTCGTTCATCCAAGAAGAAATACGCCAACTGGTTCGTCCCCTTGCCCCCTACCGAGGGCATGGCCTGCGTCTACTTCTTATACTTCGCTCCAAAGCGTGGCATCAACAGCGATTTTTCAAGGACTTTCTGAAGCTCGCCTGCTTTAGAGACGCCCCTCCAGGATTTCGCGAGCAACGGTTTTTCCGGGAACTTCGGACAAGGTACAGCGCTACTGTGTTCATGTGGGGGGAGATGATTGCGTTCCTACCGATGAAGAAAGCCGGGCGGTAAAAGCAAAACAGAAATAAACATGGCAAATGCATGGTTCACGGAATTTCGGCCCCAATCGCATTATACAATGTGTTGGCCAACTTACCTACTAGGTGATCCCCGATGGTGATTCCGGAACATCACGACGACGCACGCGGATCGAAGGGGTTCAATTGGTTCTCCTAAAACATTTGTACGCAAAATGACGGATTTTATTTATTATTTGTTCCGACTGTCGCTTTAGTTTACCATCCTGTCTATGCACTCTTAGAGGGGCATCGACAAGATGCCCCTCTAAGAGTGCACTCAAAACCAAAACAATATTTTTAGAGCTAAAAACGTTAAGTACAACATCTTTGATCACCTCAGGCTTGGTAATGATGTACCTGAAATAGCTAATTTTGCTAAAAGCGTAGGAGTACGGCTCGACTAATTTATTCCCAGGGACAGCCATTTTGAGCAAGTGGAGTCAATCCTTGCGCGTGTAGTAGATATTGTTCGTAAAGTGCAATGAATGCGGCCAACAAAAACTAAACTTTGGTTTACCATGCACTATTTGAGTCCCTTCTCAACTAGTGTCATTTAGTTTGTGGGACCACAACCGCCACAAATATGCACAAACTTTTAGTATTAAAGCAACAGGCCTCGTGTTCCAGCTTCATCACCTTCCAGTCCCTTGTTTTCTAAATACCGTGTTATGAAAGTCAATCACACTTACGTCTTTCACCTTTTGCAACTCTACAAAAGTCATATGCCAAAAAATGTTAATTTTATGTCTGGTAGCGCTAGCATACAAAAGAACTTAATTTCTGATGACACACGGCACCATGAACACTGGCAAATAAAACCTGCTCTCACAAATTACGGTCTCCAGACTCTAACGTAAACCTTGCCTGAAGCGCTAAACCAATATGATTTCGACGATTTATATATTCGCTGTACATCTTACAGTACCTGCAGAATACGTTTCTATGTTTTTAAAATAAGCTTGAATTCACCGATTTGATGTAATTGGTTTAAACAAATACTTTATATCGCCTGCATTTTGTCTTTTTTTTGTTGTTGCTGCCTTGCTTCTTGTTTGCTGAATTTTGGTATTTTGTATTTTTTCCTATCTCGTACCTGCTGATTGTGTCGTCAGTGGTTCGAGCTCCGTCAAGCCGCTCCTACAGTGGCTTTTGCACCCGCCTCCTTAGTGATTGTAGTTGACTGGAATAAAAAACTTGAACTTCAACTTCACCTATTCTTTATTTATGGGCGAAGCACCTTAAGGGCTCGTGCAGTCGGTGTCTCCTGTCGCCGTCTTCTCACGTCACCACGGTAAATCACGTTCTCATACTATGGTCGAAAAGCAAGTGTAAAATGTATATATATGCGGTTAAAAATAAACTAACGTGCTCTAAAATATTTTAAAATACAAGAATAATTAGGATTAAATTGCATTAGGAAGAGATAATCACAAATTTAGTCTCGTAAGTGGTTTCAAACGCCAGGTTTTTTCCTGTAAAGCATTCTTCTTAGCATGCTGTGGCGTGTGACACAAAGAAAACGTACCGTTCGTCTCTGTCTCATTTAATTGTTTAAATCCGGTTCAACGCAAGAGAGGGCACCACTGCCTCAGCAAGATCGCGATTGCTCCTCCCAATGACGCTTCTCCTAAGCCGAATCAGCGGCGCCATGTGGAGAGAGAGAGACTTGCAATCTTTGAATACACTTATAAGTTATACACTGCATGCTTTGTCCCTCTTCAGGTTTCACGGTAGAGGAGATAGCCCGGGAGGTCTTTTTTGTTACCATAGTCGTGCGAACCGGCAGCGCACAAGCCGCCGGGAGGCTTTTCTTACGTGAACGCAATATCGCCGACTAAAATCGAAGGTTTGCTCTTTTTAGAACCTAATTAGCCCACAAAAACGATTAAACCTGAAAAGGGGCATTCGCCGGTTTTTTTCTTGTGGGATGCTTTGAGAATATGCTTAGGGTATTAACATTGTAGCACATTTTTGGTTTTGCGCACTAAATGACGCCCTAAATAACTGGCGCGATTGGCTTATAAAGTCTTATCGGGCACGTAGTGCCTCCTTTTTCTCCTCATGGTAAATAGGACGCTGAGTTTTGTGCCACATTCTTTCTGTGCGCAGCGAAATTACCTTGTCGTCATCTTGAGGCCATGTTTGCTTTTCGTCAACTTCCATATAAAACACAAAGAGTTGTTTCTCAGTGAGCTGTTTTCATGCCATCGTGGCTGAAAACCCTTCCCATGGAATGCAGTGGGCGGGTACTCCGCCACTCTTCTAATGCATCACGGAAAAGACGAGTCTACAAGTTTTCTATGTTTGTTTGCAGGTGTCCCCGTTTTATTTCGATGCGAAGCATTCTTTGTCGAGTACCCCTCCAGCCAGGACTGTGTAACGTCTTGAATTTGCAGAATATTCCACATTTCGCGAAGGTTCAATCTGTAATCTTTACAGTAGCGTAAATTGATGTGATTGCTTGAACAATATCCTTAAAAGCAATAAAAATAAAAACATTTAAAAATAAGGTAAATTGTAAATCATGTAGCACCCAGCATTTCTGCTATATTACATGACCGGCGTAAGTGACAACTGTAATATTATTAGCAACGTAAATTGAGATAATTTTTTACTCGGGATTTAAAAAAGCCACAAATATTGTCTGTAAAGGACTCACACTCAAGAGAAGCGGCGTAAGAATTCTACACATTAGTTGATAACTCTCTGACTTTCTGCAGATTTTTATTGTTTTATTGTGAAGTCTAACGTTCCGGCGCTTCACAGGTGATCAGGCGCGCCGTAGTGGAGGATCCCGGATTCATTGTGGCCACCTGGGGTGCTGTACGTCCTCATCAATTTGGAACACAGGGGCGTTACGGCTTTTGACCTCCCTCAATAAAGAAGCCACCGTGGCGGGAGACTAATCCCTCTTCCTCGTGCTCAGCAGCACAACATATTAGCCGCTGAGCGACTGCGGTGGGTTACATTTCCTTGTTTTCAATAGATTCGACAAGCGGCAGACCACACAAATAAGTTCCGCGTCCATAACTGGCAACATAAAAATAATTTTGCGGCCTTTTAACCTCGCTTCAATCGACATGTAAATAATAAAACTGGGTTTGCTTTTATTTACCTCGTAAATATTTGTGACTTCAAGGGAACGGGCGAAGCATATTTCTTCAAATGCAAAGCATCATAAACACCTTCAGTGGCGTAGTGTGCCTCAGTACCAACCTTGGAACTAAGCTATTCAGTTAAAAGGGGAACCGTGAGCACTCAGACGTTGAGATGCCGTTTGCAACGACAGAAGGCACCAAATGGCAGAAGCTGGAGCCATACGCGTGTGGTTACCACGTCAGAAAAGAATTGCCTTTTATGCAGCAAGCGGGCTCTGACAAAGCCCGCTGGGGTCGATGCCTTCAGTTTGAGGAGTGTCAATGTGATTATACAATTTAATATAATTCCTTATTACCTGATGATCATGATAGCTTATAGGGATATTTTATGTATTGTTACGTCCTGGAAAGCTATGCAAATGTATTTTCTACAGACGTTATTGTAGTTTCATAAATTATGCTTACGAAACCCTTATATCTTATTAATACTTTAACGCAACTACTTTAACGTACATTTTTATTCAGACACAAAGAAAAGATGACACTCGGTGGGTAAAGGCGGGTGCACCTAACGAGAACACTCGTTAAAACCGCCGTTTCCTTGTTCCGCCGTGTTTCGTTTGGTGCGCCGCATGGACTGCACTTAGGTGCCTGTTTTCGCTTAGCCCCCTGTTCTTATAGCAGAAGTATTCCAATCCCAAATAAATTCAGCTAAGAAAATAATTCTGAAGCCCGCGTTTGTTACATTCACACGTAAAAAAACTAATCCTATCCGCGATGTATTCATCAAGACATTCACAAGGTTGAAAATTAGCGTAATGCAGGGTTTTCATGTAAGGCGACTGTGGTACCTGCCTGCATTCTTTGATTTTGCTAGTCGCTGCCATTTTTTCCTAACTACCACTTAGCAACAGTACATGAGACTACAAACCAGAGCACATTTGCACTTCATCACAAAAACGCGTTCAGAAATATTTAATCTAAATTTGAACAAACCCAAAATCCAGCAGTGCTTTGATCAAAGCTACTTCGTAATCTGAAGCGAATCCGCTTTGGTGCCCGCAGATATGCACTGCCGCGAGATAGCCGTCTAGCGACAACTTTTCTTACTGAAATATTGAGACCGTTCCCAGTCTCAAGCTCTACAAAATTTCAAGCGAAGAAGAAACAGAGATCCCAGACAGTAATAGCAAGGCGCCCTTCCGAGGGAATGAAACAGAGCCTAAGGTGGCTGCATATTTCAACACCCTGGTGCCTCGCCTCTTTGTTTATGCTATTCGTGTTTTACTCTGTCGCGTGTGTAATCCCCATGAATGTTTCATGCATGACAGGTTGCTAAGCGAAATTTACTATCCTCGGGAGCTATTCTTTCGAAGATCCAGACGCTTCAGGCATACCACCGCTGTGTGTTTTATACTTGTAATGCCTCGACTAAGCTAGAACATAGTTCCTTCGCTTTCAGTCTCATGTTTCCATTTTCTCTGTACGCCAGCCGTATGCATAACCGCAAATAGAAAGCGAAAGAGACATATACAATAAACTTTCGTTGTATATCCGCCATTGTTTCTAGAGATTTGGGAATGTTTGTGAATCTATATCTCATGAAGAAATTCCGCGTTGTGTGTCGTCATGGGAGATGTAGCACTTGTTCGTAGCGCTTAAGCAGCTCATCGCACCTTTGTTATATATTTTACTCTAAACTTACAAGGTGAAAAAACATTGGTCGTTAAATATGCCTAGCAGCAGTATGGTGAGTATTTCTGAATTTTAGTAAGTCTTTGTGCATCTTACAACCACATCTATCTAATAGATGATGAATGTTGTGCCCATGGCGGTATAGCTACTCCGCACGCAGTTTCGATGAAAGGTAATACAGGTTACAAACAACAGCCCCGTGATATACATATGGCAAGATGCCAGAATAAATGTTCCCGTTTCAGATATCCGGCCAATGTATTGACCGTTAGTCGTAACGTATCTTTTTGAGGTCAAACATTGTCAATGGATTCCCATTGGGAAAAGTAGCTAATGTTCTCATTTCACTACAGGCTGCGGGGCCTAAGCACCCAATGGCATATTGAACTTCTAGCGGCGAGTACTGGACAACCTCTAGGACCTGAAAGCGCAAAGTTAGACTTCAGCACATGAACTCCAGTACAAAGCAGACAGTTGCTATTATCCCACCAAGCTGTTCCGCACCTACCGGGAAGCCCATATCCCCAATAGATTTTGTGCTGTGATTTATCAGAAATCTGTGTCAGTGGTTCGAATTTTGTGCTCGTACTCTGAAACGTCCCAAAATATTGCATATGTGCGGAGTAGCTCATATCAGAGGCGGGAAATTGAACAACATGCGTTTTCTAAGCAGAGATGTAGCCCCTTACACTTAATATTCTGGGGAGGTAGAAACAGAGTCTGTGGATCTTCATTGCAAAAACATTAATTAAATATGTTTAGTACAAACCCCGCGTTCATTTCAGACAAAATGGCTGATCGGTAGGGACCAATTGGTTGAGGTTCAGCAGAAAAAATTTACAATTGCTCACAAAAATAAAAAAAGGCATGTCGATGAACGCGGGAAAAGACAAAACATTTGCCAGGGGATGTACTATAACTAAACTGACTGAGTTGAAAAGAAAATTTTATACGTTTTTCCATAGGTGGCATACGAACCAAAGCCATGGGAGTGGGAGGCGCGCACCGAAACTTTATTTCATTACGACCCTATGATTTCACCTGACTAAAGGCGAACCTAGGGAATAAACTAAGGCTTTAAACTTTGAAACGTGCGTTAGAAGGATGTCTTCCGCAACGGAGGAGATTTTTGAGCATGATAATCACGAAATTTTCAATTACACCAGTAGCAAGGCACGTTACTATTACTGGCGCTTACTTAAGGCTAACAAGGCCCAGTGATCGATTCTCTCAATTATAAAAACCCAAGAAGAAAGATAACATCGCAAAGATAAAAAAGGCGACAATCATAATGAAAGAACGCCTACGCAGCACTGGACGTGGTTGTACCGTAGTAACCACTTCGTTACCCTGCATAGAATGAACGCGCTGCCTTCCACGAAATACTTGTTCTACAATTTATATTGGTGCGGGTTTCTGAAGAAGGAATCTGAGTCGTCTCCATCAGCAGCGGCTGCGAAACATGGTGGTGCACTTAGTACGGCATATCCGTTCAACAATCACGTGCTAATTGTTGCGCGCTGACTAGATAATAAGCAGTGCTTTGTTTCCCTAGGATTTCTCGTTTGCGCGCCTAACTTCAGCGACTCGCTCACTGCTGTTCCCACCTCTCAGCATTTTTTCAAAGCGACTCATGGTAGTTCCCTTCGCTACATGCAGACTCAATCGCACGAAGCATACCTGGTCCACAGAAAATTTATTTGCTTGGAGCTTGCAAAGCGAGGCGCGAAAACGCATTTTTTTTAGGTGCGTGCAGACTCATCTCACCCCCGACCCTCCCAACGCATCCAGTACACACCAGATTGGGTTCAGGCATCTCAAATTTATTTCAGTATTTCACAATAAAGTGACGTCACAGCAGCGACTACCTTACCTTGGAATATATGTTGTCACCGCCATAAACATTTCCACCCTCCTATGCTCCGCGAAACGGAAGAATGGAAATATTCATTCATATCTGTTAAAGTTGAAGCGAGATATACTTATTCAAAAAATATGCATTGTGCCCGATGCGATTATTCACTGGCTGTTTTGTGAATCTTAATCTGTGACTCCTGAACCCCTCTTTGTTCGTGGTGTTGCGGGCTTTTCCTCGAACGTCATTATATGAGGTGATGCTGGTGGCACAAAAAATACCAGGCATTTTGTAAAACATATGCGAGGCACCTACCTGCTAACGCAGCTTTGACGACAGCGTTGGTGAGCATGGGCTCCAAAGCAGTAGACACAGACACTAGAGCAAGCACATGGAGCATGTTGTGACATAGACGTTGCCACTAGTGGTGCTACAGGACTCTTTTGAAGTCGCCCTTCAACATGCCAACTTACCCATCTTCACCAGGAACAGAGTTCAGTATCCCAGCTTTCCAGCACGGAAGAGCATTGTAGCTGTGGCACGCGTGTTAGGAGAACCAGAATAACCAGAATTAAGTCGGCGGTTTTTTTTTAAATTAGACGCTTAGGTTTACGTGAAGACCGCCTCTACAGTAATGTTATACGCCCGGCGGGACACATATTTACGTGGTAGTCATCGATTTAGATGACCTAAGTAAGAAAAATTGAATAATTTCTTTGTTATTAGCTGTAGTAATCAGGAATGTTTCTATTTCATAGTTAGGGGCAATTGTGTTTCTACGCCGTTTTATTTGGCAGAATTCTTCTAGCGCATCCGCACTCCGTAATACCGAAATGTGAAGTGTAATTGCCGTTCGCATGATTACGCATGCTAGACGGTGAATACCGGCGCAAAGCTCCTCCATTTCCTTCTGTGTTTCGATAGCGGCTCCAACTACTGCACATTGCGCTAACGCCATCCAAGACCGAAGGGGCGCCAGGGGCGGTATTCTCGTAACTGTCCCTTTTGAAAACGTCCCTTTTGCGCCCCTTCCTCGTGACGTACTTCCGGTTAAGCAGCGAGCGTTGGCAGTAGGTTTGCCGTGCTTGCGTTACGTCACTTCCGGATGTTTGCTTTTTGCCAATCAGGGCTTGTCAAAAGGGGCAGTTTTGAAAGGGACACAAAAGGGACAAAACTCGAGAATACCGCCCCAGTTATCGTTTCGTTTTTTCGTATGCCTCCACCCCGTTGTCAAACTAAGCACTGTACCCAGGAGGCACGTCACTTAAGGGAGGAGCTTTTCGCCGGCCCTCACTGTCTTGCATGCGTAATTATGCGACGGAAAATAAATTTCGCTGCTTGATATCTCGGTATCTCGATATCTTGCTGGGGCTGTGGAAAATCATGCGCCCTTCCCTGTAACGATGACAATGGTTGAACGCGAAGCTTTCTCGTGATAGATTATTCTGTTGGCCAGTCCTACACTGAGAGTGCGTGCTACTCTAGAGGTACGGACCATATTTCTGGAATACCCACAGCGACTCTCGGATGTGCACTCCGTAGGCCTAACGTTTGGGTTTAGGGCGTACGGCGCGAATCGGTGCCTGCTGCTTGACTATCGTTTCGAACACGTCGAAATGGAGCGATCGCATAAACGCCGGCTTCATAATGTGAGGGACCCAGGGTCAATTCTGGCCACGGGAACAGTTACTTTCTTTCACTTTACCCACGATCATACATCACCACCGTCAGATAAGTTGGATTTCCTGTAGGGCGTATCCTGGTACAATGCCGTAAGTGCGGACACTAAATCTTTGCTTTAAAAAGTAACTGGAGTATTCTTGTGGCGCGACCGTTATGGCTCCGATCTTGAAACGGGATTGAACATGGCAACAACACCGACTCGAGAAGAATGCCCCTTTGCAACGCCAAAGACAATGGGCATGACAATAGTTAACGTTGCATGGCCGTACCAATGTATGAAGTTTTGTCAAGAAATTCCGGCGGCTAGTTTTAAGGGGTGCACCCCTCAAAACGTCACGTATACTACAAGATGCGACGGGCGCCAATTAGCCACTCAACCCCATCGTACAAATGGCTCACAAGGATGAACTGGCTGGTAATACTGTATATTTACGATTATAACGCGCGCCCTTCGTTGATAAAACTGCCTTAAAACTTTTGAGCCGATTGGTATCGGGCTGAAAACCGAAGCAGGCTTTAAAGCAGAGAGCAGCATCGCCATGGAGATGAAGGCCTTCCAAACACCATCTCAATCCAAGCAAAAACAATCCGTCAACACAATATAAGTGAATTTTAATCGGCGCACTCATTGATCAGTTGCTTACCTGGAACAGCTGCGGCACATTTTTGTGCTTGTGTGTACCAAGGTACACTAAGGGAAAATAAATTATGCCAATGGGCAAGCCTGGGAACTTTCCTCACAGGCATATGGGGAAACACCAAGTCGCGATGCCAGTGCTTCAGATACCTTCATTCCTACCGCTCTACTTTGTCCGATTGTGGCTCGCGATCCAGTGGTCTGCACTTACATTAAAACGGAGAAGTGGTCATCAACGCAGGCAGATTTCCTTTCAGTGCGCGATTCTCTGCTACATATATCGTTGATAACCGACGAGGCTTCACCACAGTGTACAATTTACACTGATTCATTACCAGCTCTATGAGAGCTTTGTAGATCTTTCACACAAAAGGAACCTCTGCTAGAAATTCACAACTTAGTGGACACTAACCCATGTCGTGTTTGAGGGTCATGGCCGCAACGGAACAGCTTCTCCACAATGCAGGCTGCAGATGCCGATGAACACCCCGTGCGCGTGCAATATCCAGCTCCTCTTGCACCTTCGTCAAATGCTGTTCGCCTTTCCACTGAAAAAGAACGTCTACGGCTAAGATCAATTGATTTTTGGCTGCCACAGTTGCCTGCGCCAAATGAAATGTCTTTGGCCAGGTACGTGATATGATTTCTGTTACATCAGCTCGGCCGAGTTGGTGTGCAATTAGTTATTCAAATTTTTCTGCATAAACTTACCCCCAAGGTACAATGAAGGCACGTTATCATGGTGCAAATAGGGTATATTAGCGCATGTGCAGTCGAGCGCTTTTTATACCTTTTTTAAGGAATACTAACCTACAAGCACTATCCTATAAAATTCCGCCCTACAGATTGTCGTAAGCAGCTCTTTCAATGTGCTCTTCGTGCAAAAGTTGTCTAATTTCCGCACAGAACTGAATTATCTGAGGCAGCTGCCTGAAATTCTATGGAGCTGCTCACTGTACCGGATAAAGCCCGTTTGTTCCGTCGCAGTAATGTATTCGGAAGGGAAACTCCGTTCAACAATTGAATAGGGCAGGCACTTCCTACACACACAGAGCGCTATTATACCCGGTGATTGGCTGCCAGAGCAATCAAATCGCCCCAAACGATATAAACCCCCCTTTTTCGACAAAAGTAGAATTCTATTTATTATACAAAATTTTTGCATAAATAACATCAAGCTTTTCTTGTAACTCCCGTTGTACAAGAACTGGCGCTGAGAGTGAAAAGCAGGGAGTATTACACTAAGCCACGATACTTCAAAAGCTGGCTGCTCTGAACATTTGCATAAATGATATCGGTTTCGTTCGGGGCGAACCAGGAAATAGAACTACGTGCAACAGGAGGGGCTGCATTTATGCTTTTTCGGGAATAGAATGTCGTGGATGCAGTGAAGCAGTCAACGAAGCTGAACCGGCTGCTTCCCATCTCGCCAGTATTTTGAAGTAAACTGGGCTTGTCTTCAATACTGTTCCTATGCCGAGGCCGCTGACATGTCGGGACTTTTTAAGGCTCGAGATCGACAAGTCTAGGCTGCTGTCTTCCACGAGGTTCTGAGTGTACATGCACACTCTCGTACATCCGCCAAAATGGGGATTCGAAAAAAACGCTGCTCTACAGAAAAATGTATCTATAGGGCCAAGAATAGAACGGTGAAGAGTGAAGAAAGAAGCAAAGGTTATCAGTGGTTACCCTGCGGACAACTGACACGCCGTAAGGAATAAAAATGGGGTATGGCTGACTATCACCCTTAAAAGCAGCATCCAGTTCGAGTGGCAAACTAACGTCGGCTCCTCGGGCTTTCAGACGCCTGCAAGCAGCGAGAACATTGATATCGTTTTTTAGTTTAAAACCGTGTAATTGCCGAGATTTTCCATCTGAATGTTTTGTTAAGACTTCTTGTCTGTATTTTTGCAGCTATTTCTTGTAATACACGAGAGCCTATCCTAAACGACAGATACTTAGTTACAATGTTTTGCATAAATTCGTTGGCCGTTTACGCCGTTTATGTATTTTACGCTTGATCACGCGCTCATCACCTATTACCAGCTTATCCGCGCACGTTTTGGGGGTGAAGAAGGAGGTGTGTACGCACAACTAGGCGCTATTCCGGTACTCAGAAGATGCCCGTTCTGCTGGTGGGACTTTTAGACCCGGAGGTCTCACGCCTCAATGCGACCTGTGGGCTGTCCACCATGGTGGAGCGTTTTGCGTCTAGGTTGGTGTGTTACACAGGCAATGAGATGCGTACGACGCTGGGGGCCAACCGGCTACCACATGTTTGTGCGCTCAAACATTGAGTCCTTTGAGGTTTCAACTCGCTATGGGACGGAGGCATGTTGTTCGCAGGGAGGAACGAGAGCAGGAATTCAAGGTACCTTGAAGGATGGGTGCAAAAATTGCGGAAAGCCACTGCCGCCAGCGCTGCCGCCGCAACTGCCGCCTCAAGTTCCAACTTGATGAGTTGCTGCGAATCCCAACCGGATGAGCAGCAACTAGTCTTCTTGGAACCCTGACGTGGGCCAGTATTTCGTGTTCAGTGTGAAGGTCTTTGAGAGCGGAATTTTCGTTGGGGTTACTCACTTCTAAGCACACCCACGTAAGCGGTTGCCGGTTAATGCGTACACGGGCGCGGAATGGAGAGAGAGGAGGCGTGGACACGCATCTATAGGTTTCATGCTCTCACTGATGACATGTCCGCTGTGTTGACCTGAAGTTTTATTCACCTTACGAGGTAGGAATTATGCTCATTGGCAAAATACAAACAGCCGTGTTTTGTTTCCTGCACACCGTAAAATGCGTCCCGCTTCGCAGTCATCCTTCTTCATGGAGTGCAAGGCCACGAAATGTTCTATATTTTTTGTACGCAAAGCGCGTGTTCACTCGTTCTTTTGTACGCCGCAAAGGCCATCTGGTTTTCTAGGGAAAGGGTGTTGCGTTGCGGTCGCTTCTTCAGGCGGTTCTTGTTTAATCTCGAGTTTTGTGAATATAAAGCGATATTTTCAGTAACTAGAGCCCTGCCGACGAATGCGTGAAGAACGCTTCGGGCATTTGTTTGCCGACTTTCGTATGTGCACGTCACTCGGCTGGCAGCTTCGTGATGTCTGTGCATTGTAAGAGTACGTTTTTTAGTATACCCTAGCTAAAGTGAACTTTACTGCCTCAAGATCCCGTCGTCGCCCTTAACCACGGGATACTATGCGAGCGGGGGCAGAACTGATCAAGAAGAAATAACTGCGCTGATGCGTCCGCACCAGTTATAACCCTTGAGGCTGTACCATAAAGTACTGAACCGTGCATATACCTCATCGCGACCCCGAAGCCAACCATGATGTTCACCGAAGTACGGGGCTCTGTCATCACAATCTTCTTCCTCACTCGAGAGAAAGAAGTCGAGTGGTATGCCCTTGTGACCAGCACCTCCGGTAATTTCAGTCCTTTTGCCCTCAATCACGTAAGAAAAAACATCTTATACCTCTTTTCAGATACGTAACGACAAATGTTTCACACGAAAGAGGCATGCATCCAAATATATAAATAAATTCATGACCTACAGTACTGACGCTCTCTCGGTGGTGTTTTTTTTTCAGGGGTATTTTAACATTTAGCACTCTTGTTTTCTGCGCTATGTTGCTGAAACTCGACATGAATGTTTTGCGGAGCCCGCGAGCAGGGTACCATACTAGCACACACTTTTCTGCCGGCTATAACTGTCTCATAGTTCCGGCAAGAGCCACAAAACAGTTTTCGATTTTATGTGGGTGTAGTAGCCCAAATGATTGCGTTAACCAGATCACACTGGTTACTGCATTTGATTAGGGGCAAATTTACTCGAGGAAAGAATTTGTCCCCTCCTATTTGGTTTCTATGCAGTGTTGTGGCTGGCCTTAGTAGTCTTTTTTATTACACAGAATGATTATCTTATTTCGCTTTCGTTGTTTCCAACTCACAACCTCAGTGTGAATGCTGCCCTTTTTATTAAAGGCGTTGATGCAGTCAACGCTGAGCAAATAAAAAAGAAATAAGTGTTCAAGTCTGTGAAGATGGATGACCTGCGAAGCTGGACAAAAGAAATAAGTGTCCTTTTATTCTGTCTAGATGGATGACCGGCGAAGCTTGGCACAGTTGTCGGAACGCATGAAACAAACCACTGTTGGGAGTATTTTGCGATTGAGCATAATTCCTTGCCATTTAGCTGAAGAGAGCTTGGAAGGACTCGAGCTATAGTCTATTGAACACACAAACAAACAGGCATGTTAATGTCTGTGTAGCACATCAATTTAATCACCTCGACCACCGAAGATACCAGACAGGTCGGATTCGGGTATTTGACGTCCACGTGTAAGCCTTCCGCCATCACAGAAGACATGCAGCCGGTGAGGGCATGAAACCTATAGCTTCGCGTGTACGTGCCCCTTTCTCCCACCCCTCCCTGCACGTGCACGTGCAAACCGACAACTGCTTATGTGCGCGTGCAGAAACGTGAAAGACACCAGATAATAACACTTGTAAAAGAGGGTCCAGCACTGACGAAAAGGAAGGCCGGAGCGCCGCCGAGAAAAACGGCTTCACCGGAATGAAAACGAGAATGGGGCGTTCGACATATACTGCTGTACAATATTATATGCATGAACCCTAAAGCTCGTGTCAGAACTGCCTGCAAGAAAGTATTCAGTCGGAGGATACGACAAAACTTCTATGCCGTACTGTTTTGTGAACCACAGTGTTAATGCCCGGGAGATATCTAGCTTCACAGGAATTCTTATCAACAAAAATTTTGCACAGAGACAAACAAAAGTATGAAATCTGAAACTCATGAGCATCCAGTGAAAACAGAAAATTTATTTTTTGGTGACAGTCTCTTGTTTAGTTTGATCAGTACAGCCATGAAGCTTTTCTGCTGTTAACCTCGTAATTCCCCGCAGTAATAGCAGCCGCTTCAAGTGTCTTTCCACGAGCACAGCGTTGCGCCCTGTAAGCAGCTAAGCTATTTACCAAGTCCTATTTTCTCAATTGGTATTTCATTCACGTTCTTGTGCATTTGCTCCAATTGATATTCAGCCAATGAAATGGCCTCGCTTCAGCTCTCTGGCTGCGTAGTCGCTCTTTTTTCCTCCTTCTGGTACTTTTCAATGTCCACATTTATTTCAAGTAAGGGTTAGCCTACCTTAACGGAACCATTCAATAACACAGGCGCAGCGCACTAATGATTACGAGGCCCACGACATCTTCTTCCAGCCTAATCGCGCTCATTTTTTCGCGGCCGCCTACTAAAGGCAAAGCTAAGGTGCAGTCGCGAGACCAACAAAATTGCCATCTCTTTAAGCACTAGGTTTGGTAATGTCCTATCGTAATGCCTACTACGAAGTCCAACTCAGTAGTTTATGGAGCTTAAGCCTCCTCTGCGCAAAGAGGTGAACTGCAAGAAGGGGCTCCGAGATAATTCAGCACACCTGCGTTCGCTTTAGGTTGGACGCAGTTTTGTACGGCCGAGATTTGTATTGTAAGCTCATTGTTAGAATAACAGCGTGGCTTTCGGAAATCGTAGATTTAATGTGGCGTCCTGAGTACATGATGTGTACTCAGTTGTAGGGAAGGGACTGATCCCATACGCTGATACGAGAGTTGCACTTCCGGGGACAGTAATGCACCCCAATTTATTAAAGCAAACACTTTATTTGCTTGATCACGAAGGCTGTTGTCGTTAAAAACAATGGTGTTTCGTGACACAACAAAACTAACGACCTGACTGGCTCTAAAGAACTAGGTGTCGGTTAGAGCGTCGCATGGGCCCGGGCTTACCCGAAAGCTCCGGATTAATTTTGACCACCTGGGGACCTTTAACGGAGCCCTACACTACGGCGCGCCCAGTCGCCTGTGTAGCGTCGGTGCGTTGAGACCCACAATCAAATAAATGACCCCAAATCCCACGCCAGGCCCCGCCTGTGGGCCGGCCGGGTCTCCCTATGCGCGGATCGGCAGGCCCGGACTTGCTCTTCAGTTGGCACAGGAGAAGCGCATACGCATGATGCCTAATACACGTGTTTTTCCAAGATAGATGCGTAGAAAATACTCTTTACCCTAAAAAAATAGAATATTACCTGCCTATCGCTGTTCCGATGCTTAAGGGTGTAACTGGATACCATTTGCGCTTTTGGACTGCTTTGATGTGATTGTGTTATGGAGATCGTGAAGAAAAATATCGGGCCAAAAACGCGTTCAAATGCGGTATTACAACTTAAAACGCTAACAGAGGAATGCGTTAAGGTTATGAGTGTCCTGTTTTAGCTTGTTTACGACTGTTATGCGCGTCATGGGCAAAGACCTAAGAGTCACGCGCATCTAGCTGCTGGCATAAGGGCCCCAAAAAACTGTCAAAAAGACGTCTACACGAAAGTCTCCGTAACACAAAAAAGCTAGTTGAACTAAAAGAAAAATCCACAATTACTGAATGCCTTAAGAGCCAGCTGTCAAGCGTGCAGAATTTGTTGATAGAAAAAACTGCTAAAAATAACTTGTTGCAGGCTAGCCTGTACGACGTTGAAGACAGGTCGCGACATGATAATTTAATTTTTCAAAGGCTTCCAGACGTGAATGATCGTCGGGGAAAACTGAAGCAAAAGTGGTCATTGCAATTAGGTCAGTAATAGATTCCGTTTCGACAAACTCTATTCATCGCGTAGACCGCTTATGCTCATTTTCACAAAACCGGTGTGGTCGTGTTATTTTGAAGTTTAGTGATAGTTGAGCGTGGGTGTGGGCTAGTTGGCAGCGGTAATCCATGTATTCGTGTAGCAGGGGGAGCGACATCGCCAAGCGGGGTTAGCGTAACAGCTTGTTACCTCTCTTGCTGATGGCCTACTCATAAATAATAATTACTCCGTTGGAGATGCACACGTTGTGGTGCGGTACGGCGCTGATGGCCCTGTCAAAAAACGGCTCGCTGTGATCCCGTAATTTTATGACCGATCACATAAGCTGAAAACATTGGTGCGAAAGCTGGTGTAAATGTTGTGTCGTCCTCCCTAAGAAAAGTGTTATGCCTGGGCCGAATTGATCAGCGCGAAGCCCCCTGGCAGCCAATGTGTGAGAAAAACTACAAAAAGCTGTTCGTTTCATGCATGGGAAACGCTGCGCACACCATTCCCCATACGTGCCGTAACGTATTTGGCGGGCAAACAGGTCGTTCCCTGAACGACCGGTTGTGTGATCGTGACTACAACGTTCATAAGGTTGTAAATGGCCACTTCGGGTTTCATCGCTGCGATTGCCGTTGTACACCCCTCTTTGAGAGTTGTGCTGTCATTGCTCGACACGCCAACCAGAAGACAAGGGAAATAATTTAAGTGGCCGAAATAGCACGCCTGGGGGATCGTCGCATGTCCACACCGCCAGTGGCTTTGTTCGATAAGGAGATTGGCTATATGAAAGAACGGTGGGTACCACCTTAGGCAATGCCTCGTAGTCCCTTTTATCGGCGTCACATCGTTGTGCGAATAGTTTTCTGTGTATATTTTATGATGCCTTGCTTCTACTCTGTTCTTTTCTTTCTTTGTTTGCAATGATGTTCCCCCTAAGTGTTTAAATTCACGCATTTCTTAAATTAAGGTCAGTTGGAAGTTAGCGCCTGCGCCCGTCGCCTATCAGTGTCATTGTCTGTTGTTTTCGCGCTACACGAAGTCATACTGACAGTAAAACGTAAGATCCGCTATTGTTTGTACGCTCCCAATTTAAAGAAAAAGACTTGGGAAGTAGGGAAGACATTTCTCACGCCATGAGCATCAGCCGCAAAAAGCTTAACTTTGCAAAAAAAATTTGCCGGACTACCCACAATTTAACCTACGTTACAACAAGAAGTATGCTAAAAACCTACATGTGTGATCTAACTGTTGGCCAGATTACTGAAGATCAACAGCCTGGTTAGAGCTTCCGAAATGTTAACAAGCAGGTACGCGTCCCTTCCTTGGTACGTGCAAGGAGTAGTCCCCTTTATCCATTTCGAAAAATTCAGTTCTGTTGACTAATATAAGTAGCCTTCTTAAAAAATACAATTCTTTATTTTGCGCAGTGGATACCTGCGATGCACACATTACTGTATTGCCCAAAGCATGGCTCCCCACGCATCTCTAGTGTACAGAAATCGTTGTGATGGAACTGCGCGTCGAGAAGGCGGTGTCCTGATAGCCATGTGGAAAAACATATCTTCGTCTTGCATGCAGGTTCACTGCACGCTTGAAATTCTCTGGGCACTGCTAATTATCGGCCATCAAAAAATTGTCCTTGCCGCATGCTGTCGTTCCCACTAGTCGTCGCCAAGAGTTGTAAGGAACGTCACGACGTTATGAACCCCATCGTAGCAAATTTCCCCAATTTTCCACTAGATTTATTCCGCGGCTTTCACTTTTTCAATATAACATGAACTACACAACTAGCTTCTGTATCACTATTTTCAATACAAGATTCAGAGCTTCTCAACCCGTTGTCTGATTTCTCTTTAACGCAATTACTATATCAAGCAACCCGAATTTGCTCCGACGCGGCGGAAATATTTGACCTAATCCTAACTACACGCACCAATTTTCCCTCCCCGGTTACGTAGTTGCCTGGAATTAGTGATCACTCTCTTCTCATTTTGTTAGCGCACCATTCCCAAAACGTTCAAGCAACAAACAAGTAATTTGTGACTAACAAAAAGCGAACTTTCAGGCTACTAATCACGAGTTTTGCAGCGGTCTTGATACATTTCGAACACACTTTGCCTATTATTCTGCTAAAACTAACTGGGTCATATTTGTTTATAAGGTACACCATCGGGCCGATAAGTCAATACCAATCCATATTATCTACGTATATTTGCGTCCTATGGTATATAGCTCATCTGAAAAGACTGTCTATCCGAAACAGGCGCCTTTATGGTCCAGCCAGAAAATGGCCCACTGATTTACAATGGCACGCCTAGAAATGAGCATCGAAGAATGATCTGCACTGAAAGCAGCGAAATCTTCATTTACATCGCGAAGTTTTTCATCTATGCCTAATACTAAGGTTATAAAGTTTTGGAATGTCGTAAATTCGTCGCCTGAGCAAAATATTTACTTAGAAGACGGGTGGGGTAATTCCATTGCCTTTATTTGATTGTGCGGATGCATTACATTTACGAACAATTTTTGGTTACTTCCACAATTATTGCACCTTGCGCGTCGACATATAATTTTGCTGCTATGTCCTTCACATTGATTGCAGCGCCAGGGGTGGCTACGATAATGTCTTGAATTAAATAGCACTGTACTGCAGGCTGAGGTTTTATAGACGGTATGTTTTCAAAAATAAACGTTCTTTTAGTTCTCTTATTTTAACAAAAAAATCCTGCAATGACTTAACGTATCTACGCTACATACACAGAAAAAATACCGATGGTGGTTTCTCTCTTCGAATATGGCCAACTGCATCAGCCGCAAATTACCGCCCTATTTCTTTACCAACACGTGCTGCATATTACTGGAACACATATTCACAAAGTTAGTGACCTTCCCTGAATCAAATTCGTCTCTCACCTCACCGCAGCTAGGTTTCCCCAAATAGCTATCGTGCGAAACACAGTTTATATATTTCACCCAGAAGATACATCGCATTTTCCGCCAATCATCCAAAGCTGACTATTCATTCAGTACACCGTTTCACAAGGGTTGCCCCAAACTGCTCCTCCACAAACTAAGCCAACTAAAACTTGGTGACACCATCATGACGTGGACTGATTTTTGTATAGTATCGCTCGCAACTCCTTTAGGCTAATGATCATATTTCTTCACTCAGCCCAGGTTTCTTCTTGGGTTCTCTAGGGATATGTTCTGGGACCTCTTTTGTTCCTTAGTTACATTAATGACCTGCCTTCTATTATGTCCTACAGTGTTCATTTGTTTGCCGACGACTTCTTAATTGTTAGGGAAATTATTACTGATAACGATTTTAATTCTCTCCAATAAGATCTAGCTATTGTAAGTAACCGGTGCAAAGAATGCAAAATAGGAATAAACGTCACTAAATATAAAGTAATACGTGGGTCAAGAAGTGCTCGTTGCACGCCTGTGTAATATTTGAACAATATTTTTCTTGAATCCGTTCCTTCTTATAAGGAATTAGGTGTTCATATTACAGACAACTTGGGTACTATTCATCGAATATATTATCAAAAAGGCAAACCGAAAGGTTAGAATATTCACGTCAAAACGTCTCCTTCTCCACGGCTCCGTTGAAACGTCTTGCTTTAAAAACTAATCCTATCAAAACTAGAGTCCGCATTGCCAGTATCGGATTTGTTCCCTGAAGATTTAATTACTGCACTCGAACTTCAGAATTCCGCCCGTTTTTTTTTTCAAATTATAGCAAAACTGCAAGTGTAACAACAATAAAAAGTAGTATTGACATCCAATCTTTGGCATCACAACGCCGTAGATTTCGCCCAACTTTATTTCGCAAGCTATATTACCATATGACTCACTGTGAGGAACTCCTTTCACAGCATCACTTCATATCACATCGCATTGACCACCATCACAAAGTGGAAGTTTGATTCATCTAACGCAAAACGTTTTCTTGGGTCTTTTGTTCATAGGACATTAAGGGAGTGGAAACGCCTTCCCGTCGGTATTGTTTCCATCCGCGACGTTCGTGACATCCGTGCAATCCTCTACTGTCGGTACTTGTGTTCCTACCTCACATGCAATCTTTTGTTTTTGTTGATGCATTGCGTGATGTTACTTAGGAAGGGTGGAAGGGGTATGATAGCTGGTATAAATTTCACCATATCTTTCAACCTTTTATACCTATCGTATTTCTTGCAAAAGATCCTCTGTGATGTTTGTCAAACTACTGATGCGAAAACAGCTGTCTGTAAAATTTTTGAGAGTTCTCAAAGAGTGATGGAGAATTTGCTATTTCTCGCGGCAAGAACTGCTGCGCGTCAAACATTTCTAATGTGGCGTGTCAAATGTTTTCTCAAGGCGCCCTATTCTTTCTGAATAATTTAGTACGTTTCAGCATCTGGAAAATAGCACTAAACAAACGACGAAGACAAGCGCTTCAGACGAAAAAATAGCTGCTCCGTCTTCGGTTTTCCTTATTTGGTGTTAGCACTCATACTAATATTGCCGCGAACCATACATTGGGTTTGTTTATTTGTGTTTTGCTTTTACCGCCCGGCTGCGCCGGTCTGTGTTATCTCTGCGCCAAGGGAAGCGCGTGTTCCATTCTTTCTTTCTGTGCCGCATCTGTTATCTGTCGTGATAGGGAGAGCATTCCGATCTAACGCGAACAGCCCAGAATAATCTTCTTGGATCTACTATGTTCTCGATGTGAATCGACGTTTCGAGAACCACGCGCACCGAAAGATAAAAAGCCTGCAGTGCGGACGCCGGGGCATTCGATTCTGCGACGCTCGCTGACGCAAGTCACTTTGTTGACCGCTGCTTCGCCGCCTCTGTATTCTTTTGAGTTGTTAGGGGAGCACAAGTTCGCTCCAATAAACTTGTTTCTCCTGCAAGACAACTGCGTCGTCCTTGGCTTCGTGACATCTGGTGGAGGTGCGGGGTACGCACCCTTCATGCCCACTGCAACCTCGGGAAGCCGCCAAGCCAGTCCAACAAGAGCCAGCCTCCGCCTGCAAGGTTTACCACCCGAGTTCGGTTTGATGCCAGAAGGGCCCAAGAGAAGGAACGCTGCAACCAACACCATGGTACAAGAAACAACGTCGCCAATCATGCTGCAGCAGCCCCGGGAACCGCCATCGTTCCGGGGAGCCCCCGCTGAAGATCCAGAGGAATGGTTGGAGAAGCTGGAGCGCGTGCGGATCTTCAACAGGTGGGACGATGAAGAAACCTTCCGGCATGTTTTCTTTTACTTGGAGGATGCAGCCCGAACTTGGTTTGAAAACCACGAGAGCGCCTTGACCGACTGGACACAATTCAAAAGCGAGTTCCTTAAGACCTTCACGACCGTGGTGAGAAAAGAACGAGCTGCGATTTTACTGGAAACTCGAACGCAACACCCGAACGAAGGAGTCGTAATCTTCGTCGAGGAAATGAAGCGACTTTTCCGCCGTGCGGACCCAGGAATGACGGAAGAAAAGAAACTACGGTTTCTGATGCGAGGTGTGAAGCAAGAGCTCTTCGCGTGCCTTGTTCGCAACCCCCCCAAGACCGTGTCCGAATTCGCGTCTGAGGCCGCCGCGATGGAGAAGACGCTCGAAATCAGAACGAGGCAGTACGACCGCCCAATCAATGCGCTGGTTTCGGAGACGCTTGGTGCCAGCGCTATCAACTCCGACTCACTACGCGACACTATCCGCGAAATAGTGAGGGAGGAGCTGCGGAAACTGCTCCCGACGCCGCCGCAACCACAAGTCGCTTCTCTTACCGACGTCATTAGAGAAGAAGTGCAGCAAGCGCTGGGAACTTCAACGACGCCAGTAGCACCTCGCGAGCCGCAAGCCATGACCTACGCGGCTGCTGTACATCGCCCTCGCCCACCTGCACCCTATCGTCACGAGGCTCCGTACCGTCGTCCCCTCTCGCCGGCCCGACCACCTGCGGCGCAACCCCCTGCCCCAAGGAAGACCGACGTGTGGCGAACGTCCGACAATCGTCCGCTGTGCTACCACTGCGGAGAGGCCGACCACGTCTACCGTCGCTGCCCCTACAGGAGGCTCGGTTTGCGAGGGTTCTCCGTCGACGCACCCCGCCCCCGAACTGGCCAGCGCCCATCGGAGATCGAAGAGTACCTGTCCAACACCAGCCGTCGACCAGCCCGTTTCAACCGTTCGCCGTCACCCTACCCATACCAGTCGCCGAACCGCCGTAGCAATGCTGAGTTCTCACGTGGAAGGTCCCCCAACCCACGCGGGGGAAACTAAAAGCAGCAACTTCTGGAGGTAAAGTTGCACGATCGCGGAAAAATGAAAACCCTCCAACGACGCAACGACTCGCGGAAAAGAGTGCCTCACAACATGCCCTCATCCCGACGATCCGACCCAGACCTGACGAGACTTCCGTACACGACGACAGCTATACGCCGCGACGCGCACCCGACCGGACCGAGACGTCCGCTGAGAAGACGATGACAACGACGACGCACAGTGCCCGACCGTCAACACGCACAAGCCGAGATGCGACGCCCCGACGCACCCGGAACTCGAGGAAGGCGGCATCCGACGTCAAGGTGTCCATCGACGGCTTTGATGTAGTCGCCCTCGTAGACACGGGAGCCGACTACTCAGTGTTGAGCGGACCATTTGCGTCTAAGCTGAAGAAGGTTATGACCAGATGGGACGGTCCGCACATACGCACAGCAGGAGGCCACCTCGTGACGCCAAGTGGAACGTGCACATCGCGCGTCACCATAGACGGCACGACGTACCCTGCGGTGTTCGTCGTTTTGCCCAACTGCTCCCGCGACGTAATTCTCGGAATGGACTTTTTGACGGACAACGGCGCAATAATCGATCTGCAGACGAAGTCGATAACGTTTTCCTCCGACCACTCCATGACGCCGGAATCGAACCCCGAAATCCGTGCAGCTGTAAGGATAGCCGATGATCATGTCACCCTGCCACCCCGCGCAAGTTTGATGATCACCGTCTACTGTGAAGGTGCTGCTCCTGACGTTGACGCTATCGTGGAGAGTGACCAAAGGTTGCTTCTTGACCGCGGTGTGTCTGTCGCAAGAGGCATTGCGCGCTTCAAGGAACACCAATCCCACATTTTGGTTACTAATTTCACCGAGGAGTACCAGCATTTAAACAAGGGCGCGGCAATTGCATTCCTCGAAGAAACGCAAGAAGCAAGTGACGTGATCGCGGTCGCCGACTTTGAACGCACCCCCGTAGAAACCTTCAAGCTCCCGCAGCCCTTCGACGTGAATCCGGCGCTACCGCAAGAACAACGGAACAAATTATTGGCTTTGCTGCGTCGCTATAGCGAATGTTTTTCGTCGAGCGCAAAACTACGTCAGACCCCTCTAGCGAAGCACCGAATAATAACCGAAGATGGAGCCCGACCTACCCGACAGTCACCGTACCGCGTCTCTTCACACGAACGGGAAGCCATCCGGACTCAAGTCGACGACATGCTCAGCGACGACATTATACAGCCATCGAAAAGCCCCTGGGCTGCGCCCGTCGTACTCGTAAAGAAAAAAGACGGCACATTAAGGTTTTGTGTTGACTACCGGCGACTGAACAAAATCACGAAAAAGGACGTGTACCCCCTCCCCCGAATCGACGACGCCCTCGACCACCTCTGCCACGCGAAGTACTTCTCATCGATGGACCTGAAGACCGGCTACTGGCAAATTGAAGTGGACGAGAGAGACCGAGAGAAGACTGCATTTATAACCCCAGACGGCCTATACGAGTTCAAGGTGATGCCGTTTGGGCTGTGCACAGCACCAGCGACGTTTCAAAGAGTCATGGACACTGTGCTAGCTGGCCTTAAGTGGCACACCTGCCTCGTATACCTCGACGACGTAGTGGTATTCGCCCGGACTTTCGACGAACACCTTGCAAGGTTGGAGTCTGTACTCGAGGCCATTCGTACGTCGGGGTTGACGCTGAAGCCTGAAAAGTGCCGTTTCGCATACGAGGAACTCAAGTTCTTGGGCCACGTCGTCAACGCCGCGGGAGTCCTACCTGACCCGGCAAAAACTTCAGCTATCGCGAACTTCCCTAGGCCGAAAGACAAGAAGGGCGTGCGAAGATTTCTCGGGCTGTGCGCATACTACCGGCGCTTCGTCGCAAACTTCGCACGCATTGCAGAGCCACTCACGCGCTTGACAAAAGACAGCACCCATTTCAGCTGGGAAAACGACCAAGAAAAAGCATTCTGCGAGCTGCAAAAACGCCTGCAAAGCCCGCCCGTGCTCGCTCATTTCGACGAAAATGCCGAAACGGAAATTCACACGGACGCCAGTGATATAGGCTTGGGTGCCGTCCTTGTCCAAAAGCAAAGCGGCTGCGAAAGGGTAATCGCCTATGCCAGCCGTGGTCTGTCGAAGGAGGAGAAAAACTATTCTGCCTCAGAGAAAGAGTGCCTGGCTATTATATGGGCGATTTCAAAATTTCGCCCATACGTGTATGGAAGGCCATTCAAGGTTGTAACAGACCACCATGCGCTGTGTTGGCCCGCCAATTTGAAGGACCCCTCTGGCCGTCTTGGGCGGTGGAGCTTGCGCCTGCAGGAGTTCGACGTTACAGTCGTTTATAAATCCGGCAGGAAACACTCCGACGCCGACTGCCTGTCCCGCGCCCCCGTCGACCCACCACCACAAGACTCTGATGAAGACAGCGCGTTCTTCGGGATCGTGACGGAGAGCGACCTAGCCGCCCAGCAGCGTGCCGACCCCGACTTACGCGCCATAATCGAGTACCTCGAGGGATGCAACGTTGCCGTTCCTAGGACCTTCAAACGCACCTTACCAGCATTCAGCCTGAGAAACTCCGTCCTCGTGAAGAAGAATTTCAGCCCCGGAACAAGAGCGAATTACCTTCTCGTCATTCCCGCGGACCTTCGTGACGAAATTTTGGAAGCGTGCCACGACGACCCGTCTTCCGGACATCTCGGCACAGCCCGCACTATTGGAAAAATCAAGGCGAGGTACTACTGGCCCGGCCTTACCGCTGACGTCACCCACTACGTCCGGAGCTGCCGTGACTGCCAGCGACGAAAAACGCCGCCGTCAAGACCCGCCGGACTTCTACAACCGATCGCCGTCCCATCGAGACCATTTCAACAGATTGGAATGGACCTTTTAGGCCCGTTCCCTACGTCACGATCACAGAACAAGTGGATTGTCGTAGCGACAGACTACATGACGCGCTACGCAGAGACCGCCGCTCTTCCGAGAGGGACTGCACAAGAAGTGGCAAAGTTCTTTATAAGCCAAGTTGTGCTGCGACATGGAGCCCCGGAAGTCCTAATCACAGACCGCGGAACGGCATTTACTGCGGAGCTGATGCAAGGAGTATTACGCTACAGCAACACGGATCACCGAAGAACGACGGCGTACCACCCCCAAACGAACGGACTAACAGAACGTCTGAACAAGACAATCGCAGATATGCTGTCAATGTACGTTGACGTTGAACATAAGACTTGGGACGAAGTGCTCCCGTATGTCACGTTTGCGTACAACACGGCTATCCAGGAGACGACGCAGCTGACGCCGTTCGAGCTTGTCTACGGTAGAAGGCCGACTACGATGCTCGACGCCATGCTTCCGCACGTAGAAGACGACGACCTCAACGCCGACGTCCACGGATATCTTCAACGTGCGGAGGAGGCCCGCCAGCTCGCTCGAGTTCGTATAACGGACCAGCAGCTGGTGGATGCGGGCCGCTACAACCTCCGACGCCGAGACGCCGAGTACCAACCAGGGGATCGTGTGTGGGTTTGGACTCCCATCCGACGACGCGGACTCAGTGAGAAGCTCCTGCGACGGTATTTCGGACCCTACCAGATTCTACGACGTGTCGGCCAACTTACCTACGAGGTGATCCCCGATGGTGATTCCGGAACATCACGACGACGCACGCGGCCCGAAGTCGTCCACGTGGTTCGCTTAAAACCTTTCTACGGACGATAACGAATTTTATTTTTATTTTCGGACTGTCGCTTATGTTAGCATCGGGTCGATGCACTCTTAGAGGGGGGGTAATGCCGCGAACCATACATTGGGTTTGTTTATTTGTGTTTTGCTTTTACCGCCCGGCTGCGCCGGTCTGTGTTATCTCTGCGCCAAGGGAAGCGCGTGTTCCATTCTTTCTTTCTGTGCCGCATCTGTTATCTGTCGTGATAGGGAGAGCATTCCGATCTAACGCGAACAGCCCAGAATAATCTTCTTGGATCTACTATGTTCTCGATGTGAATCGACGTTTCGAGAACCACGCGCACCGAAAGATAAAAAGCCTGCAGTGCGGACGCCGGGGCATTCGATTCTGCGACGCTCGCTGACGCAAGTCACTTTGTTGACCGCTGCTTCGCCGCCTCTGTATTCTTTTGAGTTGTTAGGGGAGCACAAGTTCGCTCCAATAAACTTGTTTCTCCTGCAAGACAACTGCGTCGTCCTTGGCTTCGTGACAATATATCCCCCTAACGAATCACCCTGCGTACCACTCTGCTTGGCTTTTGAGTAATTACAAGCTGTTGAGTCGTCTTGCAAGAACGTCTATTACGAGAAAGCCAAAGAGGATAATACTATTGCTGACTGTTTGGTTATATGTGCGTAATGTCGATTGCTGTCTGCGATTTTTACCGACCGAAAGTACAACATTTAAATGACATGACACCGCTAACAAAAATCGGTTGGTTGTCGAAATGGCCAGCTTATAGACAGAACAGCGATGCCTATATAGGTAATAATATTAAGGCCAGTCCGAGCCACCTTGGCCTATGGCCACAGCCAGAAGGTTCAACTTTAGTCGAAGAATTTCAATGTTGCGGATCATTTGCTACCACACTGTAAATAATTTGAATGCTCAAGTCATTTTTATTGCGTTGCTTTCTCAGAGCGAGAAAGACGGCGAATATTGGCGGAAAGACTGCAAGTGTTCTGGGTCGCACGTAAGACGCTTGGTTAAACCTATCACCTGATAAACATTTTGTCAATAAAGGCATCAGAAATGCATAGTAAGAGTCTTTACATTTAAAGTGCCCCAGGCTTGGATAGACACTACATTCACAGCCGGGGCCTAATAGGTCTCTAGTTGGACCCCATTTATTTTATTTGCGCTATTTTTCTCCTGTTTCAGTTGTATAAAAAAACTCATGTAACCTAATGACCGAGTCATCTGATTATCTCCGAAGCCTAAAGTATGGTTTTCACCATCGTTTTCTCCTGGACATGGTGGGGCACAATTGTGAGGCCTGCTCTGTGAAACCCTATTTTGAAACTATATTCCTGAACCCTGTTTCGTAAGGGTATTTTGTGCATACTATGATATTTTTAGATATTAACTACCTTGCACGCAGGTTGAACGCCGCAGGGGGAAAGTTGACACGGGCACGCCACTGCCCCACATTGAGCATACAGTCCCTTATTCAGGTCTAGCCTAGTGAAAAGCTACGCTTGGTGCGATGCACAATAAGATGTTGCTGAGGCGCGTCGTGGTTCTCAAATGTCAGAGTTACCTAACGGTAGGTTTCAGAATAGAAAATTAAGCGCTTTGGCGTGCATTGACGTCATACGTCGTCATCCTGTACTGCTGGGAAAAGGCTGTCGCTGTACCTATTGTACCTCAAGCTGCGGATTCTGGTTGACGTCGATATTCCTCAAAGGGAACTGTTACGACTCGTAAATGCTCGTTAAATATCCAGTGACTGAAGAGGCTGTATTTTCAGTACGCCGATGGCAACGCACTTCAACAATGTTCTTAAATATACACCCTTTAAATTCAGTTTTACCTGAACACCTTTTCCAACCTCATAATTGCATTCGGAGAACCCTTTACAAGAAAGTAAATTGCCAAATACGCGCATTCTCCTGAGCTATTAGTTCTTTGAGCACTGCACAGTGAATCCGAAAAGAGAGGAGAGTAGGACATAATTATGAAAAAAATTTCATCGGCAGCAGAATTTACAAACCTGTACTGCGTACCTAATACTAAAGCTATAAAACGGGCGAATAACGTATACGCTACATCTTGCTAACACACCATGCAAGAAAATCACACGAAGAATATTTACAATAGAAAATGACTTAGTTTCAACAATACCACCGGCAAGCCCGTTTACGTCTCGCGATGTTCGCAGTGTAAATAAAATAAACGACACTTCAGCATGAGAAGAAAGTGCGTCAACTTCAGTCGCGGGCCCAGCGCTGAAGAAATAAAACCAGGGTGTTGTTTGAATTTTGAGTAGCTCGTACGAACGTTTTAAAAAATAAAATATAAGCTAGCAGTGCAAGCACACAAGAAGTGAATGTTTCATTTTGCCTCATAAACATCTTTCAAGCACGAAGCAGCGTATCAGCGTTGTAAAGATATCTTCGTCCCTAGAAGGTCGCTCGTTATCAACCTTTTTTCTCCAATGTTTCAGTATTGCGCATTCTTGGTTGCGAAATTTGACAAAAAGCATTTTACAGTCAAACAGGGAGCAGCGACCACGTTTTGTTCCTTTTGCTAATGAGCCTTGTTAGCTAATATATTGATCATTGTACACCAAAAGATACCACCGTCCTCTTATCACCACCTTGGCTAATAAGAGAACTAGGGGGCCATAGTCTAGATGGTCTTGGCACACCTCCGTACTTCACGATGCTTTGAACTCGCTTTCCTTAACCTTAGAAAGTGGAAGAATATAAGGGAGGCGCACCAACTTAAGCTAGTTAGTTTAGGTAGACGTTTGCTGGGAGTTCTACACTTGAGTTAGTGTTATGTTATTTCGCGCACACTGGGTTGTGAAGGAGTAAAATTACACGTCGTGTACGCAATTTTACAGAGTCAAGATATATGGTATACGAGCTTTTCCCGGTGCACAAAAACTAAAAAAAATGCAAGTCAAAATTTAATGACAGCTCGTCTACAATCGTCTTGTCAGTTGTCGTTTTGTTTTTGTTTCATTTTATCGATTAGATTTCTCCCGTAGGTTTGCAAATCTGGCAGTTCTTTTTCGGCTTCATTTCCGGATATCACAGCTCGTGATAAGCGAATATAGACAATCATATTAGGATGATGAAGATGATGATGATGGTTGTGGTGGTGCTGGTGGTGGTGATGATGATTAGCGTCACAATATTACAACTGTATTGGTGTTTAAAAGGGTGTAAGATGCCCTCTTGGCAGTTTTTTTTTTTCATACAAATGAAGCAGAACTTCACGGGCAAGCCAACAATCTCAACTTTTTCTGCGCACAGTGTGGGCCAATTTTGGAAACGGTGCCATGCAGAGCGGTGGGCACTTATCGCACTGATTCTTACAAAAGAAGGCTACAAATTGCGGTTTCATGACCGCTTCGTAAATTCCGAAGGTTTGGGTCCCTACAAAAACGGTTATTGAGATTGAATTGAAACTCAATTGACTTTACTCAGTACAATGTGTTGACAGTCAATTGACTTTGAATAGAAATTTTGTATTGAGTTCTCGTTGAAAATTGGCCGCCGTGTTTCAATTGAAACTCAACGCTGTGTTTCAATTGAAAGTTTATTGACTATAGTCAACATGTCTTTTGATTTCCAATTTACTTTCTGTTGACTCTCAATACACTTTTCCTATTGAGTTCCTGTTGTGATGTATCAATTGAAAGTCCATTGAGAAAAGTCGGTGGAGTTTCAGTTGAGTCTGTGTTGACTATCTATTGATTCTCCTGTTTAGTTCCTGTTGAGAAATGTCAAATGAAAACCTATTGAGCATATTCAAGACAGCCCGTTTGATTTCATTTTAGTCTTTTATCAAGTTATCTCAACAATTGCCTCGTTCAGTTGACTGTACACAATATATAGTGAGTCTGCTTCAATAATGCAAAAAATCAAGGTGTGCATTGAGCAGGTGAAATAGTGAGGTGTTTCATGGCGACGCTTGCTTTATTGCTCACGAAAGCATCACGGGAGGATGGAGCCTTGCAGGGTCCACTTGGCTACTTGACTGTGTAGCCTGCAAAATACAAGAAACAGACTTGTTTGTTTCGACCAATATAGTATGAAATGATTGCGTCCCTTCTTATTAAGCATGCTGGTCTAAGTAGCTTGCTATGTTATATGTTAGATGGTTTGTATTTTTGGAAAGCAAGGCAAGGAGACAGCAGTTCGACAAATGTATAAGCTTGTTTCAGGTTTTAATGCATCAATCCAAGCTAACCACATCAATTATTTCTACAATGGGTAGGGAGTGGAACGCCTTTACTTGAATGCCTTCCGCATTAAAGCACCTGAAATCTAGAGGAACGACTATGTCCGCAGGGAGCACAGAATCACCCGCATGGGCTAGTTATCGTGTGTTCCACATCTTTGAGGCCCAAAAGAAATCCGCTTAGGCCTATCAAGACTGGGTGAGCCACTACCAAACCTGTCCAAAAGCATGCCTCTCAACCTGTGAATTTGGTTTTGTGAAATTTCAATGCTGGAAATGTCAAAACAAAATTAGATAACTGTCAACTTGCATGAGCTGGTTTACAAAATTGTAGCCTTCATTAAAAAAAACTAGTGTCAGATGGTACTGTAAACTAAAGTTACTACAACAGGCAATCATTGTAAATGGCTTTGTGAATGAATGAGCGCATAATACTTTGGGCTTACCGACTAGTGGAAAAAAATTACATGAACCGTGAAAGAAAAAAAAAACTTGCCAGAAAGAACGTGACAGAAAAAAATATGTAAGTTGAATTTCGCAGTCTTTCACACTCTTGTAACGCTGAAGTATGGTGTGTGCCTTGCAGTACGTATAACAAACAAGTAGCACTAAGCCGCAGCTTGAAGGTGTCATATGAGATATGGGTATATCCACATTTTTGCCTTTATCGTAACAATGCCAGAGGAGTTTCCCAGTATAACAACGTCGTGATGCCAGTTTACACACAACGAGAACACGAAACAGTTTTGTTTGGTGAGAGGAAAAAACAGCAGAGTTGCTGTAAATGAGAAAAAATGTAAAAGCTTTTTTTTTCCCTTTGCTTGGCGAGATTTTCTATACAGCAGCAGCACTAAAACAGTACAGTGATACCGTGTTGACCAATCATTTGGGTAATTCCTAGAGGCAGAACATTTGTCACAACAGATCGACTAAGCCCTCGCGCAATGACGGTGTAGCATCAGTCAGTGGCACGTCTGATGCCACGTTAGGCCAAAATGTTATTCAGCGATTTTGCTATTACTCACACCACATTCAGCCCAACTTCTTCAAAACTGCTCCGAGAAAGGCAATCAGTAGGTTGTGATTATAAGCAATGGCAAATTTCAATTTAAGCTAGCATGTCGAGCAAGTGCTTAGTCCAAACCGGTATTCATCAGTTTGAAAGTTTGGCGCCTGTACATGTTCTAGCACAAGCTGCCTAGCACCTGAGACAAAAATTGGCAAAGGAGAAATTCTTAGAAAGATACATGGAGAGAATTGGCACTTTGTGGTAAAAGACTAATATATAACAGTGTGCAGTCTGTTTTCAACTACTCCTTACGCAGCACATTTTTTCCTTCATTGGTTTTAAAACCAAAGTGTCTGCTTGCCTTTAGGGTGTCAAGGTAACGCATCAGACTTGTGTAAAGATGCTTTGGGTTCAAACTCTAGCTTCTGCGGATACAGTCTTTATTTTCGAAAAGTAATAAATGAATTTGTTATATTCTTGGGCATTATTTCTCTAGCTGGAATGAAGTACGTTTTAGGCCACGTTTGTCTCCTGAGTCACTGCTCTGCACTCAGGGAACGCTCTTTCTCCAAACAATCGTTCAAATTAGGAAGCAAATATATTGCCCGCAGCCAGCACTTTAGCTCGTAAGTGTATTTTATCGCCATGTCTCCTAACTGGTTGAACACACTATACTGTTTGTGACTGGTAGATCTGCCTCTCAGCCTAGCGCTGACAGGTGTGTTTGCATAGCGCAGTATCCGTGCGTGTGTTATTGATCCGACAGGCACTTGTTCGATTCGACCTCCTTCATTTTTTTTTCATTTTCGTTAACTTCGTTCGTCAAACAGTGTATTTACCTTAATCATGGTGTTCTTTCTTTTTTTATGACACTTCGTACCAGGCAATACAGAGCTGCTGCTCCGTTCTGTAGCGGCACTGCGTCTAGAATTTTATTAATTCGTCACTTGCCTTCAAAGGTTTTGTTAGACCTTTAGCTTAAGATACATACAAATATATTACACGCGAAAGCAATACAGCAGCGCGGAAGACAGTAAACTACCGATTGATGTCAAAATGTGCGCCGGTAAAATACCCCCTTCAATTTGTTACTTACGTACAGTATTTTTGAAAAGCTGAAGTGAAATCGTACCCTTTAGGTCGATCTCGAGACGGCATGCATAAAAACACTGTTTATATAGCGACAAATAACCAAGTCGTGAGTATAGCCATTCAGGTAGGTCTGCACAACGTTAGTCATGATGAAATGTACAAGAGCTCTCGGAAAGAATGAACTTACCATATAACAACGTCGCTCCCAGCGGGGCTCCCAGCGTGGTGAATTTGACGGATTCCAAAACGTGGCTAACAGGGATGGTAACACCTCACTTCGCAAGCTTCTTCACCGTACGATCACAGAGCACAAACACAACACGACACACAAAGCATGTTCACCGGCGGTAGAAGAGCGCTTACGATGGCTTTTCCTTCAATAAATTCGATGTATCGCCAGCTGCACTGCAATGTCTGACCTTCGATGCTGGTTGAAAAGATTCGCACACGGCACATAAATCGCCAACAACACGAGCAAAGCTGTAAAATTGAACAGAACAGTGAGAAAGACCGCACCGCCATGGCGCCCGCACATCCAGGATTGCGAATTTGCGAACAAGCGACATTGGCTTGGTTTCAAGTCGGTTTGCGATGGCTATGCCACAGCTACGCATTCTTGTGAAAACTGAGTGTGAAAACCTTGAGACGAGATGTCAAAAAAAAACCTACGGCGGCTTGTGAGTCCTATGTTAATATTTACAATAATTGTTTATAGAATTATTACCAACCATTCTAGCAGCAGTAATATTATATTGCAGATAACCGAACTCCGCCGAGGTCGCGATGTTGGTTGTCAGCGCCACTGGCGGCAGTGGCAACGCCGCGTACTAGACATTCGTGACAGCGCGGTCACTTTAGCTAGCGTGGGAGGGTGCCAGAGGAACCAAAAGAACTGGTTATCGCCGGGTGTGGATGTCGATGGCACGTCTTTTGTGTCCGGGCGCCCGCTTCGGCGAACTGCAGCAGGAGAGAGGACGGAAGAATTCTGGAAAGTCCAATCCTTGAAAACAGCTTCAAAGTTCTTGATCTGCTTGCGGGCGCAAGATATTTGCGAGGCGCTTGTGTTTGAGAAACGTAGTCCGCGGACGTGTTGACATCTTCAAAAGACATGCTTTCGTTAGCGAGAGAGCGGTTCGGAGTGTAACTAGCGGCACGCCAGCACACTAATTTGTTCGGTTTCACTTTTTTTTTGTAGTGGCGTGAAGCAGTGTCAGGCTCGTTCTTTCTTTTTGTGACCCTGTGCAGTAAAGATGAGTTGTTAATCAGCGCTTCTGTTTGGCTTTCTTCATTTTTTTCTTCGTTTGTTCGTTCAGTTCGTGTGAGCGGCGGCGCCTTGGACTGGCGTACGGAGTTCTTTTCCAGTGAAAGAACTGTTTTCACCTGTTTTAATAGAGCGTCAATGCGCGTTTGCTCCTTGTGGGATTCTCTGCATTCTACATTGCTGTTCTACTGTTGTTATCATAGACAGTTCACGGTATCCTCAAGGCAATTTATGTATGACGGATTATAGAACTCGCGTCCTTGGGCTCAGACCACGGCGGGGTGCGCGAGTGATGACTGGAGTAATGAACTTCACGAGTGAACGACGATGAGGCCAACCCTGCGTTCGCTTGATTTGAACGCTTGTTTTAAAAGTTCACTTTGTACAAAAATTTAATTGTTCTTTTTTCGACGTGTAGGGATTGACACCAAAGTTTTGCTGTTTTTTTTTAGTATTTAAAGGCACAATTTCGTCATTAGAATATTCTTGTGCGTTTGGGCTTGTGAGATAAGTATTCATTTCTGCAAAACAGCGCTGTTAGTATCGTGCCTCGGCAGAAAAACACTGAATCATCGCACTAGGATGCCATGTCACATATGCATTTTGTAGATGTAACAGATGAAATCGCGTTTTAAATGTACCTCCACCCACCTCACCTCCCCGGAACACAAGGTATCACAGCAATGTATGTGTGAAAAGAGGTAGGGGGAGTGACGACTTTTTTTTGTCCCCAGAACTGGGACCCGAGATGTGTAGCCTCCCCCCCCCCCCGCCTTTCCGTTTTTTCCCGGCCGAGATATGCATTCTTCATGATTCCGCTCCAACTTTCCCAGAAGGCTGACTTCGAATATGTCCACTGCCGCTAAAGGGGAAGCTTAGCAGTAGTGGAGATTGCTCACCCATTATGTAAATGCGCGCTCAAGTATAAAGAAGAAAATCCGCTGCTATAGCAAGGAAACGATTCCGCGGGAGTCACGTGCCAGAAGAGATGAGTCACTAGAGTTTTGTCAATGTTTATTTCCTCCATGTTTTGTGCAAAGCATGTTGCGGCAGTATTTGAGGAAATGCACTCAAAAATTGTCCAATATAATTGATTTCCCCACTTAGCAGGTATAATTATTATTTGGGCGAAGATGCTGCTGGTAAAGGCTACTGGCCTAAGGAGTTTTATCAGCTTTGAAAATTAAGCTCGAACCATAAAACATGGACAAAAAAGAATGGCACTGGTATAATTTTTAACAACGTATGTTCATCAACTAGCTCGACTCTCAATTTTACTTGATTTTTGTCAGTAGAAACTCTATTGAGTTTCAATTAAACGAAGTCATTTGATATTCTGTTGAGTTTTGTCTATTGAAACCTTGTTGACTTTTTATTGACTGCACTCAATAGAAATGTCAATGTAGAATAAAAAAACATAAAAGTAACCTAGTAGTCTTAATTCTGTACACACAGTGGGCAGCGTGAAAAAAATAGCTCTTCAAAGTGTATGTTTCAACCTGATGAGTTTTGTCAATTGGTTCTCCAAAGAGTTTCAATAGACTGGTGTCAATTGGTTTTGTATTGCGTTTTCTCAATACAAATCCTTTTGAGTTTCTACTGACACATCTCAATAGCCAATTGAGTTTGAATTAGGTTTCTGTTGACTCAATAAAAACTCACCTGGAACTGAATTGAAACTCAAAATCCATTTTTGTAAGGGGTGGTTGTGTTATGCTGCAATAACCTTTTTATATCAATGTAAACATTGTTTTTTACGTTACGTTGCTTCTTGCATACACATTTTCTCTAAGATACTCCCAAACGTCAAATTGCTAAAATTACGCTTACTCTAGCACTCGTTTATTTACAACGCTGGCGGCGACGAATCAAGCTAAGAATACTTCGAAAGCAAAACGGTAGTTTTGAACTCATTTCTTTCCAACAGCAAAAAGACATGTACAGTGGTCCAAGCAAACCAAACAGTGGTTTTCGCACAGCACAAACTCAATACACATTTTTAGACCTCATTCAGGTTCAATAAGACAGAAAAAGCCAGCGTTAAAATCCGCATAACTTGGGTTGAGAGTGAGTTTGTCTTCCTTAACAACGACAATCTCACCCATTCCTGTGTTTCGTCAATGTGCGGAGATATTGGGCAGTCAGTGACATTTTCTGATTGATATTTGCACCACGGAACCTAATAGACTAACTAGTCTGGTTTTGATTATATATAGTATGCTCTTTTTTTCACAGTTTAAGCTAGTCATGTTATTGTTAAAGTAATACTGAAAAGTCTGAAGACATGGCGGCACTTTGTATGAGATGTGAACATGCAAGCGGTATTGTGATTTGAATGCCGGATAAGGTTCGTTCAAGTATGTATGTTGAGATTTCTCCCGTGTGAATGGGTATTTCAGCACTGTTTTTTCGTTTTTAAAATTGCAGCCAAAAGAAAAGTGGTCAAACGGCCGTGAGTTTCTGGCGGCCGCTGTCGCCGTCACTGCGTTATGTAGTGATGAGGGTAGTGTGGTGCAGACATTCAGACATAACATGTGATTAAGTTAATCTGGAGCCTAACGTCAAACTCTCTGCAGTTCGAACTGGTCGTACCACTTGTTTACGCAATTATAACTCGAATGTCCTAAGACATTCAGTAGGTCTTCCGCTAGTCAGCTTAAGCCAATAAGGCGTAGTGCCGTCAAGTATGTGTGCTCCTCTGTCAGTCCAAAGCCCTGTGTACAATGCCCATCCTACATTACTTTTGTTCTTTTGCGTTGCAGCAAAGTTGAGAACCATCGTCTGCAGATTCCAGATGACTGCATTTTGTTCTGTCAAATAATTACTTTGGCTTTCAGAACAGGCCCATGAATATTTTGTCCCATTGACAAGGTATTGTTGGCCATAATGCTTGAATTAAAACGGCGTTACGCTTGCTTAACCTACTGCAAGTTAATTACACTCAAACGTTTTTTCAAATAACGTTTTTGGGTAAAATACAGAAGAAGAGGTGAAAACTGACCTGCCTGCCTGCGCAGGACCTGCCTGCGCTCGATGTTCACCGCGAAGTCCCCGATAACCTTGTCCGCCGTGTCGGTGTCCGGGGTATGAATGGCGATCAGATTTTGCTCTCTCGAGGGAAGAACTGTCAAAGACTCAGCTCGCTCGGGCCCGAGGTACGCCTTGAAAGTGGTTCCGTACCAGTTCTCGGAGAAAGCTTCATGCAGCGAGATGCACTCACGGGGCTTTACGACTATTACATAGTCGTCCGGATTCGGTTTTGGGAAGGGTCGAGGCTTCCATTTGGTGATAAGCTTGCCCTTGCGTCCAGCGGCACGCGAGGCGGGAGGCTGCGTCTTGTCTGCCGGCGTGCCGGACGCTGGGGTGGCGTCCGACGCTGCCTTCGTGGCATTGGCTTGCGAGCGGCGTGCTACCGCGTCGTTGAGAGCTTGGCTCCGAAATCTCGGTGTAAAAGCAGAATTTGGCGTCTCGGAAATCGGAAGCGTGTCCCATGCCATGGCATGCGGGTCGTATCCACGCTGGTTGACCGTAGAGGTTGCCATGTTGCCTCGGGAGGCCTGTGCCACGCAACCGGCTTCAGCGTCGCCGTTTGGCTTAACGGCGTCGCCAACGTGGTCTGGCAATAGTCGGCCGTAAAGTTCTTAAATATCTGCCCACCTGGATGATACTGGTATCCACCTGTTCCCTGTGAGCTGCCGAAACGATCGATGTCGGTCTTGACGGCGTACAGTGAAGTTGCCCGTGGTTCCAGCCGAAAAACGGCGGAGCCCAAGCGCAGCACCGCCGTGGGTCTGGCACCGCTAGTGGCGCCCCCTGTACGACGCGTGTATGTCAGCTTTCCTGTTGAGCTTCAAGAGCCATCTCATTCCCATTTTACTCGTGATGGGGCGTTAGTTCTGGGACCACTGGGGATCTCGTTCAACGTGTTCCTTGCTTCACGCCAGCTGCATTTGTGGAAAGATGGCTGATGGAGCTCTCTGCTTTCTTGAACAGCTTCTTATTCTTGCAACTTGACACCATTTGCTGCGCATTAAAGCGGTTTGCTTCCGCGGTACGGGTTGTAGTAGCAATAGCACTTTCAATAAGGAACAGGAGCAATGGCGTAGCTAAAAATATTGTTGGGGGTGTGTAATACGTCGGCGAGAAAAAAAAAGAAAACCAAAGAGAAAGTGCACGCAAACCTCATGTCATTTCATTTTCTTATATAGTTCTCTTCTGTTGTCTCTACATATTAACACATCTAAGCGGAGTGGAAGCAGCGTGGACAAAACAAGGACAAAATGCGGAGCGGACAGAGGGGGGAATGCGCCACTCAGAAATTCTTGGGCCCGTGATCGAAGAAGGTAAGCGCGCAAAGGGTCTCCAACGCAGCGTAGGCGGTTTTATCGTCGACAGACCCAAGAAAGACAGGCACATTTATAAACAAGAAGGCATAGCCGAGTCGCCTGGAGAACACTTGACAAGCTGTCAACTATTTTGCATAGTTTCCGAGAAGCGGCGCTGGCTGGGGGACATGAAAACACCAGGAAAGCTGCACAGCGGGAAAGGGTAGGAGAGGGCAGCAGGAGAGTGGCGGTTTGGCCATAGTTTGCTCACGCGTTAGGCAATGTTATACAGGCGGCGTTGAAAAAGCAAACATTGCAACAGATATAGATATAAAAACACATGATTTTGAGAGATTCCTCGAAACAAAAAGATGGCTAGTACAAACATTTGGGCACATTATAGGAAAAAACCGGTGAACAAGGTAGTGGCAGTTCCTGGTAAGTTAGCAGAAACTGTAAGTCGACATCAAGCTTAAGATATTATAGTGGAGGATCACATGCCGGAAGCTCTTGGGAGAGACAGCTCCTGGGTGCGGTATCGGCTTCAGCTTAAGCATCGTGACGATCGAAGGAGCGCACGTGTCTATGACAGGTGTAAGTTTGGACAACTTCTTTAGCGTCTCGAATCTTGTATCATGCTATTTTTTTTACTTATCAGCTGGTTTTTGTTTTTTCTGTGTGAGACCCATCGCTATAGGATGAGAGAACAAGTTAAAAAAATTCCTTGGCTTCCGCTGGTTTCTTTTCGTTACTTCAGGACAGGCGCTTTTTGAAAATAGTGAAATGCCAATATTCTTTGTTTTTGTTGTCAAACAGTGTAGATGTGCTTGAGCCAGTGAGTAAACTTAACGAATCAAGTTCATTTTTAATTCTGGTGGCTAATGGTTTTTTGGTAGGTTTTTGGTGTCTCGAGTTAAGAATATTGCTATGACAAAAGAGCAACCCTTCATTAAATAGATTATTTCAACTGGACGAAGAGCAAAAATTCGAGCTTAGTTTGCATCACGGGCACCATCACTCGACAACAAGACTGCAACAGAAGTGGAACAACAATGCAACGTGGAAAGCATGGAAAACATGACAAGAGTGCGACACGGGCCAAAAGTGTGCAAGTGATTATTTCAAACGAAATGTCAGGAAACAAACTACACCACTAATTGATTTCACGGGAATTTACGGCTGAAAGAACAGAATGTGGAGGTGCAAGATCAGCACAGAACCAATTTGATCTTTTTGTGTACGCACCCTGTGTTAAGAAGAGCGTCAGCGTCAGAATACGATCTGAACTTTTATTTTCTAGTAATTTGTTTGCCGTTTTCTTTTTAGGAGCGGTGGGAGAGCTTTACCCGAGGATTTGGTAAGTGATGGTTCAGCACAAATGCTTCGAGGTGCTTCGTTAATTTGCTCCGCTTCCTAAGCACTCAAGGGTAAAGCGAGACCTACAAACGAACTCTTCTTTTAGGTTTGTCTCTCTTGTCGCGCTTCTTTCGTAATTTATCTATTACCTGTTTTACTTTGAACTATAACCCTTCCACTAATTCTCCAACTGTGTTTCTTAGAACGGCTGCAGTCGTTGATTTTTTATCACGGCTTCTAAGAGATGCAAATGCAAGTCACCTTTTTATGGATATCTAATTTAGCTTAGGTTGCTATGAATGGACGGCTAATGTAAGTGGCGCAACCCAGTATTCGGGTAAAGTAGTGTATATTTATCATTTGTTAGAGAGAAAACATTTCACAGCTAACCCAACTTCTTCTTCAGAATGGTCGGAAGAGCAGAAAATAGACGGCAAGCCACGTCATACTGTCTGAAATTAGCATTCAGTGTTCACAGTGAAAGCAACTGCATACGTGTCAGCTATGCTTGTCTCGTTCTTCAATAGAATACTACCGGAGCTCTCGGTAATAAATACTAAAACGTGTGATGTTTCATTTACACATGTTGAAAAATCTCAAGAAAGGTGTGTCGTGTTCTCAGGGACGATTTGCAGACACTTCTCTCTCGGTCAAAATCACAGCAAGGAGCACTCTATGTCAACTCGTCTGCTCCTACTTTTGAGAATTTTTAACATAAACTGGTACTTAAAGTAAGGTTGAAATTTAGCTTTTTGGGCGCACTAAATTATGCTGCTTCTGTACAGTAATATATAGGGGAAAGCCTTACTGTTTATAACTTCAAACAGCTAAATATGGTAGTGATTAATGCAGTAAGAGTAGACAGAAACAACCCAATCCTTATCTTAGTTTTCGCAGCCTGTATCTGTTTTAGCTGGGATTAACCAAGAAGCCATAGCAATCACAAACATGTTCATGTTGGTGTTGTGTGAAAGTTTTAAACAAGAATGCTGATTGTGTGGAATTCATAAATACAAACCCCTGTGGCATTTCACCTTGCATTACACTGCGCAGTCACTACACGTATTGCACTGGAAGCAACGGAGGGGCATAACACGAAACCAGCCCTAAGTATAACACTTACTCTCCTAGCAAGAAAGCCGTATCAGTCACTCGGCATGGTGGTGGTGGGTGAATGCTTGTTCATACTTCCAACTGCTGCGCTCTTTTGCTACTTAGGAGTAAATCCACATCGATCGCATCGCTTATTTCTCCCATTATTTCATAGTTTACAGCATTCGCTGGGTCTAATGATCAACAATTCACATTGTTCGTATTTGCACATCTCAAAAAACAATAATTTCGCGACATAGTTTTTTGACACACATTCTGTATAACCGAAATAGGTAGTGAACTGTTATAGCTCTGCTTTCGTGCCTCATGAAGCTGGCACCGAATATCGCCGAATAAGGGTGGGTTTTAATTAATAATTTCCCTAAAATTGTATGGACAAAGTAGAAATTAACTCATGAGTGTTTTAGCTTTCGTCTACCCTACAGTGTCCCACTCAGCACAGCAATTGCGTTGTCGTGAGCCATGCATCGCCAGTATATCATCACCGTAATCGTTATTTTTTTTCTATTTCACAGCCCATTCACTTTCATTGCATGACAAATGACCTAGAGAAGTTTGATTCATATAAAATGTCCCCCTAATATTTGTATTTCATTTTTCAGCTTTTAGTTTTCGCTATAATCGTTTAGCGTACTTGTGTATGACCTCCAAGAAAGGACTAGTCGCCCGTTTGTCCCCCCTCGCTTAACGTGGTCTGTTAGGTGCGATTTTAAATAGAATGCTTTCTACCCGAGGTTGTTGCCTTGCAAGACGCACAAAAAACACTAGAAGCGGTTTTATCTTCGTGCACTGTAAATACACTTAATCACTCGCAATATTTGTATAAATTGACATTGTTGGCGAAAGTAAACAAAAGAAATCAGAAAGAATAACATTATTAAACGTTTCCCGCTAGCGAGAGTCGTTGTACTCACTCATGAGTCGACTCACTCAGACCTATTTGGACTCAAACTTACGCGTGAGGTTTACTTTGAGTGGGCGCGAGACTAGTGTGGCATGGTGAGTTTAAGCTTGCGTGAGTTTGAGCCTATTGAGCCCGAGTGAGTTTGAGCCCTACTGAGTTTGAGTACTCCTGAGCCCGAGTTAGTTCTGAGTCTATTCTGAATTGTGAATTCATTTTGAATTTTCAGTTCATTTTGAGCTTTGAGTCTGTTTGAGTTCTGAGTTCACTTTGAGTTCTGAGTATATACGCCTCGAGCGCGGCCTGTAGGGGCGCCACTGAAATCCCCCTAGCGGCCCGTTTCGAAAGCAGGCGCGGGAGTCCCCGGCCCGCTCCCCCCTGTCGCCGTTGCTTTTGGGGCTCGTTCAAGACAGCGATTTACCGTTTGTCCGCGTTCGAAATACCGGATAACGTGGAGCAGGCACTCTGTTTGCAAGCGTGGTGTGTTCACGGGAGTATAAACGTTTATGACGCGATCTTAGTGAGATGTATATGAATGCCGGGCGTGTGTCACAGGCCGGCGTCCCGAAGCCAGCATTTGCATGCAGCTGATTGCAATTCCGCTGCCCTGAAATTTAGTGGCAGTGTCTCCGTAAGCAGTGTTTCCTCCGATGGTCATGTAGCGGCCATACACACTATGATGTAAATCGACTTTGTGCACTTAGAAAATCCAGCGGAGCACTCATACCTGACAGCACGCAAGTTACGCCTGCCAATATCACAAATCAGATATTGATCAGTACCATGAACAAGCCAATGCGGCATAAATTTCACAAACATTGTACCAAAGAAGTACGATGGATAATGCAAAATTACACTCCGGAGTCAGCACACGACGACAAATTTAACCCTTTCGGCCCTGGCGTCGTCATTTGACGACACAACACATAATATTCTCTAGCGCCTAACAAACGAAACCAAAACTGCTGGTTTTCAGGCTGAGGGTTGTTCAAGTATGCCTCTTGCGATAGACACCACCATTGTTGAGATTTCGCGAGGCTGGACGATATGAAAAAGAAAAAGCTTCAGTGGACACAGGATATGACGACCGTGCGGGTAAGGAAATGTAAATTCCGGTTTGTCAAAATGTTTATAAATCCGTAAATACTTGGATTACCAGCTTGATATTTTTTCTGTAAGATCAGGGTGTCATGATGTTTCCGTCAAAAAGGAAAAAAACTTTTTTAACAAAAAAGAAAATTTTTAATTGCCTAATGACCCAATTAATTAACGTGCCTGCAAATTAATAAATACTTTCACCATTGGCGTAATTTTTCATTTCTGTGCTTCTGATGTCCAAAGCTGTAAGAAAAAATGCGTAAGAACAATTTGCGCTTGAAATAAAAAATCCAGGGCTGAAAGGGTTAATGCTGTGTCGTCTTGTTCTGAGGTGAGCGCTCGCAAAGATTCATCTGTTACATTTATCCTCCGCAGAAGCGCGAAGATGGGCTTGTAGAGTAATCCGCGTCCGTGACCAAACTCTTCTTCGAAACATCGTCATATGACACAGGGAGACTGCAGAATCTAGCATAAACCGAAATCAGAGACTCTTATCAGATACGACACTCTTCCAACGAGCCCGTGTGTACGAGATTTCGGCGCACGTTAAGGATCTCCAGGTGGTCAAAATTAATCCGGAGCCCTCCACTACGGCGTGCCTCATCGCCTCCGTTTCGCCGGTGCGTTAAACCCTGCAATCAATCAATCAACTCTTCCAACGACACCTCGTATCGCTTGTGAACTGCCTACCCTGTATTCTTCAAAAAATGCGTCCGCCGAGTGATCAGCCGTTCGTTGAAGGCGAAGAACAAACGAAAAGTGAACACGCAGCTTGTGTGTGTGATTACTAAAACGTTCATTCGTTGATTTCGGTCCGCATTTGTAAACAACGATAGTTGAGCGTCCTCCTCCTCACCCCCCTCCCCCGAATGTCTAGCGAAATAGTGCATTTCGCATCTAGTTGGTCTGGTGAATACTACCTTGCTCAAACAAACGTCTTTAGTATTTCACAGGCTGCACTCGGTTTTTTTTTTTTTTTTCATTCCCGTACGACTATTCCATTTATTCCTGACTTGACTTGCGGACCATTCATTTTCCCGTGGTTTCATTAACTTATATCTTGGTGCTTGCTATAAAGCTTCATTGGGCACATATTTGACAACGCACGGCCTTCGAGTGTACTTAACATTTTCGCGTGGCTTATACTCCCATAAAAGGCACAAGTTTTTGTCAGCTATTGGGTTATCACATCCCCGAAACATTTTTCTACGGCGTACATATTCGAAGCAAAGCCGCATTTGTTGTCTGCGCTGCAAAACGAATCAACCTCTTACAGTGCCAATATCAAGTCTAAACGAGGCGACAATAAATAGAATTCACTTGTGCTGACGTGTTCGAAGGTGACAGCGGTGATATGCTGTTGCCGTCGCCGACGCCCGCAAGAGCGCCCAAGAAGCGCGCAGAACCGCCTCCCCGGGCAGCTCTTGTTGGCGTTAGAGCGCTCTACCAAGACGCAGCTGTTTTTTTTTAAGTGGCCTAAACGTGCAGTTTGCTTACAGACGTCACCATAACAAGTTGTTTAGTGCGCGGAAAGGCAAAGATAAGCGAAAGAGAACCAAAACACTGCATGACCACCTATCAGCCACGCAGCGCTAATCCCGCAAACGCCGCGGAGAAGCGGCGGCAGGCGGCGCAGCGATCGCGAATCTCGAGGCGTATAGTGAGTTTTTATTTCATTTTGAGTTTCGAGTCCCTTTCGAGTTCGGAGTATATTTGAGTTCTGAGTCCAATTTGAGTTGCGTACATTTTGAGCTCTGAGTGCATGGTGAGTTTTGAGTACATTTGAGTTCTGAGTCCAATTTGAGCTTTGAGTACATTTTTAGTTCAGAGTCTATTTGGAACTATCTGTACATTTGAGTTCTGAGTTCATTTTGAGTTTTGAGTTCATTTCAGTTCTGAGCATGTTGAGATTTTTGAGTCCATTTCGCTTTCAGAGCCGGAGTGAGTAATCGGTGTTTCGCTCACGATGAGCTTAAGACTAGGGAAGCGCAAATGAGTTACGCAGTAATGTACCTGCTTGCGCATGAGTGGAAGGGAATTCCAAAAATAAAGTTGTGAGTTAGCAGAGCCCGTCTAACTTTGACTAGGTATGCTAATGATATTAGCGGTTATAAAGTTCATAATGTGTATACTCCGCTACGACAGTGTGATTTTTTTAAGCAGTTTCTTTTGCGTTTCCAGCGAGATACGATGGTGCTAGCGCAAAGAGTACGCATGTGCGTTCTTATGTCGCTATCTACCTTCGTAGCTTCACTCCCGTGATTGTTGCGCAAATGCTAGCGCCAGCTAGGAGGCAGCTATGGTTGGCTATTAAGTTTCATGCTTCGCCGCGGGTTCGCACTTCAAGTTAACTGCGGACACGGCCGGATTCGCGATCTGCATAATCGGGGTAATCGGGGGGTGGGGTGTGATTTTCAAAAGTTTCCTGTGGGCTTTTAATTACCTTCAGCACTTGCTCTCCACCACGGTTTGTAGCGGCCAGGCGTGTGACTGATAAACGACCGGTGAAGTCATAAAAAGTTTATCTTACCTTTTACTCCTGACGTACCCTCAAGGAGGGTGAGAGAGGGTGGTGGAAAATTACACGGTGGCGCTTGCTTCCTAGCTGTTCGCCTGCTTCTGTAAACGGTTTAATATGCTAGGGGTCAACAGAGAAGGCGTGAGCCAAGGGCAGGACAGGGCGGCGGCCGTCCCCTTTGCGGTTTCAAATTAGGGGTAAAACTGTAACAACCGTGCGACGCCACTTAGAATAAATAATGATCGCGTCATGAGATAGTCACGGTGAGTAATATAGTGGGTGAAAAAAAATTGATGCTGCTAGGGCGTGCAAGGTATCAAATTAAAGGTTCCTATTAGTGAACCACGCGGATAAATGAAAAATTGCTACTTGGTATATTAATCACATAGCTATAATGAGGCACAGATTGAGTTAAATTTCAAAATGACGCTTCGAGGGCGTCGGCTAATCCAATTATTCATCTTCACTGCGCAAAAATAATGGGACAAAGCGGAGGAAAACACCAGAAAAGCGCTGAACCAAACCTAAAAATATTGTATTGAAAAGACAGAAATATGATGTTAATGAACGTATAAAACAAAAACAAAAAATGGCACATAAACCGGCTAAAGGCAACTGCGCAGGCGCACGTTCTAATGGTTAAGCGCTTATCCGTTGTTTTCCTCTAATTTGTCAAGTTATCTTTTGCGTTGTGGTGATGAATCTGCACCAACTAACCCGGTTTTGTTCGCTGCTTCACTTTAAATCGAAGGTCTAGATGAGGGCAATCACTTGGGACAAAATGCGTTGGGGTTATGCCATGAACTAGCCATGGTTAGTGATTGATAGGGCTGAAATTCAAATTGATGATGCTGGGGCGTCCGGCGTATCAAAATAAATGCTTCGACGAGGGAAATCACGCGGGAAAATGCGAAAAGTGCTTCCATATTACTATCATTATATGTCATGGTGTATCATGAATTGGGTTAAAATTCAAAAGGACGCCACTGGGTGTGCGGGGCTTCAAATTAAAGGTTGCGTTGAGAGAAGTCACGTGAGAGAAAAAGGCGTTATGGCTATATGATGAGATAGACATGGTAAATAATTGAATGGGTTAACATTCAAATTGATGCCACTGGGATGTGTTGGGTATTAAATTAATAGTCTCGAGGTGGGGATTCACGACGGCGAAATGCAAAAATTCTGCCTTGGTGTAGTCATGAGCAATTCATGGAGATTCATAGATTTGGCTAAATTCTAATTCATTACGCTAGTGCGTCTGGGTGGCAAATTAGAGGTCTCGGGAAGGTGAATAACGTAGGACAAATAAAAGAGTGCTTCCTGGTTAACTGAATTTTAAACGAATCTATGACTTCCCATGACTATGTCGGGATTATGACCAGGATGCATATATTTATGCAACGTTATTTCCCTAATCAAAACTTTTACATTGGTAACCCACGCGCCTAATTTGCATCATTATGAATTCCAACACTATTTATGACTCAGGATGACTCTCATGATTATTACCAGGAAGCATTTGTATTTGCGCGTGGTTTCGCTCATCGAGACCTTCAGTTTGATACCCCGCATGCCTTAGCGGCACATCGCTTTGAATTTTAACTCAATCCATGATTCACCACGACGTAGTCATGATTATAACCAGAAAGTAGTTTTTATTTGTTACACGTGAATCCCCTTAGGGAGACCTTCAATTTGATGCCCCGCACGCCCTCGTGGCGTCACTATGAATCTATGAATCTATCAATCTATGACTCACGATGAGTATATCATGATTATGACCATGGTGTATTTCCTATTTGGCAAACATTATTTTCCTCATCGAAACCTTTAATTTTTACCCCACTTGCCTAGGGGGCGTCACTATGAATTCCAACCTCTTTGTTGGCTCACCAAGTGTAGGACATGATTATGCCAAGGAAGCATTGTTATTTACTCCATTTACTTCATGTTACTCCATCCCGACAGATGGCGCTCTGGTGCAAAATAGTGCTACTCAAGCCCGACTCTGAATACATACGGCTGGCTGCTTCTAGTACCTTGCTGTATTTGAGAGACCCTCGCAGTAATATCGCCTGTTCCTCACACGCCGATCTTGAAGATTGGTCCCATGTTGCTGTTAGTGCAAGTTTATCTAGCTGGATCGCCGTTATTTAACCTAATAAAAGCTATCATACATGCCTATCTCGGCGACACAAGCCACGGTAGTTGGGCCCGGACCGTGTTGCGCTTGCGGCTTGAGCTATCAGAAAAGCGCAGATTTCACTTATGGCAACACCGTATTCGTGAATGAATCTCAGTTGTACAATACATTTTTTTAGCTCGAGCAGACGCGGGACAAGCGTACGTCAATCACACTCTTTCAAAGCGGCCGTCTGCAGCGGCCTGCACCCGCCGTACGCCATGGGGGGGAAATCGGAAGACCTCATTGGTTCCTTCGGTTTGCCGCTCACCACCGCTACGCGGCAAACGAACTTTTCTAGCCCCGCTTGATCGGCGGCGGATGACGTTTTTTTCCGTTGCCGAGCGTCGGGCGTGCGCCGCCGGGCGTTGTTCGTCGTCTTTCGTCGCATATTCGCTCCATGTATTCTGGCCTAAACGCGGTCCACTTTGTGAGAGATATGAAAGCGTCCGAACAAAACGATCCGTGCCTGCCAATCATGGAGTACTTTTGCAGTAAGTACAGAAATCTATATGAGGTGCACCAGCCGACTCTCTTGCAAAAGGAAAGGGGCCTCCAGCTCTCTGCTGTTTCTCCAGCTTACTACCCCTAGTGAAAGCTGCGTCTCTTTTTTTAGTATATACATGGGGAAATTAGACAAGTGCATGGATCGATTTGCGTAAATAAATCTCGAGTTTTTATGTTGCATCACCCAACATCACTCACCAAATAGCGTGATAAATGGAGTACGCCTAATCCGGAAGGAATGCAAAAATATTTTAAAAAGGGGAACGTTTTTAGCACGCTGCGCGTTGTACACATTTGGTTGGTGTGAAAGTATTCTCGTGCGTTAAACGAATGCATGCCAGTGTTAAGCCTCAAGCCGAGGGTTTGTAATTGTTTCTACTAGTGCGTCGTATTTTTTGCTGTTTACAACGTAGGTGACCCTCACCTCCCAGTGCAACTTGATGATGTCATTTCGGGGAGGTCTACTAAGGTTCTTAAGAATAACGTTCTTGATTTTTATATTACACCCTGCCCATACCCACTGGAAACCTCTTAGGGACAGATTGAATGTTCTATGGATCAGTATTTCTCGCTCGCAATTTTATATTTCCCTCAGCGCAACTGCGAGGAACCTCGCGTTTCTGGCATAAAAAAATATTTAGCCGCTTTTTAAGTGCGAATGCACTTTATAAGCGACCCTGAATTCCGTTGACCGCCGTCCGTTCACATAGCAACAGCTGCGGGTGCGCGCGCTCCTCGTCTTCCTTGGCAACGGGGGGAAATGGCACATACCCACGTGGGAGATTGGCCAGGAATCTCCTCGTCTTCCATGGCAACGGGGGGAGATGGGCGCGCGCTGCCTGGCCGCTGACATGGCACATACCCACGTGGGGGATTGGCCAGGAATCGGGCGTGAGAAGGGCTAATGCACCCGCTTAAGGGAGTACTGACACGAAATTTCAAAGCTGAGATCCGCTCTAGCAATCAAGTACAACGACAACACAAATAGGTGTCTGTGCATGGCACATACCCACGTGGGGGATTGGCAAAAAATCGGGCGTGAGAAGGGCTAATGCACCCGCTTAAAGGAGTACTGAAACGAAATTTCAAAGCTGAGATCCGCTCTAGCAATCAAGTACAACGACAACACAAATAGGTGTCTGTGAATAAATGCATGTTTCTTTCTTTGTAGTTGTGTGTGTGTGTGTGATCTCTCTTTCGCGAACATTACCGAACCGCGCAAATTCAACTCCTGCATTCGCACTTTCACATTCTTCCCCTCGGGGAAATGCGGGGAAATTTTTTTATTTATTTATTTACAAATACTGCTGTCTCAACGAGAGACATAGCAGGAGTGGAAAAGTTACATGAAATACACATACATGACAGATACAAGTAATAAAGACTGTAAAATGTACACGTCTAACAAAAATGTTACATCACACATACACATAAAAAACCACCTAAACTTCATAGTATTATGGAACATGTTCAGGCAAGTCTTTCAGGAACAGTTCAGCGGGCAAACGTCGGAGGGATGGCTCAAGATTGTTCCATCGTTCAATTGTTTGCGGAAAAAAAGAATACTTAAAAGAATCCAAGTGCGCTCTAAAGGGGACAATTTTCAAAGGACCAGTGCGTCTTGTTGCGCGCCGCGGGCAATCTACGAAGGAAATTGGTGCGGCTAAACAAGTGGAACCATCTACAATCTTGTGTATCAAAGCAAGCCTGTCACAATCACGCCGGTGAGATAAGGGCCGAAGCGACAGTTGCTCAGCGTGAAATGTAGGGGAAAAGTTGCGATCATAGCGACGGAGTATAAACCTAATTGCCTTCTTTTGAACAGATTCAATTTTACCAATATCACATTTTAAGTAAGGCGACCATACAACTGAAGCGTACTCAAGTACTGGACGGATAAGGGTTTTGTAAGCAGTTATTTTACAAGGTGGAGTAGAATTTTTGAGAGTGCGTTTTAAGTAGGCAAGCTTCCGGAGCGCCTTCATACAGATAAGGTCGATGTGTTTGCTCCATTTCAGGGTTGGTGTAAAAGTGACACCGAGATATTTAAACTCATCGACATTAGTTAATTGTTGTCCTGCGTAACCGTAAGTGAAATGACAAGGCTGTTTTTTGTTGGTGAAAGTCATCGCAACTGTTTTGTTAAAATTAATCTCCATTTGCCAGTCACGGCTCCATGCGCAAAACTTGGTAAACACATCATTCAAGCACCGCTGATCTTCAACGTTTCTAACATTGCAATACAAAGCACAGTCATCCGCGTACAACCTCAATTTAACAGGCGTGTCACAAGTAATTTCAACGACGTCATTGATGTAAATAATGAATAACAACGGCCCAAGAACCGAGCCTTGTGGCACGCCTGATGAAACTTGCACTCGTGATGACCGCCTGTTGTTAAATGTAACGAACTGTGATCTTGAGTGCAAATAATCTTCTAACCATGAGAGCAATGGGCTGTTTCCAAGAAGTGTTCGTAATTTGTGCAGACGTTTTCTGTGACAGACCTTATCGAACGCTTTACAATAGTCAATGAATATCGCATCAATTTGACCCCTGTTGTTAAGTTCTGAAGCAATGTCGTGTGTGAACTCTAGTAGCTGCGTGACGGTAGAGTGTCCTGCGCGGAACCCGTGCTGATGCCGTGTTAGCACACCGTTTTCACTGAGGTACTGGACAATATGCTTGTGGATAATATGCTCTAATAACTTACAGCATGTAGATATTAATGAAATTGGCCTGTAATTTGGAATTAATTGCTTGTTGCCCGCTTTAAACACCGGTACCACATTGGCTGTTTTCCACACCCCAGGGACAGATGCTGATTTAAGAGATCTTCTGAAAATAACGGTTAAATATTGGGAAGACCATTCAGAGTACCTTTTCAGAAAAAGGTTGGGAATGCTGTCAGGGCCGGCACTCTTCGCTGTGTCTATGCCTAATAAGAGTTTACGAACTCCAGCTGAAGTAATCTCTAGCTGAGGAAACACCGTTAAATCACTGGGAGCATGAAAGTTAGAGATTACGCCATTTTCAGAGACAAACACGGATTTGAAAAAATTATTAAAGGCCTCGGAGATAACACTGGCATCAGAGCATGGTTGATCGTCGATGAAGAAAGACTGTGCATCGCTGCGGATGGGGCAAATCGTCTTCCAAAACTTTGAAGGGTTATCTTTCATGAACGTCGATAGCGTGTGGTTGTAATAAAATTCTTTTGCTTCTTTCATCTTAGCCTTTAAGGAAGATTTCATAGAAGATAACTGGCCATTTTGATTTCGATCGTCTGGTGGACAGCGCCTGCGTGACCGCTTGATACGACGTATAAGCTGTACAATTTCCCGGGTGTACCAGGGGTGTTTTGGGTGGCGTTTGACACATTTGTTTGGAACAAATTTCGTCATACATTCAGTGACAATATTGCAGAATTGATTGTACAAAGCATCGACTGACAGACTCGAGCTAGAAAATAAAAAGTTGTCAAAATAAGAAGCCAGAGTAGAAACAATTGAAGCATCGTCAGCACGGCTGAAGTCGGTCACAGTTCTGTAGGATGGCCTACTCTGCTCACACGTGACATTGAAGTCTACTAGGACAGCCCGGTGGTCTGACAAACCTTCAACTATTTGTTGTTTGACACCACCCTGCAGGAGGTCATCACTGACGAAGACAAGATCTAAGAGGGAATTTTCTCGCGTTGGGGCCTCTATTACTTGGGTTAGGTCATAGGATACTGCTATGTTAATTAAAGAGTCACAGATCAATTTTTCGCGGCCAGTTGAGGTAAGATTCTTCCAATCAATGCAGGGGGTATTGAAATCACCAGTGATCACAAGCCTAGATTCGTAGAACCTGTGTTCTGCGAGGTAATCAATAACAAGGCGAAATATATCACTAGAATTCGGAGAACGGTATATTCCTCCTATAACTATAGCCAAGTCTTTAAATTTAACCTTGCACCAAACTGATTCTGTTTCGGGTAGATCAGGAAGCAAGGAAAATTTCATGCTATTCTGAATGAATAACGCCACACCCCCGCCACGCCCAGTACTTCTGTCTTTTCGCAGGACTACGTATCCAGGCGGAGTAAATTCCCCGTCATCAATCGAGTCATTAAGCCAACTTTCCGTCACACATGACTGAAGGGTGGTAACATTCTACGAGCCAGTGACAGTCAGTAATTTTATTGACTAAGCTACGCGCGTTTACATTCAAAAGCGTCAAAGGTTCTAATGAGCTGATGGATTGCCAGTGCTTTCTTCGAGCGCGTTTCCCGACGCTCCAGCAGTAGTGAAGCCGGTACTATTTGAGAGCACATTTTTTGAGGCCCTAACGATAGCGGACTTTGCGTCATCCCATACGTATCGAACGCTATCTACCACAATGCAGTCGCGGTGAAGTCGTATTTTACGTCCATTTTTTCTTACATCTGCGGAGTGCTGCCACAATAACTTACGCAGATTCCGTACCCTTGCCGAGAAATCTTCATTTATGTAAGTGTCGGATCCCTTTAGTTAAAACGCATTCTTCAAAACACTAGTCTTTGTTCTGAAATCCAGAAATTCCAAGATTATTGGTCTTATCTTGCCCTCGCTGTACGACCCGACTCTGTGGCAGCGTTTAATGTTGTCGCACTGTACCTCTAGCTTATCTGTTATCATTTTGGCCACCAAAATAGTGAGCTCTTCTGGTTTTTCGTCAGGCGATTCAGGGAAGCCATGTATTACTAGGTTGTTTCTGCGGGACCGGTTTTCTAAATCATCATTTTTTCTGTCCAGTTCGCTGACGACGCTATGAAGTTTTGCAACCGTACTCTCTAACTCCTGCACTTTAGCAGCGACATTGCTAGTCAATGCGGCCCATGACTCTACTTTGACTAGGCGTTCATCGAATGAAGCAACTTTTTGAGTGAGAGCGCTTATTTCTTGACTAATGCGTGCTTGACCTGCCAATAAGTCTGCCAGCATTCGTTCGGCCTTACTTTCATCATCGGGGCCAGGATTGACTTCAATGTCTCCAGACAGCAACCACAGTAGTTTCAAGTAATGCACAGTGCCACAAAGAGCATCGCAAAAACACACTGGGTCCGGTAACGGCAATAGAAAACGATTATCATTTCTATAGCACTTGTAATTGTATTTTTGGCCTACCTGCAAGATAAACACAAAGATGTAGCAGCTGCGCTCCATGCCGCAACCGGACCCACTGAAGAGCCGATTCCTGTGCGTCGGCTTTATAGGCCACGATGCCCATGTAGAGGTCGCTCCCGTAGGTTTCCAATCAGAAACGGTGCTGCGCAAATCCAGTTGATCCATGTGCAGTGGCGTTTCTTGATGACGTAGTAGGCGGCACGTGGCTGTAATGTCGTTGACATGGTCAAGGCAGTCTAAGTGGCTGCCCTGTCGTTGCGCCAGACGAGTATCGTCGTGTAGATAGTGGCTACCGGAACATGCGGCGATCTGCAAGATAAACACAATGATGTAGCAGCTGCGCTCCATGCCGCAACCGGACCCACTGAATATTGTTTCTCTTTAAATATTGTTTCTCTACATTTATTGCCGGTACCCGAGTTGTGGTTTGTACTTTGCTTGTTAAGACCTAAGTGTTTCAAGGCAGTTTATTTTATTACCAAGGGAATAGTAGCCAATCCTTGATGATTTTGCAATGAACTGCTCAAGCCACTATAATGAAGCCTCCTTCGTTAGGAGTTTCGTCAGTTTTAGTTCACAACGTCCTCGCGGAGAGGTTAAAGCGCAGCCGATAGAGTGGGCGATGGGTGTATGCGATGGGGTGCCATTATTCCTAACTTTCCCACCTTGAGGTCCAACGTTGTCAACCGGACCCGCAACTTCATGTGCAGCGAATATGATGTTACAAGGCGTGTCGTTGGCTCAACGTTACGTTTCCGAGCACTCAGCATAAATATTGAAGACTAAGTTTAACACCATGTTTTGAGTTCTTGCACTTCCAGCAGGTTCCAGTAGGGAAATGGCTAATATACCCATTGCGCTTCAAACGCGGTAACCAGTTTTCTTTGTGCAGCCTAAAAGCTTAACAATCCGACTACCTAATCCCTCGCACACGGCTGTCAGATGCACGTATAACTCAAGTAAACATCCGAGAATGCTTTATAAAAAATATGCAATTGTACTATGAAGCAGGCATTCCGTTACATATCTGAACAGTGGCACATACTCGCAGCATGGCATAGGGCAGCGCTGGATATGCAGGAACCTGTAATGCTCTCACAAGATATTCTACGCTTAAAGTTGAACAAACCATCTCCCGATTTTTAATTACTTGCTGTCTCGGCTGCAATAAACTTGCTCAACAAACTTTAGTATGTCCTGATCGCCGAAAACAAAAGCTACCGCGACTTGTGAGATATCGCTTTTAAAAGCCTGGAGAATCGTTTGTAAAAATTGGGGAGAATTGACAGAGTGCTTGAACCACGCAGTCGAGCTGGCAGACGAATATGCGCCGCGGAAAAAAATAGCACAAAGTACCCTTTTATTGAACTAGGGTGATCTCTTCATCTCTCTTATCACTTTTTCTTTCCTCTGTTTTCACCCTTACAACTTACTAGCCCTACAGTCAAACCCAACTATAACGAACCCGGATAGAGAAATTAGGGTATATATCGAGCAAAAACAAATCAGTTACGAAAATTCACGGGAAACATATTCCTTATAACGAACTTCAGATCTCATATATCGAACTCGGCGAACCTAGAATGGCCGCCAAAATGCATGATCTCGGAGCGGCGATTGAGATGTTGATTGACCGCGAACACTAAGCAAAGGCCACGATTGAGACATTCCGCCTCGTATGGAGTGACATGACGCCCGACACATTCCGTCACTGTTTCCGACGCGCGGGACTCGCGTCGGAACCCGCCCAGTCAGTGAGTCCGGACCAAGACGGACGGCACCTCGCCAACGTTTCAGATGCTGTGCCAAGAGGAGTGTCCTTCGAAGATTTTCTGAGTGTCGATGACGACGTTGCTGCCACTGTAAGCCCCTCAGACGCGGAAACCGTCAGCAGCACCGACGTAGTGGTAATAAAATGCACCGAGGAGGCAGAGGATGTCGCGACTGAATGCCGTCCGACGCTTAAAGATGTGCTTCCGGTAGTCGATGTCTTCCGTTATTATTTCTTCGATATTGAAGGACACGGACGCGAACTGGTACAGTGTCTGGAGTAAAGAATGCTGTGCTAGTTGACGCTGCCGAAACATAAGGGAAAACAACAAGCACCGCGTTTTTTGGAAGTAGGCAGTAAAGGTGTAAAGTAGCTTTATTATTTGCAAGAAATGGATTATTTGGTGCATGGTAATCACATACATTATTTTGTTCGTTTCTGCATACGGCGATGGAGGGGGAGGGATTCCCGCATATTACGAACTCGCAACAATAAACTTGTTATAGGCGGGTTCGTCTATACCGAACTATTGGATATATCCAACTTATCGTGGCGCATATTAGAGTTCGCTATAACCGGGTTTGACTGTATTATCATGCGGTGCCACTTGACAATAGCGCTCGGTGTCCGCTCCGGCAATGGCATTAGTGTCCTTTCTCTGTGGCTACTCTTTATACTGTATTCTGTATACATTAATTCTGTTCATGCTCTCTTCCGGCGGTTGTGTCTGTGTTCGTGCCACTATAAGGGCTTGTGGGAGTTTTTGCATTGACTGGTTTTTCACTCGTGGGTGGATCTTTGACATCTCCAAATGGACCATCATGCCAATCTCACTGGTGGGCTCATCTCTCCTTATCATTGTTTTCTCTGCCTCACTGTTGTACCGAGCCATGCGTATATTGCGGAGACGTGTCTGCCGCTGCTCGTAGGGAAACTTTCTACTTCACTGTGGGCTGTTACCGTAGCCTTAACATTAGATGGCACTTACTGATTGTTGACTTGGGGGAAAGGTGCGTGACTTTTCTTTCCGTTTTATCTGTGTGGCATGGAACATATTCAATATTACCTAAAATGTAGTGGTTCCTTTGTGTATAGAGTACGGGAAACACGCACCTTGAATGTGACACTGACGAAATTCCGAAGGTCAGTTTCGTCATAGCTCATCACAAATGTTGAATGTCCACTGCTGTCATCGTCGCATATTGGTTATTGATATTTTGTGCGCGCCTCTCTAACAGCGCTTCTATACGGAACGTTCCTGACTTTCTTTTGTTGAAACAGACGTCTCTGTAAGGAATTGGTTTCGATAAATCTAAACGTTTCTGAGCCAGCTTTGATACTCATTTTGTGATTAGAAAGCTTCGCTCTTGAACAGGACGGGGGAACATTTATCTGCACAGCCACTTTTTGAACCTTGGTGTGAGATCGCATAGCCGTGGTACATTGAAGTAAAGAAGGAATATTTGATTAAAACTTCAATATATGTTGATTCAAGGAACCTAACCTATCTAATAAGCTGTTTTCTTGTTAGAAACCTGCATCATTTTGGAATGTACCTCTAAAAAGTGGTGCGCGCTATTAATTGATGGGCTTTAAACTCCCGCGACCGGAATCTTCTAACTGCTCGATTATACACTCGAGCGAAAAATAAACAACACCGTCAGAAAGCTTCAGTTAGTAGTGATTTGGGATGGTTAGTTTAAAACTGAATGGCGGTGCAGTGCTGGACGATGCGAAAAACGTCAATAATTTGGGGGCCTAAGCTTGGATACACCTCACTGGTACCTCCGCCGTTGTTAGCCCTGGGCCTTGTGTTTGTGCGCTGCTAAACTTAAACATACGCGACACATCATGCCTGATATGCGGATTGGCATATACGAACACAAAAATGGGCGCGAAATCTGCAGTGTGCCCAACAGATGTCATCATGAGAATTTAGGGTCATCAACATCAGAAAGTGACTAGCTTTTTGTATATCATTAGGCACATATGCTGTTTGTGTGTTTGTGCTGCCTGGGGCTAGGGGCCTAGTCAGGCGACTCTAAATGTTGCCTTTTGCCATAGCCCCAGGGCAACATACCTTTGTTGCCGAAATAAACAATTCAATTCAATTCAATTCACATGCATTCGTCAGGCCCTCATAGCGTCATGTATTATAAAATACAAAAATGCAGGCTAGCAATAAATCCCGAACACGACAATTATATCCACGTGCCTTGAGGAGCGGGAATAAAACCTGAGTCGAAATAACTTTCCGGCTCGCTTGAGGACATCGAAGTTATTTTGTGATTTATGACTTGCAGGGGTAGATGCGAGACCGCGATACCCGTGCGACCACACAGATATTGGCATTCCTATATGACCACTGGAATCCCACTATATTGGAACGCATTACTTCTCCGGGGGCTTCGCTGCTTAGTTCATGGTGGATCCGCGAAGCGCATTCCCAGAATCAAAGCTCCCGGCCAAGAAATAGCAGGATATAAGAAAATACGCAGGGAACTCTTCCGCACCGTAAATTTTTTTTTTTGAATTCTTCTTACGTATTGAACCGTATTGTGTTGTTGATGTTAAAAACATCATTATTTAAGTAAACATTTGTTATTTTTACCTAGTGGCCGGCCGACCTCCAGATTTTTTATGAGGACTCAAGGTACTTTGATTAAGGATTTGTTCTTTCCCAACGAAAATATTGGCGCTCCAATTTCAGAGCTTTATTTGTTGTCATTCTGCGACGCCTAATTAAATCATGTCCACACGTGTACTGGTGCTTTTCTGCAAATAGTTCTAAATAAAGAACCGCCTAATAAAATTACTGGACGTGAAATGTAATGTTTTGAAATGATTTCCCTACCCGGAAGTAGATTTGGTGAACGTTCAAGAAAAATACGACGTCATGCCAGCGCACCAATCATCATCGCTTGTACATCGGCATGTTCTATAAAACGTCAGCGTCGTAAGAAAAAACCAGAGACGCCTAAATTCCTTGTGTTTACCGTAACATTTGGTGTTGAAACCTGGGAAGATGACCGCAAGGCCCGCATTACGCCATCCAAGGCACCAAGGGTTCTTTGTTCACGTGACCTTTCCCGACCTTTCCTGAACGGGCTTTGAGTTATCCTTTGGTAGGCGTACGCTAAAAGCGTATGTTCTGTGAAGTTATGTAATGGATAGATAATGAAATAGTTCGTAATAATACTAATAATCCATTCCATTTTTATAGTTCTAGCCTCCCGCCTCCAGTAAGGGCGCGGCGACCGAGAATCCTAGCAACGAACCGCCACGCTCCACGAGTCAGAACTTCCAATTGATACCCGGTCGCCGCTTCGTGCGAACACCCTGAATCTCCAACCTGGAAAGATAGAGATGATTCTGTTACTTTTAACAGCACAGCTGCTTAAACTTTTAGTTCCCCTCTACCATAAAAAAAACCTACGAAGAAAAACAACCGACCGCACGTGAACGTACGCCTCGTGAGGAGCTCCCGGCGTCGGCAAGGCTTGCGCTTGGGCTTGCGCCCCGTGAGGAGCTGCCCAAAATACCCAGAAAGAATACCGAGTGCACGTGGACTTGCGCTTCGCGAGGAGGGCCCAACACCGGCCAGCTCGACCTTCGAGAACACTCTGATAAGCGTTCCTGGCGTGGGCTCTCGCTTGCTGTTCTACTCACCGGTTCACGTGCGTTCGCGTCTGAAGTGGGAAGCACAGATTCTGAGTTTGTGGTACAGACACCGAGTTGGCTAAGCCGGTTGCCGCTGGTTCTAGCGCGTGCTAACGCGGTTCACTTTGGGAGAAATGCGATAGCCTGCTGACAAAACGATCGGGGCCTACCAGTCATGGAAAACTTTTCATGGAGTAATGAAATCATCAAGTCATGGAGTGGCGACTTCCGAAATCCATGCGAGGTGCAATAGCCGGGTCTCCGACGAAAGGAGAGGGGTCGCCAGCTCGGCTGTTTATACAGCCTTGCATCACAAGTGCAAGTTGCGCCAAGTTTTTCGCGCCCTTAGTTAATCAATTTTTTTTCTGTTGTCAAAAGTAGTGATGGCATTAACCTAAACAGCAAATACGGCAGTCAGCTGTTAAGGCATCGTTAACCCTATTTCCACATCTGATGAAGGCGTGAACAAGGATGACAAATAAATATTCTAGAGTCATCTGCTCTTATTTTCACCTCTGTCCAGAGATAGCAGAAGTGGCACGCAAAACCAATCAGTGGAACGCGTGCCGCTGACACTCGACGCCATAGCCCGCGCTCGAGAGCCTCAGACATTCGTCCGAGCGCGCGTGGGTTTTAATTCAAAATTTGTTGACTTGACTGTAAGGTTTAACGCGCCGACGCAACGCAGGCGATGAGGCGCGCCGCAGTGGAGGGCTCCGGATTAATTTTGACCACTAGGGGATCTTTAACGTGCGCCGAAATCTCGTACACACGGGCGTTTTTGCTTTTCGCCTCCATAAAAAAAGCGGCCGCCGCGGCCGGGAATCGAACCCGCGACCTCGTGGTCCGCAGCGCAACGCCTTAGCCACTGAGCCACCGCGGCGGGTATTCGAACTTTGTCATTGCGTCGTCACATTCAGTGACTGAAAACTTGGGAACAAAAGGGAGGGCTTGCGAACGTGGGTGTGTTTGCGGGATCGAACAGAATGTGTTCGTGAAAATACCCTAAGGGAGCTACTACAAAAAAAGAAGCGTCGATCAACTTCAAGTGGTGTTAAAAAAAAACCTTGCGTAAAAATATCACGCAGCGGCCGTGCTTATCCACGTCACATAGTGGGGTGGTTGGGAATAGGTGTTCTCTCTTTTCCAAATTATTTAATAGAGAATATGCATGTCTGGGAGAAAGAAAAAAATTGGCAGTCACCTGTACTTGGACAGGGCCTCCTGAACAGGCGCAAAAGAACGATTCGGTTGGAGAGGAGCTAGAAGTAAGGGAGAAAGAACTCACTGGGCTTATACATGACCTCGCCACACTCGCATATATATCGACACTAGTAGGAAGGAAAGGAGCACCAGAGGGCGCGAAAATGGCCGATTTCTCAAATTTAATGTTAGCGTGCGCTGCACACATTTCTATGCGGCAGGGACATAAAACAGACACACCTGCCGTTTTTCGTTTTATTGTCCGTGACGCTTGCGTTAGTATGCAGCGCGTTCTAATTTTGAATTGAAGAATTTACCAAATAGCCCTAAACAACGCATCGGTCTGTCTGGCAGAAGAGCGCGCTCGGACCAAGCTACTGCGTGCATCACAGCAGAAGCAAAAACTGGGTTCAGGCGGGTGCGGTGCGGCCGAGGCACATTCAAAGTTTGAATGGGAAACCGTTCTAGCACGTCACTATGAAATGCGTAGGGCACGGTAAACACCGGCTGCACGTTAAAGCTTTGATAGGTAGCCATCTCTAAAGGGTGCGTGGGCGCATTTTTGTCTATTTAAATTTTACAAACGCGTCCCTTTTCTCGCCGGTAATTTTGGGAGTGACATACAGTGGCACTGTGAAACATGAAAGATTCTTCGCTTATTGCGTGCATCACACGGAGGAGGTTGTATATAGAACGGGCAGATGAGTTCCAAGATTTTGGAACGATGCTCACTTCGAGCGTTCTCATTTGCGTTGCTCTGCCTTAAAACTGACGGGCCGCGGCTCGCCAGTGGTGGATGTCTCTCTGCGCACATAACTGCGATGGAAACTATTTCCAAGCGCCGTCTATTACGGCATTCAGCCGTTCTGAAAAATGCGCGCACAAGTCTACGATGTCCCTTGTGAGAAAGAGAGAGAACGAGAACGAGATGGATGTAAGGGATACGGAAATAGGAAGTCGACCATGCGGGTGACATATTACGCCATCAGACTTTCACGAAGCCGGCGGCCAAAGCTGGCGGGAGTGTATAGCATGAAAAGAATTCATCTACTGTAAAGCACCGCGCTTCGCGCTTTTGTACTCAATCCTAGAGCATTAGACAGAAGCAAAGTGGGAACCGGTCACAGCAAGGTCACCACATAATGGCCATACCGAAATGGCCCAGTCGGCTCGCGACATAAGCTGAGGAAACGGAACATTTCACTTCATTTATTTACTTTTAACGTCAACAGGCTGCGTTCACTGTACATTTCACAGTTTAATGGGAGCTTTTTTTGCATACTTTTATGATTAAGTGCACAAATTTGGTTTCCTTATTTCCCTCTTGAAGCCCTAACAGAGGTCTTCCCAACTACCAGTCTTGAGTTTTGGTTTTGTTCATTTGTATTCTTTCGCGCGTGAAGAAATTTAGTTATTTTGCATGGGCCTCCCTCGCATTCAAGATATTGGAAAGGCAGGTTTGATAGGCTGAGCTGTGTTTTTGCGTTCCACAATCGCGATTTACTTGTACCTCTCTGTATGAGTACCGCTTACAGATATAACAAATATTCCTTGTATAAATGTGACTGCCACGACTAATTAGGAAGATTATTTTTTTCTCCCCAGGCCTTTCGCCAAGCTACATGTTATTTCCTGGTTCTGTATTGCATCTTTTTTTTATAACGCCGTGCCATGCATAGTGTGGGTGCAGCCGTAGTGCACGTTTTCCTACAAATTGTGTAAGGTGCACTGTCTTTTTGCATGTTTCTTGTGTCTGTGCACACTCTACTCTATATAAGCCGCCGTTCAGCATCCGTCGTCAAGAAAGCAGGCAGGTCTCACGCACTAGCTTTACGGGGTTGGCTTTAGCGCTAATGTTGCTCGACGTACTATAACGAAGCATCAGTGGAGTCGCATGCACTACTATCACACAAGAAAACATATGAAAGTGGGTGCTTGTGGTGTCTCTTTTTGCGAAATCTAACCGTCCAGTTGTATATATTTAAACCACCTCGCACTCTCTTGCAGCAAATCTGGACGCGGCACCGTTGTACGAGGGGAAAAAAATCTCTTGCACTGACGCGCAAGAATTGAATGACGAAGCTGTAGGAGCGCATTTGTGGACATATAGGTAAGTTTGATTGTTTATTATATAGTGCTAGTCATCGTAGCAGCATGCGTCGAAGAGTCGTCGTCTTCGCGAGCAGTGGGTGCAAAACCACTGCGCAGACGCTGTAACGTGAAGGGTTCTTCTACGATAATGCGCGCTCACACACGATGACGCGACGATTGTCTCTTTTACGAATAAGCCTAGAGACGCACGCTATGACGACGTTTATCGTTGCGAGCAGTTCTTACGACAATTACGCAAAACGTTCCTCTCGAGTAGTGCGGAAGCCGATATCACGTGTATTTGCGTTGTCTACCTGGTACTGCGACAGCTGCGGGCCAGCTACGCGATAACGTTCCTGTCGGGTAGTTTTCTGCAACACCGATTTTACGGCCAGTAACAGCATTTCCAATGTTAAAATAATGTCAACACAAATACTGAATTGGCGACGTTCGAAGAGCCTGGCCATGAAGCTACGACATGCCTAGACGCTATAACCACCCACATCAGAGGATTTCTTGGCGAAGGGCCAGGAAAAAAAAGTTATTGCGTTGGGAACTTCAATAATTTACCTGAACTAGTCAGACATGCGTAAATAAAAAAAACTGAAAACGAGAACAGCACACCCTGGAAGCACTTCGAGAGCCCTACAGCTCTCTGATTATTACGCCATATGTTTGATTGTTTGGTAATTTTTGAGCAGGTAATCAATCACACAAGCGGGTATATACAAGAATGGGAAACTCTTCACTCGTAAAATTTTATCAATGGAAGTAAGACGAGTCACACCAAAATTAGTGAGCATATTTGCAAATGCGGCCACGCAGGGGGTCCTGGCTCATCAAAAATTCTAACGCAACTGAATTGGGCTTCAGATATACACCTGCCCCTATGTTCTTGGGCTATAATAAATGTCATTCGTGCCTTGATGTTGTTCACAGGACCTCATAATTTGCATCATATTTAATACCTTAAAAGCGGTGGTTTAGTTATATGTCCAGTTTGCTTTGCTCATTTTTCCGCACAATGTTCTGCCTTCTTGTGTTAAAACTAATGATTCAAAGTGAAAAACTGTTATATATTGGAGTCTGTGCGCTACACTTCTTTTATTACGGCTGTGTTTTAAACTTCCGCAATTGGGGTGGCAAGAAAGTAAAGGTTAACTATTGTTTCAGCTTGCGTCTCTGTAATTTCTGCTGAATATTTTCATTATTGCGTAGGACAGCGCTACGTTTAATCAACAGAACAGGTCAGCATTTTCTCCGTAAGAATTTTATTACATGATGACTTACTTTTCCATCCTAATGAGCGGAGAACAAGCAATAGGAGAAAGGATCCCTGCGAAAAAATTTACGGTGTACTTAAACTTGTTTACGATGGTTGAGGGCGCAAACATTATTACTTTTGCTTGCATTGTACGACTGCTGCTTTGCCGCCTTGGTGCGAACTTGAGTGGTTGGCCGCGCTTGGCCGCTCAGAACCTGGCTGTACAGGCAGTGGTGAAGCAGCGTCCACCTTGAGACACAGCGCAAGTCACCAGAACACCTCAGTCGGACCCCAGCAGTTGAAAGCTTCAACAGGCGCTATATAGAGGCGGTTGTCACGTGATCCCACGACAGCTACAATGAACACCACTCTCTCCGGCTTACTCCGAGTGAGGAGTCAGGGACCCTTCGGCAGCACTGACTAACACGGGAAAAACTGAGAGCTTCCCCCGCTTAACTTGTCTTCCCGCTTAACGTGTAACGTGCAAGCGTTACTGGGCCGGGCCGGGGTATGAGTACACCCACAAAATCCGCAGCTTTCGGACACGCCTAAAATCTCCTCCAGAACTTCTAGCTATGAGTGTGCGCCTAATTCGGATTGGCGACGACGAGTTCGACTACCACTTGCATCACAACAATTAACCACACTCGATGCCCGCCCAATTTCTTTCGGTGGTGGAGTTGTAAACTGCGTTAATAAAACTTAAACACAAACGAAGGTACCTGCATCAGAGATATCCAGTGACAGAACGTTTAGGATGCCTTGCCTAGGTCCTGCAAAAAAAGCAAAAGAATCGTGTGCTTGAGGGGGACTCATCTGTTAACAATCCTATGGGACTTAGTACTTCAAGATCCACGGGTCTTAAAAACCAACGTGCGCCAATAGAAAACGTTTTACAAATACCTAAAAATGTTCACAACGGGCTAGTGTGCCTATTTTTGAATTGTGGGACTTATGCACTGAAAGAAATATACAAACGTCTCCCTTGCCAGACCGTTAGCGCCATCTAGGAAAAACTAAATAAACCAAAATGTGTTTCTTGTTTATTTTTGTTTTAATAAAGAAGTGATACAATTCTAAAAGCAGCAAACTACCCATGGGGAACATTTCTGTGGATGTGTAAATTGTTTCGTTGGCCCACAATGCTTTATAATACAGTCGGTCATGAATTGGTAAGTACATAGGAATATGATCAGATGGGTCTCCTTTAATACATCTTTCCTGCAGCATATGTTGGCCTCACGTTTATGTGGAAGCACTGTCACAGCAGCACTGATTTTGATGCTGCAACAAATAGCTACTTTGAGTGCAAAATCAAGGTTGCAGGCGGAAGTCGACATCTGGAGAAGACTAGTCGGCAAGCGTAGCAAGAGAAAATCACACAAGTATTTTTTATTCCTTAAAATTGCCCGTACAAAGCACGAACAAATGGCGACAAGAAATGTAACAAAGGAAAGGGAGTTTTCTTCTTGCCCGCTTTTGTGGGCGCTCATTTGCAAGATTAATCAATTCCAACTAGGCCACCTCACCTTTACGAATGTCCGTAAAGCAGCCATTGAGACAAAATAAAACTTCGCGCCATATCTAACAACGAGACTCTTCTTGCTATCTTTATTGCACTACATCCAGGAGAGAATCTTTATCCGATCAAACGCGATATTAAACATTTCTTTTTTTCTAGCAGGAGCTACCTATGATGTACCGGCCACCAACAAAAACATAGTTATGAGTGTGTTAACTGCCCATTAGCATTTGAGAGACACGATGAAACGGAACTACAGATTCCACTACAAACATCGAGTCATGCTTCCTGGCGGAGGCTTAGGTCGGTGGTTTCAAATAACGCAAACAAGAGTCTGCGACATCATGGAAAATTCCCTGGAAAGTGGCGTACGAATTGCGACTGCTTCATTCTTAGCACAAAATATCTCGATTAGGGGGGCAGGGAGAGACTGGCAACGCATCGAGAGATTACTCAACACTATAGGCTCGACTGAAATTTTCTCCTGCCCGCACGGCGCTAAACAAATGGCAAACAGTTGCTTGGCGTAGGCAGCAATCAAACACGTTTCCTCACTCCACCATGTGTCACCGCAGCTGTCCGGATAGGTACACGGACAGATGCAAGTGGTGCAACATTGCAGCAGCCACGCTACAACATATGGTCTGGCAATGTCCCCAGGGACCACGGGCCTTTGAACAAGTAATACATACAAGAAGTAGTGAGCAGTGGGAGGCCGCATTGTCCACCTCTCTTCCCGGGGTACAAGCTTGTGCCATCCAACTGGCAGAGGACACCGCCAGGAACCACGGGTTCCTGACTGCCATCTGATGGGACGAAGATACCGGACATTTCCGCACGGTGCATTCGTCTTAACAGGGATGAAAATAAAGTCTGTTCCCTCTTTCTTTCTCTCTTTCTCTCTTTCTCTCTCTCTCGATTGCTTTTCTGAAATTTGCAGTAGAACTGGTACAATTGTCATTGGGACAAAGCCGGGCCGCTGTGTTAGAGCTGGTCGGTTCCCGCTAGGCTACATACGTATATGTATTAACAGTACAAATTAAAAACATTACGTCTGAACTGTCGAAACAGGCCGAATACCTTTCCTAAACTTACTATCAGCTGCACAAAATTCTGTATGGCTGTAATCACCGAACAAATTAGCCTTCCAACTAATTTTCGTATACATCCTTTGCACTTATGAAGTAACCTGTAATTCTGTAACTCATAAGACAGGGGGAACTCAGCTTCTTAGGAAATTATACTCTGTGGCTCTTGCGAAAGCTCCGGTGCCATTATTGAATGTTCGGTCTCGTTTTATGAATTACCTTAGGTATTTAGCGATGTAAGGTTCAGGCATGTGTAATTTCGGGAGCAATCAAGCAGTTGCGCAACACTATATGCCAATTACAACGAATGGAGCGAACGAAGTACAATAACGTCTGTATACAGCTTGCAGAACTTTGCAACTGCCGATTTCAGATATTGATTTCCCCAAGTAGCCAAGCTGCTCATGCAAGTTGCAAGTACTTAGACGAAACACTGCGAGATCAAAAAAATTACTTGATGTATGTTAGGAGTACAGATATCACAAATGAAAAGTTAAAGAGAAACAGCGTTGAGCAATGGAATACTTAGGGTCTTGAACTGCAGCATTCGAGAATGATAGCAAGAAAAGAGAAGCATTTTTTATCGTTACGTATGTCTGTAGTCTCGGTTGTTCAAGGTGTAATATACGATTATTTGGCTTCTGCAGTCCTCTAAATCAGCCGTTTTTGTTCTTGTCTTAGGTTACAGCATTCACCTATTCTTCAACACGCCTTGTCAACCTGCTGTGTTCTGCCAACTCTTGGATATGTGTTTTATGCTCAGAGACTATTTACGGGGTCTCCTAGAAAATATATTAGCTTTTTTAAAGGCGTAGCGCTACCCCACTGCTAAGATGCAAGAACTACACAAATTTGGATAAACATGGAGAATAGTTCATTTGACGTCCCTCGATCTGCTGACAATACTACACGAAAAGGCGCAGTGGCAAGCGTTTTTGCTCTGACTGCTTTCTGACATAAACATCCTAGGAATTTCATCATTTATTTTATATTCTGCTCATTCTTTCATTGTTAGAACTTTGAATACAATATCACTTGTAGTCGAGTTTAATAAATTATTCAATAGTGTGTTGATTTACATGCTCATTCACATATGACGAGCAACTAATTGTTCTTCGATCCGTGTTCTCTTAACCGCAACTCCAGAGATTCATTTACTAAAATGAACATTTTTATCTAGTTTCAAATTCCCAGGAAACATGCCTTCCTTTTTGTTTACCTGTATATTTTGTTGTCATCATCTGTTCGAGCCTGGTTGTCTTATCTCGGGATGTTCCCCCCCAATCAATTCTAGATGTTCCCCCTCAAAAAATACCTCCATAGATCTAGACGACCGCTGAACAAGGCGTGTAGAAAAAACATAACTTTCAGCTTGCATGTCATACCTATGTTTAACAGAGGGTTCATATGTCCATTACACCCAAAAAAAGCTAGAGCTTCGTTTTCTAAGCTGAATATACCTAAATGATTTTTGGGGTGATATACGAGGAACTGGAGGGCTGTAAACGGTAGTGGTTCTAGATTCAACACAGCGTCTTTACGTGTTTTTTAAGATGTCAGTGAAAGATTCTACTCCTGGTAAATGTTATGAGTTGTAGTCATGAACGCTTGAACCATAAGGCCAGCCCTAGATACACGCAATTTCAAGGTATGGGGTACACCGCTCGCTGAGACGTCCAATACGCTACGCGCAGCTGTGACTGCAAACGTATTCCGAACGCAAAGAACAGTATGAAAAAGTCGCTGTCTCTACACTGTTACAGACGTGTTGAATGTTTTCACCTGCATATGCCTCCATGTTGCAAAACATTTACTTGGATTGGTAACATATAAAAGGTAACCGAAACACAAGCGTCAAATTTTCAATCAATGGCATCTTTTTAGCATGCTTTAGTGGATCTATTTTGACACGAAGAAAAACATCATCATTTCAACTGCAACACGGCTTGCACGGCTTAATAACCTTAACAACCCACGCTCTACTTCCGTGTTGACATCCTAAACTTTCTACTGTGGGCCTTGCTGGGATTAGTGATTGCGCTGCTCTAACATGAATATACAACAAGCAACCGAAAACTTGTAGTATTCGTTAGAAAGTTTTTTGATCAATCTGTAAGTGTAACTTCATCTTGGAAACAGGTTAAGCGCCCGGTGCTAATGGAGGAAGGAAAACCTGTTCCTAGTTCATTGCAAGTGTAGCGTGTGAGTATGCAGCTAAACAGTAGTACTATCCTCCTCAAAACAGCAAGAGATTTAGTATTGACAGTCTACACCTGGGGTATCACGACTATCGCCTTTGTATATGACAGCTGACCATTCGTAGAAATTTCTATGCACAGACGACTATGAAGCAAAATCTTCGTATTAGACTTTAACGTTTGCAAAAATATTTCTTTAATGCGTAGCCAAACCTAATTGATTTTTTAGGCAGAAAACCCGAGTAAACACCCCTACTAGAGTGAAAGAAGAAAATGTCATTTGTAATGTGTATTACTTCAGTCAACAGCTTCCTTTGCAAGAACAATCTCCTATTTTGAAGTGAGCCTTTACAAGAAAATTTTTCTGTAAACTTCAAAATAAGTAGAAGCAAAGTAACGTTAAAAATGGCAAGAGTTCCAGAAACAGCAATGGCGGACACGAGCCCATCAAGGGGAGCCGCTCTAAACGATGTGTCAATCTCAAAAACTGTTCCACGGGAAGAGCCCAGCATGCTACAGTACCAGAGTCCGCCAAAATACTATTCCTTCGCGTCCTTTCATAAAGGTGTGCATTTTTGTATTCAGACTTTTGTATATTCATCTGACCACCAGCATGGTTTTCGCACGGCTGTAAGGGCTCAACAAACGAGGGGAAAAAAATGATGGTTACCGTGGAAAGCTTTGTCAGCATCGCTGTTTTTGGTATATAGGTGATACAACGGCTCAAGAAGGACCGTTTATCACTTAGTCCGTACATCGTAAAACTACTGGCGGCTCGACTTTGTGAGGTGCCGAGCCTAAACGCACCTCTTCCATGTCCCAGCCAAGCCTACTTTTTTTCTTGATCTTGTACGGCAGTAACCTATCGCTACTCGTTCCCCTTCTAGCCATATCAAACATTTTTTCTTTGCAGACTTCTCAACTAGGGATACGTATAAAAAAAGCCAGTGTGTAATAGCCGAATACATGCAAAAAATACACAACATAAATAAAATTATGTCTGCCTGAAATTTTTCCTTCGGATCTACAAGCCGGTGATTTTAATTTGATATCCTATATCCGCCCATTCATCAAGTGAAAGTGGGATTTCGTACTTTGGTCACGCATTCCCTCCTACGTTAATCATTTTTTACTATACGCCTACGCCGTGCCCAGGTTCAAGTTTGGATAATGTATGCGAGACATTCGGACTGTCATTATTTAGGCTAACATTGCTATTGTGCCGTACTGATTATCCCGAGAGTTTACAAAACGTTCAGCACGCGGCTAAAGAGCGCTATTAGCATACTTTCCCGGCATTTGGGCGGCCTCTACCGACGTTTTGTTTTTCGCGTTTTGTAGCGTGAGCTACACTTGCCGAGGTTGAGCAGTTTTGCCTGGCTCCTGGAGAGCCATGCTGCGCGTGCGTGAGGGACAGTGATGTCACACGGCGCACAGAACGGTGCTCCCTGCCCGGCGTCTCGCACGCACCGCACGCCCTAAGCGTCTTCGCCTACCTCCGTCCCGCTGCACTTGATGATCATGCGAGGGGTGGCCATGTGGGACCGATGGCTCGTGTGCAGCAGCAACACTAGCGTGCACATGTGGAACCAGCTTAGCTCTGGGGCAATTCGCGACGCTGCGTCGGAGCCGATTCATAAATATCCATGTGTCACATAATGGGTATACCGTTTGTGTGTCATTGAAGCAGCAGCAAGCATGATAATCAAGAGAATCCTAGACATCCCGGGAAGCTAAGAATTACAAGCTGAACCTTTACTCACGCTACATATATCATAGCATAGACGAGATAAGCGACTGCTAATTTTTTAAATGCTAGAGACGGCGTCGCTGTCTAAGCGATAGCAAGCGCTGCAGGGACGGGACCCTCTGGTCCCTACGATTTTCCCTCAAAGCGGAATATTGATGGCTGCGGAAGCGAGCAGCCGATTTTTTGAGGAAAATGATTGTGACATAGCTAAGACAAGATTTCTTTAAAAACGCGCTTCATGTGAGTTTTTGATTCTGAATAGAATAGTTACCGAAAGTTCAGTTTATCGCAGGAATTCCGCGGCCCATGTTCACACATAGTCGGCCGGTTTACTTTGCCCTGTTTTAAAATAAAATATGCCGATTGGCTCCTCCATTTCTTACCCTTTCATCGCAACCGCTTTAAGATAAGCCTAAATGTGGGAATTCTTGTAACGCCTTATTTCAAACATAGGAACCAAATTATTGTCCGAAGTGGGCCGTCAGCCGCAACGTCGTTCCATAAACAAAATGAACATAAATCTGGAAGCATCTGCATCCCGGAAATCTTCACACAATTCTTAAAATTTAAGACCCCTGCAAATGAAATTTGGCACCGACACGACGTCGCTTCCCAATACGCTGTTTTTGGGAAGTGATATGTGGGAAGTGTTAGGCTAAATACACCTCTTTCTTGGCGCGTACGTCAGCGACGGGGATATCTGCAGATTTTTTTTGTGCTGTTGTTCCGGTACTTGTGCTGTCCGAAACTTCATTGAAACCAGCCACAAAATAAACTTTAAATTAAAGCAATTCTGAGTAATTTTATTTTCTGTATTCGAACTCTCTCCAGGAGCGCATAATTTTAAACACATCTAAAGAAAGCTCTTTAGACAGCGCCTATTTAAATGAAGGAGTCAGACACCGTATTTGAATCTTCTCCGTAGGCTTCAAGGACATCTAAAAATAAATATTGCATTTCATTTCAAGAATCATTCTTGTGACCCAGTGTAAATATTTTTTTATTCCATGTATGCATAAGGGTTTAGCACTCGATACATTATTAAGATGTGACGTTAGCTACGTGTTGTACTGGGTGCATTTATGAGGGGAACAAATATTTTACTTTCTCCAAGTATGAAACAGCACTTGGATTGCTTAAAAATAGGCTGTATTCATTTTGTTTACTGTAGCCGTCTAACTGACACTTCTTTTGTGGGCACCTGCGTTGTTTCAGGAGCGTGCCCCGTCGCAGCTAAGGGTACTCGTAGAAGACAGATTGACGAAGAACTTACTTCCATTATATAAACAAAAAGGGGAACCAGCTTAAACCTCGCGCACACAGCAGGTCTACTATCCGCCTTTGAAACTTCTTACTAATAGATTATGCCCATCTTTGCAAGCTCCCCCATGTTCGACCTTTACGAGAACCTTTGGCAATCCTTGATTTTGTTGAGGAGCTTTACGACACTCTAAATGCTATCCGGTGGGTGCTTGTACACCACCTCCCAAAACTGCCCTGCACCCATTAGGATTTGTGCGGCGAGGCGATTATACAGATTATTGATCAGATTGAACCGCGAAGGCTGTAGTATGAAAGATGTTTAATCCTTCATTGAGGAGTTTTAAGCTGAAAAGCAGCTTATGTCTCAGAACTTTTCACCAAACTATTTACGAAACGTTTACACTAGTAACGCGTGTGGGCGTAATTATGAGCGTGGCAGAACTCCACTTAGGGAAAGTTTGTTGAGATTTCTTTCTGTAAAGAACTGAATAATAGTTGCTTGGCTTAGGAGCCCCTTTGCTCGCAAGTCTGACCATCGCAGTTTCCATTAAAGTGTTTTCTCTCAGCCTTTCCCTCGTTCTGTATTGCGCCACTACATATGCTACGCAACAGATCCGAGAATTAAAAACATTCTGAGCAACAGTAAATGAAAAAAGCCTTCAAAATAAAACATGTAAACCAATATTCACACCAAAAACCAATGCAAGTATATTTAGGCAGCAAAGCGGTAATATATACGAGTCAAATGAAGGTGCGCCCTTTGTATTTCAAGTCATAGTAACTTTACCGGGTTCCATTCTTTCCACACTGGGAGCGCCTACGCTAGGACCGCTGTAAGACGGAGACGTGCGTGCATCGAGGCTCTAAGGATCGTAGTAGAACCAACGTTTATAAAACTCCACGCCTTTTCTCAACACGCGTTGCAAGCGCTGGCTATTAGAACACTTCGTTACGGTTACCGTTTCACTTCGGAGAATGCCGCCAGGGGGACCGCCGGTGACCGCTTTCGCAGCTGGTAGGATCGATACTAAAGCGGCCACACGCGGTGCCCCTGCCCGCATTCTCAGAAGTCAAAATTCAACACTAACCAAATGTTCCAATTACCGGCGCATGCAACGCGCGTTGAGTCAAGGCGTGGAGTTCATTTACGGTTCGTTCTATTACGGTCCCTAGAGCCTCGACGCACGCGCCCCTCCGTCTTACTGCGGTGTAGCATAGACACGCCCAGCGTGGAAAAGTGGAACGAAGTAAATTTAAGATGACTTCATGTACACACGCGGCACCCTCATTCGACTCGCATACGTTACCGATGTGCCACCGAAATATACTTGCATTGGCGTTGGGTGTGAATATTGGAATTCACGTTTTATTTTGACCGTTTTTCAGTGTACTATTCCCAAGCGTTTTTTTAATGCTTGGTTCTTTCACGTAGCATGTATAGTGGCGCCGTACAACAACAAGGAGAGGCTGAGAGAAAGCATTTTAATGGAAACTGCAACGATCACACTTGCGAGCAATGGTGCTTCTAAGCTAAACAACTATTACTCAGTTCTTTGCAGAGTCAAATCCTAACAAACCGTCGTTAAGTGGAGTCCTGTCACAATCATAACTACGCCCGCGTGCATTGATACCGCAAACGTTCAGTAAAATAGTTTGGTTTCTTTCAGCGGCATGGAACTGGTCGAAGTAAGAGTGCCTGTAATTACAAATCAGTAGCGTCTTGCTGTGTCACCCTAGTTCCAAAATATTTTCTGAAAAAAAAAACTGATCGTGAAAGGCTATCACGACAAAACAGAGCAATGTGTCACAGGGAACAGAGCAAAACTACAAGAACCACGGGTGCTCTGAAGCAAACAATTATGTGAAATGCTTTCAGTATTCAGATAGATAAACACTTTATATTTACTACGAATTACATCCAATTTATTAACGCATCACTAAAATGACCGAAAATGTCGGCCGTAAAGATGAAAAATTGTATTAAAATTATAAGGAATCACCTCCCACCAATTCACCTTAGGTCTTGTGTCCACGCCAGCATAATTGTGGAAAATGTCCGCTCATGTGATGTCTAAAATAAAAAAAAATATTTCTGAGAAAATGAGACGCATATCACCGGGCAATGACCTAGACACATAAAGAGCGTTTCATGCAAAGCGAATAGATTTGGCCGTCTGCACATCCACGGGCAAGCAGTAACCAAAAATTGAAGGGGCGTTGGCATTTCCAGACACCGACGCGCCCAAGCTAGACGCGTGAAGTAACGACACTATAAACATCGTGACTCCTCGCGAGGCACTAAATATGCGCAACGAATAGGGGCGGTGTCTTCCCCCCGGCGGCAATTGTTATTTTCGTCGTGTTTGCAACACTCCTGTCTAGTTCAAGTATGATCAGTGCATCAGCAATATGATCTGGTGTAGCAATCTCCGATCTTTTGGTGTGTTTCTGCAAGGCTCCTTTTCCGCTGTTGCCACTAATGGGCCCTGAAAAAAGACACTGACTCTTCTCCCATACCGAAGCATATCTGCATACATAACGAGCTAAACGACTTAAAGCTTTCCCTCGAAACATTTAAAAAACGGTAAGGTTATGAAACAAGCTTCAAATTTTTTCGATCAATAAATTCCTTTTGAGCATCGCTACCCGTGTAGGCTGTTTTTTTTTTTGACAAAGGCGTCATTTCCTTTCATTCGTTTTACGAGCACGCTTTCAGCACAATTATTTGCAAAGTTTGTCTTTTATTTTTTTATCGTCAAGATTACCTATGTACTCTGGGATGGCGCAGTCTATGCTATTGAACTGAGATTTAATTAGGCTCCAACCAATACAATGCATTGTATTGGTTGGAGCCTAATTAAATCTCAGTTCAGTAACTTCCCAACCAGACAGAAGTCTGTCGAAATGTTCACTTTCAAGTCTATGCTATTGCATCATATTTAGGTAGATGCCCTAGATGTAGAAATATGATACGGATTTTTTTCTTCGCCCGAAAGCTATACTGTGGAGATGAGCCTGCCATTGAAGAACGAATGGTGGTTTGCCTTAGCAAACTGTTGTAATGGATAATCAACCTGGCTTCATGGTACACAACTCGGACTTCAAGTATAAACACGAGAGAAAAGTGCCACTTTGTACCTGCTTAGAGATAAGAGGATGTATGATTACACTAACATAAGTCAAAATAGAACACGACGACCCTTTTTCATGAAGTGTAAATAAATTGAGTCAGACACGCATTTCGAGCGTTCTCAACCAATAGTAACTGTACCAATCAATTTTGCCAATCAATGTAGTAACTGTACCAATCAATGGAATGGAAGGTATGAGGTCATGTGCACTACATGAAGGCAGGAATAAAATTTCTTTATTGTCCAAGCAGAAAGGGGCGATTGTATACCAGAAGCAAACTTCAGTGGCGTAATATTTTTTTAGGAACAAAAACCCCCTTGGCGGCCGGAAAGATGCCACCTAAATTTGGGGTTACTCGTCCTACTTACATTTATAAAATTGATCGTGTGATGAGTTTTTCATTCTTAAGAAGACCCGTGGGTGTGGTGCATTGTCTGCTCCAAAATGACCGAACAGTCAATAATATATCAGCGTCATAATCCAGGAGGTGCGGGATCTTCGAAGTGCTTCCGGGGTGTGCAGTTTGTGTTCTCAATTTTGTGGACTTTGCCCCTGCCTTCCTACATAATTAGTGCTCTTAACACTAAATGTATTAATTCAGCTAGCGCTATGGGATTCGTTTCTTCCACCTCACCATGTGCTTTCTGTTTCGTAGAGCACTATACTTAGTCTTTCAATTCAAAACAAGCAACAAATACAGTATTTCAGGAGGAATATCATAGTGATATCAAAAGCTCTGTGTTAGACATCTGTGTATATGAACCTAGGGCTTTAAGACAACAATACAATTCTGAAGCGTCAAGTTCTCGTCAAAGTTATCTATAGCAGGCGAGCGGAGTTCTTATGATGATGACGATGCTTGGCGACTTCCTGTTCAGAAAGGCTGGCGTTGCACAGTGACCTGAGTCGAAACGCCACTGTACAATCACCTAAACAGAAATAAGAACCTTTTATAGGTTTATTGTGTTAGTCTGACTTTGTTTGTAGGTCTTCCCATATTCTTCTCTGCTCTTTTGACACCAACATTATAGCCGTCTTTTAGTAACCTCTACTGCTGTCTAATTCACTTTTCCATTAACCTTAAAATCAAGCCCCGTTGCAAGCGGGATGTTTCCCTCACCTAGGACTGCATGGACACCTTTGTCCTCTGTTACAATATGACGCAGGGTTTCTGGCTCCCTGCCGCAATATGCGCACAGTTCTTCCTTTAGCGGCTCGCTGATAAGTGTTTTTATCCGCAAAGAACCCGACGGGACATCAGCAACGCACTCCCTTTGGTATTATCAAAGAGCCTTCCCTTTGTGATCTCCCGCTTCCTGACTCTGCAGATATATAAGGGCTTCTTTGCATCCATCCTGTTTTTCTAGGTCGTTATCTCTGGTTCTTTCACTTCATTCTTTGAGCCTTAAAAGCTGAAATCTGGCGACAGCTCTGGGGCTGCGCATATTGACCATCACGATGTGTAGTGCTGGCGATCTCGGATGGAATATTCTAGTTCCCTGTACAATCGCTTTTTTTCCTGGCCCTTCACAAATGAATGCTGCTGCTGCGAGTGGTTACAGCGCCAAAACACGTCCAAGCTTCATGCTGAGGCCGGTGAACGTTGCAAATTCCGTATTTGCGGAGGCCTTATTTTTGCCGCGTACAATGGTGACTAATGCAGCTAAGCCTAAATGTATATTGAGGCGACATTATGGATACAACAGGATGGTTAGAGTACGCAAACAAGGTCACCGCAAGCACTCATTTAAAAGATTTTATTGCCTGATAGCTGGACACGCCCCTCCGCTGGTGTGTCTTTCTCTTATTTGTGTATTACTAAGCGCCAAAACTACCGCCGTGGCACGTCTTTCAACAGCGCCGCTGAAGCTAACAACGTAAAGCTGGTGCATGGGACCTGGGTGGCTACATGATGGTGCATGCTCAACGGCGGCTTATATAGAGTACAGTGCGACGTGCATAAAGAATTGTGTGCTGCACACGATTTGCAGGAAATCGTCTGTTTCGGTTGCACCCATAATTTCTACGCCGTGTCTTAAGAAACCCAGGAGGCTGTACAAAACCACGGAATAAAGTGTAGCTTGGCGTAACGCAGGAGGACAAATATTATTCCTCGTAATTAGCGGTGGGTGTGACACTTATTTGCGGCTCTTTATTGTAATTGTGCATGGTGTTCATACACAAAAAGTACGTGTAAAACGCCGTGTGTTCATACAAAAACACAGCACAGCCTATCAAACCTGCCCTTTCAATCGCTTGAACGAGAAAGGGACGCATGCGAATTATTCGATTTCCTCAAGCATGCAACAAATCTACATAAACAAACTTTAATACAGGTCCTGCAGTAGAAAATACCACTGCTAGGGCTTCAAGAGAGAAAAAGTAATTAAACAAGATTCGTGAGCATAATCCTCCAATAGAGCGAAAGACCTCCCATCAAAGTCGTTACACACACACCGAACGGGCACTGTTACACTTAAATGTAAAGGAATGAGGCAGAACTTAGAACTTTCCTCTTTTCTAGTTTACGGAGTGGAACGGCTAGTCCATATCGTCCTACTCATTAGGCGGCGACCTCGCCGCGGCCGGTCACCACTTTGGTACAAAGTAATCTTCCAGGAATGAGCTCGAAAATCGAAGCGTAGGACCTTCCAGTAGATGAGTTCTTTCTATGCAAAACCCCCGCCAGCAACGGCCATCGGCTTCGTGAAATGATGGCGTAATAAGACAACTTAATGGTCGACTACCTCTTTCCGTGTCCCTCACTTCCCTCTCCATCTCTTTATCTCTCTTTCTCACTAGGGACATCATAGACTGCGGTGGGCATTTGTAGAACAGCTGAATGCTGGAATAGACATCGCTTGGAAATAATTTCTATCGCAGTTCTGTTTGCAGAGACGCATCCACTACCGGCGAACCACGACGCGGAAGTTTTAACGCCACGCTCCGCAAATGAGAACGCTCAAATTGAGCTTCGATCAAAAATCTTTGAACTCAACTGCCCGTTTTCAATACAAACTCATTCATCTGAAGCACGAACTGAGAAAAGAATATCAAGTTTAGCAGTGCTGCTAGAAGTCACTCTAAACAGGAAGGTCGTGAAAATGCAAGGCTCTCCAGTATACACAAAACAGCAAAAAATTAAAGCCGTTCCATTCAATGCGAGAGTTGTCGGGACTGCAGAGCAGTGATGATTCGTCATAATGGGCTGCAGCGCCGTTATCCGCTCGCTGCTGCCACACAATGCATTTCAAATTCCTCGTCTTCTCGATGCTCACGCGCCCCCTGCCTGATCCGCCGTTAGCAGGAGTTCTGTTGTTTCTGTGCTTGCTTTAATTGTGTATAAAGGAGCAGTTTTGCGGTATTTTAAACGCTCCGTTTGTTTCTTGCGTAGCTAGAGCCTATCAGCGGCTTTTCGAAGGCATCATTTGTATCACGCTCCGCTCGAGCCTTTCCGCGTCATTTCGAACGCGCCATTTTTTTCTTTAGGGTCTGCTTTTTCCATTTGCTACCGTAAAAACCAACCCAAAGAGCGTTCCCATCTAAATGAACGTGGTGGCCTCCGGTTATATACACAAATTTTGGCAGAAATGTACTAGCAGTTTTCTTTGCGCTAAATAACGGGAAGATGTATAACAAGCGCCAGCGGTTCACGAGGTTCGACCGGTTACAGCTTTAAACCACGTGGTTTTCAAGGACTCAGCGTGACTCCCTTACGACGGTACAGAAGGCTCTACTTGTGTCCGTTATCTCGCTGTGCCACATGATTCCGGCAGTCGCATCGACCGTTATCGAGCGAGGACGACAAGGCGAGCTTTAAAGTGTTCTGCTCCTAAAAATGCACCGATGCACTACGTACAGATGGTTTATCAGCGAAGCTTTAGCTCCTCTCCTCTCTATCGCTGTTAAAGAAAAATAACAACATGAGAATTCACACAGCCAGTGATTTGCCTAAGAACCTAAGCTCCGTGCGCCCGTGGACATAAAAATATAAACTCCAAGCGGCAAGGCTGACGTGTTTTTTCGTGAGAACTCCTGTAGGTACAGATACAAAAAAGGCTAGAAAAATATATATCCAGTGACTATGATAATATGTCCTGCTTATAGATTGCAGGCCTCATGAAGCTCACGGCTTGGGGAAACTATTCTTTGAAATCATTTTGCTGTTTCCTAGCATCGCCTGGCGGTGCCCTGTTGTGTCCTGCCAAACATTCCCAGAAAGATTCGTGTACATTTGGCGAATGCTGTTCTGTTCTACTCAAGGTTTGTTTCTATTTAATTCCTGGTTTATTGACACAAGAAGCCTCCTGGTTTGCATTCTGCATTTTGTCGCGCTTAGTGATTCCATGGGCCCCAAATAACCGTGAACTCAAACAATATGAACAATACATTGGAGATTGCAAGCCTTCAGGATTTAGAACCCTCTTCCTTTGATCAACCTGAAGGGCTAATAAAGTACTTAGGGCATAATACATTAAAAGTTAGACGCTTTCTTTCGTGATCAACACATGCTGCTGCAAAACTAGCACGATAACCACTCGATCTCATCTAAAAGGAAGAACAAAACGCGTTGGCTCACATCAACGGGCTGCAATAAAATTTGTTTTTTTAAAGCAAGCAATGTCTTTTCTATATATTTCAGCACTTCCTGAGTGCATGCACGTCCCGTTTAACATGAGTGGGAAGCTCTAGAAAAATTTTTGAACGGATGTCGTTTTTCTAGGATGACGACGACAAGGTGTCTCCTTCAAATGAAACTGCAACCAAGCTTCAGGCAATATAATGCCGATGGCAGCATACATTCGCCCATCGTACGTGCACCCCTGGCAGCAGACGTGTTGTGCAACCATGTTTAAATGCCAGAGTTTCGGGGAATAGAGTATTTTATATCCTTTCCTGGTGTTAATCTCTCCGAAAGGCGATTGCATGCTCGGTGATGTGTTTGTATGTGTGCAGTGAAAACGCGCATAAACTAATTTGACAACTACATGGTGGGAGTGTACATATATCTGAACACGCGGGCGGCCGCTCCTTTCCTGCCATGACATGAAGCGCAACAGAAAAACACGGACGATGAAACAGAGTGGACGAGACAGGCGCTAACAGAGTAGACGAGAAACAGAGTACACGAGATAGCACAGTAGAGTAGAAACAGAGCAGCCGAGATTGCTCCCGTCTCGTCTGCTTTTTTTATTGTCCGAGTTTTTTTGGTGCGCTTCGAATCATGGCTAATATTCACCATAAAGCCAAGCACGGTGTTCTTCTCGCTCTCATCCTCTTTCGTGCTGGAAAGCCGTAAAATTTGTGTGCCTTCTGGCCAATATGTGTAGGCTCACATGTTGAATGGGGATTTAAATATAGACTGAAAAAGCCCAGAGCCGCATTTTTTCCTTGCGCGTTAAGCTTGACCTTGTGTTTTCTCGACGTCTCTGGAGGCGATGCTACACAACGTTATCTTCTAAACTGGGCTAGCGGGAAACGTGCCTCGCCCCGGTTTTAAAGGGTGCATGGTAGTATTCTTACCTCGAGCATCATCTTACATTACCGACGTTCGGGGTAACGTCCGTGACAGCGTGGAGGAGGACAGAGTTCAGCAGCCACGGATTACAGTCCCGGAGATAGCCAGTGATTAACCCTAAAGGGCAGAATTCCCATTTTATGATTACGTCTATCTCTCTTGAAGTTCTGCCGACATGAATAATTACTTCCATTCCCGTCCTTCGCGTAACACGAAAATGCTGTCATTTTTATGATGGTCATAACACATATTCAAAGTTAAGGTAGCCGCAGCTATAACGTCACCTTGTTCTGGAATACTGAAATGAATTGGAAGTGACTGTACCCAATCAGGTATCTACTAGAGGTGACGGGGGCAATGAGGCCGCACGCACCTATAGAAAGGCCATTGAATCTTTCTTGCTTTGCAAGGCTCAAACAAAGGGCTTTTCAGTTTAGCAGGTCTTCTACTTGTGATTAGGTCGGCGTGTACCAAAGGGGACTACCCCGAGTCCTTTTTGAAATAATGCGTGGAGGGGGAAGACAGTGAATGCTTCCTTGGAATTCGGCTTACAAGCAAAATATTCTTAAACACCTAAGCAATGCTTATAATCTAGTGAGTGCAATAGAATTAGCCATGAATGGTGGGTTGTATATGCCGTCTTGTGTGCTCCACCATGTTTTACAGTTGCTGCTGATAGAGACCCTTGCGAGACCATCTCCAGATACGCACACCGATGAAATTCGTAGGACAACTGTTGCATGCAAGGCAGCACGTTCATTCTGTGCCCTTTCAAAACGTGGCACCTACGGTGGCACCACGCCCAGTGCTACGCATGTATTCTTTCATATGATCAGCTTCTTTTTACACGTGTGATTGTTTGTTTCTCTTTTTTGGGCCACAGACTTTCGTGAGCTTGATTAGTAGCAACGCGCTTTACCACTACTCATCAAATTAAAATTTCCGTGACTATTTTGCTCGAATTCCCCCTGGGGTACTGAGCACATCTATCTGGTAGACGTTTCAAAGTCGAAGGCATCACCCCAATTACTGTGTTCACTTCAGTCATCTAGGAGCATAGTTCTGGAGTCAAATAAGCGTTCCTGGTCGTCTCGCAATCACACAATATTCGTCTGCACGCCATCCAGAAAAAAAATATATAGAACTTTATGTTAAACTCACCTAGTTAGTTTGTATGACGTACATCACTTTAAAAATGATGGGTCCTTTCTTGCATTTATCGACCTAATCGACTTATTATATTGTAAGCGTCGGCATTTTGTGTGCTGCACGTCGGCGATTTTATGCGGCAATCATCAGCCATTTAGTCTGCCATAAAACGCGAGGTTGTTATACCGAGTATATAGCTAATGCTTTCAGAATGAAGATATACAGACCCTTATGTTCTGACAGCCCCGAACACAGAGGGTAAGAAGCTCCATCTCTACTTATAAACCGCAAATTGGACGTTTGAGAATGTGCACCGAGAATTCGGAACACTGACATATATTTCTTATAAATTGCAGTAGCGCACATTATTGGTGGGTGTGTGCTTCACGGTAGGTGCGGAACAGCTTGGTGGGATCACAGCAGCAACTGCCGTCTTTTCACCGGTGTTTCGGTGCTGAAGTCTAACGTTACGCTTTGAGGTCTTACAGGTCGTCCAGTACACGCAGGTATAAGTGCTATGGGTACATTAAGTGATTCGTGCCCGCAGCGTGTAGCGGAATGAGCACATTAGATACTTTTCCCTGTGGGTAACAAATCACAATATTAGACTTCAAAGAGCTACGTTACGGCTAACGTCCAATGTATTGGCCTAAGTTACGTAACGTGAACCTTTACTCTAAGAACCTTCCATGTGTATATAACGGGGGTGTTGTCTCGAACATGTATTACCTTTCCACGGAATGGCACGTTCGCGACCTAGTAGATGGGCCTTTTATAGACGTACAAAAACCTAAAAAATGGAAAAATACCCTACTCCTTCTAGGGAAGCTTGACGACCAATGTTGTTTTCACCTTGTAAGGTTAGGCTTCAAAAATATAACGAACATAAGACAAGCTGCTTAGGCGCTACGAGAAAGTGCTTTATCTCCTATGACGACACACAACGCGGAATATGAAATGAGTTTTAGATCGACGAAGCTTCCAGAAATCTGTAAAGGTAACGGAGCTGACAGAGGGACATTTTATTGCATATTGCTTTCTTCCAATGCATTTGTATGTAGGTATACGGCTCGCGTACAGAGAAAACAGAAGTGTGGGGCTCAAATCGATGAAAGTACATCCTAGCGTAGTCAAGGCTTTACGAGATTAAACCACGCAGCGGTGGTCTCTTTATAGTGCCTAGACCTTACAAGGAATAGCTTCCCAGGATAGTAAAATCTGCCTATAAAACTAGCATGCATGAAACATAAAAGGGGATTACACATTGAGCAAAGCAAAAACACCAATAGCATAGGTGAATAGGGCAGGCGCGACGATGTTCAAATATTCAGTCTCCGTAAGCTCTGTTTTATGTACTCGGCAGGATGTCTTGATATCCCTTTTTGAGATGTTTGTTTGTACTGTTTCGCTTGCATTCTCGGACAGCTTGAGACTGGCATTGGCCTTCCTGTTGCAGTAAAGAAAGTTTCCGCTGCGCGACTATGTCTTAGTTGCGCCTACACGCCGCCCTAAGGCGGATTGATTTGAGAATACGCAGTGGCTTTCATCTAAACACTGCTGAATTTGGGGTGAATCAAAAGATAGATTAAACATTCTTCAATGCTTTTTTGCGACAAAGTGCGCGTCTGATCTGATATACAGGGTGTCCCAGCTATCATACTCGAAGATTTTTTTATTCGATTGATTGTAGGGTTTAACGCGCCGACGCAACGCAGGCGATGAGGCGCGCCGTAGTAGAGGGCTCCGGATTAATTTCGACCACCTGGGGATCTTTAACGGGCGCCGAAATCTCGTACACACGGGCATTTTTGCTTTTAGCCTCCATCAGAAAAGCGGCCTCCGCGGTCGGGAATCGAACCCGCGACCTTATGCTCAGCAGCGCAACGCCACGAAGATTTTTAAAAAGAGCGACGTCATGGCTCGAACAAAACGTAGTACATAATGTTTCCAGTACACTAGAGTAGGGCCCATAATTATTAGATTATGAGATTTAATCAAGTAATTCTAATGATTATGTAACTAGCGAAGTGCTGTCCCAATCATCAAAATTTCGATAAGGCACTTGTAGTTGCCGTCAGAAAACCGCGGTAATCTCGGCGAGGATCTAATTGCGTACTAATGTGACTGATAAAGACACCATGCGGATTACGAAGTATACCACATGACGCCGCGCCCGCATCAGAAAGCAGTGCCATCTAACAGGTTCCCACGGAGTTAACCAGAATGAATTAAAGAAAAGAAAAGAAAGAAGAAATCGGCCGCTTTTCTGCCTTATTTGCCATATGCGCCCCGAGAAACGTGCTCTTGCTGCTACGTCCATGTCATTATAAAGGTGATGCGCACCCGCCGCGGTGGCTCAGTGGCTAAGGCGTTGCGCTGCTGAGCACGAGGTCGCGGGTTCGATTTCCGGCCGCGGCGGCCGCTTTTCTGATGGAGGCGAAAAGCAAAAACGCCCGTGTGTACGAGATTTCGGCGCACGATAAAGATCCCCAGGTGGTCAAAATTAATCCGGAGCCCTCCACTACGGCGCGCCTCATCGCCTGCGTTGCGTCGGCGCGTTAAACCCCACAATCAATCAAAGGTGATGCGCTGTCTCTACGGTCGTGTGACAGGCAAAGAAGCTACTTTCAAGAAGCATATTTGAGCGGTGCGGTTTATGACACGGGTGAGACCACCGTGACGTGATATTTTTAGATGCAAAGCATCTCTTAGTCGACCCTCCATCGTCCGGCGTCCGCACCTCTCCCCCTACACTATATAAAAAAGAAATAGATAGCGGCGCCCGGTTTCAATCCCACGACTCTCTGGCAGCAAAGGGAGGTACGTGGCGCTCTTCCCACTGGGCTACAAAACAGGAACAGGAGCAAGTGCTAAGAACGCACCTTATGTCCTTGTCTCATTCAAACTACGTCAAAAAGCTACTGATACAACGAAGGCACGCGAAGTTGTACGTCAACGGAAATGACGAACTGACAACTTCAGAGGAGGATTTTGGATTTCCCGCGGGAAATCTGAGGCGGGAACCGCCACGCGCCTTGCAGCTCAACCAGAGACGAGGACGGAGAGGGCGCGCAGCGGGGTAGGAGCGTGAGCACGCAATAAAGAAAGGCGAGAACCAGGAGGTGTTCGATCAGGTAACGCCGGTGTGGGTCTCTTCGCTGTCTCTACATTTCTCTAAATTTCTCTGACTCTACATGGGGGTTAACACTACGTTCCCATTCGTGCTCCAATAAATGAAATAACATAACGGCAGCACACTGGTACCTACACAGAACCCCTATGATGCTTCGCATCCTCCTCATGGTTCCCCACGGGAAGATGGTGTAATTTTTTTTTATATTTCCCAGAGTGTCTTTATCAGTCAGAAAAATGATCCCACAATAAGTTCGTGTGTGGATATACCACGCCTAATTGCCTCTCCTGAGTACCTACAAGTGCCTCATTGACACTTTAATGATTGGGACCGTACTTTTCTGGTGAGATGAATATTACTATTACATAATTAAATCTCATTCACCAGAAAATGAGTGGACACTACGCCAAAGTGCTACAAACATAATGCACAGGGTTTTCTTCCAGTACTAACGCCATTGCTTTTTAAATTCTTGGTGCAATATTACTGGGACATCCTGTATAGTCACACGTACTATTCTCAGTGACAAGAAGAAATAGTAACGCATGAAACAGAGAAAAATATCTACACAGCTTTTCCGGTAGGCTTGCATAAAAAACCCTTTACGACGTTAATTTACAACCTTGTGAGAGCGTTTTGATGAATACAGCGCGGGTAGGATTAGTTCTCTTTACGTGTGGCTGTAATGAACGCCGGCTTCAGTTTCCATTTTTGTTAGCTGGTTTTAATTGGGGTTGAAGTACTTCTACCATAAGTGTATCGGGCAAAGCTAAAAAAAAGAAGCGTAACTGTAGTCCACGAGGAGCTTGATGAAACACACCGGAGCAACGAAAAAGCGGATTTCACGAGTTTCTTCGTTAGGTTCCATAGCATTTACACTCCGAGTATCATCTGGATACTGTGTCTGTATAAAAACTTCAAGTGATAACAGTTCCACTGCAGCAGATGTTATGTTTATTGAGAAGCCTGTATGAACGAAAGAAGTTCTGCAGCTGAAAGGGATGTGGTGGTCATGTGTCCATTTTCTTTTAATGTTCCGAGACTTCTCGGTGAGGCTTCATGTGCTTGTTGAACATTTAAAGTTCTCGAAGCATGTACCTGCAAGAACTCTAAAATTCGCCGTTGTGCTTTTCTTTTGTAAGTTTCTCAAGTCGTTAGTGGGGGTCACAGAAAAAGTACCATCTTCAAGTGCATGAAGCAGTGTACAGTTCACTTTTTAAAACTGAACACAAAACAAATTCAAAAGCTGTACGTGCAAATGGAACAATCGTAATTAATCAAATAAATACAATGCAAATCAAACGTTTCAAGAGCAAAATCATTATCCGACATTCTTTTTGGAATGATTGAATAAGATACATGGCTTTAAAAACAATTATATAAATCTGGGGTAGCTCCTGTAGTCAATATATTTGCATAGCAATCGAGGGCCTACCGAAAAATCAAATATCCTGATATGCTATCATATAAACCAGGCAATAAAGCATTGGTATTCAATTGTATTATCCCATTGGCGCTACTCAAACTAATGGCATTGGCACCAGCCGACTTTGTGAAACATCGTGGAACAAGTGGCTACTTAAGCACTTTCTTCATAAAAAGCTAATCCACTTCCGACGTGGCGACGATGCGCTTATGGCTCCCGCTTCTCCCTTTCGATGCTTTCAATCGTTTGTATAAACATATCATCGTCTAAGCACTCACGTTTCCCATAAAACTGACTCGGTTAGTTCCATGGTTTGTACTGAAGGCCACTACACCGTTTAAGATCCTTCTGACATTTTGCATTTTAAGAAATCTACTTTTGCCGTTGCGTTGAATTTGCGAATATTCGCTTGTGAAATAAAAGCAAAACCTGGCTTTATGCTTACAGGTAGATTGTACCGGAATGAAGAGGTCGAAAAACGTTTTTCTGTTACCAGATATAGGAGCGGAACTGATTAGGACGGCGTGTCAGTTTTCGAAGCTATTGCAAACAAGGGAATGTAGGTAAACGCTCAAAATAAAACAAAAGGGTGAAAGCTTAAAAGAAAAATAGAGAACTCGTTGAATCGCCGCATCCGCCACGCATCATGAAAGTCGCGGAGTACGCGCCCAGATTAGCCGACTTGTACATTCCATGCTGGGGGTTTTCAAAGCGGATGACATGAAAACCGCTCACGCACACACAAGTATTTGTTTTTTTTTGTTTGGAAGTTGATGAAAAGAAAACATGGGCCAAATATCACGCGAAAATTACTTAGCTGATCCCAGAAAGAACGTAAAACGAAACTCCGCTTGCTCCGCAATCGGTATAAATACGACGCAGTACGTGTTCGAATATAACTTCCCAAGCACAGCCCGAAAATTGTTTGGTGCCCCATTTCATGCGTCCAAATAGCAAGCAGCAACAATGTCAATACCCTGAGGATGCGCTCAGAACGTGCTACAAAAAAAGAAGCTAATATTCTCTGCATGCCGACATGATGCTAACGTTACTTTGATATAAAATCTGGCGCTCTATAACAGGACCTGAACGTATATAGCAGTAGTGATTCAATTCACAATTTCACTCAGGGGCAACTAACTTTTGCGACTTTCTTAGGCAAAAATATTTTTTCGATAGGGTGTCTGCTGTTGTCGCGGATAGCTGTACCTTGAAAAAGAAGACTGAACTGCGCATTCTATTCAGCCTTAGTTAACTGAATGTTCCTGTTGGGACACAGCATTTCCCAAATGGTGTAGTCCGAAATAATGGAGTCTCTCCGTCCAGACATACGGCCTGCCAGAAAGATCCCAACACCAGCAAAGACGGCTGTTTTGTTCTTGTTACTAATAGAGTTCAGCGTATGCCAAAATATCATGGTTATTTTTCTTTGGAAGATGTGTAGTGCGCGATAAAAAATGTGCGATCACTTTTTTGCAATAAACAAAACAGTATCATGAATTTATTAGATGCGACGCATCTCTTGCTCTCGGGCTTGTCTCTCCTGCGTCGTCGTCATTGTCGCGGCGGCCGCACACCGCCTGCGCATGCGCAAACTCTCCTCCGTTCTTCTCACCAACTGCTGTGTTCAACGCGCACTCTCTGTCTCATTATCATAACAGCTGCGCGCGCTTCGCTGACGCTTCTCTCTCGCATTTGCTCTCGCTGCGCATGCACAACTCTCCTCCGTTCGTCTCCTCTCCTTCAAGTGCTGCATATAAAGCGGTGAGCGCGGTGCGCCGGTTCAGTCAAGTGCGCTCGCTAGACTGCGCTTGACTTTGCCCCATCTTTCGGCGTATGAGAACACCCGCATGTGATGGAATGCATCATACGCGTTCTCAACAAGTTTCACGCGATTTAAAGAATCAACCCAATGGAAACTCCAATTGACCCCCCCACCTTTCCCCTATGAGCATCCCCCCTGCGGAGAGATGGGCGTAATTTTTCAGTAGACAATCGGTCTCTGGCGCTGCGGCGCCTTCAATCAGAATATCATTTTCACTTCATGCTTTTTCGTCTGGTGTTTTTTACGAGGGTAATTTTCACATGCCTGGCGTAACCTCGAACAAAAACATTCAAGTTAAATAGGCTATCAGCAATTAAGAGTGCTTCTCGTGAGATGATTTGAGAGCATGTCCCGTCGTTCCAGTGCAAATTTGAAGCGAAAATTAAAAATTCAGGAAATCGTGTGCTGCTTCCAGTTTTCAGCAAAGGGAGCGTTAGGTCATGTATATTTCACCAATACCGAAATAAGCGAAACTATTTTACGTTTAACACGGCTGTGAAAGCCCATCGAAAATAGTCAACCGTGCTAAGGCAACATTTTTAGGTATCATATAGAATATCGATTAGCTCATTCTTGAAATGGAAGAATATAATCCGGCATTTTTTTTTTGGCTACGTGCAATACGTCAACCTAAACGACGTATGCGCTCTACCTATAGGAAAACTAGTCTACAAACATAATCAATTCGTATCATTTAAAAGAGAGAACCGCGCGTCAATAACTCATGGGTGACATAAGGGCTTCGGGCATCAGTAAAAAGTCCGATGTAAACGTACAAGAAATGTCTTAGAATAAAAAGTACCAGCCTATACGCCAAAATAATGGCTTCAGTTTAAGTATGGAGCTAGGAAATAAGCTGATGCTTTTTAAACGTCAATATTTGCCATTCGTAGAAGCGGGAATGAAGGTTATCTCTAAAAAAGCAATGCGGTATATTATTAAACAGAATACATTACTTTGACATCACTGCCACCTCGTGTGACCATAAACTACTAAAAATGATTCCTTAAATCCGAGAACTTACTGTACATTTTATACAAGAGTTCCTGCTCAAAAATTCTACTATAGTGTTTCATTCGCGGCTGCACCTGCCCGATATAACTTTTTGTTATTACTAGAACGGTAAGAATTTCCTACGTCGCATTTAGAACCCTGAGCCCGTGCGCGGCCCTCACGGTGTTTTTATTGTTTATCCTTGTCACATTTTAAAGCCCTGCTGAGATTCAGGGGCTCTGTTTCTCTAGTTTCTGCTAAAATCACATTAACCTAAATGCAACCCCGTTTTTTGGAACTGCGAACGGTTCGCACATAAAACTGTTGATCAGAATTTTGCATCCAAATTAAGAATAGTGGGATAAGTACGTTTAACGCAAGCTTGCTGGAAGTCCGTTGAGCGTATTTTGTATTCGTGGCTCGGGAGCCACCGCGACACTATTTCGTTCCCGACGCTCCGCATAGGTTTGGTCTGGATTTTTCTGCTTGACAAAACTAACCGAGTACACCCGGGAAATTCTCTCCTGTTGTAGCCACAAATTACAAGCGTGTGCATTCAATCTAGGTTTTTAAAAACGAGTGGCGTAGTTATCATACAGCCTCCTCCTCTGTAAGTAGCCCTCTTTGAGCGCCCGTAGTCGCTTTCTGGGTTGGGTACAGCTATACCTTAACGTACGTGGGTAACTTGTACCGGATGGCAACAGCAGTTTATGGTCCGCCCGTGGTTAACACAAAACTGCTTGAGCAACTTTTCTCAGTTTTCGTCAGTGACTTCACTAGTGGCACACAGTAGATTGTTAGATCGTACACGAATGGCTGCGCCCTGTACATGAACAATGCCGATTATTTAATCGTGCTGCAATCAGTTTGACATTAATTTTCAGCCTGTTGTTCCTAATCACCATCGCATTTGAGGCGTCGTTAAACTCTAACATGATGAATACACTAAGGAGAAAAAAAAAGTATTTGTTTCATTTCGTAAATGACGCTGTAGTAAAATGTACAGGAAAAGAAAATGCAGTTACCTTTGCATGGGAGTGAGTGGTGGTCTAAATTGGCCAGGCCATCTTTTATTCAGGGATATGCTTTTTATTGGTCATTTGTTGCCGCAGAGCAGGTATAAAACTTAAAACCTTTATACATCGTTTTTAACGCCACAGTGCTTTAGCTTCCAATTGGTATTTTTCATTGCTGCCAATCTTGTTACTGTTTGCTCGGCCTGGCGCAAAGTCATGTCACTGTCTTTGTGGTTTGCTAGGTCCACGATACTGCACCCTATTTGTCAATAAATCATTAATTTCCTTTGGCTACCAAATCCGCGAAAGCCGCAGTTCTCTCAAACGTAACTTTAACAATAACATTCTATGGCCGTATGTTATTGGCCGCATTGCATTTCGTCAGAAAGTTGTCAACAACATTTTAAATAAATGCATTTTCTTCGTGCTGTTCTTTTTCATTCTTATGTAAAAATTAAAAATAAAAAAAAAGGGAGTCCATTATATAATACTTAATTGCCACTGCTGGCATGCCTGCTTGTGTCGCTGCCTTTTCATGTACAGACGTCAGCTGAAGTAAACGGACCACGGGAGTGGTGGCCAAAACTAATCGCTGCGCCGTCTGGTTGCACGGCATCTGCTGTCGAGACCGCGCACATCGCAGGCGCAGCCTAGCAGTACAGCACACATGCCGCTATCGCTCGATTTTCGTGATTGTCTCATGCTCCGATAAATTGACGCCAGGAGAACCGTGCTGCCGTCTTGCTGTCTGCTGGTCAACGTACCTGTGGAAACTGGGCGCTGGCGCAATTGGCGCAAACGCGGCTCCGCTGGCAGAGTTGGCGCGCTGATGATTATCTCTGCTTTAAACTTTCCACCCCCCCCCCCCACGTGATATATTGAAGCAAGCAATGAAGCAGAGAAAAATCAGTGTGCAGTCGAAGAAAATCAAACAAAACTAGTCGGTTCTGAGGAGAGATGAGAAATTATAGCGGCTCGAGAAGGTCAGCGAACTCGAAAATTTATTGATACTAACCTTACACGGTAAGGTTTTGACAAATACTGCTGTGTTTAGGTATGTACTGCATCGCTTCATGAAACTTCTTTTGCGTATGCGACGTGTGACATCTCGCAATTGCTCGGAAAAATCCAGCTTTGCAATTTTTTTCCGGTTCGAGGAACCCGCACATGCGTTTCAGTTTCGAAAACTATATTGCAATATGAGATTTCCGATTGAACCACGCCTTGAATGTCCAGCTACTGTCAAAATGCATGCAAACAAAATTTTGGAATAGACCTATTTTCACTTGAAAACATTATTGACAGTTCTTCCGCACTTCTGTGGCACGACTTGAAATGGAAGGGTTTGATCCAAAGGGGGGTGGTTCAGTCGATGATTGAAGGCAAAAAATATTACTAGCTTACGGTCGACGGCATGCGGCAAACAAACGACAGTATACTTCAAAACAGCCACGTTTATTTACAGGTATTATTTTACAAAGCATTGCACAGGGAGGGCGGTCGTTTTCAGATGGGGGTCTGCAGACAAAAAGAGGAACATGAAGACACTTCGGACTCCTCGGGTCCCCCCAAAATACTCCCAAATTCCTTTTTTTATAAACCCTGCCGCGAGCTAAAAAAATATGATTAGCCGCATGGCATGTTATTATCGCGCCTCCGCATAGCCCAAATTTTAATGCTGGATTTTTGCGCAACTTACCAATTATGCAGAAAAGCCACACTCAAGAGGCAGCCATAGAGATATGTCTATGAGCGACTTCGGCTGCGAGGGTTAATTGTGCGACAATAGGACACGTATCACCATATTTCATCGTGTGGTCTCCCACCACTTTTACATGCCTAGAAGGAGTCTTCGGCATGCTTCCGGCCGATTACCACTTGCATAAAAAATCAGAGGTCGGTCCAATCCCAAGTCCTGCGGGTAGCCCTATTTCCTTCACAACGCCATACACTTAGGTTTAATTACAAAAGTTCTCCCGTCCAAAGAGCGTCACAACAGAGAGTGAGGAGGACCAATCAAATGCCCAATAGTAGCTGACTAAACGGCCACAAAGACAGTCAATTGTGGTATACACAAATAGCCATGGGGCCCAACTCTGTCACTCACATGCGGAAACTCGAAGGCGTTCATCAAAAACACGCCCCCGAAACAACAACAAGACAATACATCTGAACTCAGAAACTTCATCACTTAACTAAAAATCCTCGGGTGCTACGTATAAATCCCCAGCCATGCAATGCACACCTAAAATTAGGCGCCTCGCAGAAGATTCCCGTCTTTGATAGCCGGCTCCGGTATTCTAAGAAAACGGGCTGGGCACGCTGGGCACACAAAAGAGCCATCACTCACTCCGAAAATATATCAAAAAAAAATTCCGCGCCTTCCCGCGAGGGGAACACGAGTAAATGCAGAGCATTAGGGCCTCAGTACTGATTGAAGGCAAGTGTTGCTTCCATCGCTTCTTCCGTGATGCTGGAGTAGCAGACACGAGTAAACGTGGGCACGAGCGTCAACCAAGGAAGGAAGGAGCAACGCAGTGACTGAAACACGAGCGACCGCTAGCCGCTATATTTGCAGCGCGCGCAGTAGAGGGAGAGCAGTACGGGGGGGGGGGGGGGGGGAGCGTGCATGCGCAAGCAGCGCGCGCCCTTCCACGCCCCACCGCGCTGCTATCACGCACCTGTTACGCCGAGACCGCGACGGAGCGAACGGGCTGACTACGACGCATGCACGCGCCAGCTGCTGTTGAGAGAGAGGAGGGAAGGAGAGGCGCACCTGCTGCGGACGCGGAGCTGTTGACGCCGTCCGACGCAGGAAGAGGCGAGGCTAAGAAATGCTCTGAATTTAAAAGCAAAATACCCTGTACACCATCTTGAGATAAGAGAAGCACCCACGTTGGTTTGCCATTTTTTCGGATGTATTTACTGTAATTCTTTCCCGCTGTGACCTTGTGATACCGAAAAAAAGGCTACGAGCCCAACGCAGCCACAGTAGGCTCTGTGAGGCAGCATAGCACCACTGCCGCATATCAGGTGGGTCGCATCGTTTTTGATGATAAGGCGGTGCCCGGCAGTGTTCCCCTAACTGCGGGCCGTGATTCCCCTGGCACTGATTTATCGAAGCAACAAGCAGTCCCGAAGAAGCGAGTGATAGCAGCATGTGCGCTGTACTGCTACGTTGCGCCTGCACTGTGCGCGATCTCGACAGCAGGCGCCGCGCAACCAGATGGCGCTGCGATTAGTTTTGGCCACTGCTCCCGTGGTCCGTTTACTTCAGCTCATGGCTGTACATCCTACAAATAAGTGCGTGTTACATTCACGTGAGAACGCTTCGAAGCAAAAAAGTCCCTATAGTTACAGAAAGCTCACAATCCTTACAGAAATCAAGCAGGTCACAACCTGAAATAAAATAGTTACAACTTATACGATGGCAATACCTGAAACCACTTTATGTGAGCCCCAGAGAAGCTTCCCCCGAAAACAATTTTATAGCATCAAAAAGACCCTTTTGAAAGTGTCTATGAGCACGCAGTAATAATGGAGTGCAATCTATGCTTTTGCAGCTAAACATGCTCACGACTGAAAGAAGCCCGTTTGCAATTAGGATGCACGAGAACTGCTGAAAGGAATTGTTAGTCCATGTGATGAGCCCCCCGGGAAGAAAACAGGTGCAGAGAAGAAAACAGCGGCAGGAGACGAGTCGAATCACCCGCTAATGGATATGCCCCTCGAGAAAAGAAGACAGCGTGGAAGAAGAGGACGAACAGAAGGAACGCGACGGGGCTCTTAGGTGGACGAACGTTCGGGGTGCGCTTGCACAGAGCAGCGAATACATGTACCCATCGACGGCGCCCTGCGATAGCGCCGGGACATCGCCAGGTACCTCCTGGTCACCAGCCGGATCTGCTACCAGCCGGCAACAGCACCGGGAACCTTCTCCTGCCGTTCTTGCTGCGTCTGGTGACTTCGCCTTCCGTTCCGCTCAACGTGGGACCATCGACGTCACTCGTGACAGAGTCACAAGGGACGACTACGAAGTGAGACTGTTCTGCTTTTCTTCCCGATTGTGCTCCTTCTCAGGGATCGCCACCGAACTGTAACAAGCAAGGACTTCGTCACGCTTGCCTCTCCCTTAGTGTTTCGTTCTGTTTTCTTTTTTTTTCTTTTTTTATCCCGTTCTTTACGTTCTCATTTTCCCTCGCTGTGCAATATAATGCGTCTACTTTTCACCTTCTTGTTGTGGCTCAGTCGTCATTCATCTTGCGTGCACTTCTCGTGGTTAACACCACCGAACCCTGACATCATCACGCTCCCGTTCCAATAGTTGTTCAGCAGCAATGCGTGATGTCGCTGAAGATGGCGTCTGCCAACGTGACTGATTCAACGTTAACAATGTATTCTCTATATTTACTTCGTTAGAGACACACTTATTATAAGTATGAGGTTTGTAAATATCGTTATATTTTTCATCAGCGTCATAGTGATTAAAAACTACGGCCGTGGACAGTGCAGTAGCGCTGAAATTTTGTTGAATTGGTCTGCGTTACAATCAGAGAACTCTACACGTCAGTTCTGTACATGTCGACGACCAGCAAGGGCATGCAACTCAGAGGAGGAAAGAAGTCAGGTTTAACGCGGGCATCGAACATGCCCCTTTTGTTCGGATGCAACATTGATTGAATGCATTTTTTATTATTGACGCATACAGCAAATGCGGGTTTGGTAGAGACGTTAGGTTTTACATAGGCGTTGCTAATAACAGGTGCGGCGTTGATGCACGGACTTCACTGAGTAGCGCTCCCCGTGGGAAATCTAGCCACTCACAGTCCAACAAGGGATCACGAGGCATTCCGGATAGCGCGCGCTTGTTGTCGTCATTGTCTTGGTTCCGGTATCTCACAAAATGTCCCCACATGCAAGTTGTCTTCGGGATCTTCGATCTTTGGCATAACAAAAACAAGTGACAATATTCAATCTTCCTAATATCGCAAAGAGTGGAGCGTCTGATATCGACACTAATTGTTAATGCGGTGAATTGCATCAAAAGGACCATGTAAAGATATCAGATGAGGTACACCTAAATTTTATCGTGTATCTCTCTGGTAATATTTGTGACGCAACGTAGCCCATGCACAAATCAGCGATTCTAAGGTTCGCGTTTAGTATTAGACTAGCGGTAGTACCCGGCGATTACCAGGTGCGCTACTAGGCTAATGACAGTAATGGGTATAACACGCGTCCAGTTATTTCTTACTGGCCGTAATTAGGCAGCTCACCGGAAATTGTGCACAATTAAGAAATCCCGCCTGCTGTCCATACATGTGCTCCCACCCGGCGCGTGTGGAAATGTGAAACGGCTGGAACTCGTGTTTTGTGATAACCATCCCGCAGCAAATTGCACCGAGATGGCGCTCTCAAACGGCTGTTTACCCATGGAAACTGTCATCTCAGTACTATAAAGGATACTACTAAGGCAATGTTTTATGATGAATAACATGCGCTCTTACGGGACGCGCGTGGCTGCAGGATGTTTCACCAGGTGGAAAACGCCGTGCGAATGCGGGGAAATTGAAGTGATTTCCAGGCCCGGGGGCTGCAAATTTAAAAAATCCGCTGGTCTCTTTAAAGGCGTGTTAGGACAATATGGTGCAAAAATTTTTTGGACAATTGTATGGGCAGAATTTGCAGGAAATGCGAATTGTATATATCCACTCGCTCTATAGTGTTTTAAATTTCTGTAAAACATACAGTTTTATCGAAATCATGATTGTCGCCATTAGGTGGGTATTACGGAAAAAATATTCTAGAATAGTGTTTATATAACTGCATAAGTTTCCTATATCAACGAAAATCAGTTCAATATCACAACTGGCGTGCGATAACAAAACGAATATCTGAAAAAGTTTTCCTCGCTTTCCTTTTCTTCCTTCTGTAATTAGGAAAAATTTCAACAACATTGAGCTCGTACAGCATCACCACAGTGTGCTCATGAAATCTGAATACGTTTGTACTAACTGTTTTACTACGCGTCGGCATCACCTGTTAGGCCATTTAGGCTTGTTAGGCATGTCATTAAAAAAAATTCTTTTCGTCCTTTTACCCTGGTCGCAGGGAGAGATCCTTAAACGTTTTTTTTTCATTTGCACAAGTAACATTTAGCAGCAAAAGGAAATAAGCTCAATAAATTATTGAAACATCCACGGAAGAACCTTTAAGAACATCCATTTTGTTAGGAAGTGCAGTATCGCCCCTATAGCGTGGACTCGTGGGAAACCGTTAAACCAATTTTCAGATATTTCTAATCGAAACCCACATAATCAAAAAGCACTTCGATATGTACACGTGTGAGCGAGGTAATCACGAATTCACGCATACACAATTTCCTCGTTTTGGTCGGTTGGTTGTAGAATTTCCCAAAAATGCCGCCTTAGCGACCCGCTACGCGATGACCCATATGAAATCCCAAAATTTCAAGTGTCTAGGTGGAGGTTTGTCTGAGCGTTGATGAATCAGGGAGTGAGTGAGTGAGTGAGTGAGTGAGTGAGTGAGTGAGTGAGTGAGTGAGTGAGTGAGTGAGTGAGTGAGTGAGTGAGTGAGTGAGTGAGTGAGTGAGTGAGTGAGTGAGTGAGTGAGTGAGTGAGTGAGTGGGTCAGTGGGTCAGTGGGTCAGTGGGTCAGTTAGTCGGTCAGTCAGTCAGTCGGTCGGTCAGTCAGTCAGTCAGTCAGTCAGTCAGTCAGTCAGTCAGTCAGTCAGTCAGTCAGTCAGTCAGTCAGTCAGTCTCTCGGTCCGCCGGTCAGTCGGTCGGGGTCGGGCACTTTTCTTTATAGGTTCCGATGATTGAAAATTGAAAATTTCCCTCCCTATGTAGGAAGCGGCAGCATGCCACTGACTCGAAAAAACACGCTACCTCTTTTTGGGCCGAGATAAGCGCAAACTTCGGGGAAGAAATTACCCGGCCAGGCATAAATATTGCCGGAAAATCGATTTTAGGGAGTAGCGAGTTAAAGTCGCATCGAAGAAGGCCGTGGTGCTTGCGCACTTTGTGTAGCTACTGCAATAAATTTTGCCTCAAACAAGGGAGAAGGCAACGGGAATTCGCAGGAAAGTAAGCTATCAGGAGATGCTTTGGGTCTCTAACTGACATTGACACCGTCGCGAGAAAATTACAAGTCGAACGCTGCCGCCATGACCTCGTATTGTTTAAGCCCAGGTTTAAGTGCACATTTGCGTCGCTGTCACTCAGACAGCCAGGACGCCAACCAAGCGCGCCCCTAATTGACTCTGCCTTCTCGTGATCCCTTTGCCCGGAATTCGGAGCGGCGCAGCGGAACATTCGCCCATTGACAACGAGGCCTCCGGGAAACCAATGGTTCTCCTAAAAGTAGGGTACCAAGATTTGAACACAAAGATAAACTTAATCGGGATAGACACCTGCCATAACGCTGGTTTAGCCTGGAGTCACGCACTTTTGTAAAGCGTGCCTCGGCCCCGCCTATCTCTAGCATTCTTGTATGCAATTAAAGCCGGCGTATTCAAATGATTCCATTCTATATTTGTTGGAGTATGTAGATGTACAAGGCTAACTAATTAAACTATGATGATTTTATTAATTGATCATGGCTACACTGCGAGAAAATGTTTTTGTACTTTGTAATCAAAGATTTGCTTTGAATTACGGGTGCATTAGACACACATTTTGCGCTATAGTTTGGAGATGCGTTCCGAGCAAAATTGTTTAAGATTAACAGAGGCAATAATATAAACAATAGGATTGTAAAGCGGCTCTCCTAATTCTCAGATTGGGGAGAAGCTAGATCTCATTATTTCAGATTGAAGGAAGCAGTTTCTCTTCTGCACAGGGGAATGTTTCCAGAACGGCATGTATTTTACTGCGAATGCAATTAATGGCCCACTATACTTAAAAGCCTGCTCTCATGGGAGCGCGGGCTTCAAAGCTAAGAAACTGCAAAGCTTGATATTGATTCACCTTCGCATATTAAAAACCCAACTAAAACACCCTAACATCAGCTACCCTTGGGTCTGCGCGAAACCCTATACCACAGATTGCTGCCGCGGTTGCGAGTGCGGTGCTCGAGGGCCGGTACACGTCAAGCACGCGCGCCGCTGACCTCACCCGGCGGCACAGAACCCACAATCGCTGGCAGCGTAATACTGGAAAGAGCAACCAGTGGCGTCAAATTCGGTTTCATTTCTGTCGCAAGGTGTTCGCGGAGTTTTCTTTACAATTTCATTTGATGTCACGGTGGTTTCGCCGTGAAGTGTAGCAGAACCTTGTTATTTTATTGATATCCATGGAGCAGGTTCGCACTGTTTGCGGTAATGTTTTGTTTTCCGGGGAAAGAGCACTTCCTATTACCCCTCTTCTTCAGCTACGAGAAGAAAAATTATGTTCTTGTACGTGCTGTTCTTCTGAGGTTTTATGTGCACATGGGCTTTTCACCCTCTGTATGTCACCACACAGAAATCTACTTCTAACAAGGAGGGAAGCTGAGGGAATTCTCATTAAGCCATATTTTTATTTGCGTATATGGCAATGGTATAACGTATCCGTTTGAACGTGTGTCGGTGCCCCCGATTGGATAATGCGGAAGTCCTCGGCGCGCCGCAAGAAACAAAGAAGTAGGTCGTTCGCGAGTTTATTCAGCATCACAAAGAAGTAAATAATGCCGAAAAGTGAGACGCAGCAACGTCTGCAACAGTCGGAAAAACATCCAATAATTTTTTCTTGGCATAGTTGGAGTTGCTTGATTGGGTTTCTTTATGAGAAAAACAGAAGGCAGGAAATCACGTGTGGTTATGCCACCATGGTAGAAATATCAGAGTACCAGCCCATACAAAATGCAGACCTTGCGCCCATCTTCGCACCAGCCCTATTGCCAGTTGACCGCCGCATACCACTGAGTGACAACTCGCATGCTCTAGAACACCTACTATTGATTGTCAGCCCCACTTAGGGGGTGCGAAACCCTCCGGCACTAGATACGGTGGCATCGAACATCTTTACGTCTACTGGATAGTAAAAGTGCGCCCAATATTGTTTTGAAGTATTCTGTTCGAGCGTTTCACATTTGGGACAGCTTTACATTGTTATTTTCGCTAAATGTTTATAGCCAGAAAGCGCGTACCGTTTATGATGGAGAGGTCATTAGTTTGCAGTCGTCACTAGACCGCCACGCCCTGTGTACTTTCGTGCTCCTACGCCATAACATTCGTGCTTAGCGTATGGAATTTGTCAACTTCGTAAAACGGATTATATACGGCTGCTCACTCAGTACATACTCAGTTCATCACCTGTCACGGAGTGGGCGTTTCGCCTGATAACGTACATTCTACGAACCAAGATTAAACCATTTAAACGGTTATTCGGAAGTCGCGCTGACTTCGGGTTTGATACAAATAGAGAAAATCATGCACATCAGTGAAAGCCCTATGGAGCCACTCAATTCGATTCGGGCACTCCATCTGAGGCTCTATCTAAGGCCCGCACAGGCTGCAGAGCAGGAGTGTGAGGACGTGAAGGCGAGCACCGTGTTTGCACATCCACACAGGTAAATAAGAATCTCCACTCGATTGCTCTTCAGCAACGGCTGATATCAGGATTGGAGAAGCACCACTGTAGCTTTAAGAAAATAAAAGTCGTAATAATCAATTTTCGGGACAGTTTTACTCCCTGCACATAACCTAATTTGAATTGAAATAAAAGTCGAAGTCAGTATTTTCTAAGCGCAAAATGGCGGAAAGCTGGTGAGTGCTTGTGCTTACAATAGAGCTAGCAGAACTTTACAAAGGCACAGGCCAGATTATGGAGGGGAAAAAAACATTTTTATTGAACTGTTCAATATGTTTACTGAATCGGGTGCATATTATTACCAGCAGAGGAGGTATAGGATACTCGTTTTACACAGGAAAACTTGGTAATACAAACCACTTAAAGGAATCCTGACAGGCGTCTTGAGCACTCTAAATACCATAATAGTTATGTTCGGAGGTCCAGGTCATCTGTACCAAGTATAACTTTTTTACGCGCATCGGAAAGCTCACAATTTTGTTTCAAAGTTGGTTACCGTGTTCCGAGCCTCTCCTGCGTGTTTTGTGGGCTCTGGCATCTTCCCGCGTGTACGTAATTGATTCTTCCATGTGCGTCTCGCCGTAGTAGTCATGCAATCGGACGGCTAAGCTTGGACGGGTCGCGGCGGCACCTTTGGTGAATTAGCACTTCCTGCAGCTAGCTAACGCTATCGTGTTCTTCTGTATTTATCTTTTTTACTCAACTAACCTGCTTCTCATTAGGCCGCGTTGGCTAGGCCGACACGACGAAGTCAGAACTTGCGCCACCGACTTCCTAGTGGGCGGAGCGCCTTAAATATAACACGACGCCAACGGTGACAAAAACAGGTCGGCCGATCGAAAGTCCGCGTGGTGGGACTGGTTTGCTGTCTGAAGACAGCGACAATACCGATCGGTCGAACGGTCGTCGGGCCATCACGATTTCACTTTCGTTTTGGGGCGGCATTGTTGCTTCGCAATTAGCGAAGTCAATCACCTACCAATGTGAACACCTCAGCTTCTACAAGCAGTAATCCCGAAAGAAAACGGCAAAAGGCAAAAGATGCATTGCAGGTGCTCACACGACCCGCCTGAGCTTCTAATCCGTTCTTTGGGCGCGGATGTTGCTGTCGCTATATCGTGCCCGCGCTTGGTTCGAACCTTATCGCTTTGAAACATTGGGTACTTACAGCAGGTGTTTATCTGAGAAAATACGAACTTGTCGGCTCCGGAGCTCGGCCACGACTACTCGAAACGGGTGCCAGAAAGCGAGTGTATCTTTCACACTAGGTTAGGGAGATGGAAGAGAATATGACCTCGGTGGTATTGCCAAAGAGCATGAAATGAAGACACCTGCCTGAGCTACGCCTAGCCCAACGTTTACACGTCGGCCTAAGGAAGCAGCACCTATTGCCTGATACTTGAAACGGTACTTGCAACTTCATAAGGAGGCTTCCCTAGCGGCCCGTTTCTTGAGGCCTGGGTGTCCGGTGTAGGCGGACACACCGAGCGCTCGGGCGTTCAAAAGAGTCTTTTCTTCTGTCGGTCCAAGTGTAAGCCAGCCTCTTCGACCAAGGCACGGCGATGGCCTCCGAAAAGTTTGAAAAATGTTTAGAACCGTTCGGAATAACGGAATGGAATACGTAAACTGCCTCTGTACCCGCGTGCGTAGCGTCACCACAACACGACCAAACTTGACATTGACGAAAGCGAGCGGCCAATTAGGCAATACATAAACCGGCATCCATTCGGAACGCATGTACGTGGAGCTTTTCCACCCGTAAGCGGAGTGCAGTATTCATAGGAAAAATGACAAATAAAGCGAGTTCAAATTGGTATTTAGGGCAACAATTAGGCAGTATTGGTTAATTATTTCTTTAATTATTGCACTGTGATTGTAATGCAGAAATTGTAGAATATAATAGGTCAGCCTTATGTCCACTATTAAACTTGCGAAAATGTAAATGCCCGCAGAACTATAGACTGAGTAGAGTAAAAAAAAACATCCCCCTCGCGAGGGGCACGGCCAAATGCAGAGCATTTTCGGGGGGCGCACGACGTTAAGTAGGTTGGGTTACGTTAATGTTGTTGAAGTTGTGACTCCGACGACAGCATCTGAAGAGAGCGCAGGCGATGACTGGATTGGAGCCCCGCACATAACCGATTTTATCTGGTTCGAAAGAAATTGACAACGAGAGCGAACGCTGAGAACCGCCCCATCACGGCACGACCGCGCCACGACCACGTCACGACTACGTCACGATCACGCCACAACTGTTGTTGCTCCCGCGCCAAACTACGACGCATGCGCGCCCCGCCTGTTGCTGAACGCGATCCGAGCACGCAGAGAACACGCGAGGAGCAGCGGAGAGCAGGCGAGGAGGAGTGGGGAGAGGGCGCACCTGGAACGGCTGTTGCGGACGCCGAGGCACGCCAACGCCGGGTGACATCGTGAGTTAAAGAAATCCTCTGCATTTAAAAGCGTCCCAAAAGGAACACAGAACTTCAGATGGCGCTGTCCGAAAAGCGATGCTGAGGCGCAGAATATCGGAGAAGCCGACGACGCAGGCAACTGGATGTTCCTGCAGACGTCCCTGAGAATCGAGGCATTATGGGCAGTCGCGCTCGCGCAGTGCTAGGAGGTGAACCAAATGAGGAAGAATCGCAGCGGGGTCCAAAAAGCGTCACTTTGATTTGGAATAACTTCACTAATGCTCGTCGCTTTAACAAGATTCTTGAAGGTGGTGGTGACTAGGACATTTCTTTGCCTGAAAATATGAACACCCATGTATCGGTAACCTCTTTCAGGGCCCCTCTAAACATTGTGTATTAAAAATACAAAGGTGAAAGCTACAACTGGATATCAACCACAGTATGCAGTAAAATGTCCTAAAATTATCCTACATCGCAAAATTTTGTGTTTTGTGTTGGGAACAGGTGCTCTTATCTTTGTATAGAAATCCGCAAGGTTGACCTAATGTTTGGTACCCTGTATTGCTTTATCCCTGTACTTTACCAACGCTTTTTAACTAACATCAGCATTTTTCCCGTCTATATTATTTTGAAGAACGAAGGGAACATAAATGAATGAATTAAATGAACACGCATTTATTGAAACAAAAAACAGAGGTGAAAGTTCCCGTGACGGGACTGGTGACCTTGGTCAAGAGTCGGAAATGGGATAGGAAGTAAGGAGTAGTATGGAGAACCGGGAAAGAAAGGCAGCTAGAAGCAGTCATTAATGCTGTCGTCTCTAGTGAATATCAGCAGAGTGTCCAGCAGGTGAACCCAGTGAGGTGAGGCTCCAAGTGGATTACCCAAAGTCCTTAGTCGGCCGGTCGTAGCCGGCCCTGTGTCTTTAGGCAGCATTCTCTGGGCGCCCTGAGGGCCGAAAATTCCCACAGGAGGTGTCGCGTACTGCACAGGGCCCTGATACCACATTTATGGCAAGTTAGGAGTGCTGTACGGGTTTACATGCCCGACGAATTATGAGCCGTACTAGGCGTGAGAGCCTTGCCCGTTCTTGTACGCCATGGACGCACTGTTGCCCAACGGCTGAATCCGGGGCGCAATCGGTTGGGGTCTCTAGGATCATTGTTTCGTAGAACGACCTTTCTCTCGGCCTTCGCCAAAGCAGCACCGTCCTCTGTGTGGATATCGGCCTCATTAGCGGATTCTAAAAAGTCCTGCTCGGGGCGAACACGCAGTTGCTCGCGGGCGATTTTGTGAGCCTCTTCATTGCCTTCAATCCCTTCATGTCCAGGGACCCACCGGATTTGGCATTGCGGACCATTCTGTTGTCATTCAGCAATGCATGTCGTGACTCTGCAGACAGTGCGTCCAGCAGTTTTGCGTGAACCAAGCGCTCGAATTCCGTCAATTGAGTCTGTGTAATTATTATGCTTTCGGGAGGGTCGAGGAAGCAAGCTCACGTTAACGTGTAAGATTTGAAGGTACTGAAGCTCTACGCAGCCTTCACGCCCATCACGAAGGTTTAAGTCCACGATTGCAGCCGATTTGCTTCTTCTTCGCTGCCGCAACAACCTTTACTCCATCATTGTTGCTGTAAGTATGAGCTTCTTTAATTTTTTTAAAGTTGCTGTCATTGGACATCAGCTTGGAGGGTCATACTTAATTACGTGTCTTTCTCCTCCCGAGCAAGTGTTGTTACGATTACGGCGAACGCTGAAGGTTTTATTTCTCTCTCATCTTGGCCAATCTCCCTCAATTGTACGCTTGGCTTGACAAACCTGCGGAATTTACACTGGGCGGCCAGAACGAGGCACGCACGGAAGAGCGCTTAGCATTTTCTTTGTTTTGTCAACTGTCCAGCGGTCGCCGCGAAGCCCGCGCTCCCGAGCGCGAAGCTATTTCTTGGTATTTTTTATGCAGACACAAAAAATTACAATTTGCTAAACAGCTTCACAGTTAAAGCAATTTTAAAACAGAAAAACTACGTGTTCAGTAAAGCCTTATTTGTTGTACAAGCGCATTCGTTTCAAAAGGACTCGTTCCAAGGCCAAGGTATAGAACTTGTGCAAGTTGCTAAGACGTTTACAGTGAATGTAAATAGCCGCGGGTACACAAGTATCTAAATTCATGAACTTGCGCTAAGTGAACTCACTAACGACAGACTATTATTGCAGGGCACTGTTGGTTTTCTACTGTGGCGCAGAGTGATCAGAAGGTTCAATTTCTTCTGCACTAAAAAAGACAGTGATTTCAAGCTTCACGGCTGCAGTTAGCCGGGTACTTCACACTGCGGGTGCCTTTTTCTTGAACACTCTTGCGAGGGCCCATCAAAATGCGTACACCATATTTTACAGTGATTCTATAGTAAACTGAAACGTCACGGCAAGCCGCCCTAGTTGAAATTGATTCACGTTGATTGATTGTGGGGTTTAACGCGCTGACGCAACGCAGGCGATGAGGCGCGCCGTAGTGGAGGGCTCCGGATTAATTTTGACCACCTGGGGATCTTTAATGTGCGCCGAAATCTCGTACACACGGGCGTTTTTGCTTTTCGCCTCCATCAGAAAAGCGGCCGCCGCGGCCGGGAATCGAACCCGCGACCTCGTGCTCAGCAGCGCAACGCCTTAGCCACTGAGCCACCGCGGCGGGTCAAATTGATTCACGTTGAAAAATAGCGCGGGCCAACAGGAACACGACCTTCTAACAAGCACTTGTAACAGTTCTTAGAAGCGCTTGCTTTTGTTTTCATTACTTGTCTCCGTGTTTGTGCGTTGTTTTGCAAGATTACCACGTAAGTTTCCAACTAAAGTGGGTGCACCTAATTTAATCGTAAGGAATAATTTTACTCCATCGTGTAGAGAAAGAACATTTTGTACTGCACAGGCAAGCGAAAATGGGTTCAATGCTCAATATTTCCAATCTCCCTGTTTACAGTCACATTCGCTGCAATTTCCATCGCATCGTTTTTCTAAACGTCAATTTACGAAAGGGGTGCGCCATCACTGTGCAGCCAAATATTTATGGTTTCTGCTTGAGGCCACATCGTATATTTCCTGGATTCTACCTACACACACGACCTCACAGCGCTGGCGTCCAGCTACTGCGATTAACCTCTGCCTAATTAGGAGCCCCAATAGGCTTTCAAAGAGGCCGTGAGCGGGAGCTCATTTGCCGAACGAGCTTTTAGCTAAAGCAGAAGTGCGGTCAATATTCGCGAGCTACCCACCCGAGGGCCCTCTCGATGATCAATTGCCTGTCTCAGGGATGCACACTTCATGACCTGCGCTTCTACGCCAAAGTAGAGTACGGCGTTTTCCTATAATCCAAACATAATTTCCATCTCGACCTGTGCAAACAAACTCCCTCAAGCTTTAGAATTATCTAGAGCAATATCTTGCCCTTTCAACCATAATTCTTCTACAAAAGAAACAAAAGTAGAAGTAAAAACTCAATCGGCTACTCATAAAGGCCGTAGATACCCATAGCAGCAACCTTCCAGCAATCGCTATAAATCTGGAGACAAGGGGGGTAATCTGGAAGTTTAATGAACTTTGCTGGCCCCCCAAAAAATATATCGGATTAACAACTACGAGTTCGGAAGAGCAGGTAAGTAGCGATAGACTGGTGCGCGAAACTAACTTGTAAGGGGGAAAGGGAGAAAACACGTGGCTAAAATTGCAAGTACGGTGAAACCAAACATATTTCTTGGGCCCGTAATGTCCCACTACGCTAAAAAACGGGCAAGTTGATCAAAACATTTACGGGGCATTAACATATGTTAAAACCTATTCTACGAAATGGCGTCCTTTCAACCGGCCGTTTTGGGCGCGATATGTTCACCGCTGTGATTGCGTTGAAGCGAGCGAATAGTTAAAGTGGAAGAAATGGAGGTGCGAGCTGAGTGAATGGGTATAGCTGATATTGATTTGAAACCAAGGAACAGGCTGTAGATATAGAAAAAAGCACCACCTTACGCGTCATTACAATGGAGCACTGCAGTGGAACATTATTGTACAACACCTGATCCTTATCGAAGAAGGTCCTCACGTGTTTATGCAATTTTTCTTTCCCAACTTTGTACAGATAGGACAGAATTGATATGGGTTGGTATTTATTTAGGTAGAAATTAATAGAAAACGCAGTGAGTGCTTACAAAACAAGATTAGCACGGGCACTATCAGCCGGCAGAGGCAGATTCTCTGCTTGGGAGGAAGTTTGGTGCTCCCTACCCCGTGTCTTCGAGCAGCCCTGCAGCTTTGTTGTGTATGCACGCAATGACAAATTATCTTTTCAGGCCACCGTGCAATGTTGCGATAATGACGGCGACGGCTGGTGGGGCGACACCTCCAGCATTGTTCCGCCTTGCACCCAGATCCCCTTCCGTGCAACGAATGTATCAGCCGACCCATGTCGCCGGACCACGTCGCCGTTGGCGCCTATCTCAAGAACCCATTTATTGCCCAGAATGAAGAATGGCCCTTGGGTCTGAGCTAGACATCTTAGCCATATTAGCGCATACGCTTTTCAACATGTGGATGTTTATATATCACCTGGTTCTTCGAAATTAGCTGGAGTTTACTAACAAAATATAGAAATTTTAAGTGAAAGATAAGAACAGAGATAAACATTGCAGGTCCCTTTATTAATGGTGGTACGCGCAGGGATAACCTCCTAAGAATCCCGTGGTGACCTTTGTAGAGTGTGAATGTTGGTAAGGAAAAAATTAGAGGTGGTTGTAGTGCTACCCAACTTATGCAAGACGAAGATTCACCCAAAGATTAAGAAGCCCTTTGAAATTAAAATCAGTGTGTAAAAAGAGGAAGCAGGGTTGTTTTAAAGCCCATATCACTTCAGATACACCAAATGTTCATCGGAAACTCCCATCATCTCCGTCTTCTTAACCCATGATAACAAATGAGGCTCCAGCCCGTAAAGGCACCTGCGAATCGCTTGTAAGATTCCCTTTTATATTTGACATTGTGATATCTCTTTTTTGTCCGCTGGTAATGATTTAGTGTGTACTCTTAATGTATCAACTCAACCACCCTCACAGGCCAGCACTGATGCAGACAGCAATAGTGCTCACGCACAGGCCTCAAATGAAGCACGTCTTTCTCTCTCTCTCTCTCTCTCTCTCTCTCTCTCTCTCTCTTAATGTATGCAACCTAACTTCCCAACTTTAACGGGCCACTAAACCAAGCCCGTGAAAACGCTTTGCCTGATTTACTAGCGCAAGTTACAGAGTATTTAACCTAGGTTTTCTGTTCATTAAGCCTTCTTTAGTAGTCAGCTACTTTAGGTATTTTTCTACTGTTGGCAACCAACACCTAATATTCCTTTATGTTTGGTTTTACTGCGGGCCAGACAATTAGTGCGTGCTGTCCATAGTTAATAGAACGTACCAACTGTCGAGATTTTTATGTACGTAATTGCGAAGAACAGCTACGTGAACTTGAAATAAAGCTGTCGTTTAATGCCCACAACATATACATACATTTCATTGTTAATGAGCTGTTGAAAAATCTACGACCCAAATGGTACGTACAGTAGTATCCGTAAGTTACAGATCTTTTGTAGCGTGAGCTACACTGGTCGAGGTTGAGAAGTTTCGCGTGTCTCCTAGAGAGCCGTGCTGCGGAAGCGCGGCACGCGGCGGCCCGGTCCACTTGATGATCATGCGAGGCGTGGCCGGGTGTGGAACCGATGAATCGCGCGTCGCCGCAACACCGGCGTGTCCCTGTGGAACCGAACCCCACGCGCCCAGCGTCTTCGCCGACCAGCGTCTTCGCCTAGGTGGACCTAGCCGTCGCATGTGGCGGCTAGGTACACCTCATCATGCGAGAGGTAGCCGGGTGTGGAACCGATAGCTCGTGCGTCACAGCAACACCAGCGTGCGCCTGTGGAACCAGCTTTGCTCAGGGGCAATTGCCGGCGCTGCGCCGGAGCCGCTTGATAAATATACATGTGTCACATAATGTATATACCGTGTGTGCGTGTCACTGAAGCAGCGCTAAGCATGATAATAAAGCTAATGCTAGACAACCAGGAAAGCTAGGAATAACTAGCTGAACATTAACTGATGCTACATAAATCCTGGCATAGTCGAGCTAAGCCACTGCTAATTTTTTTTATTGAAGTCCTTAGTTGAATAGGTATTTTCGAGAGACGCGGTATACCTTTCGGAAATTCAGTCGTAGCTTAAAAAAACCTGAAAATATACTGCCCCAAAACTTTTATGTAATTATTGGGGTTTGGCTGATTTACACAAGGTCAGGCAGCATGTAACCAACATCTAACCTCCTTTCGATGAATGACGTGATAATATTTTTGTTCATAGTTGTTTTGTCTCTTTCCGCATGTTGCGAAAACAATTTATTTACCTCTCACTTCTTGTTTTTTGTTTATATTTTGAGAACGTTGTTTGAACGTCAGCATTTATTCAGCTAACAAGGTATTGCTAGAATAAAAAAACAGTAAGCCCAAGGAAACCAAACCACATACTCTTAGGTCAGCGAGAGGTAGGCGAAAGTAGGAAAGAAGCATTTATTATTAGAGAGACCATAAAAACGTGGTGTTTTAGTAAATAAGGAGGTCGGGAAATGGAGACAAACATACAAATAAATCTCTAAGCCAAACCCTTCCGAAGAACTCCTAACTGTACTCCACGGGCCCCTCAAAAGCGACATATGCTAAAACGGGAGGAAGTTGCTTCACGGACACAATCAAGCGCTCTTTTGTTGCATGGGTTCTTTGCGCAAGCACAACAAAGCTTCCTGCAATATCGGGAGAACGTTTGTAGGAATGGCAAAGCAGGCAGTGACAGATTGCTGTTACAAGGATGCATGTTATGAAATGGCCACTATTTACCTTCATAAAACCAGTGAAAGGGTTATTCTCCTACCACGATGCATACCATCCTCGTCATCACAGTAATCGTTATCACTTTGCTTATCAACTGCGCTTCTTGCACGCTAGTTGGGATCGCCTGTAAAGGAAGAAGTCATGCCCACGTGTCTGACATGACAGAAGCGACCCCTTTTCCTAAAGCTTATGGTGACGACCAGTTTGATAAATCATGAGGGCAATAACAGAAAATGACACATAATACCGTGAAAGCACCAAGTTGAGTAGTGCCAAACGGTAAATTCTTAGCAGATGCTAAATTGTTGCCAGATGGTAAATTTTGCCAGATAGAAAATTTTTGTCCTGGCTAAAAGCTTTATTTAAGAGAACAATTAGGCCAGATTAATGTAAAGTCAAAACAATGCTCAAACTACTAAGCACAAAACAATGACTCATACTTGTCAACATTGTTCGCCACAAAGCAAAGATCAGGGATATCTGAGGCAGAACAGCAATGCATATTCGATACTTGCTGTGTTGTCTCAGTTAAAAATAAACGTGGAGTAATTCTTTCGAAATCAACAAAAATCAACGCGTAAAAATACCATATTAACCACAAAACGGAATAAGGGCCCGGGCTGGAGCCCCGGGCTCGTGGCTTAGAACCGTAACGAAAGGTCCCAACAGATGGCCCGGCAGCTGTGCGAATGCGGGAAATTTGAATTGAATTCAACAAACCGTCAATATGTCTATCACGAGAGGACCGAGACAGGAGGAGAACAGCGTGAGAGGTAGGCGGAAGGGAGAGAAGGAGCAGTTACGTAGCAGGAGCGTTAGACTGCTATCGTCTTTGGATAAAATTTATTGGTTGCGAAAGGAGCAGTAGGTACAAGACCAGTTTTTCAGGAGGCGCAGAATGGGCAACGTTGCGTTTTTAAGATATCGAAGTGATTATTATAGATTTAACACAGAATACTGTTAGCCTATGGCACGCACATTCTCCTTTTGCGAGAAAATGTATCCCCCACTCTTGCAGGCGTGACGTGTATCGTCTTGTAGAAAAAACGCCGCTAAAGAAGTAGACGCACAGCCATAAAGGCAGGCCAGTCCCACACTATCCCATTTGCCCGGCACCCATACTTTGCGATAGTTCGGCTTTTTTGTCTATTTCGGGGTTGTTTTTTTAATTGGAGATGAACTTCACTGACTAATATTACTCGCGTGTCTCCTGCTGCTATTGGTTCCGGAGGGGTAATAGTGCTGTCGACCAATAGCGCCTTCCCAAAAGAGCTCCATCTTGAGCATCACGCGTACACTCACCTTTTCAATTTGTAATCGCATATTCTCTTCTAAGATTCCACAGCATTGCGGACGGAAGAAAGGTGGTGCTCAGGCGGAACCGAGACGCATTATATGTGACACACAGGTCCATATTGGTTATCTGAAAAGGCATTTCATTGATCAGAGAAATCATGCGTGACCGAGCGCAATTTACAGCTGGCTGTGACCAATATTTGCTCACATTGTTATGAAGTTCTTGTAGACGTCCTTAATCATAACGTCTAAGAGAATATTCTACTTGGCGGAATAAAAAGAATCATGGATAGCATTTTAATGACTGCTGTAGGGTATCTTTTCTTGTGATAAGTGAAGTGGCGAATTCGACCTGGCGTGTTGGGGCGTCTGCTTACACCTTCACCTGCTGCACCACGGCAGCCTCACGTGACCTAAAACATTTTTAAGGTCTAAGGTTGATAATGGTGTAGTGCCTGGTCCTGGGGCGCTCAGAAAGGTGATGGGTAATTATTAGTGTTTTATGGTGTCATAAAATAACAATGAATACTATCGTCAATTTTAAGCTCATAATCAAAACCAAAAAAATTGTACCACCTCCTAGACCACATTCAATCAACCCCTGGTTAAAACTGAGGAACAAAAAGTACACCACTATAATACAGGCATTTAACACATCATCTGCTAATGCACGGTGAAGGCGCTTCTGTTTGCAGGCCAAACTCGAGGGTTAAACGTTCAAGGTTACGGTGGATTCCAGCCAGAGGATTGTGATTACAACAATAGCAGCAAAAAAAGTAAGAGGGAGAAGTTATATCCCAATGATAGCAGATACCTTTGGTTGTTGCTTTGTACTGGGCGGAAAAAGAGCTTCTAAATCATCACTACATCTGTTTTCCTTAATATATGGCCTAACTAACTACTGTTTGTTTAAAATGGCACACATTTTCCAGGAGATAAACACTGTTTTTGATGCGATTTTTTACGGTCACTTTAAATTATCAAATGGTTTTTTTCCTCTTCACTAATTAAGTAACTCTCCTAACCGGTTCGGGTTGTGATTTATAGAGCCTGAACTTAACCGGAACGAAATGGGTTTACCGTAACCCCAACCTTAACCGAAACGGTATTTTGTTTTTCGGTTCGACATACTGCTAGATACAGATTAGGATGTTGCTATTGTTGAACCCCTAAGTAAGGTTTAGATGCTCATTGAGAAATTCCGTGGCGTATATGCTTGCTTTGGAGAAAATGCCTCCAAAGGGCTACGGTTTTCGCCATCCCTGTTGGTAACCTTCCCGCTGTTTGTCCACCTTTACCGTAATATCCTACCGCCCGCTAACAATTTGCCTCCCCTCATGCCCAGACCATTCATTCTCCTTCGCTTGCTGCTCCTCTTCCGTGTCCTTTTATATGATATCGCCTACCACTCTGTCAGTCTTACTTTTCCTTTTCTCTTTGCGCGTCTAATCTACCGCTCCTCCCCAATATTACATACTCATCTTTCACTCACCGTCTTCCCCCAACTCTGTTATGTCATTTTTGTATTTGCATCCTCCGCTCTTGAAATTTGATCCCTCGTTGCCCTGTACTCTCTCCATCACCTTTCCCTTCTTTCCTCCTTTCCCGCACACTCCCCTGCTCTTCCTTTTCCTATTTCCCCTCTCTCCCGTTCTATTTCTTTCCTTGCACTTTACTCGCCGCGGTAGCTCAGGGGCAAGGAGTTGTGCTGCTGAGCACGAGGACCCGGGTTTTCTATTCCCGGCCGCGGCGGCCGCTTTTGTGGTGGTGGCGAAAAGCACAAACGGCCGTGTCTACGAGACTTCGGCGCACGTTAAAATGTTAGGTGTTCAAAATCAACGCGGAGCCATCCACTACGGCGCGGCTCATCGCCTGCATTGCGTCGGCGCGTTAAAACATACAATCAATCAATCAATCCTTGCACTGGGTCACGTGAACCACCAATTCGGTCAGGAACCTTGTAAAGCGCGTAGGAAAAACGCTGAGTTGCCGCCTTGTGGAGAGGTAGCATACCTTGCGAGTACTTCAGGCCATTTTGTTTTGCACCACAGAAGAATACCATGATTTCGAAGTACTAAGTATACACCAATAAAACCCTTTACAATGGTTCCTCCTTTCCTTGACTGATACTGCAGAAATGTCCTTTGCTTGTGTAATTCGCCTCCTTTCGGAGTAATTTGTTGGCCTGTTTTCGGAATAACTAATTACATAAAGACAATTTCTAAATAAACGAACACTGTGATGGTCTGTTTCTAGGTGTCTGGCACTAAAGATGCCAAAGGTTGCCTCTGCACCGTGAAATGCTGATATGCATGAATCATGCAACCTGTGTAACCAGTATAAAAAGGTTTTGCTGCGTATACTTTGGGTTGAGATTCGCTATGTTGAAAAGCAGAAAGGGGTCCGTGACCCGGTTTGGTCCACATTACCTGCGTTACTTGTGTATGGTCTGACACCACAACCACCAGGCAACAAAATATGCTTTGGAAACAACAGGCTATAGGGGTTTGTTTAGCAAAAAAGCTTGATAAAGACACCAGGAAAAGTTTGTTAAGCCCGCCGAAAACTTTGCTTAACTAATATTTTTCATAAGTGTTTTCTTGCTCAATGTTCACATATGCTCACATTTTATCGAATACGTTGCGTATGTGTGCGTGTTCCTGTGGTTTTTTTAAGCTGGGAATGGTGGTACTTTTGAACTCAGCCTTAAAGAAAATAGTAGGAAAGGGTTTACAGAATAAAGTTTGCTTCGACAGCCAGAACGCAAATAAATACGTTTTCACTACAATTTCAAAGCAAACAAGAAATATTTTTCTGCAAAATTGTCGACAGAGATATTGCAGCGCATACGTAAACAAAGCATCAAAATATTTCCGTGATATCGGGTGTAAATTTGGGAAAGCCGAAAACTATGAAAAAACTGTGATATGTAAATTCCGCATTGCCAGCGCTGGTTCCTAATTGTATAAAATTTTTAGGGGCATTTTACATATCAGGCACATGATTCGTTCAACGGTCAAAATCAAAATTCCAATGAGAAAGAATTACGTTTTCTTCTGATTTTTTTTCAAGCTTAGCGGCCACAAAAAAATCTTTACGGTCTTTTCCTAGAGAAATTGAGAATTGCATGATAGGTATCTACCAGCGAAGATGCGTCAAGTATGCGTCAGAACCTTTGCTGAAAGTGCGTCCAAGCTTCGCTGAAAGTGCGCCCAATCGATCTTAAAACCTTCGACGACCACAATCGCAAACACAGGACAAAGCCATGCGATAATTTCCCTTGCAACAAGAAAATGAATGTGCAGACGATCATAACGTCTACCGATACATGGCTTATTAGGTCAAGGTATGCTATTGAACTCGTTCTTCATGATCGATGCGTGTATAGTCTCATCCACAACCGTTATTTCTCGCGATTTTCGAGTAACTTATTTGACACAATGAAACCCTGGTTTCGCGCAAGCGCCATGTGTCCAGAGATATTTCGACCAACCGGTATATCGGGAAGTGCCTTAGTTTTTTGAGAGGAAGCTATCAGTCCCACTATGAAAGGTTTCCCTTCACATACCCCGATGTCCCTAGTTAATAATAGTTAGTTTCACTGAAGTAAGTGCAAACCAACGGGTACAAAAATATATCCCATGCTTCGAACGAACAACACGTCTAGTTTTCGACGAAACGTCACCTAACTGTAGGTAAAAAGTTTCCAGAGGCGAGGACGACCTAACAACATGCTTCATGCCATAAAACCGCAGCTAAAGCGGGTGCGGATTGAAGGCGACGCCACTACAGGTAACGACATGTCAAGCACTACAAAAAACGGGTTAAGTTGGAGTGTATCGTTATACCGAACTTGTCAGACGAGATCATTAGGACTCGATGAAACCACAGGATTTGAATTGAATGATACGGATTTTAAATTATTAAAAGTTCTCATAATTATGACTCGGGCAACATACAAACTTTTGTTGAAATGAAACAACCACATATATGTAATAACACAACATTCACACAACATATTGAAGTCCTATTCACACTTTAAAAATATCGCCAATGTATTACTGCTTTGTCTTTGCTTCAAACCAAAGTTCAAACCAAAGTTCAAAACAACGCATGCGGTTGTTGGTGCCCGTGGTTTCGCTTTTGCACGTGTATGCAGGTAATTGGCTTCATCTGTGACTGTTATTGATGTAACGATGCGATTGAAAAGCTACGAGCGGCAAATGCTGCTGATAGTATCCGGCAAAGAGAAGCAAAAAGTATAAATTAGGGAATTTGCGCAATGGAGCAGTCAGAATAAGTGACTTCAAAATACATTCAATTCACATTTTGCCAACCAAAATTTGCAGATTTGTTTAATTACGCGAGAGTTTGATTTACCCGAGTTTTGTTATCACCAGTGTACTTACGGCATGTAAAAATCAGGCGTTGGTCTTAAAATGGTAACTAGATTTGAGCAGGCATTCATCTTGAGCCGCCACGTGCGACTAGTTTGCAACACAACACTACATATCAGAGCGATGCAAGCTCAACCGTAAGTGAGAAAAACCTGGTTTTTCTCTTTAGACGAGATGGCAACAAGGAATTGAAATGGCCGCCGATGACCAGCAGGGACAATCGAAATGTTGTGCCAATAAACATTATATAGAAATCGGGTGATTAAAGTGTAGGCAGAGCCGCCTACTGCCTCAACAGCTGACTAGAAAAACGAATCGACCTAGAGCGCAGACTACACAGAAAATGTAGTTTACCCTCCAGTTATTGCACGACACAATGACGCGCAATATTTTGATTGTTAACAAAGAAAGGTGAGAGCAAACGAAATAAATTGCAACCCGCACCCGAAGAACGACCTATAAATTATTTTATTGCGTTTAGGTATCTTAAGAGCACGATAACTTTTTTTCAAAATGACGTGTTCAAAGCTACTAAATTACAATGATTTGGCCGGAACCAACACCGCCACAACGTTATTCTAACAGTTGACTCTGAGTAAGTATTTGAGACAAGAATAACACGGAGAAGTAAGTCGCCGTGCTGTGACGGGTTCCCGGAAATAATGTGCAGGCAACCATCAAGAATTTGCAAACAAAGCGAACAGTTGTTCACGCTGACGTTTCGTTGAGGCTCATATTTTTCCTTTTCAAGAATGCACGCCTTAAGCCTTCCCTTTCGTTCGATAACGCCCCAGTTGGTTATCTAGGGATACAAAGCACCCCAGAAACCCATCCCGTTCAAACATAAACGCATTCATAAACAAGAAAAAATTCTGCAAATGGTGGTGAGCCCTGAGGGATGGCCTAGGTTTTAGTTGATTTTACTGACGTTATGGAATCTATATCTCCCGGGCACATCTCATACTCTTCTAACAAAGATGCAATGCGAGAACCCAGAAATGTAGGCTTCAGGGTATATTTCCCCGTTCGATCGGGAGCGCGGGATCGCATTGAGGGAAAGCTTCAAGATATTGCCCATTCCTTAACCCTTTGAGGTTCGAGATCCCCCTTTTCCCCTCGATACCCTGCAATTTGGCTTTACGGCACTTAGAAGTTGCTTGCGAAACGAGTGGATATAAGAATACATCCCCGATGCACCCCGCAGCTACCCTTCCAACCTTTCTTTCTTAGGCCGAAATATCGCCAGTATGGGGCAACCAATAGGGGAAACAAGGTAAATGAAGGAAGTACGCCGGAAATAAGGCGGAAAGGCAATCTTTTTTTGCCTTTGTGAGGCTATTTGCCTCTAGGAGTCGTTGAGTTATAACGCGCTTGGAGCCATTAGTCTCGTTTAGGGTGCATGGCTCTAAGGAACAAACGAATTCCGTACTTCCTGTCCTCCCCATTTTCTCAGTTTACTCAGAGGGAAGTCCTTGATGCAACGGCAAAATCGGGCTGACTTTGGCTATACGCTGCGCGTGGCAGCAGGTTTTTTGTATTTTTCTGCGTCATCACTCCCGTCGTAACGTGTTTCTTATGCCGCACGTCAATATAGAATAACGTACGACCAAATATATATCACAGGTTCCTCCGTAGTTCCCCTGAGAGTTTCTCTCTTGTCTGAATGCTCTCATGGGGGCCATCAAGTCTGTTTCGTGAGGGCTCGATTTCCGCACTCTTTTGTCTTCTAGCTACGGAGCTTGGATTTGCCCTTGGTTCCGTATCCTGACAGTATAGTCGATGCAGGGACGGCCTCCTCAAGTGTAGGAAAAACATTACACAATACACGATAAGAAAACACCAGACGAAAATTAGACTCAGTGGTGGCCTCTTTCTCCGGCTGCGGCTTGGAGAGCCTTAAGGTAGAGTCTGTTCTTCTTCCATTGGCATCGGCCCGCTTGGAGCTATCCTTCGCCATTATCTCGCGTAAAGTCGCTCGTTTTTATAACCTATGTTCTGATGGTTGATAAGATTATCCGCACACTTTTATTCAAGACACGAGGGTCTTGCACTCCTAAAGGATGATGATGATGGTTGGGTTTTTATGGCGCAAGGCCGACTAAGGGCAAAGAGCGCCAGAGAAAAGTTTGTTTAATTAAGTGAAGTGGTTACCACAAAAAGGGTAGGTAGAAAAAACGTGTCACTCGAACATAGTAAAATCAGTTAAAGATAATGGTGATGGCTGGTGTATAGGGCCGGATTTCATTATGCGTGATAGGAAATGAGGTTTAAAAACTTAACGTCTGACCAATAATCAAACACACGTTTCACAGAAACACTGGCATCGTCACCTAGAAAAAGCGATGGATGTAGTGGGATATATTGTCTGTGGAGTTCTCTGAAGTGTTTGTGTCGTGTTGTGTGAAGTGCCTTGCATGTGATTAGTATGTGCATTACGGATAGGGCCTCTCCGCACCTGCTGCACAGAGGTCTTGGAGATGCAGTGAGAAGGTGCGAGTGCGTTGCATGTGTGTGCCCTATCCGTAATGTGGCCAAGGCGACGTCAGAGTATCTATTGCATGTGTCGGTGGTGTATGGTCCCAAGTGAGGTTTTTTGTTCACTCCAGTGTGTTTGCCATGTTTTGCGAAGTTGTTGTCTGACGTGTGGTTTCACTTCGGTGTAGGGTAATGTGGTTATGATTCAAGAGTGTAGCAGCAGCAGCCATTCGGTCCGCTGCTTCGTTCCCGGCTATACCACAGTGGCCACGGACCCAGCAAAGAACCAGTTCAAATTTACGTACATACACGGACATAATACCCTTGACTGTTAAATTTATAACGTGATTTTTTGAAGACTTTTTTGACGACAACGCCAGCACAACACTGAGAGAATCTGTATATATAATGGATTGTGGGATGTGGCTTTGAAGGTTATGATTAACAACCAGGAGTACACCAAAGCCTCTGCCGTAAAGATACTTGTATCACTGTTAAGAGTTCTAGTGACACTAAGGCCGGGCCCATGCGCCGCGCAGGACACCGAGGTGGAAGTTTTAGAGGCGTCCCTATAAAATTCAGCCATTGGTACTTGTGCTGCAAATACAAGAAGTGCTGCAGAATTGCACATGTGGGAGCTCGGTTTTTATCTACATGTGTGAATGATGTGTCGCATGATACAGGGCGGAGATGCCATGGTGCTGTAAAATCTCTTAGAGAGGTTTGGATTGTATCTAAAAAAAAATTTCCTCGCACTTCCCCGAGGGGGGAGTGTGTAAGTGCGAATGCACGGTTTTTGATTGCGCGATTACGATGGATATCGTGATCTTCGAGTGGAGAGGAGGCGCCCAACACCCGCAGTCACTGAGCGGAGAGAGGAGGAGGAGAGTAGCGCCCGCCGTTACGGCGAGGGCTACACGAGCGCCCTCACGCGTCGGAATGCGGAGCGCCCGCTACGCGAGCGAGAGCTCTCCCGCCCGAAGTGGAGAGGAGGCGCCCAACACCCGCAGTCACTGAGCGGAGAGAGGAGGAAGAGAGTAGCGCGCGCCCATCTCCCCCCGTTGCTAGGGAAGACGAGGAGGAAGACGAGGAGCGCGCGCCCCCGCAGCTGTTGCTATGCGGACTAAGGCGGCGGACGATTCAGGCTCGCTTAAGAAGTGCATTCGCACTTAAAAGGAGACAGCAAGCTCTGACGCTTCCTCTCTAACTCTGTAAGAGAAGGGCGCCGATAACGATGGTCGATTTAAAAGGAGTTCAATCTTGGATGTATCATGAAAACTTGATTTAAAAGGATGGTGTGGCATAGATGAAATTTTAAAAGCATAAAGAAGATCTGTGTATGCTCGCTCACGTTGTAGGTTCTATTTGTTGCAATCCACATAGAGGCTTTCGACCGGGCTAGTGCGGAAGGCGCCACACGCCAGGCGGAGCCCGAAATGGAGCACTGGGTCCAGCATTTTGAGGGATGTTTTACTTGCTGACCCATAAACAACGCTACCATAGTCCAATCGTAGACCTATCAAGCTGGTAAAAACACGTAAAAGAAGATGTTTGTCAGCGCCAAAAGAAATGTGCGAGAGAACCTTCGGGATAGTCATTGTCTTTAGGCATTTATGTTTTAGTTGTTTTATGTGTGGGATAAATGTGAGTTTTTCATCGAAGAATATGCCCAAAAACTTGTGTTCCTTTTTGACAGGAATCGAGACACCATTGAGTTGAATGTCTGGATCTGGCCGGATGCCACGCCTCTTGGAAAACAAAACACAAGTGCACTTCCCGGTATTAAATTTTAAACCATTGCTATCTGCCCAGCCAGCTAGCTTGTTAACCCCAAGCTGGACCTGGCGCTCACAGACAGACAAGTTACAGGATTTAAAGGAGAGTTGCACGTCGTCTACATAGATTGAACAGGAAATCGACGGTAGCCACGCCTTCCTAAGGGAATTCATTTTCACAATAAAAAGGGTGCAACTTAAAACTCCACCTTGTGGCACTCCATTTTCCTGCACATGAACCCTAGAGAGTGCAGTTCCAACTCGCACACGAAAGGTTCTTTGAGACAAGTAGCTGGCAAGTGTGTTCATCATGTTACCCGACATGCCGAAGGACTTCAGGTCGCTTAGGATGCCATACCGCCACGCGGTATCGTACGCTTTTTGCAAGTCAAAGAATACCGTCATACAATATTGTTTGTGGAGGAAAGCATCCTTTATATAGGACTCGAGCGCGACGAGTTGGTCGTTGGTGCACCGCCCTGCCCTGAAACCTGCCTGGCAGCTCTCGAGAAGACCATTGTACTCAAGAAAGTACACGAGCCTCCTGTTTATCATCTTCTCGAGGAGCTTGCATAGGCAGCTTGTAAGGGCGGTGGGCCGATAGCTAGCGGGAGAGGAAGGGTCCTTCCCTTCCTTCAGAAAAGCCACAACCATGGCCTCCCTCCAAGAGCGAGCAATGTGCCCCGAAAGCCATATATTATTGAATAGATGTAGAAGTGTTTCAAGGGTGTCTGAGTATAGATTTTGTATCATAGTGTATGTGATTTTGTCTGCACCTGGAGCTGAAGGCTGTGGTAATCCGGCAATAGTGGTGGTGGACAATCCCGCGCGATGGACATGTTCCGGCGGAGGATGAAGATGTGGCGCGAGACGAGCTAAGGCAGAACATGGCGGACTCGGCTGGGCTACGTGTGTGCAGCCGGATCGGCTGAGCAGTGGACCTTGGCGGAGCGGGACTCCAAGTAAAGGTGTGATCGAGGGGGCTCAGTGTCTTTCTGGGGAACCGCGGCCGGGTGCAAGAACCCCGGTACCACATTTGGCGCCCTGAACGTGGGGCCGGCCGTGGTTCCTGGGAAGGGCATTGTGGTCTTCTTCCTTGTTTTGGTGTTCCGCGGTGGGCATATTGCGGGGCGAATTACGTTGGCGTTTTTGAGTGGCTCTCGGGATTTTTCGGTAGCCCTCCTCGTGATTTGAGGCGCCTTTGTAGTGGCTTCTGTTGTTTATAACCATTTTTCTTCCCGTGTTCGCTTCGCGGCCCGCGAGAGCATTTCTACCCAGGGACATGCCTGGCCGTGGAGCTTCTACCCGTCGGCGCCCCTTGGTTGCTCCGCGTGAGCCCGCAAGGGATGCGGACGCCACTGGGCTCGTCGGCGTGCTCCGCCCGATCATGGACCTCTGCGAGAACCTCACGAGCCGGCTGGCGGCTCTCGGGCTAGAAGGCGGTGGGTCCGAGCATGGGCCATCGTTCCAGCCGAGCATTGCGGTGCCACGGTTCACGGGCTACGATGACCGCAAGACCGTGGCGGACTTCCTGAGCTATCTCAATGTTTACAAGACGGCGTCGGGTGCTTCGGACGAGTTCGTGTTGACCCGTGTCCTGCCGGTTGCCCTGGAGGCATCGGCTGGTCGTTGGTGGCGCCTCCAGACCCCGTTCGCGTCCTGGGCTGACTTCGAGGCACGCTTCCGCGAGGAGTTCTTGCCTCCCGACTACGACTACCGCATCCGCCGTGAGCTGGAGGCACGTACGCAGCACCCGCGCGAAGGCTTGCTCGAATACATTCGAGCTATCCAGGAGCTCTTCAAGCGAGCTATCCCGGGTGCGTCTGACGCGGAAATGGTAAAGCACGTCTTGCGGCGTTGCCATCCGCGCTTCCGACCTTTCCTGCACGGTCGTGATTACTCCAGTTTGGAGGAGATGGCGCGATCAGCTCGAGCAATCGAGGACGCTCTGATATCAGAGCTGAGTTATGTACCCCCTCCGCCAGTAGGGGAGGCACTAGAGCCAGCTTGCTCATGGAGAGACACCTATGAGACTTCGCCACAGCGAAGTCCACAGCCGCGTACGGCAGCTGCGGGCTTGAATTCCCCCCGCGCACGAGGTCCTTCTGCCCTTGGCGACAGGCAGTTGGAGCGCGGAAGACCACTAGATGGTGCAGCCCACGGCGGGAACTCCCCGCAGCGGTTAGAGCCAGGGTTCCTGCGTTGGGAAAACAGGCCCTCTTTACTGGCAGGCTCACCGCTCCCCGACCCGAGTCTCTCCCTTGGGGGTCGGCAACGAAATCCTCTGAACTCCAGAGGTCCTTCTCGTCCGGTCGTCGAGACGGGAGGGTCGCGGGGCTACGTGCCCAATGCAAATCAAGCTGGCGGCTGTTACCAATGTGGACAGCCAGGACACATCCGTCGTGAGTGTCCGCGTGTGATGGCTGGTCGCCGAAATACAAATAGACATCGAGATGAAGGAATGCAGCCGGAGGCAATGATGGTGACTAACCCATCACTGAGTGGCCCAGAATTGGCTGGTGGCGAGGACTGGTGCTTTTTACCCACTGCTTGCCGTGTTGAAGCACGCACACAGCCCATAGCACCACATCTTTCTATTCACGTTCTTGGAACGGATGTTTCTGCATTGGTTGATACCGGCGGCAGTTTGTCGCGCATTGGTGATACTGTCTTTGAACTTTACCGAGCACGTGGTGTTAGGTTGCGCCAATGCAGCACCCGGTTTCAAGTGGCCAATGGTGCTGTAGTTGAAGCGCGTGGGGCCTTGCGCTTGCACATTTCTTACACAAGCAGAAGGTGTCGGCAGCGCTTTACGTACTGCCCTGGCTTGGCGGTACCCATGATTTTGGGCCGGGATTTCATTATTCGCGAGGGCCTACTGCTTGACTTGGCGGGAGGTGGTTACAGATTGGGCAATGACGCAGAATTGATACCCTTTCTGGCGTCAACGCATATCTGTACCGTGCCAAGGTCACCCGCAGTCGCAACGAAATCCGTGTTGCCTGAGCGAATCAGGCAGTTGCTTGAGGAGTGTCCTTGCAGTGACTATGAGAGGGAGCAGCTCGCCTATGTCCTGGAGCCGTTTGCTGAAATGTTCACGGACTCCCCTGGGCGGACAACCGTCCTTCTACATCGCATTGACACGGGAGACGCCCCTCCTTGGAGCTGCAATCCACGGCCTCTCAGCATCCAGAAGAAGGCAAAACTGGATGTCGCCCTTGACGAGATGCTGAACACGGGGGTTGTGCGGCCGTCGCAGAGTGCCCATGCATCTCCAGTCGTGTTCGCGCCAAAAAAAGACGGCAGTGTGCGTCTCTGCGTGGACTACCGTCGTCTCAACGACGTAACTGTAAGAGACGCATATCCTTTTCCTGCCGTAGAATCCATCATTTCCTCGCTTGGTGGTGCCCGCGTGTTTACCACTCTAGATTGCTCACGTGGCTTTTTGCAAATTGAAATGCACCCTGATGATATTCCTAAAACGGCTTTCACATGCTACAGGGGTCTTTTCGAGTTTGTGCGCATGCCGTTTGGGCTGAAGAACTCCCCGAGCTCGTTTCAAAGATTAATGGACATCGTTCTTGACGATGTACGTTATAAGTACGCAATGGCCTATATGGATGACGTTGTCGTGTTTTCGCGCACCTTTGAGGAGCATCTCGTGCATCTCAGAGACGTGCTCGACCGCAAGAAACGCGCCGGCCTCACCATCAATCCCAAAAAGGTTCAACTCGCGTCAAGCAAGGTTGACTTGCTCGGCTTTGTCGTGGACAACGGAGAGCTTCGTCTTAACGATGCCAAACTGAAAGCAATTACAGAGTATCCGTGCCCGCGCGACGTTAAGAGCTTGCAGCGCTTCTTGGGCATGATAGCTTTTTACCGTAGCTTCATCCCTCATTGTGCGGAGCTGTCACGTCCGTTAAACCAGCTACTACGGAAAGGCGTGAAATGGCAATGGGAGGAGGCTGAACAGCAAGCTTTTGAAGCACTGTCTCGCGCAATCGCGGAAACAGCGGGGTTAAGGATACCGGACCTTAACAAACAATTTGTCTTGCAGACCGATGCTAGCGACTATGGACTGGGCGCAGTGCTGATCCAGGAGTTTGAGGGCGTTCTTCGTCCGGTCGCATTTCCTAGCCATACACTCACTCCGGCTGAGCGCAATTACACGGTCACAGAACGTGAGTGTCTAGCAATTGTGTTTGCACTAAAGAAATTTGACATGTATCTTGACGGTGCCTCTTTCACCATTCAGACAGACCACATGGCATTAACGTGGCTGCAGCGTTTGCAGAACCCTGCTGGTCGTATTGCGCGCTGGGTGCTTGCGCTTCAGTGCTACGATTTTATTATCCAGCACAAGAAGGGTTCGCAGAACCAAGTCGCTGACGCGCTATCGCGCGCGCCCCTGCCGCCATCTTCGGACGCGGAAGCGCCGGTGCTGGTGGCTGCAGTGGATGCTGACGCACGCTGGGGTACGCTGGTGAGCAGGGCAGATCTTCTCGCGGCGCAACGTGCCGACGGACTCTGCCGTAAGATCATTGAGCACGTCGGGGCACAGGGCGCAGCTCCCACCAGAAACAGCGGTGAGTTTGATACATATGTGTTGGCGGAAGACGGTCTCCTGCTACGGTATATCCTGCAGGACGATGACGAAGCTAATTCCCCATTCCGCGCTGTTGTACCGAAGGGCTTTCATCCGTTACTTTCATGATTCAGCTCTGGCTGGACACAGCTCTGGCAGCAAAACTTATGAGAAGTTATGTCGGACTGTCACGTGGCCGGGAATGAGGCAGGATGTGCTGCGGTACGCCAGGAGCTGTCACGTGTGTCAGACAGCGAAACCCCGAGTCGGTTGCCCGCCCGGATTGATGCAGTCTGTTGAGAGTAAGAGCCCCTGGCAAATCGTTGCTTGCGATATCATGGGCCCTTACCCCCGCAGCCCGCGTGGGAATTGTTATTTGTTTGTGGTGACGGACCATTTCACGAAGTGGGTAGAGCTGTTCCCGCTACGTACCGTCAATACGCCGAATGTATGGAGGTGCCTAATGGAAGTGTTTTCGCGCTTTGGGTTCCCCGCACAGCTCATAACGGATAATGCTACGTATTTTACGAGCAAATTGTTTGAGGACAACTGCCGAGCTGTAGGCGTGAAACACAATCGTACGACCACCTATCACCCTCAGGCAAACATAACTGAGCGGGTGAATCGCAATCTCAAGGCGATGCTAATTGCTCATACGGAGCAACACAAGCATTGGGATGCTAAGCTGCCTGAGATTGCATTTGCCAGTCGCACCATGGTGAATCGCTCAACCGGGTTTACGCCGGCTTATTTGAACTACGGTCGGGAAATGCCATTTGCTCTTGACAGGACACTTCCAGAAACGGAGGCGGGTTCTGGTGTGTCGCCCCATGCTGTGGCCGTCCGCCAGCGCCTGCGCGACGCGATACAGGCTGCCCGGGCGCAGCTTGACGTTGCTCGTCTCCAGCAGGCGGAGCAGTACAACCGGTGTCGTCGAGATGTTCAGTTTGCGGTTGGCGACATGGTTCTCCGGCGCACTCATCCACTGAGCGATGCCTCACGCAAGTTTGCCGCGTCGCTAGCCCCTAAATGGGAGGATCCTTTTACCGTAAGCGAGAAGCTGTCTTCCATAACGTATCTTTTACGCCACAGCAGTACAGGTGAACATGCAGGCCCCGTTAATATAGCAGACCTTAAACAGTACCACGTGGACTGATCTGCTCTTGGCCGCAACACCTCTTGTTTCTCAATGGCGTCTGCGCACCCGTCATGTTAAATTTCTATGGGGTGTATCTAGAGTATCCTTTTTAGGCATTTTTTTGTTTCGGATTACCTATTCTTGGTCCTGAATTTGATAATTGATCAGTACCACGTGATGCGCTTCTTTGTTTTTTTATTTTTCCCCCTGCTAGAATTGTGTTTCTTTCCGGGCGTTAATTTTTGCTTCTTTCGCGTTCAGAATCCATTTAGGCATTCGCTCCTGCTGCGCCCGCATTCACCGCCGACCCGTGTGGACGACTTTCCCCACTGCCACATCCACATGTGCGTGGTGCATGACCCGGTGGCATCCTGAGTTCCTTACTCCCTGGCCTTGGGGCTACCTTCTTGGCTCCACGGCTCTTGCTCCGGGCCGTGCCTGCTCTCTACTCTCCACTGTGCTACCTTGGCGTGTGTGCTGTGGGTCTTGAACCGGACGTTTGGGTGGTGCTCTCTGTTCCACTCCGGCGCTGCGTACCTCTCGCCGGGAGGCCCTATCTGCTACCTCTGGTACTGTTGAACAGACCGTCATCGGTTCATGGGATTCCTCCAGTGGCGCCAGCGATCTAGCGGCGTCCATGCCTGTTCCTGGGCTGATTTGATCCTGTGGCTGCTGTCTCGGAGGATGTCCTGAGTTCCAAGATTGCTGTAGACATCTCTTTCGTGGACTGTGACGTCATCTTGGGGCTCCGATGCGGATGCTTCGAGTTACTCTTTAACTGTTGGTTGGCTCGAGGACTGTGCGTCGGCCTTTTCTTCGGAGGGGGGGAGAGCGTGGTAATCCGGCAATAGTGGCGGTGGACAATCCCGCGCGATGGACATGTTCCGGCGGAGGATGAAGATGTGGCGCGAGACGAGCTAAGGCAGAACATGGCGGACTCGGCTGGGCTACGTGTGTGCAGCCGGATCGGCTGAGCAGTGGACCTTGGCGGAGCGGGACTCCAAGTAAAGGTGTGATCGAGGGGGCTCAGTGTCTTTCTGGGGAACCGCGGCCGGGTGCAAGAACCCCGGTACCACAAGGCTTACATGTTGTCAGGGCTGCCTTCAGCTCATGAATTGAAAAAGGAGAATTGTAAGAAGTGTGCGACTTGTTGCAATCACGCAGAGACTTCTTTTCCGCAGATGTTTTGTGTTTTATGAAAGTGTTCGTGTAGTGTGCCGAACTGTACACGTGTTCGAAGTGTTGTCCAAGTGTGTTAGCAAGGTGTTGCAGGGTGTCCCCTGTTGTACTAACCAGGGGCAGGCTGTGTGTCTGTTGTCCTTTTAGTTTTCGTATTCGTGTCCAGACTTTGTGTGTGTCTGTGTAAGAGTTTATAGATGTCAAGAAGGAGTGCCAACTCTCTCGTTTTGCCTCACGGCGCACACGTTTTCCGAACGCCTTGGCCCGGTTGAACAAGAGAAGGTTTCCCGACGTGGGGTACCGACGGAGGATACCCCACGCCTTGTTCTAGGCCTCTCGCGCCCGCCTACAGTCGTCATTTCACCACGGCCTCCGCTGGTTGCGTGGGGCACCAGAGGCGTGGGGAATAGACCTTTCGGCGGCGTCGAGGATGTGCGCCGTGAGCAGTTGGGTAGCTTCTTCAACTTGTAGGTGTCCTATGGATGTGTGGTGTAATTGGTTGTCTCTGTAAATGTATTCCAGTTAGCTCTTGCTTCATTAAACCTTTTATGGGAAGATGGACGGCTCGGGCCTGTACCTATATACGTTAATGAAGTGGGGAAATGGTCACTACGATATGGGTCCGTGCCCACACCCCACTCAAGACATGGAAAGAGAATTGCAGAACCAATAGCGAGGTCAAGATGTGAGTATGTGTTGACCTATGTCATGGTATGTAGGCTGTTTATTGTTGAAAAGGCATGCTCCAGAGGATGTAAGAAGCCTCTCTATCAGGCGACCCCGGGCATCCGTACGAGAAGAGCCCCAAAGAGAATTGTGAGCATTAAGGTCGCCTGTTAGAATGTATGGTTCGGGCAGCTGGTCAACCAGCGCCTCGAAGTCAGAGCTAGAAAACACAAAACCAGGACAAATGTATATGTAGCATACCGTTGTCAACCTATTAAAATATTGAGCGTATTGCTACAGCCTCAAGGATGGTGTTCATAGTGACAGGGTGGCATGCAAGGGATTTCCTGGCTATTATGGCTACACCGCCCGAAGAGTGTGTGCAGCCAACCCTATCCTTTCTGAATATCATATAGCTATTTAAGAAATTTGATTTGATTTGATTGGACACACATTAAACTTGGCTGATTAGCATGCAGAATCGCACACACATCGTCAAGATTATTCAGAAGGCCTCTGCAGTTCCATTGAACAATATTTTCTCATCCCATTTTTATGTGTTCAGAGCTAGTGGAGTGTGAATATTTATGTAGGGTCTTTCGGGGCTAGGACTCTCGGAAGGGTTTTCTGGCCTTCTCTACTGACCTGGACGTCGCAGCCCGTTCCTTCCGCTGCGATGAAAGCCGGAAGGCCTCGACGTCCATGTCGTCATCTGAAGGCAGGGGGGTGCCCAGCAGACTGGGCCCCCTTAACGTGGTACCCTTTCGGGTATTCTTTGCCAGCGCTGCCAGTGCCGAAGGCGTCGGGAGCACCACAGATGGCACAGGCAGTGGGGCGGGGAAGGGGGCCGCTGCGACTGCCTCCGTCTCCTTCTCCGTGCCCTTGCATGTGCTTTGACCTGATGGAGAGGAAGCAGTGGATGCAGCGGCATCCCCAACAGATGTTGTTGCCTCCACAGCCGCTGCTGGGTGAGCGAGCGGGGCAGAGGCTGGTTGGGCTGCCAGAGGCAACCCAGTGGGGGGGGGGGGGGGGGGGGCGGCGGCGGGACCAAGTCCGACTCGCGCTACTGGGTCCCCGCCGAAACCAGACGCCGCTCCGCCCCCCGGCGAGCTGCGTCGGCGTACCTCCCCAGGGGGAAAGAGGCGAACCTCTTTCGCGCCTCTGGGAAGGAGATGTTCTCAGTGGCCTTCACATTAATGATCGCCTTCTCCGGCTTAAACTTCTCGCACTTTCTAGAGTAGGCGGCATGGGGTCTCTGGCAGTTGGCGCAGGTGAGGGTTGATGATGGACAATTATCAGTCGGATGATCATGCTGACCGCACTTTGCACAGGTCAGACGACCACGGCAGGAGTCGGGTCCATGCCCGAACCGCTGGCACTTTAAGCAGCGGCGCGGGTTTGGAATGTAGGGCCGGACATTACAATGTACAAAACCTGCATTGACGTACTCTGGGAGTATGGACCGGTCAAAAGTAAGAATAATGTGCTTTGTCAAAACTACTTTGTCATCCCTCCTCATAGTTATGCGCCTCACAGCTGTCACGCCCTGATTTCTCAGGCCCTCCAGCAGGTCAGCATCTGTCTCATTCATAAGGTATAGTTCGGAGATGACACCTTGAGTACTGTTCAGGCTCCGGTGGGGTGGCCCCCTGATTTCAAGATTGGCTATGCGAGTTTGTTCAAGGAGGATCTTGGCATGCTGTTGGTTGTGTACTTCAACCAGGATTTCTCCAGTTCTTTGTTTTTTGGCCTTATATTTGTCACTAATGATGCCCTCCAGAAATTTCGATATTAGGAACACGGACGGTGATGCAAGAGGCATTTCTTGTTCACTGGATTCCAACACCAAAAAACGGGGGTGGTTATCGGGCTTCGGAAGACTGAGGGTTGGGAGTGGCGGAAATGAATCTTCTGTGCGGCCCCTTCTCAGGGGTCGATCATGTTTGGGGGGGGGGATTTACGATTTACCATATGGCATGTAAAAGAAGCAGGGGACGGGGGTACTTTCTTCTCAAACCTTACCCTGATAGCCTGAGAGGTCCCGGAGGTCCCTGCGTGGTAAACAGATAGGGATCCCATCCGCCGGAGCTTGACCTGGGCTCCGACGGCCACCGTTTGAGGTTTCTGCCCTTCACCTTAAAACTCGTTACCACGGTCGGTTACAGCATGAGTGTGGGGGCTCGGGGTCCGCGGTGTCGCCAACACCGTCACCAAGATTGCTCAAGGTGCCCCGTGCGGGGCACTCTTAAAGGAATGCCCTGTTGGGTGATCTCGCGAGCGATAGTGTCATTTTGTTGAAATTATTTTGCTGGAACTGGGGAATGGAAAAGCGCCCGGCGTTTTGCTACCCTGTCTTGTACTTTAATTTGCCAACCAGCCACATTTGATTATTGTTTCTAACTACTAAGCAATATTCACTCTAGAACGTCCTATGGTAATATGGTGTCCTGAGAAACAACGTTTTTACAAAGTGTACTTCCGAATTTCTCTTTTGCTTCCATTGGACTAAATTGTTGTGGCAATCTCAGCAAGAGTTGTCTAAATGAGTCCTGAAGACAAAATAGAAGTTGTGTTCATTAGAAAGACTGCTTTGTCGCAAAGTTATTGCAAACTTCAAAAAAAATATGGAGTTATTAAGGAAATTACGCGAAGCAGTAGCTACTCCCTAGCCACTTTGAGGCAACTTTTCTATAAAGTCAGAGAATCTAGTTTGTGCGATTGGCGACCCCCAAACGAACCTATCGGCAAGGCTTTTGGAATATTAGACTAACAATGAACTATTGTAGTGGTGACTCTAGTTCCATTTGATTCTATCACATGAATGCTAATGTGCAGTCAACACACTGAAAATTACGTTTTTAGCGCTCGGCTATATTACGTCACCCCGGTTCTCCAACATGTCGCTGTAAGCAGCACAAAATTTAAAAGCTGTTCAGTGCATCCTGAGTGTTTTGTTTGAAGAAAACGTATTTCGTGTCTCCAAGGAGCTGAGTGAGGTACATAAGCTTAGTTCTTTCAAATTAAACAAGGTTGTAGTTGGTCTTCATGGTCCCTTAAAGGTGATGAATGATGAATACGAGCTATTCTAGCTGTCCTCGCATGGGGTATCCTGACTGATATTTTCCATCAGTCTATATAGCATTATGAGACACCTAATATGACTATAGTCTTTACTTCCTTTGCTTGGTCAGTATTACCCTGTGACAGAGTTTCAGGGCTTAAGTAATTGCTATTATAACAGGCGGTTGGTCACCATGTGTCGAATAAAAGAAGCGTTATTTGATCCTGTGAAACTTCTTTAAATATCATCCTATAAAAAAGACCGCATAGATTGCAGCAATGGTTGTGCATGCATGCTGCACTTAGCTGTGTCTAATTCACACTCTACGCATAAAAATAAACGAATAGGCAATTGCGCTTCTTTGTAATAGCAATACCGCGTAACCAGCACACAACCCAGGGCGAATATAGAATTCACTAAATTTAGTTGAGTGGTAAAAAAATGCAGGTGCGGATAAATTGCGCTTAAAATATACTATTTAAACAATAATAGAAGAATTGAAGAAGTAAACCTTTCCTAGTCATTCGACTAAATATACCATTTTTATGAAGGCGTGGCCAGTAATGTCAATACGCTCTCTTCACCTATAGGGTGATAAAAATGAATTAGACAGGTTTTTTTTTTTAATTTGGGCATTTAGATTTACGTGAAGGCCGCAACTACAGTGAGGTTACGGGCCCAGGGTGACAGCATAATTAGGTGGTAGTTATTGATTACCTAATTTACCTAAAAACCTACAATCGTTTCAGTCGCTACAATAACCAGGTATGTTTGTAATGGAAATTTGCACGCAATCGTCTTTATACGCAGTTTTTTTTTGGCAGAATGCTTCTAGCGCATCTGTACTCCGAGATATTGAATTGCGAAGTTTATTTGCCATTCGCATGATTACGCAAGCTAGGCAGTGGAGACCGCCGCAAAGCTCCTCCGTTTTGTTCAGTGTTTCGATAGCGGTTCCGAGTACGGCAGATTGCGATAACGCCATCCAAAACTGAGAGGGTGCCAGTTATCAGTTTTGCCTATGCCTCCAGCGCATTGTCAAAGTAAGCTACGTAAACAGCATGCACATCAGAAAATGGAGGAGCAGTGCGCCGGGGCAGAATGTCTTGCATGCGTAATCATGCGGACGGCAATTGAACGTCGCAGTTCGATATCTCGGAGTGCGGATGCGTTAGGAGAATTCTGCCAAATTAAACTGCGTCGAAACACCATTGCGTCCAACTTTTCAATACAAACATGCCTGCTTACTGTAGACACTGAAAGTTAATTATTCAATATTAGGTAATTAAGCCCCCGACATCAATAGTCACGACCTCATTCTGTGTCACCCTGGGCACATGACATCATTGTGGATGTGGTCTTCACGTGCATTTAGGTGAGTAATTTTAGGAACACCTGTCGGCTTAACTTTGATCACAATTTGTATGAGTGGAAAGTGTGAATTACAGAGCTGCGGTATGCAGTGATGTTTTTTAATGCGCCTTAAATATAGTATCTTGCACCACCAGGAATTACTTAGCAATAACTTTTAGTAGCTGTTTCGGGTGATCATTAAAGTGAAACACTGTTCGGCGAGCACGTTATTTTACCAAACTAGCAAAACCCGCTTGCATCCCTTCGAGTTCTTCCTGACGAGGTGTATATATGGCGCACTTTTAAAGCTTGGTTATTTTAAGTGTTCTGGTGTAATTGTCAGCAAAGTGAACAACGGCATGCGTACATCCGTAACTATGATCAAGACACTTTCCACTAGAAACCACCATCTTCTTTAGCATGGCCGGTGAAGGTAATTTTTTAATTTAGTATAAATACGTTCACTTGAGCGTCTCAGTGGCCCGAAATTGGCACTAACGCTTTTGTGCGGTGGTTTTTTGTATACACAATAAGTAGAATAGAATAAGTAGAATAAGTAGAATAGTAGAATAGAATAAGTAGAATACTATAATAAAGAGAGCATGAACGTAATAGATGAGCTCAATATAAGTCATATAAAATTCATAAAGTAAAGCTTACTTCACTTTTTAAATGAATCTAAATACCTACAACAATCAATAAGGCCTATTACGTCGGATGATAGTTGAAAAGATTTTGTATCTGCCATTCTAACAACTGGGTTCCGTACTTTGTCCTGATCTTGTTTTTCTGGAAACCGGTATGCCGAAAGCTGCATTGTAACTGGGTGTCTGTGTACTTTAAAAGAGAACATTCGCGGTCGCTTACATAGGTTAGGCATATGGCCTCGGATAACTTCAATTGGTACATATATTGGGTACCCATAATTACATTTTGTGGAAAATAAGGTAAGGTATCAACAGCCATACGCAAGTTATTGATAAAACAAATACCCTTTTCCAAATTGAAACAACAAAGTTAAGGTTGGTCTTTCAAGTAACACCCCAAACCAAAAGAAACTATTGCAATTGAGGATGAACAAGAAAAAATATTTAACAGTCGAATACATTGTGCGGTCTTGTGTTTAACTAGATCTACGTGGTGATTGGAAAGAAAATTTTCGTGAAAGAAAACACCTAAAATTTGGGTACTTGAACTCTTTCGATTTTTAGGGATTCGAAAGTTAGAGGGCAAGCAAATTTAGGAAGCGTATTCTTTGACGTGAAAATTATATATATATTTTTCTTAACATTAGGCTGTAATTCATTCGCGTCCACCCAGAGGGAAAGCTGTTGTAGCCAGGAGTTTGCATTAGTGATGATGAATGAAAAAATCAGTGGACTGAAAAAAAAACACTCCTATCGTCAGCGTAAAGAACAATATCCTTGGTGAATGGAATCGAATTATTATAATTAATGTATAAAAGAAATAGAATTGGCCCTAATATAGAGCCGTGTGGTACCCCATACAATATTTCTGCCTTTCGGATTGCACATCATGAACTGAGAAGAATTCATCACGGTCTGATAAGTAGCTACGGAATAGCTGAAGTTCCCCTTATACCTTATTGTGACAGTTTAAGAAACCGAATATCATGTCTAATTGAAACAACAGCCTTATTCAAGACTAACAAAATTGCTACACAATAATGTCGGTTTTCCCTGTTGTGAATAAGGTTATCCTTGTTGTTGAATAAACCAAGTTAAGTATATTTTCCTTCTTAAAATCCATACAGATTTCTAGTAATAAAATTCACCTTTGGAAGGTAGCCGGAGAGTCTAGAATTTGTAACATTCTCTATAACCTTGGAGAAAATGGGTAACACTGAAAGTGCCCGGTAATTACTAATTTCATCAATGGCACCACCTTTACGTAAAAACATGGAGCGCGACACAAACATCGTCCAAAATCGGCTGCGCACCCCAAAGGGGTCAGATTCCCACCCTAGCTCTACCTGTTCAGACTGCTCAGCTAAGCTTCCAGTACGACCAGAGCAACCTAGCGGCATCACCAAGAACTTTTGTGCATGGGCAGAACATGCGCATAAATAAATTTCGTAAGCAGCAACGAAAAAGAATCCCGGGACGCTCACCGCCGAGTCTGTACACAAAGCAGCCGCGTCGGCGGATTGCCTCGAAAGCACGTCATCCCTATTTCATATTTGCCGCGCTTTCGAGGCGCTTTTTCGAAGAAAGTGCTACGAGTTGTGCCGCGCCTCCGCCAGATGGCGCCACGGGTCTCGCGACCGAGAGAAGACACAGTGAAACATCCCCCTCACGAGGGGCACGATAAAATGCAGAGCATTGCCGGGGGCGCACGACGTTAAGTAGTTTGCGTTACGTTAATGTTGTTGCACTTGTGGCAACTGCTGACGAGAGAGCGCTCGTCAGCAGGAATTCGAAAGAGTCAACGCTATAAGGCGGGTTCGTAGCCTCCCATTCTGTGTCGGCTTTGTGGCGCAGTGGGTAGAGCACCATGTATATTGCGTTCCGCCCGCAGGGTCGAGGGATTGAAACCGGGCGCCGAATAGTATTTTTTTTATATAGTTGGGAGGGGTGCGGTGCGGACTACGGACGTCAACGCGGGTGACATCGTGAGTTACTTAAATGCTCTGCATTTAAAAAATGACTGTTGCTATTTTCATGTTATCGGGAAGATTCCTGTTGACGGAATTAAATTTGCTAGGGGACACAAGACGTCACAACCAGGTCTATCCCAGCTTCGATTGGTGCGGCCTTCATTCCATCAAAGCCGGAAGAACAATTATTTTTTAGACTATTTACCACATTGGTAATTTCACTTGTAGTAGCAGGATAGAGGAACATTGAGCTGCACACGTTTTGAGTGAAATAACCGCTTGGATCCGAGCTACGGGAAGGGGACAACCCGAAAGACAGGAGGCGTGGGTTAAACAGATTAGTGAGGGCTTCTCCACCGACAATATCTTCTCCTATTTCTAGTTCAGTTGCACTGCAACCTTTGATTTTCGGAGCAAACTTTTGATAACGTCCCTAGTTCTTGAGGCATCAAACAGAATGGTAGCAAATTTGTTTTAGTAGTACTTAAGGCGCTCTCTCTTTATGTCCGTTGTTAATTTATTTCTAACTTTGTTGTAGTCAATAAGCACCATTAAATCAAGAGATTTTATCAATTTATCGAACAAATTATTGCGTCCTTTTATTATTTTTAACAATTCAAGTGTATTCCTGGGCTTTGTAGCTTTTTTAGGTTTATTCATAGTTAAAAAAGGAAATGCACTATTATAGGCCTCAATGACCTTATTAAAAAACAAGTAATAAAAAGTACTGGGATTTCATGCTGAGGGAAGGCAACGCCAATCTATGGACGACACAAGCTGTCGGAAATGTTTCACATTAGCACTATTTATCTCCCTGAAGGTTCTAGGTGCACATAAAGAATGAGTTTTGTGCTCGATCAGTCTTCGAATATAGTAAAACACAGGTAAATTGTCATTTATGTCACCTGTGCACCCCAGACATGGTGTCCTCTTTTTCAAAATTTGTTAAACACATCTCAGTTTTCCCATGGAAGGAAGATACTAGGCACTAACGATTGCTACAATAGGATTGCTAAAGAGGTCCGAAGAGAATCAAAAATACCACTAAAAATCTGGTGCCACTACGCTTTTTGTACGATTTTAACGCGCACGTTTTCTCGCTAAGAGTAGCCCTCATATCTGTGTGCGCCTGGCAGTGGACTTTGCCTTTCAATAGCGAAATACACTGCGAGGCGCCTACAAGCGTCGCCATAAACACCAACATTTCCAAAATCGAGTTAAATTCAGTACACAATATTCCGTCAACATCCCGTCAGTACATTACGGCATACCTTAGCTTTAGCTAAGTGCTGCACAGGTTGCTGCTACTGCTGTTTTTAGCACCTCTTTTCTGTCGTTGTGAGTTTAACAAGGTGTCATCATAAAGCGGAATGCCAGCACGAGGATATTTCAATTGCAATGATGGAGGGGAAGCAAATGGCATCACAGACAGTGGGAGTTTGGAAGGAACAAATTCGATTATTGTAAAGCACAGAGCGCCACATTTTTACGCAAAACATCAAACCTAGCATTCGCTGGCCAAACACACGTTTTTGAGAACTTGAAGACTCTCATGCAGAATTCTTGAAGGAGCTACAAAAGAAACAGCGGCCCGTCTACCTTTAAAATTACGAAGCGTAGCGTGATTAACATAGCAGACGCTGTCAATGTTAAGCACTGTAGTTTCTAATTCAGTAGAAGCTTCTAAGGAAGTTAATAAAGTGCAAGAGATTTTGCCGCAACAGTTTTATGCGTATAAATTATTCTTCTGCAGTGTATTGCCATTTTAACGTGCGTGATTGAGTCGGTGTTAAATTATTTTTTTAAATCTTTATGAGTAAAATTACATGCGCGTTAGATTTGGTGACTCGTTAGAATCATGCAAAGACGACATTTCGGTGTCAACCTCCGTGTCAATATAACTAATTTATAGCACCTTTTTGGGCAGTCCCATTCTAGCGTGGTAGTTGCACGTGTGAACTTTGCGAAAAATTCTGCTCTATGGAAACATTCCATTTTGAAGAAGGTGCACCAGAGCAGCAAAAATGACCAGTGTGCGACAAAGCTGCTCACTTAGCGTAATGGTAGACCTATGAAGTTACCAAATTGCAGTCTGAGAAGGTCACAATGAAATGTTTGGATAGTGTTTAGAACAATCACATTGAATCTGAACCAATGGGTGGATGAGCATCAGAGTCTCCGCCATAAGCCCATGGTTGATTAACTTTTGCTTGCTTGCGACCGCAGCATATGCACCCAGAATTTTCAAATACCCACTATGGGAAATCGCCCATGAAGATGACGGCATTTTTCAAGATATCTTTGCCAGCCCAGAAAAGCAGGCGGCCCTTATGTTTTTGCATTGAAAGCAGGCAAGCAGGAATAAGGGTGCGTGGCTCTTTTTTATTTTTGTGTGTATGTACTTTTATTTGGGTAGTGACACGAAATTGTCGTGCTACGCATTTCATGCTGCTGTGGATGCCTGCCAGACTACTAATATAAAATGGCGCATGACACGTCCATCGCAGCGCAAATAAATATTTACAGCTTCCTATATTCATGTTCGGTTTTGGTCAAACGAGCATTGGAGCGATTGCCATGACAGGAGGTTGCTCTTGACCTGACCGTTCACGTAGCGCTACCAGTGTTGATTCGCGGGCGCAGGGGCGTCCACACCGAATATTTTTATGTACGAATATTATTTCGCCTTCCATTTAACCGATGTACACAACACCACTAACTTAATGTTCTTGAAATACCCTGTCTTTGACAAATTATCGCAGGATATTCTTTCCGCAAAAATGAAATTTGCACATTCTTTTTTCTCGTATATTATGTGGAGAACAAATGCTGCGACACACACAGCCAACTTTTTTCAATAAATCAGTGTCAAGTGCTGTAATTCCCGAAACACGTTCAGTAGTTCAGTATCACTATCATCTTTTCACTCTGAATATTTTTTTACGGATTTTTGCCCCTCTTGCTCCGCGTTATGGTTTTATGCATTTTTCATTCTTCGTTTCCTGCTCTGTTGTCTTTGCTGTGTTTTTATGTTTTTTTTGCGAATTCATGTGATATAGTGCGCTTCTTGTAGGCATTGTGGACAATATTATCATATATGATCTAGTGTTTTTGCTCTACGCCTTGTACAGGTTGGCTAGGGGGTCCCCAAAGTGATCCTTTGGGGATCACTTTGGGGACTAAAAATTTTCTTTGATTTTGTTCGTTTGTGGTATAAAGTGCTCGGGGAGCACGACCGACATCAATCCGGAAAACTGTGACGTGTTTCGTAAGACGGAGCACAACGCACCTATAGCAAACAGAGCTTGGACGTTGTCACGGAAGCCCTGACGTCGGCAGGCTGGGCCAAGAAGCTCAATGCGTTTTACTGACGGCGATATCGACAGGGTACTTGTTCTAAACTTTATCACTCGGCCAGATTAAAATTCAGCTAAAATGTATTATACCAAACGGTTACGTTTATTACTTCATGGGAGGTATTTTCCCATACAAAGGAAGCTTTTAGATAGTTATGTTAGCCTTGAAAGTTTGTGTCGATAATCCCTAAGCGGAGCTTTTTTGGGCTCCTCTCGGTTTCCAGAGGTGACCGCTGTGACCGCTGCTTCTGTTGTCGGGCCGGGTATGCCCCGCTGGGTTTTATCTTACAATTGATAACTCAGGGCAGCCCGTACCGAACCCGCGGGTCCTAAAACGCGACTCACAGGAGCGTGTAAGATACCCGTGTTATATACCCGTGTAAGATACACGAAATAACGCTGATCTTCACGCGTCGTGCTTAAGGGGTCAGCCGGAAACGCAAACAACGGGGTTGCGGCTTCGTGCTTGTGGCCTGTTTTTGTGCGCTCAGGGATCAGTAGAGGAAGGGACGGGGGTGGAATTTAAGCGCCTATATAAAAAAACACCGGTTTCGTGCTTTTGGCACGTTATCTAGATTCTTCGCCAAAAGATTTATAGGTTGGACGTTTCTCGTTACGTCTCATATTTCTTGACGCACTCGCAATATCTCCATTCTGGAAAATCGACAGCTACGTAAAGGGGAACCTTGCTTGCCTATCCTCCTCCCCCCTAACAAAAAAGAAAGATTCAAAACTCACGTGTATTTCAACCAGTGTATGCTACTATGTAAGCTTCGCCTTGCGGCGGTACCCACGCATGGGTAGGTTACTCTAATTCTTGTTTTATTTTCCATTGAATAACATCATTAAATTATTCTTCCTGCCTGAAAATTTTATTCACTTCCCCCGACATACTGACATGGCTCTTTCACTTTACAAAACGAGAAAATGAGGTGCTTGCAGCTCCGCCATACAAACGGATTGACGTGAAGGGACAATGTGCCTTGGACGTAATCCGTGCGATGCAGACCAAGAGACTGCAGAGACTTCCTTGATTACTAGTCACAATGTTAAAAAAAAAGCAACCATATTTGAACACGTTTGTAAGAGTACATGTTTCTTGCAAAAGGTTCTGTCTCTGTATGCAATCTCCGAGTTTTTTACATCGCGAGGGCTTTAATGCCTGAATGTTTCTTCAAGAAAATACTTTTTACAAAGCTCTTTTTTCTCCAAACTTCTTTGCATCTATTCGAAAACTTCCGAAAAATAACGATTGAGCATTACAAAACAGGCAAAGCAATTCTGTGTCGGATGAGGAATTCAGATGAACAAAAAACCCTAATCTGTCTTCTGAAGGTGGGCTCGCCGGGTCGGCGTATCGTTTTGAAAAGCAGAGTGCCTAATCTAAGCTCGAGCTCCCTCAGAAAACATGGAAAAGAGAAAAAAAAACACATTTCAAAGCCTCGATTGCCTTTCTTCTGGGTCAAAGAAGTTTAAAGTTCATGTTTCAGTACGCTATTCCCGAAAAGTTGTTTTTACTGAACTTCGAATAAGATCGAACAGATTGATGTGCTCATCACTCCCCTCATATATGGCTCGCTCCACTTTGGCGGCGCCCCGATAATGCCATCCATCTTGTTAACAGCGTGACAGTTATCGCTTCTCGAACGCTAACAGCTACATTTCAGCAGAATGTTTTTATGGTGCGTTTTTATTCCACTCTTTCTTCAGTATTTCGTTTTTCATTGGGAAGCAGTAAGAGAAACTTTTGTACTCGCACTTCACAGACGATTTGCTTAATCCAAAATTTTAGGTTTAAGCGTAAGAGTGTTGTTATTGTTAGATTTTTTTTTTCGTTTGACAGCCCCAGATATCGTTTGTTCCGACGTGCTTAGCTTGCTACAACGTTACTACAAAATCAGTTTTCGCTTTCAATTGTCCTTGGGTCTTCCAAATTCTCCAATCGAGTAGTTATCAAGCAAAATGCCTAAATCTACTGAAGGGAATAGAAGCAAGAACCACAAACATTGATAAATTATTGCGATTGTTATTGCAACATTATACAAAAGTCACACACAATAAGTTTGTTCACAAAGCGGGCACACGTCTCAGGTATACAAAGAAGTGTAAAGACAAACGAGGCAAAAGACAAATGGCGAGATATAGAAAAGAAAGAGAAAAAGCTAAGCACAAATAAAATGTCATACAAGCACAAACAAAATGTCATACATAGTCGTGTGAACTAATCAACCGGGAGGTGGGGGTCTTCAAGGATAAATTTAAGAATTGATTGTTTGTAAGATAAGCGACCTAATTCATTTTCAGCAATATTAGGCATGTCATTTCATAATTTAATGGCCGCAAATCCAGCTGTCTGTTTACCATAGTTTGTCCTGACATTTCGGAGTATATATTATGTTGTAATGCAAATCCCAATATGTTATGGTTAGTCAAATGAGTTCTACCGATTTTAAAAAACCCACTCTTATCACTAACAAGTCTATGGGCGGTCATTCCAAGATCATATAAAATACGTTTATTCAACCTGAGGAGATCTAGGTGTTTAAAAAGAAGTCACATGGGAGTTCAAAGAGCTAAACGTCATGATTCGAATGGCTTGGTTTTGAATAAACTTCAAATGAACTAAATGGATATCATAAGTAAGGCCTCAGGATGAAATGCAATAGTTCGTATGGCTTTAAAGCTCTAGAAGCGTAGGCAGACGGAAATTATTTCTTGCCTTAATAGTCTGATCCCAGAAGCCATATTATTTCTTAGGAAGTTTGTGCTTAATAAATTTTAAGGAGCTGCCAAGCTCAGCCCCCAAGAGTAAGCCTTGATCAGTCGGTGGAATAGCATCACAGTTGATGTAAACACGAGCAACAGAAGTTAGTCTTCAAACCAGATGAAATGAGAGTAGGCAATTAGACAGTTTGAGACCGGTAAGAAGGTCATTGATGTATAATAAAAATAAAATAGGGCCGAGAATGAAACTTTGCGGAACGCCTAAATTAGTCGTTTTAGTGTATGGGAGTGTACCAGATATAATAATTTGTTCACGAAAAGAAACTTCGTAATAGTTGCAGCCGCGTCCCATTAATAACGTACAAGGGAGGTTTTGAAAATAAGACGTCATGATTAATGGTGTCAAATGCTTTGGTGAAATCGATGAAAATACTACCCACAAACTTGCTGTGTCTATTTCGAGCTTAATTTGGCCTTTCAAACCTCTCATGGCAAGGTTAGTAGATAAACCAGGCCTAAAATCGAATTGCCGAGGCGTTAGCATCTTAAATTTATTTAAATGTGATGAGAGGCGCTTTTTTATGATTTTTTTTCGTAGACATTGCTGAAAAATGATAGAATGGAAATCTGCCGGCAGTTATTCAATAAGTACCGCCCGATTTTATTAATGGTAGTTCGACCGGTTAATAATGTGTCTAATACACCAGACTGGTCCCCGAAAAAAATTATTTCCTGGAAACTACTCTTCCTTCCTCGGCTTTCTAAAATCCGCCTGTCGACACAGAATACGCAGCTTGAAACGCCTTGCTCATGCTCGGCACTCTTACCAGTGACGGCCGGAAAAACTGAAATCTGTGTCGCAACACGTAAAGGGCAATTGCTTGGTTTTTAAAAAGTTGGGGCGAACACATTAAGAGTTACGACCAAGAGCAATGGTAAGCCTCTTGGTTCTCCAACTCAACTCCGTTTGCGGATTTTCTGGCCATGAAAGCCCCAATTTCCGACTGATAACGCGCAGAAAAGATGTTTTTTCCGCAGGAAGCGCCGCTGCAAGTTCGATCCTAAGCCTTCTTTAGTCATGGCTGGTTGCGTAACCTCCCAGCCTAATCAAGTTGGTCGCGAAAGTTTCGCCGACGGAACCCAGGTAATTAAGTCGAGAAGGTTCGGTGTGGACGTATTGAATAGGACTTAGAAGAACGAGAGGGAATAACTCCAATGGCACCGCATTGTCAAGAATTGAGGAACAAACGGGAATGAATGACAGGGCGTTTTCATTACTAAAACAGCTTCTTACATATGTTTTACTTTATTTATATCTGTTTGTTTTTTCAGGGCGAACAATGGTCTTTTTGAAGTTTTCAGCACGCCTGTAAAGGTCTTTATTGCTGCGAACGACGTTTTTCTCACCTCCATTCTTCCTTGTTCACAATGGTTATGCTTAAATGATGTTTGTTGAGAGCAATATGTATATTGCACATTTGCACGCTTCCTCGTGTGCTCGACCTTCTGTCATTTGAGCGTTCTTGGCACTTTACAGTAACCGGGCAGTTTAAACAGGGCGCCGCAAAATATTAAAGAGCATAACAACGGCTTGCCTAAGCTACAGCTGGTAGAGCCGCTTGAGAACCGATATTCAACTCTAACCATGGAAGCAGAGTAGTGACACAGGAAGCCAGCGAGAATCTTACAGGCATTATCACGGAGTGTGCTGTAGAAGTCGGAGGTACGATCGCTAGACAGGATACCCTTAAACATTACCGGGAAACGAAATACTTAATCAGGAAAAAGCGAAGCATGACAATATCCATCCCAATTGACAGAACACAACTAGCGGAGTTTTCGAAGATAATCAATAAGCGTAAAACAGCTGACACACAGAAGCGCAATATGGAGGGGATCGAATATGCTGTAAAAGAACGGAGGCAGCCTGAAAGCAGTGAAAAGGCGTGTAGGCATGGGGAAGAATCAGATATCCGCACTTACAGACAAGAGAGGCAATGCCATTAAAAAAAGGATTAAATAGGTATAGTATCCGAGGCGTTCTACAGAGATCTCTACAATAGCCGCGAGGTCCAGGATGATAGCAAAAGAGGAAGTTGTCGAGAGGAGATAGACGTTCCACCAGTAACGGTAAAAGAAGAAAACAAGGCTTTGAAAAAAATAAAGGGGGCAAAGCACCTGCTGAGGATGAGATAACAGCAGACCCCTCAAGAAATGGCGGGAAAATTGTACTAGAAAAACTGGCAAACATGTATACGCAATGCCCGATGACCGCGAGTGTACCAGAACATTGGAAGAATGCGAACATCATCCTAATTAACAAGAAAGGTGACATGAAGGGCATGAAAAAATACAGATCGTTGAGCTTATTGTCAATCTTGTACAAGGTACTTAAAAAGATAATTGTTAATAGAATTTCTACCTCCTTAGATTTCAGTCAGCCTAATGAACAAGCAGGGCTATCAAATGCTATTCAACAAGGCTATTCAACTATGGACCATTTTCGACCATTATAGAGAAATGCCCGGAGTATACGCAACCCCTATATATAGCCTTCATACGTTATGAGAAAGCCTTTGACTCGGTCGAAAACTCAGCAGTCATTCAGACATTGCGGAATTCCGGTGTAGACGAGAATTGTATACATAAGAATACTAGAGGATATCTACAATAGGTCCACAGCTACCATCATCCACTCTAAGGAGGGAACTGATATTTCTTTAAGGAAGGGCGTCTGACAAGAAGACACAATCACTCTAATGTTATTCACAGCATGTTTACAAGAGGTATTCAGAACATGAGATTGGAAAGAGGTGGCCGTAAGCGTTAACGGAGAATACCTCACTAACCTCAGATTTGATGATGACGTTGCCTTGCTAAGTAAGTCAAGGGAAGGATGGCAAAGCATGCTTACTTCACTGGAGAAGCAGAGTAGAACCATGGACCTGAAATGTATTATGGAGAAAACTACAGTAATGCTGAATAACTTCGGGATACTACAACGGTTTGAGATAGTTGGCGAATCAGTGGAAGTGGTAAGCGAATATATCTACTTAAGCCAAGTAGAGATCCCGCATCCCAACCAAGAGGCAGGGATAATTAGAAAAATCAAAATTAGGTGGAGTGCATACGGCAAACATTCTCGAATAATGAATGGCAGCCTACGAAGAAGAAAGAGTATGACAGCTGCATCTTACCGGTACTCACGTACGGTGCAGAAACTTGGGGGCTAACTAAAAGTGTTCAACCTAAATTGAGGATAAGCAATGGAAAGGAAGATGATAGGTGTAACAATAATAGATAGGAAGAGAGCGGAGTGGGTCAGGAAACAAACTTGTGTAAAGACATATTTATAAAAATTCAGAATAAATGGGCGTGGGCAGGGCATGTAGTGCAAAGCCAAGATAACCGTTGGTCAATAAGGATAATAGAGTTGATACCTAGAGAAAGCAAGCTTGGGAATAGGCAAGAGAAAGTTAGAAGGGCAGAGGAGATCAAACATTTTGCGGGGATAAATTGACCGCAGTTAGATGATGAGGACTGGAATATTTGGAGATCTGTGGGAGGCCTTTGCCCTGCAGAGGGGCAGATAAGCTGATGATTATGATGACGATTTCCGCTACATCACTTCAAGCCCATGGTACCCACAAGCAACGGACTGGTAAAAGCGGCCGCGAAAAATATCAAGGTGTCTATGGAAAAGACAAATGGCCCGTGCGAAACACTTCTCGCCTACTGCCCTATGCCGCTACAAAACGGCTATAGCCCCGCTGAATTAGTCATGGGCCGATGCCTCAGGAATACTGTCTACTATACCCAAGAAACATAACAGAGTTCTCTTGCGAGACTAGCGCGTTGTCGTTCAGCGAAGGCTTTGGGTACCAGTCTTGTGGCTGCGGTTTGACTACAGCTTTTTTGTGTAGAACTGCTGACCACCGTTTTTCATCGAAGTCTCCATCCTCCGGTGGGGAGGCTGTTCCAACTCAGTTGTAATGTGCTCCATTTACGTGAACCAATTCCCATCATTTCGAACAAAGCGATTGGCTGATGAGTCGCGGTTCCAAAGCACGTTCTGGCACAATCACCGAACGAAGGGCACCGGACGTGAATTGATACACCGATACATTTCGGTTCGGGCGAGCGCACCGTTTATCTCTGGAACTCCTAAGAATGCGCGCTTCGCTTTGAGGTCATGTAACGCACCGTTCTTCTCACACAATTATGTTTTATGTGTGCTGTTGATTGACAACCCTTGTAAATATTTTGCACAGTCTACAAACTTATGACAGTATGAATTACGACTCTATATTGCCTGGCACCATGTGATAGGGCGCAAGTGCATTTTGGACGGAGCTCAAGAACATTACACATGCTGGTTGTAGTACTCGCGCTGAAATCTTCGCCACAACCCCATTTGCTGAAATTTTATTATGCCCCTAATGCCATCATTAAGTAAAAAGTTCCAAGTTTGCTTCTGCGATTAACTACGGTTGTTCCAGTGAGGCATGGTCTTGGCGAACTCGCAAATAAAGCTGTTGGAAGCCACTGCGAGGGGTCTTTGTCCGGCGGTGGATACATAATGGCTGATGACGATCATGAATAAACATGCCTATCTTTTAATATAGTGAACATAGGGCACTCTTGGACGCCAGAACCCCACCTTTCACACTATTTCCAAATAGGGAGCGCATTCTTAACATTTACACGACAGCTTCAGTGGGGGGAAGGAGGATAGGGGGATTGCGAGAATTAGCAGGGCTACGTGGAAGAATTTCTCTATAGCCGTAATACTTCTATTTCGGTCGAGTTAGCTGCTGTGAACCTTCTATTTTTCATATTTTTGTGTTAATGAGGCTAGAGCATCTCTTTCGAATAGCGCATGCTGGCTACAAAGGGGCCCAGAAGGTTGGAAGATTTTATTACAAAATCTCAGGGAGCGTGGCGTACCTAAAAAAACACGAGGTACTTGTGGGAGGTTCTGACTTCTAAAAAGTCTATCTAGGCTTCATGGCTTTCTAGGTCATAAAGGGAACGACTATGTGAACATTTCTTAGCTTTGGAAGCTTCTGTGCGAAAGAACTTTGCATCTTTGGTGTAGGTGTATCCCAAAGCCCCAAGTATCACAATGCATTTAAAATAAATTAGATGCCCTGACAGTTTTCAGATTAAAGTGGTCATGCGTGAGCCCTACTGCTTTCGTAGTGGTAAGAACTTCGGTTCGTCCGAGATCTCCTGCTGTAAATATTTATAACACTTTGCTTTCCTGTCCCTAAACAAAAGAGGTAGAACTTTACATGCCGCATACGGTAGGGAGCCGAATCAGCGCGCGTAGTGAGATAGTGGTTGTGTAACCCATCGCAAGTGCCCTCTGTTGCTTACGCTAATTGTGCTGCCGCGTGTTGCCCGCGATTTTTGTGTGCTTGAGTGGCGGGATGTCATTTGTATATTGAAGTGATGAAATAAAATTCCTGACCTAACTTCTGAAGTAGGGATATGGCCAGAGCATTATGGCACAGCTAGCTTTGGCGGCCTTGTTTCCCACTGCAGTACTTTGTCGCAACAACAATTTTTTTACATTTCTACAAGGACTTTGCACCTTCGTTCAGAAAAAAAATTTTGAAGTGTTTTATTTGCCTGTTTAAAGTGACTATTGGCTGTTCGTTTACATTTTTTGCCATTTTCATGATTGGCCCCTGGGATGTATTTACTGTGAGAGGATTGAGTGTTGTGCCTAACCAGAAACGTGGCTATGACTTCGGACAAGATTTTTTACTGATTGCTTTATTTTTGGGGTAGCTTTATCTGAAGCTGTCTTCGTCGTGAGTAGGTGAGTGTTTGCCCCCTTTTCCACCGGTTGCGTCCCAACGCAGCACTCACGAGCTCTTACCGCTGTCGCCTCGGTTTAACTGCAAATCCCTATTGTGATAATTGTGGATTGCCGAAAACTCTAGAGCACGTCCTTCTAGAATGCCCGCCATGCATCCCGGAAAGAAATCGCCTCGCCCAAAATATTGAGTATCTCAACTACGAATCAATATCTTTAAATGGTCTCCTTGGATCCTGGCTCTCCCCAGCATCTCAGAGAAAACTGTTGGTTTCTGCAGTTGACTATTTGTAAGAAAACGGCGTCGCAGAGACGATCTATAACTTCCCCTGGGAGATCGTGTTGGCTTTGATGTCACCACGTCAAGCTTAATGTTGACGTTTTCTTCTAACCTCTCCTTTTTTTTCTTCTCTTCTGTCCTACTTCTTTTAGAGCATTTACTTTCTTCTCCTTATCCCCGCAGAGTACCACGTAGGCGGGAACATGCCGACAAACCTCTCTGCTTTTATCTAATAAAGAGCTCTCGCTCTCTCTCTCTCTCTCGCTGGGCTAGTTGGTACGTTTCAAAAAACAGTGGAACCAGCCTAATGGCCGTTATAGGAAAGGACGGCAGGTTACTGCATCGTTGTGGTTATTTTTATTGTGTGTTGTGTTTATTTTTGTGCCACGAGTGTACACGAGTGTACACTAACTATGGAAAAAGAGTACGGAACTACTATGTTCCGGAAATATTCAATGAATTAACTGATGAACTATGCACGATAAACACGAAATAGAAACTGAACAAAGCAATTGCAAATAAACACTTAGTAGGTAATGCCACTTCACATGTGGGGATTTGTTTACCGCCTTGTGTTCAGTTTGTTGGTATTCATGCTACTTTATGTCTGTGCTCTTTCGAAGTCGAACTGAATTGTATCCCTGTAAGTGAGTGTGCTATTGTTATATTCATTTCATAAGAGTTCTGTAACATTTATTTCGTTTGATGAATTTTTGGGAGCAAGAAGACGCTCCTTTCGTGTGTGAGTTTTATGTGCTTTGTTTTATGCACTGCGAAGTGTTCAGTGCATATACGAAAATATTATTGCATTACTTTTCATGAAAATGTGTTGTTGTTTCACCAGCTGCCTGGTCTCTTTACAAGCACTGCGTGCTTAGATTGACCAGAAAATTAATCCTGCACAGAAAACGGATAAATAAAAATGAAATGAAATGAAATGAAATGCGCTTTATTTGAATGGCATATAAACCCAGAAATGTTTGTGAGTATTAAAATACGTAACTCCCCCTTCTCAAGGCAGTTCGCTTCGAAGCTTCATGGTTTCAACAAGTTTGGCTGGCGCTTCATGCTTACCCGACGGCTGTCATCCTCGTTGCTATTTTAGAAGGATTGCGACTATTGAGGGAGAAGTGCGGTGCGGAGATATTGCGTTCGCACTCCATGCACCACCACAACGAATCGAGCTATTCTTCGTAATGAAAATATAATTCAGTTTCTACTGACCACCGAAGCTCCAGGATCTTGAGTAGTTTTTTTTTAGTCTTTACATTTTGGAACAATGCTTTTATGTAAAACAAAACCCTAGGTCCTAAACATGGGCTATTTTAGGGACATCGTTCGCGAGCACCTCAAAATCCACCCGTTACGTGTACTTTGTCACAAATGTGTGTGTAATTTTCGGCATTAGAGCTAAGTTTCCAAATCTGATTTTGTGTGATAATGCAAAATTTGAGAGATTAGAAACGCTTTTGCAGGGCCTATAACTCATGTTCCCCAGGTTTTCTGTGGTTCTTGTGGTTCTTGATTACAAGCCATTGACTTCATTTAAGAAAATCCATTTTAATAATGACCACAACAGTCTCATATTGAAGTGTTGTTTGTTACGCCTGATTGAGAAAGAATGCGCGTGCTTACTACAAAGCAATTTTGTATTGCTACATAAAAATTTATCACATATTTCTAGTGTCCCTAATTAGGAATTGAAATACAGCAAATAATTTTGAACAGCACCAGATCAAAATTCCACGAGAGTTTTAGTGTAAGGGTTACAATAAGTAGTAGATCGTCGAGCCATCATCAACACGACTTTGGTGGGGAGGTATATGTAGCATAAACATTCTTTGTAAAAGCCAGCACTAGGGCAATGGGGTAATTAAAGCTTCATTTCCCAAGTGCATTCACACAAACAGGCACGAAAAGCCAACTTGCATTTTGCGGTGATTACCGACTAACGAAATGCACGCAAAAAACGTCCGCACTACCTACGTCCCAGCGACCGTTGACAAGCGCATTTGCAAATCAGGATTGCTCACAAGAGGTTGAGCTTGGGGGGAATGCGTCTAGCCCGAGAATTACCCGCTGGAGCGGCCTACAGAAGCAGCGAAGCCACTCAAGGCTAATGAAATCAACGGGAATGACGGGAATGGTCTAGACTAAACCGTTGAACACCCCCTTCACCTCTCCCACCGAGCAAAATGCCACCCCGTGAAAACTGAGCGTTTGAGCAAACAAGCGTTCACGAATCATTTCAGCGAGTTCCCTGCCGGGCTGCCAGAAAGCAATGCAACGCAAACAATGCACAGTAGACGGGTGCACAAGGTTGTATCGTACCTTTGTTTAGATTTATAGATTTAATTTCGCTTTCGCTTAATCCTGCCATGTGTCCTATGCGCCGCCATAAATTTTACCCACCATTGCACAGGAATGTAAGTTTTACTTTAAATATAATATCGCATTGTTCTTTCGGCTCGCCCACAAGCGAAAGTGATGAAGTTGCTTGTCGTCTCTTAATTTTTTTCTGTCACGACTAGGTGCTCTACGAGAAAAATAGATTCACAGGTAAGTAAAATAAACTTTAGCAACAGAAATTTCCTAAATAAAAAACCACAGCCATTCGCCAGGGCCGGCTCAAGAAAACATTACGATTGTGTCATCGTGCAACTTAAGAAGACTCATAAACTAGGAATAACTCAGGTCAATCTGAAACTAATCTCAATGTTTTGCATTTTGAAGAATGTAACTCCTCATAGCTTCATACCTGTATTAAAGTTATTTTTATAGCAGGTTTTTCTCTCCCCAAAACATGTGTATACAAAGTACAACAAAAAACTTCGAGTAGACCATTACTCCAACCTTGTAAGAAATTTTGAAATGCACACCTACGTTATAAGGAAGCTCTCTTGAGAGATTTGGCTGTGCGTAATAAATATAAATAGCTTGCTTTCTGCTTTTGTGAACTAAGTACCCCTAAGACGTTGTGAACGCCTATAGCCGCAATATTCCTTGCATGATATTACATGGCGCAGTTATTCCGACAAGGATTTAAAATGTTTGCATGCCTTTTTTGTGCTCCGTGATACCTGCTTTAGCGTGAAAGACAGAAACGATTTCATTCATTTACATGTAGCATACTCCTCTGTATTATACAGAAGACATACAATAGCTCAAACTCGAGGGCACCTCATGATGTTTCTAATTTCTGCAAAGATTGAATTATCAGAAGTTCCGGAAATGCGACTCGGGGCAACATGTTAAATTTTATTGTAGTGAAACATACACATATATTTAATTATAGGACATTCAGACAGGAAACTGAAGTGCGAGTTACACTTCGAAAAAAAACACCGAATGGACGACTGCTCTGTTTTTGCATGTGAGCTGTGAAAGTTTTCGATACCAGGAACTTGTCTTTTCCTTTCTTTCTTTCTTTCTTTCTTTCTTTCTTTCTTTCTTTCTTTCTTTCTTCCTTACTTCCTTTCTTTCTTTCTTTCTTTCTTTCTTTCTTTCTTTCTTTCTTTCTTCCTTCCTTCCCTCCCTTCTTTCTTTCTTCCTTTCTTTCTTTCTTTCTTTCTTTCTTTTTTCTTTTCTTTCCTTCTTTCTTTCTTTCTTTCTTTCTTTCTTTCTTTCTACCTCATTCCACGAGCGGGGAGTTGGTGACGCGGTTCCGATTGGATACTTGAATGCAGGTTATCGGCTTTATTTGTGACTGTTAGTGGTATGAGGATGCAAATGTGCTGCTAGAAGGGACAAATTAAACAGATATTTTTCATCTACAACTAGCAGAAAGTACGAATTATCCCAATTTTTGCAATAAAATAGTTTCAATCAAGCGGCAATTAAGTACAATAAAACATATCTGGTCAAGCAAATTTTTGAAATTTCTTTGAATTAATGGAAAGTTTGCATTATCGGGAGCTTATGTATCAAAAAGCAACATGACTCAGCACCCAGATAGACAGCGGCGAGAACCATTAGTTTAGTACGCTCGTAATTATAAAAATACGTTCTTTACGAGTTTGCTCTCTCTCTCTCTCTCTCCCTCGCTCATACACACCACGCACACACGCACACACATGCAAGCAGACACACGCACGCATGCACGCACGCACGCACAGACGAGCATGCACAAGCAAGAGGACTCATATCTATGGATGTATTCGCTGTCCAGCTGGCGCTTGGAATCGGAACGAATAACCTGGAAGTTTGCTCATCTTCGTTTGCAAAACGAAGCAGCAGCCGTAGGAATTGGACGCCTTCTAAGCATCTGTTTCTTCCGCCACAAGCCGGTATTGTCCAGGTGCTCCCCCTGAGCAGCATGCACCCGTGCGCAACTATACGAGGCAACCGCCTGCACCTCCCTTGCGCCTGACTGCGCCTGTGCTACGTGGCTACCAGAAGTGCCTATCGGCGACAGCGCTACGTGGCTTCTGGGGGAACAACATCGGCTCGCTATCGTCGTCTTGTACGACCTTTAGCGTCCTGTCATTCGCACGTGCTGCGCTGCAACACTTGGTGACCCCTGCGCACCCGCTGGCCTCATCGGAGGATATATAAGGAAGACACTGACGCACCCAGACCACTTTTTGAGCAGCAGCCGTAGAAATTGGACGCCTTCTAAGCATCTGTTTCTTCCGCTACAGGTTGACTTTCGTACTGTTTTTTTTTCGTTCATATTGCCTACTCACCTGCGGCTGCTGCTCATAAGTGCTCATAAGTGCTGCCTTTGGGTTTTGCTTGCACAACATGCCTTCTAACATCGAACTTGCTAAGAAAATCGAGCACCTTGAGTCGCTGCTTCACGATAAACTTGGCAATCTTGTAGATGATCTTCTGTCTAAAATATCGAAAAAGTTAAAAGAACAGGGAATTGGCAATCTTTTTGCTCTTGCTGAAAGCGTACGTTTCGTCAGTGATCAATATGATTCAATGCGCGCATCTTTAGGTGAGCTGGTGCAGTCAAACAAAGCACTGAGGGCGGAAAATGACGAGTTAAGCAAGAAGATTGCAGATATGGAGCAATACAGTAGACTCAACAACGTTGAAATCAAAGGTGTCCCTTGTACACAAGGCGAAGACGGCGCAGTTCTTTTGAAGACCATTGGACAAGTGATTGAATGCCCTATTTCACGGACAGATTTCGACGCAGTTCATCGTGTGGCCAGCAAAACAGATGACAAAAGCATTATCGCGCGCTTCTGTTCACGCGAAAAGACAAAGGAATTCCTTCGCAAAGCGCGTAAGGCACGACTGCGTACTTCCCAGATAGGACTATCTGGAAGTAACGAGAAACCAGTTTTTGCCAATGAGCATCTCACCATCGCCAATAAAAAGCTATTTAGTAAAGCGCTTGGTCTAAAAAAGGAAAAAAGAATGGCGGTTCCTCTGGACAGAGAATTGTCATATGAAGGCTCGTAAGTCGGAGGACAGCAAGGTCTTTTGGATGAACACGGAGTCTGATCTCAGCATATTCACTGGCCGTTGACAACTTCGGTTTGTTTCTTTCCATCCCATAGCTTTCGTCGTGTATCACCATGTCGTTGCTTTCTTTCGAGGAAACTACATCCTTGCTTGCTAGTTCTACTTGTTTTTTACTGCACGTCAATGCGCGTAGCTTGCCGAAAATTTACGACAGCATCACTGCAATCATTGAGTCACTCTGCATTCCTTCTCATTTTTATGTGTTACTGAAACATGGCTAGGATCTTGTGATGGAAACCTGTATGGATTTCGATCGTTTATTTCTGAATATTGTCACCGCGATTCGGGTCGCTATGGCGGCTCGGCTATATTTATATCATCCCGCATTAAGTACAAACGCAGGTCTGACCTATCTTTAAATGTTTTGAATTGTGAATCCGTATGGATTGAGGCTGACTTCCCCTCTTCCGGTAATCTCAACAAAGTAATCATTGCATGCATTTAGCGTTCCTTATCTTCATCTATTCCGCATTTTCTACAGAATCTAGCTGCTGTACTCAACATTATCACTGCTGAAATAAACAAGTTGTTCTGGTTGGTAACATCAACATTAACCTAATGGATACAGATAATATCAGCACCATAGCATGTAGTGATTGTTTTCTTGGCTTTGGGCTCCAATCCTTAATCTCATCGCCTACCCGATTTTCACCTACTTCAATGTATCACCAACGTCAAGTGCAGGAGTCATTGATGTGCCTATCACTGATCATCTTCCTATATTTGTAACTTTAGCCGTAAATCAACCTCGCCATAACACGTGTCATTTCACTTCAACCTTCAATAGGGAAAACTTTATCAAGGCAATTCAGGGAACTAACTAGACTTCCATTTGCAACTTTGAAAATTCTGGAGAACCACTAAATAATTTCTCTTCCCTATTTCTCAAAGCTGTGTATGCAAATACTACAACTGGTAAATGCAAGAAAATATTTAGGTTTCACCGTAACCTCTGGTTAACTCTAGGCTTGCTAACTAGTATGCGGAGAAAAGAAAATCTGTACAGGAAAACTAAAAAACAGCCATTTAATATGAATCTGAGACTTAGGTATAAAAAATATAGTAATATGTTGAATAAACTTTTGAAACAATCGAAACGACTATATTATGAAAAAGAACTCTCTAAGTCGAAAAATGACCCCAAAAAATGGAAACTTTTCAATGCCTTTTTAAACAGACCCTAGGTTAGTAATTTCATTGATAAAATTAGGTATAAAGAGCAATTCTGTACTGAGTCATCTGACATAGCTGAGGCTTTTAGTGAGTAGTTCCATGAAATATACAATGATAGGCCCAATGTGTCTTCGTACACCCTTACTCGCTGTTCCCAATCATTCTTTCTTTTTCCTGTAACCTCCGATGAAGTCAATTCTACAATCCTAAGTCTATGAAACTGTAGCGCTGGACTTGACAATATATCGGCGTTTTATTTAAAGCTTGCTGCTCCAGGTATTTTAGAACTACTAAGTAATATAATTAATGTCATTTGAAACGTGGTACATTTCCGAGCTCACTAAAAAAAGCTAAACTGATCCCGGTACACAAAAAAGGTGATACGACAGATGTACGTAACTATCGCCCTATTTCTATTTTGCCCTCCATTGGTAAACGTATTGAAAAATTATTTTTGAAACCTATTAACAAGTACCTCAACAAATTTAAATTGCTAAAGCCTTGTAAATTCCGTTCCCGTGCTGGTAGTTCTACGAATTCAGCTTTGGTATCATTAACCGATTTCTTGAAAACTTCCATCGACAACGGTAATTTAGTAGGGTCTATATTTCTTGATTATACGAAAGCCTTTGATACAATTAGTCATAATTTTGTATTTGGCAAATTAGAATACTTGGGTATCACTTGTCCTTCCTTAACCTTCATCAGACATTACCTACTTAATCGCGAACAATCAGTGTGCATAGGGGGCGTTAATTCCAACCTTAAAATAATTAATCAAGGGGTACCACAGGGTTCTATTCTTGGGCCCTTACTGTTTTGTATCTATATTAATGATTTGCCTGACTGCCTTTATGATCCCAAAGTTATTCTTTACGCTGATGATACCACTATTTCCATTTCGCATAAATCATTAACTACTCTGATCAATATATTGAACAAGCAACTGGGTAATGTTGTTGAATGGTGTCCTTTAAACAACCTTATTTTAAATCCCCTCAAAACTCAGTTCATGGTTTTTAAAACTTCTCAAAAAATGCTACCTTTTATACAACAAGTGTACATTGACCATCATTTCATCCCTGCATCTGACTGTGTGTGTTTTCTGGGCATAAAATTGGAACAAATATTTGAAGTTCACTAATTATATTCTTTACGTTCAACAAAAGACAGCACTTGGTATACGAACACTCATCAAATCTCGTCCATGTTTTTCACTTGAAGCCTTATTGTCTTTATACTTTGCCTTTATACATAGTCACATCACCTATGGCATTACGTCTTGGGGAAATACATATAACACCCATCTTTCGTCCGTACAGCACATTCAGAATCAGGCCATGCGCATTATTACCAACAGTTCATTTTATTCTAATGCTACTGCACTCCTTCAGGCTAACTGCCTTCTTACTGTGTCTGGCTTGTTTAACTTTCACTTAATCATAATGTTATTTAAACAGCTTAACAAACAGCTTCCGTTGGATTTAATTGATCCTAGATTACTCACTAACACTACTAGCACTAGGTTCGCCCACAATCACAATTTTCTTTTACCTAAGTGTAACACCGACTATGGCAAAACGACATCGTCCTTCACGATGATTAAATTATGTAATAACTTGCCCTATACTCTAAAATCATTATCTTCTTTGCATGCATTCAAACATGAACTTCAAAACGTCATCTTGTATAACTAGGTTGACAACAATAATTAGTTCTGATGTTAAAGTGTGCCCATAATTTGAAAATGTTTGTAAATTTAGGTTTTCTCTCTTATGACATACTTATGTCTGTTTGTATAACTGAGTACCATGCACTTGTGTCGCATTGAGGATGCAATTGTTTGTTTTTGTTTTCTAGTGCTTTCACTATTCACTTTCGTTGTGTAGTTTTGCTTGCTGTATAATTAATATTTTCAATGTTATTGTTAACCGAGGATCCCGCTGCAGTCGCCCGACTTTGGGACCCTCGCCTGCATACTACTGACTGTGAACTTTGTTATTTTGAACGAATAATAAACTGAAACTGAAAAAAAACATATCATGAAAGGGGTTTTCTCTCAATGCTGAGGCTGTGCGCTCGCACCCTGCTGAGTCCTTTGCTCCCCGCACGTCTGCTTTGAGCGGTTCATTGTTTAGACAACACGGGCGTCAACCAGTACATCAATGGCCATTCGCTCCTCTAGGATACGCACAAAGTGAGTTCTCTTGACTAGCAACATACCTTTTTCCAGTAACGTTCAAATATTTACCTCGCTTTGCATTCCGAGGTTATGAATCATTTGGTAGTTGAAACATGCAGCGGAAGGGGAAGGTCACTGTCGTTTCTCGGTTGCGTGTTTCAACACTGCCCGTAGCTTAGCTGATAACTACTGGTTAATCTGCGGAGGGTTTCGACGCTGTGATAAATTCTTTCCCAAAGAGCTCGTCTTTTTGTAAATACGCATCTCCGGCTATCACCTTTCCCCTGGTTTATTACACTGTAGACTTTCTTAGCTCTCCGCAGGTGTCCTGTGTGCTGTGGCCATGATCCACAGATGATGAAGTGACGGAGAAAGACCAACGAGAAAGTGCCCCTGATCTTGCTGCTTTCAAAAAGGTCATCAATCACATTTCCGTGGTTAAAACAGCCACTAGTCACTTCTACATCACCCGAATTGGAGGTCACCATTTATGAAACAAATTGCACTTTAATTAAAAACCAGTTATGTCACCCCGGTACCTGTTTACGCCGTGTGAAAAGGACGCTGATAAAGTGGGCGTTTAGGCTGGGGATTAAGCGAGAACTTCGGCGGAAAGAAAAACACATCTCAATAAAATAAAAAGCAAACTGATAATTTTTTTTTATTCGTCCTTGCATCGAATTGAGATCGCTGAGAACGTTCGCAGTGCAGTTGGAACCAAATAATATCTCCTCTATGCTCTTCCATGCGGCCTCATTTTAATTCTTGAATATATTAGCAGCTTCGAAGGCTCTATTTTTATTTTAATTTTGTTTGCAGAATATACAGCAAAAAAGGGAACGAAATCCCTCTTCAAGTGAACAGTTCTCAAGTGCTTGCCCTTCTATAGAGCTGCGGTTTAGTACCCTACGCCCCTGGCGGTTCTTTCTCAGCTCCCGCTCCAAACAATGCCCCCCTTGTTTTCGTCATAGATAGCGGCGTAGGTAAACAGGCTCGCTCACACACTCGAACTGAAGAGAGCCGTTCAGGCGTCCGTATCTCTTTAAGTAATCCTGCCCCCGGAAAAACTGCAAGGGGTACTATTGAATTGCCGGGGCTCTTACTCGTTCTAGGATTCGCGTTTCCGAAATACGCATTTTTCTCGAAAGGTTTCCGTTCGCCCATGTTGACAAAAACTGCAAAGTTTTCTCGAAAGCTCGGCGTCGATACGTGGACTGAATAATAATCTCGAATGCCACGTTTGTACCTCAGTACCCTAGTTCAAACCCCGAAATCGGGTCAGGTATAATTATTTGCGCCATATTCTTTCTTCTTACCTTTTATTCGTTCTATGAAATTTGTCTGCATTATCTGAGAATCCTTCCGAGAGAAAGCTCTTCTTGTTTAATAAAGTGCGTTCAATACTTAAAAGCACACAAACGTTGAAAAGCCGGCACAACATTTTTTTTGTGAACATAAAACAAACAAAGTATTACCGGCGTTCCGCGACGCCAGCGCGTGGAAGCGTTTGCGTTCAAGCGCGTGTTGTAGTAAGCAACCTAGGAATATTAGCAGAAGCACCCCTTCTTTGCCTGAGAGAATATTCTCAGGGTTACTTTGGTTGTAATGCGTGAGCTTTTTTTGGCCGGTGCAAAAATCACGAAGAAACAAAACCCCTTTTCTGCAAAAAATGCGCTACATGAGAGGTTGCGTTATTTATTTGTATCGGAACATAAAGCTTCTTTCTCAAACTAAAACATAGAGCAAACAAACAGTCATCTATCCATCCATCCATCCATCCATCCATCCATCCATCCATCCATCCATCCATCCATCCATCCATCCATCCATCCATCCATCCATCCATCCATCCATCCATCCATCCATCCATCCATCCATCCATCCATCCATCCATCCATCCATCCATCCATCCATCCATCCATCCATCTATTCATCCGTCCGTCTGTCCGTCCAACCAACCAACCTGTGTCCGCAGATATGTATGCATGCATATACGCACATACATACATCTAGGGTGCATGGGGTTGTGTGAATGTGTGCTTGTGTATTGAACACCTAGTGTTTCCACCAGTTTATTTAGGAATTTTAATACGCATCGCATTTTTACGCAATTGAATTCCGCAGTGCCACAGAAGATGCACGAAATATGGTTTCGTCTTCAAACTGAATTCTTAAGTGTCGGAATACGGCTCTGAAAACCATAAACCTTTATTCGAAGCATTCATTATAAGCGCATACACTTCTCGCAAGAAAATGCGGAGATAACAATGCCAAATAAAACTACGTAACTTCCTGCTATGATAGAAAATCACTGTTTAAAACGGTTAGCTGCTACTTGCCTAAGACGTGTTTTGCTTGGGCGTGTACTTCCACAATTGTTGATTACCGGAGGGACAGGAAACAAAGTTGAGTGCCTGGCGTTAGTACATTTGTTATTTCTGATATCTTCAATTCAAAATGCCGGCAAGTGGTATTGTTACGATCATCGCTTTCTGTTGGTTCCTTTCTCACTGCACAGAAAAGTGCGCATATCGTTTGGTAAAATGCCGTCTCAAATGCGTTTATCTCACCCGGCCGGAAAAATGGTCCCCAGCCTGGGTAGCCGACCATAGGTCGCTTTAACTGCACGCCTGTCAGGGACCCCTTTTATTCGCACGCAGACGTTTGCGCAACCTGCGACATCCGCATCGCTTTCTTGCGGTGCAGCAAACACTGCTTCCACGTACCGTGACGAATGATAAGGGCTCTAGCCCATTCCCGGTCATCCCTGCTAGGGAACAAGTAACGCGGTGCTGTTCCGCCTCTTGCAGACAAAATCCGCGGGCTTTATCTCTGTACTTTTCCTGTCAAAAGGAATAATTGCAGTGCTGAGTCGGCCTGAAAAGCTGCTAGACTTGGCGAATTCCCATTAAAACCTCTTTTTTAGTGGAACCTCTTCTTCAATATGGTCCCGCTATTGCCAAGTCTTGTTTTGTTTGCCTTTATCTTTGCTGTTCAGTTCAGGTGACAGGTTTGACATGCCTCACCAGAACCGACAAGAATAAGAAATCACGGAAATCCGGTATATTTATAATTTCGGTACTTTGGCCGTTGGGGAGAGGCTTGCTGGAAAAGTCGTGTAATACCGCAAACACTGAGTTGGCGACCATTAGTTTTTTACAAGATTTTTTGGCGAGACTACTCCTTGTTTGACAGAAACCGAAGCCATAAAAACAAAAACAATTTAAGCCTACCTAAAACAACAAAACAAAAACAAAAAACGACTCACAGGCTTTTGTACTCCCCAAAATTACAAGGAAATGGGTGCCTTTCTCTGTTAAACGAATTGCTAAGAAAACATGAAGTTATTGATCAGGCTGGAGTGGCAACGTTTCCAGAATGAATTTGTGAGACTACGTACGCACTACTCGTACGTTCACACACAGGAAACCGGAACGTGCACATACACACACAATCACGACACAGATGCCTTTTCCAACCGAAAGTAAGTGGCACATCCCTATGCTCTGTGTTTTGCTTCTGAGCAGATTGAATACCTTCTTATAATTAGAGCTATAAACGTACTGTTATTTCCTTAGCGTATACCTATTTATTAGCGAATATGGCAAAATCGGCAAGGACCATACCTTTTTATATCGCTATCACATGGAGCATACGCTTAGTCTCTCTGCCGCTTAACTTGCTGTAAATATCTCATGTATTCGCATTATTGAAGCTACAGTTATTGTTTTGTTTCTGCATATTCAATCCCAGTTTTTAACTTACACTGGTGCGTAGGTCAATGCTTTCTACTTGTATATATTTTCTGGTGGGTTGGGCGCCCCTTTGATGTAGAGTTACCAAATGTTGTTTGTTGGAGTTCCTCTTTTAGGTATTCAAAACTTGCTAGAATATTTTCTAATCAGCGTGTTTCTAAAACAAATTTTGTTGATTTAGTAATATAGGAAACATACTCGGATAAACGCTATCACTAAAAGCCGTTTGATGTAGTGCCAGCGCTGCATAAGGAGCGTGAGCAACGTTATATTTAGCATATTTTATTACCCCCTGACAAATATTGATGCTAGTTAGCCAACACAAAAGCGTAATATGTGCACGCTGATCGTGTTCGACAAAAGGTGGACAAAAGAGATACAATTTTAGGGTAATTAGTGGTCTCTCACGACATTTTTTCTCCTCACAAAGCTTGCCAATAAAATAGGATGACCGGATAAAGAAACGGTAAATATCTATATATCAACGAGAGGTGTTTCATTGTGCCGTTTAGCCTCTTCATTCAAGGATTTAGTCGTGATTAGCCAGACAAAACTGCGCGGTGTATGCATCTGTTCAAGTTTTTATACAGGCCTCGCTCCCTCTCGTATATCTACAGCGCCTACCTAAGAAAGGACTACTGAAACAATTGACTGACTTGTGAAAATTACCACATCTTAGCAAATAAAATTTGTTTCTAGAGTGTGTCACATGTTGAGCTCACCGAACGTAGAGATCTGTTCCGAAAACAGAAGAAATGTATTAAAAATGGTAAGAACAAAAACATGTTTCTGCAGTTAAACTGCATATTGAAATGGAAGTTTCCTCTGTGACAATATTCATCTGTTCTTTTCTTCATACAGAAACTGGCGTTAAAATAAGAGAATAAAATTCTCCCAGAGTTTACGTTTTGGCGTGCGTGAAAAACTCATAGTGCATCCAGCTCTTAGATATTGCAGTTGAAAGACCTGACTACCGAAAGCAGAAACGTGACGACAATAATGAGACGGCACAGCGCTTCCATCTGTGTAGTAAGAAATAAGGTTGTTGGTGAAGAGCTTACGGAGCATTTAAAGGCTTAAAACAACCCATCATAACTAGGCTCCATTCAAATAAGGCAAAGAAAGCAGATCACCGAGATACCTTTACCAGGGTGTTGGGATTATTTATAATAATCACCACTTAAGTTAGAGGCTCAGTCTAGCATTGATAGTAGATTTTTGAGTTCTTTGTTCAGCTACTACACATAGCACTACTGGGTACTGGGAAGAAAGAAAAAAATTGCAACACAAGTGCTCACTTTTAGTTTTGCCTAAGGAATCCTAAGAGCTTGCGCAGACTTGCATTCCGAACCAAAAAAGTGCAAGCGTCATTTTACGTACCTTCGAAGGGTTTGGAAAGCGATTTCCAGTAGCTGTACTTTGTGCGGGTTAAGGTAGAAATTAACGGGGCGAATTGAAACACATTCAGGCTTACTCGACGTGACTGTGTCAATAATGCAGTAAGAAGGCCCACACTCACGGGCAATGCATCATGTCCGCACGTTCCTCGTCCTCTCCCGCCTACGATCTTCGATGCGTGAGGCTCAACTAAGACTAACACCGATGAACACTTCGTATTTGTTTCCTTGGAAACACGCCAGGAGATCTTCAGTACGTCGGCAGTAATACTTCGCTGTAGGCACCTGCCCAAATTTTTTCTCATTAGGCCCTCCGTTTGGCTGTTTTTAATGCCTGGGGGTTAATTTTATTGTGTTCCTGCGTTATTACTCTTGGGCTGTAGGAACCATAACATTAGCACTGACGTGTGGCAACCCACAAACTGTGGCGTCACTAGAAGCGGCGTCACATGAAGTGACATCACTTCACGTTGTGTGATCTCGTACTTTGTGCCGCAGGAAACGTTGTGCCGTGTCCTGCGGTGACGCCTTCATTTGTTGGATAAACGTTTATGTTTCTATAAAACGTTCCGTCACACGGCAGGCAAGTTTAGAGGAATAGGCAGTGGGGGTACACATAAATAATGTTACAGTATTTTGTTCCTCAGGGGGTGGGGGGGGGGTGACACTAGGCGTTGCTAATATCAGAGTTCTCCAAATCTTTATGGGCGACACGCCGTCACCGGAATGAAGGAAAACATGGCAGGGACAAGAATCGAATCAAGTTTGCCGCGGTGGCACGCGAGATACTTTCTATCTAGGCCTCACGTTGCACTGGTCTCTATGTAGTTTGAGTGTGCACAAAACCATGATAATAGAAGGAATAACTCACAAATGAAGGGGCTGCCTAAATTAGTTTTTGTTCCTAAAGGCTAAAAAAAATTTGGCCACGTAACTGCTTCCGTATCTGCAAATACTATTGAAAGCTAACAGTCTTTTGCCGCCCCTTCCAGGTAACACGCTCCCCTTCCACACCCCCTGCCTGACTCGGTTTTTCTGCTCTTTCCCTCCTCCCACGATAAATGCAAATTGAAAGCCGCTCAATCGAGTTCAGTTTCCAAGTGCCGTGAAAGGGTGGATTAGTACTGTTGTTAAGTGCTTTACCCTTGTCATCAAGTGTTGTCCTGGTGCGCAGTTGTGAATGCTAGGTGCAGACTAGGTGTCCTTTTTCTTTTTATTCTTTGTAGCATGTGCACACTTTGTATATGTGCGTGTGTAGATTTATTGCTGTCAAAAATGTACACCAACTGTAATTTTTGCACCACGGCGCACACACTTCTCAACGGGATTTCTCTTTTTGAAGGATATAGGCTTCGGTGACATGTAAAACATAAATGGATAAAACCAGCCTAGTGCTTACTTGTTCTCGCCTGTCTGCAGTCCTTATTCCAGCAGGGCCTCTATGCGTTGCACGTAGTACTGCGCATGCCTGTAGATCGTACTTTTCGGCGGCGTTCAGGATTAGCGCCGTGACCATTTTGGTCTCCTCTTCAACGCGTCGGGTATGGATGTGTCGTTGAGGTAATGCGTTTTTGTTGATGTATTTAACCTCGTTCTAGATTCACTGAACCTATGGAAAAGAGGTTGTTTTGTCCTTTAGCTATACATGTTCACAAGGGAGGGAAGTGGTGAGTACAATATAAATTTGTGCCCACGTCACCCTCAAGCAATTAGAAAATGACTGCAGAGCTAATATTTAAGTCTATCTATGACTTAGTGTTGGGTCCTACATAAGGTTGCCCGACAAGGCTACCGGATTCTTAGCCGTGGCGTCATCAGGCAGGAATAATAGATGCTTTTCTTGCCCTTGCGAACTAACAACCAACGGCAGTCTTAAGTACCAACAGCATCTCTTTCTCTTTCTAGACATCTACAGTGTGTTAAACAATAGAAATCATTCGCAAAATAAGGTGGCTTTGCGCAAAGTGTAATCTGCTTACTGACCACGACACGGAGGCATGCAGAAGAGAAATCCTGTAACAGCTTTGCTGCAATAACTTCAAATAAGCACCAAACCTAAACACATCAGAATACAAGAAATATTCGATGCTTCACTACATAGAGATCGTTTTTTTTTCAAAGCAAACAAAATGTTAAACTTTTATAAGAGGTTCTCAAATACCGTATTTTTTTTCTCATTTGCGACGGACGTCAGCAAAACAAGAATGCAAAAACAGACACAGAGCACCCTCCTTCTGGAGGTCCAGAGGCCGGTCGGGGTATAAAACGACCGCGAGAAATTTGTTTTCGTTGCGCTGGTGTGAGCGGAAATTGAACAAACCTGGAGGTAGAGAACCGGACTTGTCGAAGCAGCCTCATGTTTTATGCAATTCAATCGCCAGATTCTAGGTATGGACTGCAGCTCAATTCTGCGAGTTTTCAAACTCAGAAATCGCATGGCTTAGGATGGAGGAGTTAAGAAGTTTTATGGGTGGATGGCCCCCATTGTCATTTGTGGTAGTTTTTGTTGGAATCGCTTTACTACTGAATCGAGAGCAACGCACTCGCTTTTATCAAAATGTGCAAATTCAGCGCTAGTTCTAATTCATATTGATATTTGAATACCTTATCTTTATGCGGTGCTCAATGTTTTTTTTTCTATACTCACATTCGCCGAATAAAGAGGCCATGTAAAGTATTTTAAATTACACATCGTTGTAAATCAGCGCAAACCTTCTCTGTGGCGACAATATGCAAAACTGCACGTATACGTGTACTTTTTGCCGTTACCCGCCGCGGTGGCTCAGTGTGCAAACTGCACCTGATGTGCGCCACTAATTAAGTTCCCCACATCCTCCAAGCCAAAATCAGCCATAATTTCATCCAGTACTACAGTACTTCCGTCACGAAAGGGGGTGGTGCTCGATTTATCGCGAGCGGCACAGACACAATTGAAATCTCCCAGCTGCCCCCATCCTTTTCGAAATCTCATACTGTGCTCATCCCAAAAACGGAGGATGCAAGGGAGTTGATGAGCGTAAACGCGTATAGACCCATAACTTTAACAAATGTAGACTACAAGATATTAATGAAGGTACTCGCTAAAAGACTACAGACTGTGATGAAAGACTTGGTAGGGCAACACCAAACCTGTGGAATAAAAGGTCGCTCAATTACAACTAACATCCATGTAACTCGAAGCATTTTAGAATGCTGCGATTGCATGCAGTCCGCTGTGGCCCTCCTTCAGATCGACCTGGAAAAAGCTTTTGACCAGGTCTCACATGAACTGTTGCTTGCTATTCTAGAGCACGTCAACGTTGGAAAGGTTATTACTGATGGAGTGCGTATGTCGTATAAGGAGTGCACCACAAGTCTTGTTATAAACAAGGCACTCAGCACTCCAGTAAAAGTGTCACGTTCGGTACGTCAAGGGTGTCCTCTTTCGCCCTTACTTTTCTGTTTATTTATAGAGTCCTTTTGTTTGAGCATTAAGAACAGTGTCAGTATACGCGGTTTTCGGTTGCAGTCATGCGAAGTGCGCGTGCTTGCGTACGCCGATGACATCGCTCTTTTTTTTGAAGACAGAAGCAGCATAGGGGAGGCCGTTAAGATACTTAAAAGATTCTGTTATTGTACCGGAAGCTCTGTCAACTGGAAAAAATGCTTGGGCCTGTGGCATGGTAACTGGGATGCGACACCAAGCATATACGGAGGTATAAGCTGGGAACAGACGCCTCCGAAGTATCTCGGTGTGCCACTAGAAAACTACCGCGATAGCGATCCTTACTGGCGAGGGCAGGTGACAGAGCTGCGCAATAGGACGGAAAAGTGAAAAGGGAAAGGAAAAAATGCTGTCAATGTTCGCTCGCGCGACAGCGTGTAATCTGTTTTTCGCGGCTAAAGTGTGGTACGTGATGCAAGTGCTCCACTGTGCGCGAGCAAATGTGCAAAGGCTGCACCGCGTGTTTGCCGTATTTATTTGGGGGTCTACTTGGGAGCGGACGAGTCGCACGAACTTGTTTCGACGTGTCCGCTCCGGGGGTCTGTCACTGGCACATCTTTTTCTGCGTCAAGTTGTAAACCGCCTTTTTTTTCTGCGCGAGGTGCAAGATCCTTTCTTACGCACCGTTATTCAGGTACGCTTGGGCAGGGTCTTACCACAGTATGTTGTTAGTTCAACCCAACCATTAGCCGGCGGTATTCATGGGTATTTGCGTGAAGTTGTCCAAGCGGCTCAATTTTTGTGCGCACGATTTTCCATGGAATACTTGTGCAATGTACAGAAGAAAAAGTTGTATAGAGATCTCCTTGATGTTTGTTTGCCAGTTCCACTGTATAGAACGTTGTACCGTGCAGGAACTGGCCAAGATGTACTGAAACGGGTCAAAGCAATGGCGGTTCCACCTGGTGTCAAATCCTTTTTCTTTAAATTGCACACCGGTGTTTTACCTGTGAAAACGTGGATGCAGGAGAAGGGCCTATTTGTCCCGTGGGGTGTGGACTGTACCCTGTGTAAGAAGCCCGAAACAATTGAACATGTGTTCCTGGATTGCTGGGACGCGGTCTTTCTTTGGGACGTGCTACAGCGTACCCTGAAAAAGGATTTCCCTCTTGATTGTCACGGCATACGGTTCCTGTGTGTAGAAGACTGTAATGGTGTACCTTATGATTTGTTAATGCTTTTGGTCTTGCACGGCATATGGAGGTCTCGCATGGCTTTCCGCAACAGTGATATCGATGCCAGGCCAGCGAGGCAGTACTTCTGCGAGAACGTCAGACGAATAGTAGAAGTGTGGAAGGTCCAGCCGTGTGTACCGGACTGGATTTTGGAGGTGGAAAAAGTATTGAACATGCCGCGTTTTTAATTTGAGCTACGCTAGCGACCATAGCGTTAGCGGTTTTACCCTTGTTGTTCATGCCTTTTTGTTTTTGTTGATGTCCAAACCCGGCAATAAAGAAAAAAAAAAAAAGCCGCGGTGGCTCAGTGGCTAAGGCGTTGCGCTGCTAAGCACAAGGTTGCGGGTTCGATTCCCGGCCGCGGCGGCCGCTTTTCTAATGAAGGCGAAAAGGAAAAACGCCCGTGTGTACGAGATTTCGGCGCACGTTAAAGATCCCCAGGTGGTCAAAATTTATCCGGAGCCCTCCACAACGGCGCGCCTCATCGCCTTCGTTGCGTCTGCGCGTTAAACCCTAAAATCAATCAATCAATCAATCACTTTTGCCCTTGCCGTCTCCGGAGTTGATGAATTTTGGTGTCGTTCTTGATTGTTACTGTTGGCTTGTGCCGCATTTCTGTATACTGTACGCTCCTGGTATTGTTCTAAGTTTTTGCAAATGGTCTCACGTCTAAGCTCATTTATTCAAAGCAAGTTTTAACTATAGCTAATTTTATACTAAGACATCACAACTATGCCCGCATGCTTTGCGAAATAAATACGCTCTTTTTATGGCTTTCCTTTTAAACTAGGATCATTTGCTGATGCTGTGGTGTGTAACGCTCCTGATTTTTTTCGTTAGGTGTAATGGGTATTTTTTGTTTGTTTACCTAAACCAAGCGGTTACCATTAAGTTGCTGTACTTGTAGCCTTGCTGCCTTGTAAAAGAAGTGATTGATTGTGAGGTTTAACGCGCCGAAGCGGCGCAAGTGATGAGGCCCGCCGTAGTGGCGGGCTGCGAATTATTTTCACCACCTGGGGAAATTGAAAGTGCAGAGAAATCTCAAATACATGGGCGTTTTCTACTTATGCCGCAATTACAAAAGCAGTCACCGTGGTCAGGAATCGAACGCGGGTCCTTTTGATCAGCAGGTAAAAAAACCAGTAGATAATTATTACAGCCGCATCAGTGATGTGGCTTTGGTGTAAGTTATTGCTGTTCGTTCAACGTTCTAAATCAACAACGTACAATTGTCAATTAATTGGCCTCAGTTTCGGAGCATATGCCTCTTTCAGGGCAGATGAACGTCAAAGTTTCTTAGAATTGCATGTGCGGGGTCTGAGAAAACTCCTGTGGTACAGTGCTTTTCATCTTTGTAGTCATGGTTTACCTAAATAGTATTGCGGCGCTATGGTCTATTACGTGTTAGCTCACTCTTCCCTCCCAAATCGCCAGGAGCATCCTTTGTGGTCACTAGACGTAGTTCAAAAGTTTCGGTTGTTTCATCTCAAAGGGAACAATGTTCTCTGCTGTTTTACTTACTCATTCAGGGAGCCCAGCAATCTGATTTAACAATTGCTCCGGAATTACGTCACAAAATTTATTTTCTAAGCACGTGTTTCTTGACAAATACCTTGCGGCCCGTAAAGTTACGGACTGCACTTTTAAAACTACCAATTTTAGTGAACGTATTGTACAAGTATTTATCTGGTTTTATTTTACATAGCGAAATTTCCAGTAAGTGCTTCTTTCATGACAACAGCTAAGTTTATTTCCAAAAGGAGAACAATCCAGAACACTTGGTATAAATTGCGTTACACAAATTTGTCTTACCATTTTCGTGGCTTTAAAACGTCGACGTGGAGGAACTGCAGCGATCAAAATTTCAGTTCCGGCCATTATAACCCGAGACACCTAACTGTCTCACGTCGTTATTTAGAAATGAAAGCTGTGTATTTTGTACCAGTAGAGTTATTTCTCTACGCACCATTGGGCTGTTCGAAAATGCAACTCGATCATAATGAAGTGATAACCGCAAAAAAAACACAGACTGGTAGGCACCCAACAGAAAACGAGCCATAATAACGGTCGTAGAGCAGTTACTTCTGGATTAAACCTAAAAAAATTGCACAACCATTCTTCGGAAAACTCACTGCTTTCATGCGTTTTGCGGAATATTTTTTCAGTTGCCTTAAAATACTATTCATTAAAAAAACTCCTATTTTTTCTGTGAGCACAGCATAAAGCTCAACGCCTTTTTTAACAAAAGCAACATTACAGGCGAAATTTTGTCAGCTGTCGCCATTACCAATATGCTAACAAGCGCTTTGCAGACACAGCTGCGCGAACTTGGGGATTAATTATGTACATCGCATTGAGGGACACCGTCTTTGTAAAATGCCAGTTTTTTTTCCTGTGTAATATATTCTCGGCTAATGTATTTTCTGTGAGCGCGTGTTAGCGCGCTCGTTCGCGCTTATTTGCAAGGAAGCCTTTGACGTGACTTATTCAACAGCTGGAGCTGGGGTGTAGTGAAATACGCAAAAAAATGAAAACACCATCGGATCGATCTGCCCTTGTTTCTAGACTGCAATGGTGCTTTTGCATGCTGAACACAGCAAGAAAAGCAGGCAGCTCTGATACGCAAGGGTAACGCTTTTCTCGTCTTTATGCGGCCATTGATTATTGTACGCTCCGTATATGTTTTGGCATCGATTTCTCGTTTTGAGTCACAACAAAGTAGAAGCACCGCCCTGAGCTGATATTGCACTTCGCAAACTTTTGATCAAGTATGGAAGCGCCGAAATTTAAGACAACTTTTGGGAGCACTTACGTGAAAGCGTGAGAAAACAATTCGTTTATTGCACGCAATTTCTTATCGATAAATCACTTTGGAGTTGAAAACGTTATGTTGATGTGCTCCCAACATCTTCAATTTTATGCGCAAAATTGTTTCATTGCCGCAAGAACATGTCCCGTAAAACAAAATTTCTCTGGGAAACTGGGGCAGCACAATGTTTGTTAAGCGTGTAATAAGCGTCTACATGTATACCTTCTTTTTGACTGGATGCTTTCAAACTAAAATGTATATTTCGCACGACACATTCATAACCGCATTTAAGATCACATGCCATTGTTTACCATTGCCTGCCATTTCATTTCATTTCATTTGCATGCATTTCAAGTGTATTGTGGCTTGATTTTAGGGCGAAAATGATAAGTGGCTTGTTCAACCCAAGACACACGGCAGACAAACTCCCATTACCTGGCTGCAATCGGGCAAGAAATTTGAATGGGCAGTCACGGAAGTCTTATTAGCAGTGTACGGGGCAATGCGCTGGCCTTTCATCTCCAATGGGGGCGGATGGCGGTGGCACGAGTACAACCAGCGTCGTCGCCGGGGCGTGGCTGGCGAATTACTTGCCTACAAAAGGTGCCTCCTTTCGGACAGCGAGGAGGACGAGGCTATGCTTTTTCTGTTTAAATTATCGGGGGAAGAAACACAACAGTATAGCACACTCGCATGCGACAACATAAACATTACCAAACAGTGTGACAAGCTGAGCAAATAAATATTAACAAGCAGAGCAGACAACACCGCACTGGCTTTTCTTGAACACATGAGCATATACACCCGTAAAATTAACAGTCAAGCCTACTCCCAACGTGTTGCGCACGACTGTCATCAGAGTTTCCAGCCGGTGTCACTGTCAAGTACAAATACACGAAATAACTCCAACCGATACAGGAGGGGTAAATTTTACCCTTTTCTGAATGACGCGACGCAGAGGTTGGGCAGGGGTGGGATTTTGGTCGGGAACGCCAACGAATCGGGTCTACGACTTGCCACCATTAAAAAAAGTTAGTGGACCATGTATATACACTTTCCTATAGGTGATATTCGTTGAAAAGTTTAGCGGTCATTATCTTCGCCTGGCAACACTGAAAACGGCTACAGACATGGCCCATGCGCCAAGATCAGGGCGCGGCTTGGGCCACTGCGCCGCACGCCGAAGGAAAAAAAACACCGGCGTGCGTCATCTGATCCTCAACAATCCGATTTTAAACGGTGGCGTCAACAGAGATGTTATTATTCGCACTCACATTGAACTCGAGGGAATACTGTGCGTTCAATGAGGTAGAGTTTGTAACGTGAAACAGCCATGTGTTTCACAGTCGTGCTTAGCAAGGAAAAGTACCGCCATCCAGCGGAGCCCGACGTAACGAGTGACGGTGCATCCCGGCCGGGCTAAAGCGGCGGTGCGCGCTGTGTTGTGTTGATACGTAGAGTTCCTGTATAGGGTAGCTGTATACAGGAACTCTATTGATACGGCCTTCGCAGCGACGGCGGCGGCGGCGAGAACAATGCAGCCCCGTCTCGACGTAAAGTTCCGCCACCAAAGCGCGCACGCCGACGCTTTAGACCATCCGTGGGCGCACTCACACGGTTGCATGCACGAGAAGAGGGGTGCCTGATCTGCGGGCCGTGTGCACAACATCGCCTAGCAACAGACGCTTGGCAACAGATATGGCGGTGCACACTTGGTTGCCTGCATGCATTCCGCGCCATTTAATACCGGCTATAGCTGGCGGTATTCGCTTTGCGCTGCTGTGCACAACGTGTCGAACCTGAATATTTTCGGGTTCGGTTTGGGTTCGGGTTCAAGCCTTTCGGGTTCGGTTTCTTGTTCGGTTCCGGAGCACCATTCCGTTCCTGTTCGAACCGGTTCGAACAGGTTGAAGTTGGCCAAACGGATTGGGAGGAAAAAGTAGGGGTGCTTTTTTGATTTACGTTTTAGTGACTGTTTCTTCGTCAGACAAATTCATAACGTAGTTTTTTTTTTTTGTAAATGTTCACTTTGCCAGATTTACTGCACAGTCTACTGCAAAATATTTTCCAATGGAAGCCAGCGATTGCGATACTTAATGAAGCAAAATAGAAGTTTCGCCGGGACACTTCAGGCTGCTTACGTGTGTGAGTTTAAAAGCATTACTCTTTATTGCCGCAATTTTTTATTAAATTATGTATTTTAATTCATCAATACCAAGAAGTTTTATTTTATTATTGACTCATAAACCGGCATTTTCATAAACCGCAGTCGCTTTCTTGAGGAAAACCACAACATTGGCTCTACGTAGCCGTCACGGTGCCGCCTTGTGCTCCAGTCCCCTTGCTGACCAGTGACGGGTCTCACCTCCTCTACGAATAATGCGTCTTTGGGCAGCCTTTTTCGCAGGCACGACAATATTCTGGACAGCACAAAGCCTGCCTGTCCGCCATGTTTTGGTACGTTCAAATGTCGGACAGACACGTGGACACACGCACACACGTGCACCAAACACACGTGCAGACGCAGATGCACACACACCCGCACAGGCACACACATATACCCATAAACACTTTCATGCACGGAGACGCAACCGTAGGCACACACACACCAATGTTTCGGAATGGGCACAGTAAATTGCTTTCTCAGGAATAAATTCTTTCCACAATTCCATTCCTTTCTATTCCGTGGATGGCAAGAAAATTTTCTTATTCCCACTCCTGGAATGGCTAAAAGGTTCGATTCCATTCATGTATTTCCTCAACGTATATATTACTTGATTTTTGGTGGCTGTACCTGGTTAAGAACGTAAAGAAAAGCTGACATTATCATACGCGTTGAGAACTGCAGAAACATGCATGTACACACTTTGTCAAACTTTTCTGTGCGAATCCTAATCCTTTTAGACAACAAAGAATTCAAAGAATCTCCTTTACCTTTCAATGGGACAAGCTATTTTTATAGGCAGTAAGAAAGAAAGGTGTTTTCTGTAGCTTTCCTGCATAAAATCTTCAGGCTCGCTCGGGAGGTAAGCTTGTACATTAAATTTTTTTGCGGAGTGCGCGTTTCCGTAATGGCCCACAAAATTTTGACAACGACTGTAGGCACGTTGCCAAAGTAGAGAGATGGCGGCAGCTTGCTGACATCTCTTGCAGAGAAAGATGTATAAAAGCTATCGTGACAACGGTGCTTTCTCTTGTGGTGTGAGAATGCTCAAGCATCACTGCTCTTTGATTTATGTAATAGAGTTATGTCGGTAGCGTATTTAGACCTTCTCATCAATACCATTCATTTCCTGGCGTTTTTCTATCCGTTGTTATGACCAAGAGCCGTCGCCGATCGCTCTTGCTAGACCGTTGTTCAGGCTTGACATCTGGCCACCTTATCGTTAAGCTTTACGACGTATGAAACAACGCCAAACTCATTGTACGTCAAGCTGCGGGTAGCGGTTAAAGACGTCAAATCTGAAATTGTGGTCTTTACAATTGACGCCTTGCCATGACATACCCTCGTCCACCCCTTTCCGGCCAGCCGTTCGCCTGGTTGCATTTTGACATTATCACATCTTTTGTTAGACCACCGGCCACCCCTTGCCCGATAAAGATTTATGGTACGCCATCAGCACCTTTTCTTCACCCACATCTGGCGTACCAGAGAGCGGGGTCGTCACCGCGGCGTACAATCGCGTTCGTAGCCATTAGAGATGTCAGGCCGAGGCTTGCACGCAGGCCGACACGTACCCGCGTTCAGGGCGAACACGTACCCTCGTTCAAAGCTAACTGAAATTTTGCGCCCACTTTTGTGGCGTGGCGCATATCCGCGGGGACAGCGAGTTTTTTGCCGCCTGATCTTGAGCGAGGCTCGTCCCTTAAAAGAATCTCATACGTGCCACCTTTCAAACAACACCGCATGGCAGCCGTCCACGTCAAACACGTGATAACGCACATTCCGTGCACGAAGAAAAACTTGTAAGGATTAAAGTGAAGGCGAACTCCTGAATTGCAATCTTGGAGCGTAAAGAGATGACAAATTCTCTCACGACACAGTTGTGGTAACGTTTAAATTATGCGTCGGCACAGGAATTGCAGAGCGTGACCGTGTCAGAATCGCGCCCGATTTGTTGAAATGTAATTTATTGCGGCATAGTACATCGTGTTTTATCCGAGGCTGACAACGCACATTTAAAACACCGTTCATTTATGCTACCCAGTCCGATGCGATTCATGGCATCAGTGGTTGCAATCTCCATGGAACAGAAGGGTGGCCACGCTTGCTACTCGGATTTTGACAGTTCCGAGGCTGCGGAACACGACGGCTGTAGCTCGGAGAAGTTATTTTCGCGCACCTTGGGAGTCGGAAACATTTCACCTGTCTTGAGCTACTCATGTGGGCAGATTCACTGGAAGTCACCACTTTCATTCCCAAATTCACAGCAACCGCCGAAAAACCAAAGACAGCGAATTGTCGCTTGTGTTGCAGTGATTCTGGTTCCCGAGCCAGGTTGGCTGCATGTAGCAGCTTAAGATCGACACAGCTAGTCTAAAAACTGAGCCCATCCCATTCCCATTAATTGCCGGGAAAAGTGCGCATAATTCCTGACCCAGTTCATTCCTCAAAGCCTTGTGAGTATTATTTTTTTTCTATTCCGCGGTCCCTGAACAGCGTAATGAATCCAGAGTCATTCCAATTCCAGAGTGATAGCTTCTCAACACTTACAAACACACGCACGCACGCACGCAGAAACATGCGCCCGCACACACACACACACACACAGACACACACACACACACACACACACTTGCACGCACGCACACACACACACACACAGACACGCACACGCACACACGTACACAAAACACGCACGCACACACACGCACGCACGCACACACACACACAAACACACCAGCGCGCGTATTTTTGCTCGATGAAGCAAGTAGTGTTATCGCATTGAAAAGAAAATAATTGGTCTGCTGCGCTGTTTCTGTATCTGTAGTTCCAACGGCGTTGTATCTTTACGTGAGAGCATTAGCGGTGCTAGATGTCGAAAAGTGATGATTATAGTTCTTAACAGGCATTAACAACATCGGTTATAGCCGCGACGCCCGAGACATTTTTGAGCACCTAGGTATTTTTAACGTGCGTTGAAATCCCATACGCATGGGCGTTCTTGCTTTTCGCAAGTCGAACACTGTTCAGCGTCGGCGTCAATATCGACCTAGTAAAGATAGTACCTTAGTTGGTTCACACACCAGCGATAGAATCTTCGTAGTGATGCTTCAGCGACAGGTGAAGGTGATTTGGTTCTGCTATAGATAGTAGCTTAGTGAGTTCACAAACAGCGGTAGTGGTCGCCGGTACTTCAAAGCTGCAGAATGTTAGCAGAACGGGAAAGAAGGTATTGAAGAACATTGTCAGATATCCTCCGCATCAACCATTTGAACGCTATGGTTTTCTTTCAGTTTAGTTGCTTCCTTATCTTAGCTCATATACATACGTGTTTCGTGTACTATTGGATGAATAGAAAACATGCATTAGGCAACTTTTTACTAACTTCAGTCCAATATGTCAATAGGACGCTAGACACAATATAAGAGCGCAAACGTGCATAAAGAAGGAGATTTTATAGTATTTAGGTTGCCATCATCGGAAACTTTACGGCTTTTTTGGTGCAACTAAACTTTCCCATTGGTTAAAAAGGAGTGTGCTGCAAAATTCGCAAATGCCAAAGACGCCAGTTTTATCCTGGTTGGTCGCACCAACTCGATATTTTTGCGTTCTCCCTCACCGTTCCCGTAAACGGTTGGGAACGGTTGCTTCGATTCGTTCTGATTCGATTTTTGCTTGCCAACTGGGCGGCCAAAATATACCCTTTAAAAAGCAGTTTTACAAAATACCAAAAGTTCTCTGGGTGCCTTCTCACGGTAGTGTTACAAGCTCAAAAGAAAACAAAAGGCTCCAGTAGACGGCGCGAGCAGTGGAACACAGAAAAAGTGAATTTGCCGAGCGGGAATCGCAATGCTGGCGTTGAAAAGTTGTATGAAACAGCTTTGCGATTAGGGAACGCCAGGTAGCTTCTATATTAATATCATCGCTCGCGATATGAAGTAAATAAAACAGGGCTATTACTTTTTGAAACCCCTAAATGCCAAACATAAAAGTATCGCTGACCACGTTCGGCCACTCCGTTATTCTCTTGGGTTAGCGTGGCGCGTCCCACTTTATCACAAGTTATTCATACGCTACGCTGCGACTCGAAAAGCCGATTTGGCAAGCTCAGTAGGAGCCAGCTGACAACGCTTAACAACTTACGTACGTGCTTTTTCTACTATTTTTTTCTCAAACAAGCCCGGACTTCTTTATAGGCAGACTCACAGCCAAACTGCCACTCAATTATCATCCAACCGCTGTGCAATGTGTCTGATGGAGAGATTGTTAGCAATAACGTCTCCTACCGGCCCCGCTATTGTGTGTGAGCATATACCCTAACTAAACTTGTCGGACAGTCAACAATCAGCTTTTGCTCCAAAATATGTCGCCGTCGAAGCGCCGTTTAGAACAAGGTATTCAAATTAATAATGCACAGGGTGAGAGAGAGAGAGAAATTTAATTGAAATGAAAAAACACAGAAAGGTCGGCCTGTTGGTAGTATATCTGGCCAGCTATTCTGTGTGTGGGAAGGGAAAGGGGAGGAAAGAGCGTAGATAGACGACGAGAGAGATGAAGATGGCGAAGAAATAAATAAATGGCAATGTATAGAAGATGCCTATACCGATACTGCCTGAACTACAATATCTCTGAGAGGCCGCTGTTGCGCAGAAATGTCGGCACAGCTTTAAATGCCTTGTGGGAATGCTTCGCGTCTGGCCAAGGTCCCAGCAGCACTTCCTCCGACACCACACGACAGTCTAAATAGGCCAATGTTCTCGATAATTGTTCTCGAGGATGCGCATAGCGTAGACAGTGGCAGAGAACATGCGAAATAGTCTCTGGTACATTGCATGTTTCACAGTCGGGGTCACTCGTAAAGCCAATGAGGTGCTTTTAGCGACAGGTAAAGGCTACGCGAAGGCGTAGTCGGTGAAACAGCGTGGCGTAGTTTCGCTGAATACCAGGAGGTAACCGAAACTTGCAGTTGGGGTACACGCGGTGTAGTCTTCTATGACGATTATCAGGGTGGGACCAGTTACTCGCCGAGGCGTGGCGGTGAATGGTCGACAGAAGGGTGGTCATGTCCGTCGTTGCGAAGGGCAGACGTACAACATCTGCATTTGCAGAAACCTTCTTTGCATCCTGGTCAGCCCAGTCGTTACCAGCTAGCCCGCAATGGCCTGGTACCCACTGTATGGTGAGGACATGTCGCTGTTGCAGTGTCAATGAGCATAATTCGAGCACTTGCGCGGCAAGGGCATATTAGGGTCCTTGCCTCATAACTCTTTTGAGGACCTGGAATGCTGGCTTAAAATCACAAAATAGAGTCAAAGCTTGAGGTGATTCACGGGAGACTAAACGAATTGCCTCCCTATGGCAACCAACTCAGTGGTCGTAGAAGTTGTCTTGTGGACTAGTGTGAATCCTCGGGTAACGCATAGGCTTGGAATTACCACAGCCACGGTAGACCTGGATGCAGTCACAGAGCCATCAGTACATACATGTACTGTTCCGGTGTACTTGTCTGTCAAGAACTCTAGAGTCAACTGTTTGAGGGCTATTGATGGCAAAGAGGACTTCTTCCCAATTCCCGGGATGGAAAAGTGGATTGATGGTTTTATATCACCCACAGAGGATTCTGGGAAACCACCATTGGGGCGAAACCTGATGGGATACTATGTTGGTGTTGCAAAATGGCTGCCGCAAAACTGCCGTAGTAGGAAGAGCCGATAATGGATGGTGTTCAGGCCTTGTGAAACATCTAAGGTAGACTCGAAGGCGTTCGCCCAAAGAAGTGCATCCATTGGAAAAGCCCGTGCCTTGGCAATTGTGCCCACAGTAGAGGTACATCGTGGTAGTCCCAAGCATAGGGCTTGTGCTTGCAAACCCTCCAATGTGCGCCGGGAAGAAGTTCACAGGTTTGAAATGGATGGCAGGCTGTAACGAAGATGCCCCCAAAAAATGCTCCGGTACAACTGGAGAAGAGCGCTCTCAGATGGACCCCATCTCATCCGCGCCGCGAAGGTATGTACATAATCTCAGTCTTCAAGATGGATTATTCCTTCGGTTTTCAAACGGCACACTGAATAACAGTTTTACCGGTGCACGCAGGCGGGGACACAGATGCAAGAAACGACTTGACAAGGCGCTGATTTCAGCTCATTGTCCTGTCGATTCTTGCATCTGTGTCCTAGTCTGCGTGTTCTGGTAACCCTGGTAATATGTATCAGCAACTCGCCCAGCAAGCCATTCTCGGGAACTCTCAAGCTGTATAATTGTTTCAGGCATAATACTTAGATATGTATGTTTTACTAAACGTGTGGCGCATGAAAATTCTTTGAGGTACACAGAATCCTTCAAAAAGTTGAGTTTGTGCGAGCCGGTGAGCCAGAGCCAGGAATTGGGTGCCAGTATAGGAAAGCGGGGGAGGACGGTCGGAGAAGTATTCTAAGAAAGGGTGACGCACTGAGCGCCCGTTGGGTAGGGGAAGGCGCTGAGAAAGGGCAAGGCAGCAAACCCCACGAAGGGGAACCACTGGCACTATTATTGAATGGTTGGCCTCTGAAAGCGAAATGGGTGGTCGTGGCGATAGCCAGTGAGGCGAACCAGCTTAGGAGTCTTCTTGGCGATGGCTATTAAGTGGAGCCAGGCACCAGCTAATCGAGTCGTGACTAGTACGATAGCTCGGATTCACAACAATTTTAGCAGCAGATAAACAGGGGAATCCTGGCAATGTGAAGTGAGCGGAACCATCTTCGAAGGGCGCTGTCAAGGGGTTGTTCAAGTGTTGACTGTCACCACTCGAATATTAAAAATAATGCTTCAATGCACAAATTCTAGGTCCAAGAAAGCTTTTGTCAACGATTGTTAGAAAGTTCTAAGCCCCCCCTTTAATTGTTTCACTGAGAAGTAACCATGTCATTTTTTAGCGTTCCTTGCACTGGCAACATTGGCTTTTTTGCCCAGAAAGAAGCATGCGGGAAAAATCTGAGAATTCTGTAGTATTGTGTAAGCATTCTTACGCTGCAATTTAGTGCCTTAGTTGAACTTCACCACAATGCATTCGAGTGACCACTCCATGCGCCAATAAAACCATCTCTGGGATCCCAGTCGTCAGTTCACATACGCTGAAAAAATAAGCATGCAACGGTGTACGGTAATGCAGACGTTTCTAAAGAAATACTGATGGGAGACTCGATACCGTCTAAAATACCGGAGGTGTTAGAGGTTGGTATCGAAGTAAACAAAATGGACACCTTCTCCTTCTAAAGACCACGCAATGATGAATGATATCACTAGCTTTCTCAAAGATTCGAATAGGCTGAAAGAAGCCGCGAAAATAATGTAGTTCAACTGGAACGGTGCAATAGACTGTTCTCTTTTCAACATAAGTTTCTGTATTTTAGCACCACGTCAGCGTGATATTGTAAATTTACAATGCATTAAGTTGGTATGGCTAATTCTTCAATATTTTAGTTTTGAGCAAGTGGCAATGACATGCTAGGGTAGGACCAAAACGAACCCTATATATTAGGAACTAAATTGAACAATTTGAAAAGAAAGTGGGAGGAAAAAGGTGTATGTTTCTTCAAATGAAATCATAAAGATAGTAATATTTCTGCGTACCCATCCATTCGTGTATATTTCGCAACCCAGATTTCGGCAAAACAAAGGGAACGTTTGCACGCTGCGATGAGGACTAACTCGCATCGTTACGAGCGCAAAGTGAATCTATTTTCAGAACGCTCTATCAAAAGCTTCTAACAGGTCCATTATAAATTTTTCCTGTGAACAACACATTCATTTTAACTGTGCTCGCAAGTCAACCATAACGTTGCCTTCACGTCCTCCCATCTGAACGATTCGACAAAGTCGAGTTTTACTAAACATGGAAAAGGATCTACGTACCCATTAAAATATACGCATAACGCTTTCCAGTTCTTCAATTACCATTTTCCTGGACGGGCGAAGTTTTAAAGTGGGCCCTAAAAGCAGCTGCAGTTATGGCACTCTTTTAAACTATGCCCGCACAACAGTGATAACATGCCCGATATGGCCTGCATTTACGAACTTTGTGCCGCATTCAGTTATTTCAGCACAGAGAACGAGCATTGGTCCCGCTTCGTGCAACGCGTAATAACACGGCTGGAACGACTATACAGTCATGTTCGCCGAAGCACTCATTTACTATAAAAGTGTGACATTTTCTCCGTACATGCGTCTTGCCCACCCACTTTTCGCTCTATATTGAAGTTCAATGGATCGCTTCGTCCGTTTATGATATCAGAAAAGATTCGTTTGAAGAGATTTAGCGTGCTACGAAGCCGACTTTATTGAACACCTATGGATGTACACAGCAGAAATTTAATAACTGAAAAAACACTTCAATATTTCTTTTGTACAATCTCTACTGGCAGAGTTTGTTACAATTCAAGGTTTGTGGATGCTAATAAAAAATCAATGACAAAATCAAATTTTTCTAATTGCCACAAAACATTCCGGCGCGTTATCACGGCGTTATGCACTGCACAGACGCGATCATGAACACAAAAGTTTCAAATTTCGAACGATATGCCGTGAACTTTGAGAGTTGGGATATTTCCACATAGCACGCATTTTTTGCTAACTGATGATATATTTCCTATATTTTCGTTCTTAACGCGGTTAGTTTTCTTCTTCACCTACGTGCACTCCTAATGCGCTGCCAAGGAATGTGCTCGAAAATTTGAGCTATAACAATGCGGCCATGCATCTGGTACAGATAATATTAGTTAACCGAAGAAGATACAACGACGAATCTTTGTGTTTCACTATTCGCTAATTGCAAACTGTCTTCTAGTCATACCTACCCCTGCTCGAAAGCAGGTACAGCTAGTCCAATACCATTTCGACGTCCGCCCGCTGTCTGCCACTTCCATGTTAACGCTGCTCCTCCCGCACCACGGCATGCCCCTTCACACCACTGTCGCTTTATCTTTGCTTTACTCAGTAGCTCGCTGTGGGGGCGCTTTGCTGCGACAGAGATGACCCAAACCCCGCTCTCTATGCTTCTAACTCCTCTCCGACCTCGTTTTTCACGCGTACGTATCTGGTTGCACCGAAGGCGTTTTCTGCGTACACAGGACCACCACATTGTTATTTTACCTTGCCTTATCTGGTTTCGCTTTACAAACCAGATGAATCACAGGACGTATGCTTCATGGATCCTGGAAGGCTTACATGAAAATGTTCAGCATTGAACATATTTTGCGTCAAGCTCTCGTGAAAGCCTGGCTCTTTTTTTGCACAAGGAAATACTACGTGAATGAACTGTTAAGCTAATATATAAGAGTATAGTTTCGGTGGTGCCTTTGGAGCAAACTGATGTCCACTTTTGCGAATTTTATCACGGCCAACCTCCACAAGAGCTTCGAGAGCAAAAAAACTGGAGCGCTTATGGATTCCGTTTAGAGGATTTTGTTTACAAGGTTTGCTTTACAGTAGACAGGCAACTCTATTACTAGAACGTTGCCGCAAGGGCCGTGTGGGGAAGTTACTTAAACGCTCGAGCTTGAGAGATGGTGCTAAGGTGAAATGAGATAGTAGATGGGGAGGGCATTGTCTTGGAGTGGGTGTTCCGGAAGAAACGTTTACTGTTTGCCGTTAGATCAACGTTAAATTCCTTCAAAAGTTATAATAATTTGTGAAAGTTTTATGTTATTTGTATGTATAAAAACAAACCTTCCGATCCAACACAATTGGTCACGTTTCGTAACCTGATATTTATCTCAAAAATATATTTAACGTGTAGTTTGAAGCGTCTTGAGCATTCAAAAAAAGAGCTATCGAAGAAAAAGTGCAGATATCAGACCATACGCATGCTTGTAGGGGCTATCACGCACCTATATAAAAAAAGAGAAATGGCTTTGCTTGAAGAAACCTTGCGCATATTGTTTCCACTGCCGTGGAGTAGGAGCTACTAATTTTTATTTGCTAATTGCTAATTATCTTACTCTAAAAGTACTGTCGCAATCGTGAGAGTGTTAATGAGGCACTTGTGGGTACCCACGAGAGGCATCTAACTGAGGTATTTTCAGCGACACACTGATTGCGTACTGATTCCCTCTAACGGAGAAAGAAACCCCGCGAAATATGAAACATACCACGTGACGGTGCTGCAACCCTCTCCATAAACCAGCGCCCTCAAATTAGCTGATTGAAAAGCAGCTGCTTTGAATGTCACACAACCGAAGTGACAGCGGATCACCCTGATAATGGCATGCATGAAAAGAGCAGCAACATTAAGCTTCTCGAACCGCGCGTGGCAAGTATAGCACAATAATGATAATGATAATTCCCTCAAAGTTTTTGGCACGTACCCACAAGGGCGGCTAAATCACTTGTTGAAATTCATGAGGGCGTCAAAATACTAATGTATTCCGAAAAGAAAATAAAACTTCATAATAATTTTTAGACCCCAATTACCCATTAATTGGTAACTTGAGCAATTCAATTCACCCGCAGCGAAAAGAAAAGCATGAATTCATTAAATATGTCCCTTTTTGCATACCCCAGATATAAACACAAATAGGTAATACAAATGCAGCGGATAGAGTCACACCCAAACGGTCAATTGGTTCCCTCAAAAGTAGTTGTCTAGCTGCCGAGAAACCCCAACAGGCGAGAAAAAAAATGTTCTATAGTTTCCGGCACCTGGCACCGCACCATGGTGCTTTAAGTGAAAGCCCTGTACTAAACAAATTGAAATTCAGCCTTTGAATCCAGCATCTCAGCACGGTTGGGTAAATTCGCATTCCTGAGAACCACAAAAATGAAAATTTTACCCGAGCTTTGAATGTTGATACTCGTCAAAGGATACGAATTCATCTGAACGAGTGGTGTCAAAATGCCAATATCGTCTCAACCTTGAAGGTGCAAAACGAGCCAGATTGGGTATTCCGAATTGAACGGCGGCTGCGACAAAGAGATTAGCGAAATGGTCTGCCAGGTCGTTGCCTTGGATTTCCATATGGCCAGGGACCCAAGCCAAACGTACCCCTTCCTTAAAAAGAAAAACAGCGCTAAGGACAGACAAAAAATAAGACTAGACAGACGCAGCGCTGTGTGTCTAGTTTCCCCTTTTGTCCTGTCTTTAGCGCTGTTTTTCTCTTTAAGCATTAGGTACTAACTTGCCCGAGTTACCCCTCTTTTACGGTTCAGTACCTCCTTCACGTGGCAAAATAATAATGAGCGGCACAATGAAAAGTCGGAAGAGGAAGTTAATCCCATATAACTGGCATCAAATCGGATGGTGCAAAGTCGGTCGTAAGCGAGTGTTTTTTTTTTCTTTTTTTTTTTTCATTGCGCCTACTTCAGAGGCAGCCTGTTAGAGGGCAGTAAATTATTACACGCTCGAAAGCGCCGTGACGTGGTACTTGCTAGGAGAGCAGTTTGCCACATTTTTTCTGCCCTCGTCTAAACAGCCAACCTCTACGATGTGCCGCACAGCTTTGCAGTCTTATTTTGTAGGGCATGTGGCGCTGCAGTCACTCAGATTACCCGAAGATGAAGCGCCGCTGGCGCGAAAGGACATGAACAAAAGAAACAATTCAACCGAACGTTAACTTCTTGACTATGGTTCCAAAATGGTTTCCAACAGGTTTATATATCTTTATCCTTGGCCCGTAATTCGACACTTCTCTACCTTTAACCACCTCTGACGGGCAGATCCCCTTTTAGGGTACGTGCCTTTTCTTTACAGACAATGGCGACGACAACGCAGCGCTGACCGTCATTTTCATCATCCTCATCATCAGAAACAAAAGTTGAGAGGACGGTTTATTAACGCATCCTTTGTTGCCCTCTAGAACTTCTTACCATGGCCGCCTGGAAGAAGAACACAATGACAGCTCCCGGCTCCATGCTCTTAGTCCGGACCCTGACGGTCGAAGTAACTAGAGACATGCTCATGCGTCTTTTCCGTCAGTACGGGAAGGTGGTGGACATTAGGATGCGCTACGGGGCGAAAGCCGCCATCGTAACTTTTACCAAATTATTGACAGCTGCTGACGTGATGGTGTGCATGCCGGGCCGTGTTTTTTGTGGGAAGCCACTGAACATAAGCTTGCTAGACGGGCCCCGTATCAACGAGTCCACCCCTTCTGAACCCGCCACAGTCTGTGCTCCCGCTGCAAGGGAATCTGCAGCTTCCAAACAGTCGGCAGATCATCTGGAGACGATGGCCGCCCACGTTTGACCACACGTTTTTCGATCACAAAAAAATGGGACCAGGAAAAGGCTGGGAGTGTCGATTCTGGAGAAACACTGGCTGCAAGAATAGAGGTAAGTGCATGTACCAGCATATTCCAAGTCACAAAAGAATGGACATCGAGGTGGCTACGCGTGCCCGTGGCCGGCGACGAAACTGATTATATAAGCGGTAACTGCTTCACCTATGGTCAGCGACTACATCTGCGTGTGCACATTTGTTAGCGTGGCAGCTTGTGACAGCCTGCCTGCTGTATGGGATCATGTTCACCATTCAAACGAAGCACGTGGGTAACTAGCGGGTATCGACGGGAACTTGTTCAGGGGTGTCAAGAAAGTTGCTTGTTAGGGAATATGTACTGCAGCAACGTCTGATTTTATGATAAACTGTGGAACCGAAAACAGAGGCAGTCGTTTTAACAGAATTCAGAATGACTGTATATCTCGTAAGATCATGTAAAGTAGCACACTTACTCCTGACGCACGACGCGCGTCATAGAACTGTTGTAAATCCTTCGAAAAAGGCACATTTAACCAATAAAGAATACCTTTGTGGTCCCAGATCGGTGTCACACTTAATCAGAAAGTTAGGAGCCGTGGGCTTACCTTAGACATATTAGTACAAATTAAGAAGAAGAATTGGACGTGGGCAGGGCATGTAATTCAAAGGCAAGATAACCATTGGTTATTCAGGGTTAACAGAGTGAATCCCTATAAAAGGCAAGCGTGTCAGTGGGCGGAAGAAAGTTAGATGTGCAGATGAGATCAAGAAGTTTGCGGGGATGAATTGGGCCCAGTTAGCAAAGGACCGGGGTAATCACAGAATATTGGGAGAGGCTTTTGCCCTGCATTGGGCGTAGATAGGCTGGAGATGATGATGGTTCAGTCTCCCCGTATGGCTGAAAATCCAGCGTCTTCGGCACCATCGACCATCAGCCAAAACTGGTCCGAGCTACAAATGCCGCCCGGTCACCTCGCGCTGCCTACGGAAACATCGACAGTTTCATAAGAATAGTGTGAAACGGTATGGCCGAGACCGTAAGACGCTGCTCCAAAAAAGGCCGTGTTGGCAGAAGCATAAAGTTTCCACCGCTCGCGGGCGCTGTAGCGGGTTCCAGACTTAATTTCTAGGTGGTAATGCGCTGTAGCACGCAAAGGTGGGAAGGATGAGCCAACTTATATATGTGTCGGGTGCATCAGACAGCCTTCCTGTCCCCGAGCACAATAACGTGACCACCCCCCCCTCCCACGCCCTGTTTTCCCAACAGATCGTAAGCGTTGTCATTGCCTGGAAACTTCAGACTTTATAAGCAGTGCTGAGATAAGCGGATGAACCTTGGTGTATACTCTCCTGTGTGCACATTTTGAACCATTCTTAGGCAACATGCAATGGTAAGGACAACGACGACGCGAGTGCTTTTACGTGCGGAGGTAGGCGTTCCGTTGCTTATATTGGAAACTCGATGCGAAATGCCATAGAACCTATTACTCAAAACATATGGGATGACGCGGCTTGTACCAAGGACACTTCAATGCGTTTTTATACATTAAAAACTGCATTTTCTTAAGGGATAATGTCCGGTGCGGGATACACCAGCTTCATCCCCTCATTGTTGTTAAGATGATGATTTGGATCTTGGTAGTACAGGGAACAAAGTTTGCAGAGATGTTTGCAGTTGTTGTTGCATCTTTTATCCGCTGTGTTGGCTCCAGCCTAAACAAGGCTGGTGATAACGAACTACTGCATTCAAAATTGTTTTTTTTCCATAGTGACTGTTTTTTATGGCGCAATTATGTATAAGTGATGAAGAGCTGGTGCAGGCCATGAAGTTCTTTTATTATTTTCAGTTCCCTCGGCCCTTAGCTCCTGTCGCTGTTCTTCCCTCGCCGAAAGCGCCGCTCGTGCCCGGCAGCTCCTCCTCGCCCGACGCTCCAGTGGCGAAAATACCCTTCCTGGGATTCTTACAAAACCCCCCTATGGCGCGCTCATTTCCGCAATAAAAAGATTTTTAATGATGATAGTCTCTCTTGGGCTACTTAAACGCAGAAATTGTTGTCTGTCTGTCTGTCTGTCTGTCTGTCTGTCTGTCTGTCTGTCTGTTACTTTATTGAGCAACCCCGCCAAAGTGAAACAGAAACTGCGCAATTGTCTGATATACCCAGCGCCAAATCTACACGTCTATGTCCGGTGTTAATGTTCATACTTGTCAACATTGTTTAGCACTATAAGCAAACATAAGGCACAAAATAAATGAATAAGTGATATTGCAGCGTTCCTTTATCGAAATTCTTGAATTCTTCGTCCTCGAGATGGCAAATAAAGTACTACATCAACTCCACAAAACGGGCGCCTGCTGTTTCCCGCGCTAACCAGCGGCATTTAAAAAAAAAGTCAAGTGGCAACAGCAACGAGAAGGTTCACTAGATAGGTTCCACGTTCCGCTTGGAGCACTCGTGAAGTAGGGCAACGTGGGTCTATAAACGTTGCAGCAGGATGCCGCAATTCACGGGCGCCTCCGCCGTATGGCAGCGCTGGCATCGAGACACCCGACTTGGAGCAGTGGAAGGCGGTAAATTGACATTGACTTGAGCAAACCTCTACACTTTTATCTTCAAAAGAACGAGACGGGAGAGGAACAGCATTAGAGGTTAGCGGGAAACAAAAGGGAGACATTATCTTACTAGGGGCGCCAGTCGACTATCGTACTTCGTCGACACTTGAAACGAAAGAAGTAGATACGTGACCAATTTTTTACGCGACGAGATCACCACCATCGATAAGTCTAGGGAGCACCTAAACACGCTCCAGCAAAATTGTTCAAAAGCGTACGCACACCGTCCAGGATATTCAAACCAGAAATAAGTGTCACCTAGAAGAGAAACTTCTTAGCTTACAGCAAAACTTGGCGAACACCGGAATGTATGCTGTATACGCATCTCGAAGACGTTAGTCAAGGAAAAAATGCATGGAGGCATTGAAAGATGATGAGCTTCGCGGGAGCTAGGACCAAAAGCGACAAGCCGAGGGATAATGCCACACGCGTATTCGTCTTAGCCCAGTTTGGCCAGTACGCAAATGCCATCATCTCAAACGGTGCTATTTCAACTCCATTGCGCAGTTGGGGACATTGACATTACTAGCGATGTAAATATGCTGAACGCCTCTCTTTGCTTGGAATGCCCCATATGAGTGGGATCGGCCAATTTTGTCGCCTGCTTTCAGGATTATTGCGTAATTAAAAAAAATGTGTCAATGCGTTGTGGTTTTAAATATCTCAAAAGAGAAATTATAACAACAAATGCACTGAAAATTGACAAGTTTGCGTTTCCAAATAGTTTTCATTACACATTAATTATTGCCTATTTTATTATACCTCCCATTTTGTCTTTACCTCAAACAGTTTCGCCAGCCCAAAACGCTCAAGCTGTACTCCTCGGGGACAAAATGCGAGCAGTGGTGTCTCTTCAACAAGCAATTATACCAGAAAAGCATTGTACAAAACAAAGAATAGTCGTCGCTTTGCTTTGACGGCTAAATGTGGAGGCATATTGTGGATTCTGGTCCGCGCATAAATCAAGGTTCTGGTTAGTCTCGTGTGAAAGGTAGTGTTTATGGCTATCTTCTGTGCTTGGAAGAAGAAATGTTAAACTTAAGAAAAAACAAAACGCCCTCACGCTAACTAAATGCACTTAATATACGCTTCTGTGCTTCCTTTTAATGAAGGCCGAGAGCGGTCGCTGGGCCCTTACGATTTTTGGTGGAACATAATTCAGGTTGAACAAGGGCTCCGCCGGTGCTCGGGAATGTTGAATTAAGATAATATCAGCACAAATATAGACTGCCTAATGTAGGCGCACATGTTCTGTATGGTTTTCATTAAAACATAATGAGCCAGGGAAGCTCGAGAAGCGTTCGCACTCGTCTAGTTTCCTCTGTAAATACGACAGATGGATATCCCAACCAAGACACACGATGCTCGTGCGCATTGGGAGGAAATGAATTTTAGGAAAAAGTTTTATTTCTAGGCTCTGATCTTCCAAAACACGAACTTCTTTTTACTAAGGTGGTAAGCTGATCTATTTGGTATAAAGTTAACATAACGGAAAACTGTGATCGTGTTCGTTTTATTAGAGCACCCTATTCGCGAGGCGTTACAGTACGTGTAAAGTCTTTTTTACTTACGGAATGAATATTTAAATAATTTTAGCTCTCTGTAGTAGCTATTACCTTGATTTATAAACATAATTTAGAAAACGTATTTAGAAACATAAACCAATATCATGTGGCGTTGGCGAATGGTCGTAAATATATTATATCCTGAAATCATGCCGTATGACCATCTTTTACTGAGTGAACAACAGGTCTTCGAAGAGTAGTTCTGACTGGGATTAGGAAAAACTTGCGTAGCCATAGACTTGGATGCAAATAAGGGGAAATCAGAAGTAATCCCAACCATCCCAGTGGGCATTCCGCCAACAACATATCTGCTTCATTTCTGGTAAGTGAACATGTACAGCTTTTGTACACCAGTTGCATATGCTTATCCCAGCAAAATTAAGCATGTGACAGAGAGAGCCTGGTGGGCTATCTGAGAATGAATGAAGACGGTAACTCATAGGAAAAACACAAATCTCACCGCTAACTTGTGTTTTTTTTTCTTTTTTATTAACCATCGAATGCCGTTGAATTCTAAGCATTGTGTGAGCGGTCAAAGATGAATAAAACTAGCTAGAATAAATTGTTTTTTAATTGTTATGAATAGTAGCTCACTATACCCAAAATATAATCACACGTGTATTTCACCGGTAGTTTTCTAAAACTTGCGCAAACTCCCAAGGCAGAACCATTGGGTAATATGTAAGGTTCTTCTCTCAGATGTCGACCTTATTTGGCAAATAACTGTGTCACCACATTCCCATCGCTTAAACACGGGACCAGACATTTATCCAAATTTTGGTTGGCTGCATGTATCCCCAAACAGGTAATAATGATTCCCATTGACAAAACTACACCCACAGCTACGCAGACATTCAAGGAATGTTTAACGTAATCATAGGCCGCACATTTTAGCCCAAATACGTTTATCCCCCACAAACTAAGAATACATCTATATGCTTCCACAAATTTTGCGTCACTTCGGTCGGTAATGCAAACTTGAGCGTGTTTGACACAGGCAAACTTGTTTAGCCACCTGTGTACAGGCTCCCGCGGACATTCATTGCGAGTAATCGAGCAGCGTATATCTAACGGGCCGTTAAACATTGATCGCAATTGGCGGTGATTTACAGACGTTCTTCTCGTGAACATAGGTCTGCTGTACCGTTCATAGGTCTGCTGTACCGGTCTGCTGTAGCCAGCGCCGTCAGCATTACCTTGAGGGCTGATCTGTGGAGTCTGCTCCGGTTATGGTTCCACACAATTTTTATTATAATATAGTGTTTAAAAACTAGAAAGAAACATTGTTTCGACACATTTGAAATGAACTTCGGTTCAGGGTTTTGGTATATGTCCTTAACGGAAAAGATCAGGTGAAACAGAATAGTTACGCAGAGACCTCGGTAGAAAGATGGCTTAGGGAAAGTATCAGATAAAGAAAGATCTCACAGTATAGAGGGCGGCACGTAGGACTTGTCCAAAAGAAGAAATTCTCCGGCGATGGACGTCCATAGCGCGTTGACAACGCTGGTATTCGTTAACACTGTTCTCCAGAATCTATGACGAATTAACCAGAAATTCCGGCGAACGAATCAACATCAAAGCCTCATATTAGGGTTCCTCCTCGATGGCTTTGCGCTAGGTGTGGTTTGAAAACATTTTTTCACTTAACTTCACTGAGTTTCCACCATATTTCAAAATACTTATGATACGTTAAAGCTTTACTCTTATAGCTGTTGTGCGCTGAAATGCTTCAGTACATTTTTAATACGCCTAATTAAATGAGCTATTTCTTTGCCACACGTCATCTTTCATCCTGTAAACCAATGGTACGATTTCTTTTTCTGACGGGAACTAACGATGGACAGGCAATTGCAATAAATTGTTGGTCGTAATTAGGGGTCACAGAGAGCAGAGCACTGTTTTAGGTTTCCGGTGTTTTAAACTGCACATTCTTAGGCCCAATGTTTTTTCACGTAAAACAAATTCACACTGACGTTAAAAAGCTCACATCTTCACGTGAAATATCATTGGTTGCCATATCGCGATTCGCTGAAGTACGGAATTAAAGGGTTGCCTTGGATGCAGAGCTAACCTATGTACGACAGCTTCTCGGTAAATTTCAGCTCCTCGTTGGCATTTTATGTGCGGTGTAATCAGCTCTTGTAGCCAATACGCTTAAGACATCCGGAATACCACTTTTCCGGGTTATTCTGATACTCTTCAAGGAGCAGGCATTTTTGAACTGAAAGAAAAAAAAAGACACTTATCTAGCAAACAGGAGAGTAGCATTTTTACTTAAGTAGCAAACGCAGGAAAGTGGCGTTTTTGTATTGCGTGGCGTTTTACTTTGAAAAGACGTTAGGTTTCATGAACTTCTCTATCTTTTCTATGTCGCTAAATATAGAAATATAGAAAGTTCTCTCCAAGGAACAAGACGAGCGGAAGATTTTAACCCCTTCTTTACGCAATGTCATGTTTAGTCTCTCAAATATTCTTCCACAAAAGCATGCACGATATTTTGATTCATTCGTTCGTTCGCTCTCTCACTCGATCATTGGCTCGTTTGCGCATTCTATAATTCACTCACTCACTCACTCACTCGCTCCCTCCCTCACTCACTCACTCACTCACTCACTCACTCACTCACTCACTCACTCACTCACTCACTCACTCACTCACTCACTCTCTCACTCACTCACTCACTCACTCACTCACTCACTCACTCACTCACTCACTCACTCACTCACTCACTCACTCACTCACTCACTCACTCACTCACTCACTCACTCACTCACTCACTCGTTTGTTCGTTCCATGTGAGGTGGAGATGAGTTTCTTAACTTGAAAAAATACTATTGTCGTAACACCAAAATGCCGGCTTAATTGTTGGAGCTATCGTATCAACGTCAGAGATCTGAATCTCTACTGAAAGTTTATAGTTCGATATGGGCCACTTCATTGAATGGCCACAAAGCATTTGTAACAATAAGGCAGCAGCCCTCAGTAAACCCGTCTGAATAAAATCAGAAAGAATAGTGATATCAAAATGAACTGCTAAATCTAGCGTCGGTTGTTGATATTCCGCTGTACAGTCATGGACAAGGGAAATATGAACACGAAAACATAAACGAGAACACGCACAATTGAAAAACACTCTTCGTAGAAGTCAAATAGTGGCAAAATATTGGTGTATTGGACATCCGCATATCCCAAGTTTATTATTGCAAACGCGCGAGGCGGCAATTTGATTGCATCGAAAGAAATCGCGCTACGTGTGTGTCTGATTCACATTTATTGTTTGAACTTCATTTCTTCATGACAGTAGATTAAGCTTGTAACTGTAGAGGCCGCACCCTGTCTTCGGCAAAACTTTTTTATGGAAGGAACACTTACAATAATGGACCCTCTTTGGCCGCGTCGACATACAAGCACCATGCATGACAAATAATCTAAAAATACTGACCTGTAATCTTAAATGGATTAGAAAGGACGACAGCTGCAACACTCGCCTTTGGTGGCGCTTCCAACACCGGTACCAGCTGAATGATAATGCGCATGTCTTTCACTAAACGCGATATTGGCCACTAGAGATACAATATTCTCGGCTGTTCAAGATTGACTATCAAAGGAATAGTTGTGGGGCATGTGCAAAGGCTTTTCTTGATGGCGAAGAATGGGTATTTTTTGTTAAGCTAGGCTAAAAAAAGACGAAGACCAGCAACTCTCTAGTTTTTTGAGACCTACGCGAATGGGAAATCCGTAAAAACTACTTCTTTACCCCTGATCTCTGTTACACCGTGTCAATAAATGTGTTGACCCATGAACTGTAATTTAGGCTTGCAAGAAACAAGCACACAATTTTTACTGTTTACCGGACCTAAAATCATATAGTTAACATAGATCACGAACCCTTTCCGCCACCAGATTAAGATACCAACCATAGTAACCGGAGTAAATGTACATAAATCAAAGACAAAGTGTTTCGATAAACACGTGTACAATAAATAACTTTGAAATGTTCAGCTGAGCTGGTAATTGCACTTTCATCTCGAAATCTTGGTGAGGAGCTACGCGCATTCATAGTACTATTGTTTGCACTACTAGAGCGAGACGAACGGTATTATTAACATCCTAAATGTTTATATAACATTGTGTGTTCTTTTATTCCGTGAACAGTGGAGAGAACAATGTGTAATTCTGTTGCATCCGAAAAGCAACTTATTAACGTTACCACAGCTCACAAAAACGATCGAAAAAAGCAGAGCCCTTTTTTGCGCCATTTCCCCATCTTACGTAAGCAATGAAAATTAGCAACCAAATGCTCGGATCATCGCAACAAAGTCGTGGTACCTCTATTCGGAGGCCTTTGCGTAGTCGAGAGAACGCTATATGGTCTTGTTGTGGCGGTGATGTGAACACTTTCAGTTTGTCATGCCACTGACGTGCTGAAATATACGCTACTAGGCAGTGGTGGCCTGCTATTATTGGCGTTGTAGCCGTCATTTGCACATGAGCCCGTGCGTCCCAATTCAGTAGTGCGGAGACACGTATCCTTGCATCACCTGCAGACGGTCCCGATTGCCTACTGCTCCCTCCTGTCTTGTGCCTGCATGAAAGCGTTCGTTCTGCGCCTTTATAGCACCTTTACAGTGTTATTCAGATGTGGCCCTACAAGACAGGATTATGATGAAAGACTTCGTTCGGGTATTTTTTGCGTTGTCCAAATGCAAAAGTTTCTAAAGCACAGAGCCATTCCTTACGATGAAAGACCTCGATTGAAAATGTAGATTTTTATGGAAGTCAAAACTAGAAAGAAAGTGCAAGCACTTGTCTGCAAAAGTCTATACACGCACCACAAAATTATGAAAAGCATCGCGAAAGATGGGCGTTTCAAGGAAACTTGAGTAAGGGATACGTGGCGGCGCTTTTATTGTGTTCGTCCGTGGTGGAGGAACCGTAATACGTGACCTCTCTGAGAGCGGCCATGCTATCGGCCTCCGAGGTGTGTTGAAAGTTTCGAATGTCACGCGCAGCTCTATACCGAAACAGGCGTTTTCAAAGTGAGCACGCGTCGGCGTCCCGCTTACACAACCTGCTTGCTTTTGAAAAAAAAAATAGAACTATTCCATAAATGCGCTTATCTACTTTTGGTAGCTACTTGTCGTAGCGGAACGTGCGCATCAATATGATTCTACCTGCTGTTTTTGTGTGGAACTCAACCCTTCGTGTTGGGGATTTAGAAAAAAGAAAATATGAACAGTGAAGCAACCGGTGGTGATCTAAATAAGGAGCGAAGAAATAAGTTTGGAAGTTGAACTCTTGCTAAGCGCTGAAAAACTCATAACCGTTATGTAGAGGAAAATATGGTAGATAGTAAAAACCTAGTGACACCATTAGCTATCCAGTGAAGCAGCATATTAAAAATTATGATGTGAGACAAAATATTCTGAGGGAGGAAATAACAAACAGCAGATGAAAGGCAGGCCGGTTAATAAGGGAGCTGTCTGATCGTTGAGCATACAGCGAACGCCATTCGCTATCTCCTCTGAAAGCTTCGAGTCGAAAGCTTGGCCCTGATAGGCTCCATCGTTGAAGGGTTCCTCCTCGATCTTCGCTTTTGACGTTCCTATTCGCAGTTTTCACAAGATTCCTCTCCCACTAGCTGTGCGAAGAAGCAGAGTAGAATATAGATTATGCCCTAGCATTTGTGCGTATAATCAAGGTGTTTCTGGAAGGGATTTGATTGATTGATTGATTGATTGATTGATTGATTGATTGATTGATTGATTGATTGATTGATTGATTGATTGATTGACCGACCGACCGACCGACCGACCGATTGATTGATTGATTGATTGATTGATTGATTGATTGATTGATTGATTGATTGATTGATTGATTGATTGATTGATTGATTGATTGATTGATTGATTGATTGATTGATTGATTGATTGATTGATTGATTGATTGATTGATTGATTGATTGATTGATTGATTGATTGATTGTGGGGTTCAACGCGCCGACGCTTCAAATGCGATGAGGCGCGCCGTAGTGAAGGGCTTCGGATTAAGTTTGACCACTTGGGCATCTTTATCGCGGGCCGAAATCTCGCACACACGGGCGTTTTTGCTTTTCACCTCCATCAGAAAAGGGACTGCCGCGGCTGCGCCGTGGGCGCGGGTGGATGCGTGTTGTCGTGCAAACAGGGTAGCGACAACTGTAGCGGTGACAATGATGATGATTCTAAAGGTGTTGGTGCCTTGTCCTCTTGTCTCCGGACTTTCGGTTGTACGCGAACAGCGCTCGCTGAGAACTGCGCAGTTCACTGTTTAAGGGGCGAAGCACCTTTGTGGCCTGCGCTGTCGGGCGCCTCCTGTCGTCTTATGTAAACACAGTACTGAAACACCAGGGAACCTTGTTTCCCAACGCCTGGCGCTAGAACGTTTAATCTCCATGGTCAAAAATGCGTACTAAAAGAACAAACCGGTACAGTCACTTTCTTAAGCCTCACGCTAAACGGCATGCTCTGGGGTGTGACTCAAAGACAACTTACGGCCAATCTGTCTTCATTTTATTTGCCTAAATCTGGTTCAGCGTAAGAGATGGCACCATGGCCTTAGCAAGTGCGTGATTGCTCCTCCCAAAGGCGCTTCTCGGCGCCCAATCAGCCATCGCCGCGTGTGAAGAGAGGGAGTCAAAATCTTTGCATACACTTTTACAAGGAATGCTACGCTCCTCCTTAGATTTCATATTAGTAGAGATTACTCAGTATTTCGCATTTTTTTCTGCGAACTGTTATCACTTAAGCTATATGTTTTGATTGTAGTCATTAGCAGATAATAGAAAGTTTTAGTACAGCGCGAGCTAGCGTTTAGCGCGCGGAACATCTTGCGCTTCGCAAACATTTTCTACCAAACCCGCTATTAGTACAGCACTAGCAACGCTCATTTAATAGCGTGCTGCTGTTCAGAATCGTCGCTAGCGTCATCTAGGATATCAATAAATAACTATAATTCTGCAACCCGATTTATTGTAGGGTTCTAACGCGCCGACGCAAAGCAGGCGATGAGGCGCGCCGTAGTGGAGGACTCCGGATTAATTTTGACCACCTGGGGATCTTTAACGTGCGCCGAAATCTCGTACACACGGGCGTTCTTGCTTTTCGCCTCCATCAGAAAAGCGGCCGCCGGGGCCCGGAATCGAGCCCGGGACCTCGTGCTCAGCAGCACAACGCCTTAGCCATTGAGCCATCGCGGCGGGTAATTTTGCAGTCCAGCCAGTAGTATTGATTACTGAGGAAACAAAATACTTTACGGGTATTTGCTACAAATCTCCAGTTCTATTCAAGCATTCTCCTCCCCTAATAAAAATTCACTAAATGAAGAAGACGGATCCTAAGTGGCAAGGAATAAATAACCATGGCTCAAAACATACAGAATTGGATATCCAATAAAGAGTCTTCGCACCAGTGAGATGTAATTTCCACACGGAAACCGCGCAGGTGCACCGTGACTTAAAGGAAATGTAATGCGAAACAAATGTTCTTTCCCCCAGTGCCTGTGTTTTGATACGAAAAAATATTTAATTGAAGATTTGCTCAGGGCCTTAAAAAATATTTTATTCGGTATGAATTGGCATCACCAGATATCAAGTCACAAAAAACGTTTATGAACACAAGTGTGAATAGAGACCTCGCCTTTGCAGTTTTAGGTACACAAACTCCCAAAAGGCTCTACTTCTAAACAAGAGGAAAGGAAAAGAGCACTCGGTCAACAAAGATTTTGGGGGGCAGGCAGCCCTTATTTGGGGGGTTGTATTGAATATTTATTTCCTGTGATGGTCCTCAAGCGGAACAAAAATTAATCGCCCTTTCCAACATGGTGGAAACACAAGCAAACCAAAGATTAAAATGCAAATTTAAGTTAATTCAATATTACACTATGTTAAAAGGTGGGCTTAAAAAGTGGTAACAAGGCTTGACTGCGTGCGTAATCCATACTTATTCAACTGAGCATGCAAAATCCGAGAGAAAGAGTTGTTACAGCTAGGCCTAAGGATTCTTTTTTCTGCTAACAGACGGTAATTTTATTTGGCCCTCTTACGTGGGCTCGCCAAGCAGGCCGGTTAACAGACTCCTAGCGTCGTAACTCTGCCTGGCGGCGGCACCACTGAGCTTTAGCGGCCGTTTCACTTGTGGTGGTTGATTGTTGCAGGGGAACGATTGGCTACTTCTTGCTGATAATCCGTGGGCATCAGTGCATACATCCATGGTTGCCAAAACAAAATTAATACATTTGGGTGCTGCCTAAAAAACCGATCCGCTTTTACTGGGTAGAGCACGCTGCGCATCAGCTGAGTAGCGGTGCACACACCACGGTATATTATGATAAGCAGCCTTGCCGTGGGTGCCATAATGGCTCAAGCACGCCCATTACTGCATATGTGCCAACAAAGCCATCTCAACTACGTGAAGATGGAGCCGTCTCAGGCCGGAACTCTGCCGCTGCAGTTGCTTCGGCAGCGAAGGCTGTGGACGCCGTTTTTACCTGTTTTAATGACGCAATATAGAGGTCGCAGGGTTTATGTTGTCTTAACGTTATAACGATTTGGTATAAATGCTCAGCCTCCAATATTTTCTCCCCCTTTTGAGCATGAAGCGACTTATTCTCCCTTGCTTATATCGAAAAAGGATAAAGTAGGACAGCGAATAGGCCGACACCGTGTGTAGGAAGATCGTGTTAAGAACTCGGAAAACATAATAAGACAAGTATTAAAGAACCTCATTCGCTGAGCTTAACCATTGATTTTACAAAAAAACAAGAATTGTAAAGCAGGCCTAAGTGAGTTTATATGAATATCAAGTTTTTGTTGAGAGCAATCTGGCTGGAATTTCATGAGGTGGCAAAACGCTTAACTAGCGTACTTGGCGGTGTCTTCAATATCAAAAGCAGTATCAGGAAAGCCTACATTTTAAAAACACTCCGTGAAACAAATATATGCACGACTAGGCTACCATCTTTACCGGCGATGAAAGCGTCACCGCGGACGCATTATTACTTACAACGAACTACTTCCATGTATATCTCTCCGCTTCAAACTACAGAGCAACAATCATCTGCCTTAGTAGACCCCCTGTGTTTTAATAACCAATAATAAGATTGCCTTGGTACATTTTGTGTTCTGGTATGATTCAGGCAAGGCTGAAATATTAGTAATGTGGTGTTGATTTAGCTCAGCACAAATTATTTTCCGTCCTATGCGCACAAGTTTTTCGGGTGCCAAAAATATTTAGCCCTACCTTATTCTATGCAGCTGAAGGCGTAGCAAAGAAACATAATCACAGCCACTCAGCCATAAGATTGGCACCAGCCGCCCTCTCCTCCTTCTACAATAATCGGCCCCTAATGCGTGGAAAGGGGCCGCAGATAAGTTGAACCACCATGCAGTGCAAACCCTGAATACGGTTCCTTCAGAGGGTTTGGAAATGTGGGTTGAGACGGTCCAGATCGCGAAATTGCTTTGGGGTGCGGAAATGTTCTTCCAGCTCAAGCTTACTAAAAAAATGCGAGATGTTGAGCTCTATGCTTGACACCTCTGAGGTACAAAACTCTCTACAGCCATTGACTTCGAATTATTGTAAGTCCCTCTGGCTTCGCCACCAGGAATTCCTCATATATTTTTTGCGTGTCGGGGTGAACACTGCGGGGGTGGGTTCCCTGTTATTTTCGCGTGCGCACGCGTGTGCTTGTATGTGTGTGGTTTTCAACATAGTTGATATAGACCGAAAGGGTATCAGCCATTCGTTTTTACCCCTCGCCAGTACGAGTAAAATTCGATTTTAATGCGGTCAGGAAGTCTAAGCCTACAGCTTTTTTACGAAGCATTGTTTGGTCTCTACTTCTACACTGGGTGTGGACTATTGTCGATAGTCGTGAAGGGTGCTACTTTCAATTTACAAGTGGCAATGACCGAGCAACGACAACCCACCAACAAAAGAAATTTTAAGAATCGTATTTAGCCCCATTGGTTTTGAACTCTTACTGCGAGGAGGAGGGGGGCAGGGGAATCGGAGCTGTGATAAGGGTAATGTTTAGTTTTCTGGGATACGTCTACTCGCAGCCGCAGCCCTTTTTTGTGACTTGTATGTCCTTGGTTCGCCCTATCCCTGCTTCCTACCGGTTATTCTTCCAATTTGCGAAATGACAACATCTCAAGTTATACTGGCTCATTACTCATTTAGAACGTTTTCTTTCTCAGACAAAAAAACTAAGTTTTATTTTCTACAAGATCTTACCAAGTGTAAGTCTGCCGTTCAAATGAAACGAGAACCAAAAACAGAAATAACGCTGATAGATTGGCCAAACTATACAGATATGTTTCCGTCGAAGTATGGCAGCCACACCAAAAGGCTAGTGGTCAACATTGAGATTACAATAAATAACAGTGTGGTGTGGAAAGGGAAACCCGAAATAAGCTTGCGTATTTTATCCCATGATAGTTTTGCATAATAGAAGCGTCCCTTTACGGCTTCCAGAGCCCGTCTTTCGTGTCTTGAAAGGTAGGGAGCGTCTATACTTGTTACGCTATTATCTCTTACTTGAGGTTCTTTTGTAATTACTGAAATTGTTGTGGGTTGAAGTACGAAAACAGCTCAAAGAAGATAGAATAAAGTAAACTCTATGTGATGGTTGAACGGGACAATATGAACGAAGAAAAAACGGAGGACATAGTAATCTTATAAACAATGCAACAGACTGATGCAGTATGCATGCTAGCAAAACAAATACGTGGAAAATAGTATTCAAGTCGCATAAAAGAAGCAGGAACGCCACTTCTTTCTCTACAGAATAGTGAACTCGCATTGAAGTCTATTTTAAATTGTACATCTCCATATAAAAGGGCTGTTAAGCTGTGTCTTGTTCTTTTATATTGACTTGAGAGCAACAAAGCACTGCCAACAAAATTTAACCCTGCTCCCCCTACTCTAGTTTTGTTATGTAGGCTTGAACGTAATTGGCCGCTCACCGAAGAACGGAAGCGCTGTTGCTGCGCTAATTGTATGGTTCCCGCACAGGACTGTGCAGCTAAACGCCAGCGGCAAGAGGCTCCATGCCCTTCCTCCACTAGCTGAACTGAGAGATACCCGTCTACGCGTGACAACTGGGCCCCCATCTGTGGGTCTTCGAACCGTTTTCTGCGAGACTGCCGGCGGGTGTGTAACGTGCTCCTACCCTTGCATGACACAGGATCTACAGACGACTTACGAAAATGATCGACCTACAACAGCTCTGCTTGTTAAAGAGCTAGTGCATGCTTGTGCCTACTCAAAGAGGGGGCCATGCACAAGACATGCAACGCTGCATTTCTGTCAGGCAACCCCTGGACATCGCTTCTACTAGAAGACCATGGAAAATTATTTAAATCTTAAAACCTGGTTCCATATCCAAACAGAGTGTCAGCGCTAAAAGAGTAGAGTATCAAGATCTTAATCACCCTCATTAGTCATTGTCAGCCGTTGTGTTAAAATAACGTTGAAAAGTTTTTATTTATCAACCTCACAGCTTCTATGTGGAAACTGACATGTCTAATTTTAATTATATGCGAATATATTTTGGCAAATACCTAAAGAGATTTTACGGCTTGTTTCTGGCGCTTTTTTGGCGTACTTTTGTTCAAAGCGTTTTCAGCTGGTGGGGTACCGTAGACTATTGCAAAAGGCATTTACACTACAAAAATGGGCAACTTAGTAAAAAAATGGCACTGGTCTGTGCTAGTTGGTACATCTTCGGTGGGAATCAGCTTGAATAAAACGAACACAAAAGGAAGAGGGAGTAACGCGACACACTGCTGACTATCAACTGGAATTTTACTGAAGGAAACACAGATATATACATACGAAAAAACACGAAAAATATAAAAAGCTTGTTCACGTCAGTCAGTTAAATGATTAGCGAAGATTACTGCGCAGAAACGCTTTTCCGGTACGTGACAGTGCCACAGACGGCACACTGACGCAGCTACCTCCAGCTTCGTCTATCGTCAATGCTTCAACTATCTCTCGTCCGATTCTAGTTCTCTTCCGTCCGATAACTGCGATTTTGTTCACGTAGGCTTCGCAGGGGCAGTCTTGAACGTGGGTGGCAAGGTGGCCGGAAGGGGTCGCTTGGAGCGAAGCAGCATGCTCTCGGGCCCTGTCGTTCAGGCATCGGCCGGTTTGTCCGATGTAAACGGACCGGCACTTCAGGGAAATTTTGTAGACCACATTTTTGCTGCAATCTGCGTACCTTGTCAGGTGTTTTTTGTCACAAACTGGCAATGGTGCGCACCTGTTAACCTGACGGCACATGCCGTAGGCCTTGTTGGGGGCGGAGAATACGACCTTGATGCCATGTTTCTTTCCCACTTTTTTCATGGCATGAGAAAACCCATGTACGTATGGCAGCACTGCCAACCGTCTTCTGTCCTCTTCAGTGGGTTGAGGAGGCCCACAGGAGGACAGAGAAGTCCTGTCCGCACCATATGGGTACCAGCTTCGAAAGACAGGCCAGTCGCCTACAGAACGCCGGATACCCCAAAAGCTTGCTGAAACCTGTCTGCGAAACGCTCCTGCAAAAGATAAAGGCTGAAGATAAGAGACGGCCTCCTCAACCCGCTGAAGAGGACAGAAGACGGTTGGCAGTGCTGCCATACGTACATGGGTTTTTTCATGCCATGAAAAAAGTGGGAAAGAAACATGGCATCAAGGTCGTATTCTCCGCCCCCAACAAGGCCTACGGCATGTGCCGTCAGGTTAACAGGTGCGCACCATTGCCAATTTGTGACAAAAACACCAGACAAGGTACGCAGATTGCAGCAAAAATGTGGTCTACAAAATTCCCCTGAAGTGCCGGTCCGTTTACATCGTACAAACCGGCCGACGCCTGAACGACAGGGCCCGAGAGCATGCTGCTTCGTTCCAAGCAACCCCTTCCGGCCACCTTGCCACCCACGTTCGAGACTGCCCCTGCGAAGCCTACGTGAAGAAAATCGCAGTTATCGGACGGAAGAGAAGTAGAATCGGAAGAGAGATAGTTGAAGCATTAGCGATAGACGAAGCTGGAGATAGCTGCGTCAGTGTGCCGTCTGTGGCACTGTCACGTACCGAAAAAGAGTTTCTGCGCAGTAATCTTCGCTAACCATTTAATTGACTGACGTGAACAAGCTTTTTATATTTTTCGTGTTTTTTCGTATGTATATATCTGTGTTTCCTTCATTAAAATTCCAGTTGATAGTCAGCAGTGTGTCGTGTTACTCCCTCTTCCTTTTGTGTTCGTTTTATTCATGCTGATTCCCACCGAATTAGTAAACAACTACAGTCAAATCTCGATATATCAAATCACACGGGATCTCCAAAAATCTACTTTGAAATACCGTTCTAATGAAAACTGGTGGTCACAAGACAGTGCTGAAACTAAAATGGAAACCGACGTACGTTAGCAGAAGACTCTTGTAAAGAAAAACTCTGATATAAAAATGGTGTGCTCACTACAAAGCTTCTTTATTTGAAGCGGTAAGTCATTTTCGTCTCGCACGTTAAGCATGCACGCCCGATTAGGAATGTTTTTACATATTTCACCTTGCACAATACCGTATAAGATACATTATTGTACCGAGAAAAAAAAGTGTTGACTTTGTTGATGTGCACTAAAACATCAATGTTCGACACGATCTCATCTTCTGTGTTCGGTGAACCGCTGCCCTCTTCCTCAGTGTCGTAATCGTCACTAAAGATGATGACTGGTCTCGCTACTTCGTTGCTTTGTCGCTACCGTCATTCACCTTTGGATCTTGCACGAAAATTGAAGCAAAATCACTCACAACAAACGAATATTTCCCCGACCACGTGATTGGCGTGAAGAACGACTGACCGGGCACCCACACCCAAAACAACGAGAAAGAAAAGAGGCAAACGCGGGTCGGCCTGCTAGGCTACTGAACGTTTGTGGTTCAGTAGCGTAACTTTGTGAAGGCGCAAGCAGTTGGCACTCGACATGGTGATGATGATAGCTCCTGCAGTCAGCGCACACACAGAGAAACGGCTGCTTCTGCTCAACTCGACAGTTCTGGCGCTATTACTTTTACCCGAATTCATAATGCTGATGCTCCTCGAGTATAATAGAGAAAATAAATTACGTACGTTATTCTCAAATATGCTGTGTTCTGAAATTCTTAGTTCTCAGATATTTTGGCATTAAAAATATAGGCAGTCTGACGAGGATTTCTAAAACATTAATAAATATGAAAAATTTGTTTAAGTGGGGTACCTAGTAACGAGATTGGGCGGTATCATTCGAATTGTAGCTCTTGGACGGCACCATTGTTTGCGAAAACAAAAGCTTACCTATTTTTGAGGCAATACTAATGTGCGACTTTTAAGTGCGATTATTCGTTCGGCAAAACATTTAAGTTGGGGGCATTTTTTAAAATAAATGGGGTAAGTAATAAACAGAGTTGAAACTGTGCTAGAAAAAATTGCGCCGTTTTCGGATATAAACATGTGGAGCAAAGTGATGTCCCTAAACCACCACTTGTCCTGGCGGATAGTTTATCAAGCGTGAATACCCGTGCACACACAGCTGCTGTGGTGGCTGAATTTTTTGGGTATGCAGTGAGAAAAAGTTGCCGTCAGAACTGCAAGGCACACGCGGTGTGCTATGTCCACTGCACGAAGGAAAGACAAAGTCCCGCTTAGTGATGACACCAGCGAGGATTGTTGAAACAAAGCAGCCATCTGATCTCTGCAGCCGCCAGAACCACACTACCCGCTTGGTTTGTCCTTTGGTTGCCGCTGAAAAAAACGTCTCTACGAGCGACGACACCTTGCAAGGGCCGCGATGACAGTGAGAAAGCACAGCTTGTGGAGTTTTCTTGTGCCAGCTGACCACTGACAACGATGAATGACTCTACCGTTCGCGCCGCAGCTTGGAACGTAGTTTTAGCTACAAAGCCCAGCGCTAGCTTCCTGGAAAAGTGATGTTCATGTTTTATGCATCAGTGGCTTCGGCAGATAATGCCATTTTTGTACTGTCGGGAGGAAAGACGATACGAGGAGCGCAGAGCAGCTTGATCATACACCTCGGCCCCCCCAGAAAAGATAAAACGCAACACCAGACAACCGACGCCTAAACGAGGATAACAGCTTGCGGAAGCCAGACAGCACCGAAGCAACGCCTCCTAGATGCGTGTGTGTCCTGGTTAGAGATGGGGATTTGAATACGCAGCATTCTTTGTCTACTACCACGACAGCCAGGACCATCTAACGCCCTGCATTTCCACAAAAATGCAGAGTTGGCCGAAGTAATGCCTGGAATCCTTACGAAACCGTAAATGGAGCTACCTGGTTGCACACAATTTAAAAAAGTTAGAAGTAAAAGAAATGAAAAAACAAATTTTTAATAGAAGTTATCTTACAAAGTAAAAAGTATGCATCTTATACATCTGCCAAACAGCACCGAAGAATAAACAAAGTTCAAAAGAGACGTTCATAATACCAATAAAAATGACTAAAATTTCTAAAAATCCTATAATGCCCAGCATTTACACAAAAATACAGTGTTGCGGCAAACACCTGTAACCATTATAATAGCGTAAATGGGGATAATGTGCCCAACAAAATTTCAAAAAGTTCAAAAAATAAAATTGCTGCAGAAATGTTTTGACGAAATAAAAAATACGCATCTTGCAGACGTCCCCTATAACTCAAGAATAAACAAAAATATCCGCAAACAAACGTTCAAAATATAACAAATGGCAAAAGTGGAAAACACCGTGTAACGCCTTGCATTATTGCAAAACAGCAGATTTGATAAAAAAAAAACACCTGTAATTTTTTTAACGGTGTAAACAAAAATTTACCAGAATATAAAATAAACGAAAAAAATCAGAAAAATGAAAAAAAAATTCATACCGCCTTCTCCGTGTTTGACAGGAGGGACCGCATTAAAACAGCGAATAGTCACCATTGGTTTTTTGCGCAGATATATGTGTGTCCTAAATCAGGTATTGCCCCTGTTTTTGTAAATAGCAGTAATTCATGATGGGTGGGTTTTTTATGCCGCAAGGCCGACTACGGCCAAAGAGAGCGCCAAGGAAAAGTTTTATGAGGACGATGTGAGGATAAGTGTAAAACAATCAAATAAAATTGTAGTTGAAATGACAGAACAGACCATGTAGATGACTGGTGTAAAGTGCCAGGGTATCAATATGCATGGTGAGTAATGAGGTGCAAAAACTTGACATCGTTAAGGAACATAAAGTACGTTTGTGGGTGATTATGGGGTCGTCTCGTAAAAGCACGATTGGTGTAGTGGATAGTGTTGTCTGTATAGTTGTGAAAAATGTCTGTGTCATGTTGTTTCTAGTGCCTTGCATTGTATGAGGATATGAATCACGGATAGGGCCTCTCCGCACGGCCTGCACAGAGGCCTTGGAGATCCAGTGAGGAGGTGCGAGTGCGTTGCATGTGTGTGCCCTATCCGTAGTCTAGCCAAGGCGACTTCTGTGTATCTTTTGCGTGTGTCGGTGGTATACGGTCCCAAGTGTGGTTTAATTACGTGTAACTGGTTGTATGTTTGTTCACTCCAGTGTGTTGGCCATGTTTTGCGAAGCTGTTGTCTGATATGAGGCTTCACGTCGGTGTAGGGTAATGTGGTTATGTCTAGTGTATTCAAGAGTGTAGCAGCAGCAGCCATTCGAACCGAGGCTTTGTTTTCGGCTATACCACAGTGGCCAGGGACCCAGCAAAGGACCAGTTGAAATTTTGGGACAAACACAGACATAATTCCTTTGAAGATAAGAGTGACAACGAGGTTTTTCGAAGACTTTGTTGACGACAATGCCCGCACAACATTGAGGGAATCTGTATAGATAATCAATTGTGGGATGTGGCTTTGAACTATATCATTAACAACAGGTAGTACACCATAAGCCTGTGCCGTGAAAATACTAGTATTACTATTCAGAGTTTTAGTGACATTATACCCGGGTCCATGCGCAGCACCGGACACAGAGGTGTCAGTTTTAGAGACGTCCGTGTAAAATTCAGAACAATGATACCTCTGCTGCAAATACAAGAAGTGCTGCTGAATTGCACATCTAGAAGTTTGGTTTTTATCAACATTTGTGAAAGATGGGTCGCATGATACAGGGCGGAGATGCCATGGTGCTATAAAATCTGTTACAGAAGTTTGGATGGTACCTAAAAAGGAGACAGCAAGCGCTGAAGCTTCCTCTCCAACTCTGTAAAGAAAGTGCGCAGAAAACGATGGTCGATTTAGCCGGAGTTCAGTCATGGAGGTTTCATTAAAAATTGATTTAAATGTATGGTGAGGCATGGATGAAATTTTAAAAGCATAAAAAAGGTCTGTGTACGCCCGCTGACGTCGTAGATTCTATTTATTACACTCCACATGGAGGCTTTCGACCGGGCTAGTGCCGAAGGCGCCACATGCCAGGCGAAGTCCCAGATGAAGCACTGGGTCCAGCCCTTTGAGGGATGTTTTACATGCTGACCCATAAACAACACTTTTATTGGCCAATCGGTAACCTATCGGGGCAGTAAAAACACGTAAAAGAAGTTGTTAGCACCATATGAAGAGTGGGAGAGAACCTTGAGTATAGTTATAGCATTTAGGCATTTGTGTTGAAGTTGTTATATATGTGAAATGACTGTAAGTTTTTTTTCAAGGACTACGCCTGAAACCTTGTGTTCGTTTCGGACTGGAATTGATATACCATTGAGTTTGATGTCTGGATCCGGCCGACTGCAACTACTTTTTGAAAACAAAGCCCAAGTACACTTTCCTGGAATAAATTCAAAACCGTTGCTATCTGCCCACCCAGCTAACCTGTTAACAGAAAGCTGGACTTTGCGCTCGCAGATAGGCAGGTTACAAGACTTAAAGGACAATTTTACGTCGTCTACATATATTGAGCAGAAAATTTATGGTGGCAATGCCTTGCTGAGTTAATTCATTTTTCGAATAAACAGAGTGCAACTCAAAAATCCCGCCTTGCCGCACACCATATTCCTGCACATGAACCCTTTAAAGTGCACTTCCAACTCTAACACGAAAGGTTCTTTAAGAAAAGTAGCTGGCTAGTGTGTCTAGGATGTTACCCGATATGCCGAAGATCTTCGGGCCGCTTAGGTTGCCGTACCGCAACGCGATATCGTACGCGTTTTCCAGATCAAAAAATAGCACTAATTCCGTATCTTCAAAATTGTTGCATGGGCAGTCTGCGACGGATGTCCGTATTTATAACGTCTTACAGAGTAGAAGGTGTGCCGTTTCGGTTCGGTTCATTGAACAAAATGTCGCCACCGGGCGGGAACAATAGAGGACAGATTGTTTTAATATGTGCTCCTGTAGTATTTGGTAGCTGGTAACAGCAACCAATTAGTGGAAAATTTTATTTGGATTCTGCAGTGGCTATTAGATGGTCACGTGTTGTCAGAAATCACAGAGAAAAACACTCCAATTAGGAAAGACAGAAGAGCAGCAATGAGATGGTGGGCGAGAAATAAATATGAAATCATGCACGGAAGGCCAATGGAATGCGAAAGGAGACAGTAGCAGAAACTAAATGCTACATGCATATTTCATGTAAACCAGAAATATTAAATTTTCAGATAGTTTTATTGAATACGGCACCACTCAAAAAATCTTTGCAGTGTTCAAAATTTCAATTTAAAAGTACCGCGCACACGTTTTTGTGAAACACTTAAGCGTAGCATTATTACCAGGCTGGGAATGAGTTACCAAATGTAATGTAGGCAAGGTTCTCTGTAAGTGTGATATAGTGAAATATTATGCCTATATGTTTTGTTTTCTAACGTTGTTTAGATGAATACTGTGCCACATTATGGTTTGTTGAGTCGTTCCTTATTTCGTGCTTGTACTGTAAGCGGACGGTTTACAGAACTGCTGATGGCGTAAATGAGAGAAACCCTTCGAGTCTTACAGACAATACACGCCAGATATTATCTGAACCCTTTGGGATTTCATACTAAGCGTGTTTGAGTCTATCTCTTTTAGTCGGTACGTGCTTAGTCTGCATGCAGGTTAAAAATCACTCAGTTTCAGCTCTGAAGCCTGAACTCTCGAAACAGCTGGGACCGGTTCACCATAGAGTGACTACTGACACAATTATTTTTCCCTTCTTAGAGGCATTGGTGACGAGGTTCCTTTGCCTCGAATAGTTGGACCAATAAATAGTGTAAACAACCATAGAAAATTCAAATGATCAACCTCACGCTACTTCTTTTGCAACGAATGGGCACAACTGTTCTCTTTAGGCTCCTAATCGACAATATTTATGTATTAGTATGCGAGATAATCATAATGCACTTTTTGTTCCGCAGCGTGTGGTAATGTTTTACGACTTTTATTAAAAAGTTTTACCAAGCTCACGTCTCGTAACAGTCAAGAATGAGCAACTCATATCATTTCGGAGGCAGCCCTACTTCCTGAGGACCAATTATTAAAAGCTGTTTTTCGATTATCTTTTGTTTTTTAAGGCCAGTGCCTTATTTTAGTAAAATGTCTGAGAAAAGTCATAGGTTTTTCCTGCATTGTGTTTTGGAACTGAATGACTCCAAGATCTTACCTAAAACTCCAACGTATGAACCTGCGCGCAATGAAATACAAGTGTTTAAGCAAGATATACAAAAAGTCAATACTTTAGGCCTATTACAAGCTAAGTGCTTGTGAATATAGCGCTTTCCTGGGGAGCTCCATGATCCTGAAGGTACTTTGCAGCGTACGCTAAAAAAGCACTCAGCAAGGAACTTCGACTTACAGGACGGATGTTTTTCTTATCAGTTTTGTATGGTACCTTGCGAAGGGGTGAACCTCCACTCGGGGACGGACCCTGGAAGCCACTTTTGCATCAATATTTCCCCAAAAAATTATGGTATACAACTAAGTTAGGGTACTAGTTTTTTGCCTTTAAGAATTTTCACGTGGCATCCTCGGCCATAATATTATAATAAATACTGTATGCTGCCACAAGTTTGTTTTTCTGTGAAAGGGGTACAGGCATTTACGGCTTGTATTTCAAAGCCCCAGTTTGACGTTTAATATTGGTGAGTAGATACAAACACCAATATTTATAACCCGCTTTTGGTCAGAAAAAAAGAGGTTATAAAACAGAAGTGTTATACTGTTCGTTGTGTGACGTCTGAGCGTTCTACCACCATTCTATGTTTTGTTGGGTGTAGCGGACCCAAATAAGGGTGACAGGCAAGAACACCGCTTCGTCTGCCTTACATACAAGGCTCTAAATAGCAAAAAACCCTATAACTTGGCATGTGTATTTTTGTTTTTCCCTTAAAAGTTAGATGATACAGCTGTGGTCCATGTTGTGCTTTCATTTTCTAGCACAATATCTTAATAATTTTTGATGGTTTACGCTGACAAGAAAAAATCTATCACCTAAACATTCTCATACGAAGTTTTATTCGTTATTGTGCCTACGATCAACCATTTGTACTCCACACGGCATGCTTCAACGGTGTCGCAGGCGACAAGGATGGCCAAGTATTTAAGAGCAGCATGGTGAGACAATTACTTCTTTGAGTCCGGTGGTGGCAGGGCGCAATCCCGTGTCAGGCACGCCTGTTTCATATTGCAGGTGACAATTGTAAATGATACAGAAATGATAAAATTGTTTGTTGCTGCTCCCGGAACCTCTGAAATGTGCTACAGTTGGGATAAAATTGCTTCATTTCCTGAAAAATATCATTTTTGTTGCTTTCTGGTTACATTGAGACCAACGCAGGCCGATAGCGAAAGAAATGCTGTCACTGCTAATAGCTGGGCAGACTTGCATCATCCAGGAGATAGCCTATCTGCAGCAGATGCAATCTCTGACAGTCTCCTAAAGAATGTTGAGGCACTGCGTCGTCTGTCAAATATTGTAACACGTGTATGTGAACTGGAGCACACTATTTGTGCGCTTCAAAGCTGGTAGGCAGGTCCGACCATCTTAACAATTAGCTAGAATATAGGCTCCGTAAAAACAATATGGGGATTGATGGCTTGGCGGAAAATCCTTCCGTGGCGAATGACGATCTGCTTGAATCTGTAATGGCAGTCATATCCGTTAAACTCGCTCTCAAATGGGACGATATAGAGCGTTAGCGTAGGCTTGGAGCAGATAAAGAGTGTAAAGTTCGGCCGCTAATCAGCAACTTACTGGATTGCTAGAGAAAGCAAGCTATCTTTAATAATGCTGTTAAAGTTTAAGGAGCTAACACATATATCACTTAGGACTACTATGCATGGGTGCGGCTCGCACGTGGGACATTGTGGCAGAATTCGCAATATTTGAGCAAAAGCACTGCGCAGTATGAACGAACACACGGCACACTTACGCTTGACCATCTTGTTTACATGCGGGACAATGATAAGAATCCCATTGTCAAGACTCTAGCGCATTCACCCTTAGCGCTGTCAGCCTGTGTGCTCTTTTCATCCGTGAAATCGGCTTCGGCCCAAGTATCTGGCATGAACGCAGCTGCATCCGATCATGCTTCAGGTGTTCCTATTACCCAAGAATTAGACTCCGGTGCTCTGATGAATAACCATAGAAACGTCTGACGGCGGGAACAGAAGGAAAGAAAAACAAGATATAATTACGCTAGGGCCTGGAATTTGAATCCGCATTTTATGAAATGCGTGTACAACGCGCAGTCCTGTCGCCATCGTTTTTTTACCATTATTGACTTAAGTTACAACTAAATGCGTCTACAAGTCAAGCTTTCGTGTGGCCAACGCCGCCTGTATTGACATTGCCTGACGCGTCGCGCGCTTTTCAATGGGAAGGGTAGGGACGCTTAGTTCAGGCACTGATCCGCTATGTGGCGCGTGCCGGCGGACATCTCGCCTTACTTCACTGCTCGCGAGTCGCGAACGCTGCACCCACTTCTACGACGTGTGTCTGTCAGCTTGCCTGTTGGGCCTCAAGGGCCATTTCGCTTACATCTTAGCCGCGACGGGGCGCTAGTTCTGTGGCGCACTGGGAGAACTCGTTCAACGTGTCGCTCGCTTCATACTTGCTGCATTTTTCCGAAAAGAAAGACGGAGGCGGACTGAAATAGTGTAAGAACATACTCATTGTCGGGTAGACATATAGCTAACCGAAAAACGATATTTTCGGATGGGGCAGCCATTATTTTACTGATATTTTTCTTTCTGGAGATTTAGAGAAGAAAGAATTGCGTGCACGTTTTTTGTTCAGGCGCTCACTTCTACGATTACTTTCCAATAATATCACGTGCTTGTAAACTTCATAAAATTATAGGAAACAAAATGATAAGCAGCTGGGATCCCGCCACGCTGTCCGGGCGCTTCTACAGTACAGTCCTCAATTTTAGAAGTGCGTACCGATGCGGAGTGCGAACAGCGGGGTCAAAACAATACCTAAATTCGGAGGGGATAGAGGTGGGATGCCCCACTCAGAAAATTTCAGGGCCTGTGATCCGAGTAGATAAGCGCGCAAAGCCGGCATCAGCCTGCGGCAGCGCAAGGAATTTTGCTTCGTGACAAAGGAAGTTTTATCAGTGACAGCCCAAGACAGACAGGCATGGTGAAAAAAAAGAAGGCGTTGGAGCACCGCCTCGGGAACGCTAAACAAACTTTCCACTATTTTGCATAGTTTCCGAGAAGCGGCGCTGGCTGGCGGACACGAAAGCACGCTGGAAGGCTACGGAGCGGGGAAGGGTAGGAGAGAGCAACAGGAGAGTGGCTGTTTGGCCATTTTTCGCTCACGCGTTAGGCAATGTTTATACAGGCGGCTTTGGTGTGGCAAACGTTGCCACTTTTTGGTTTCAGCCACATGGTTCGTTCATCAAAAAGTGACATCCGTTCTTCGTGGCTCTCTCGCCAAAGGAAATTTCAACCAGAAAGCTAACAATCTAAGCGCAATTGCTACGCACAGAACGCGCATGATATGAGGGCGCTTGATTACCATTACAGTGTTTGCCTTCCAAATATTATTTCAAGCACGAAAGATAGGCCGGCTGTAAAGAGAACAAATGTCCCGCTACACTAGAGTAATGGCTTCTAAATAATTTTTACAATCTTTTGGGGCATTGAATATAGACTCACTTGATAGAAATAAATAATTAATGACTATTTGCTAGTGGTGCACTTTTCAATTTTTTAACGCACGCCCCAACTTCATCAATGCCACCTGAATATAAAGAAAATGTAGAGAAAAAATACTGAAGATAAGATATGCTCTTCCAAATATCAAGCGGTGCGTCTGTGCACAGAAGTTCAAAATGGGGGAGTAGTGTTCATGAATGCGACCATAATGAAAATCATGAAAGCACTAGTGAAATACCCTAATCGCTGAACTGTTCAGTATTGGTCGCCAGAGCCTTGTAATCTTTTCTTACAGCTCTGTACATTAGCGGTAGTCATAGCCTGCGTTTATGGTCTGTTGTATGCATCTTTGTATCGCATAATAAACGTCCCAAGACTCGCACTGTAAGTTTATAAGTTCTGGAGCTTGTTGATTTTTGATTTTCCAACAGGGAGTAAAAATGCTTCCATATCACCCAAGCCTGTAAGGACCCCGACACTGGCATAAGTGCTGATACATTGGGTAGGCAGAGATTTGTCATGAACTTTTCATGCCTTCAGAATCAAGTACGCGGAAGTACATACTACGCACGTCATAAAAACATGAAAACACACACTCCAGCAACGTCTCCTTCATGGATCCCACTGGCAGTATTTGCGGCGTTATTTGCACGATCGCTGGAGTGGCGCGGCATTGCATTAATGCGAGTTCTCCTATTTTTCTCTCGGGTAAGCTCCGCGAAACTTACGGATAAACCTGCACGCAGTTATTGCTTTGGCAGAGTAAACAAATGAGCTCATGCCTATTTCCACTGTATGTCTCGTTAGACAAATGTAAATCGCGCCAACAGTGATGGACCAGATGTGTGCCCAAAAGGGCTTATATATATTACCGCGAATTCACAAAGACGCATAATTGAGGAAAACTGTCTGATGTCTCAACACAAATTTGTGGAGTAATCTGTGAAATGAAAGTTTGAAAACGGCTTCTTCTTAGTTGCCGGTTTTTACCTTGTTGTTTCTCCTCATACAATACAAATAGCCCAGAACTGTGTCCTTCGTCTGAGACCGCCTTTTTATAAACGTAAGCTTTTTAAGGCGGACGGCCTATTTCTCTGCTTCATAAAACTTCTGAGGTACACAAAATTGTTTCGATTACACACAAAAAAATTACACCATCTTTCCATGGGGTACCATGAGGAGGATGCGAAGCATCATAGGGTTTCGTGTAGGTTTCGTTGTGTTGCCGTTATGTTGTTTCATTTCTGGGAGCACGAATAAAAACCCAGTGTGAGCCCCCATGTAGAGACAGAGAAATGTAGAGAAATGTAGAGACAGCGAAAGACCGACACCCGCGTTACGTGATCAAACACCTTCTGGTTATCGCCTTTCTTTATTGCGTGCTCACGCTACTACCCCGCTGCCCGCCCTCTTCGTCCTCTTCTCTGGTTGAGCTGCTAGGCGCGTGGCGCTTCCCACCACAGCTTTCCCGCAGAAAATTCACGATTCTTCGTTGTATCAGTAGCTTCTTGACGTAGTTTGAATGAGTGAAGGGTATAAGGCGCTTGTAGCACATGTGCTCCCGTCTCGGTTTGTGGAGCAGTGGGAAGAGCGCCACGTACCATAGTTGCGGCCAGCGAGTCGTGGGATTAAAACCGGGCGCCGCCTAACTATTCCTTTTTATAGTGGACTGCGCTGACGTCAGCCCAAACGCTGACAAAGCTGAAGAGACGCGCATGCGCAGTAGAGTGCGGACGGCGGACAACAACAGAGGGAGGGACACAGCCTTGAGCTTGAGATGCTTCGCATTTAATATCATAGAAAATCAGAGCACGCTCCCGGAAAATAGAGACAGTGCTAGAAAAGGTTGTTTTTTTTTCTTTTGAGAGGGGTAATCTTATGCTTTTGGCAACGGTAAGCGAGCACAACGACCATCGGAGTGTTAAGAAGCTGGTCAAATGGTAAAGGTCCGGGGCAGCAAAGTGTAAAAAGAAATTTAGGAATAGATCGAATGGTCCAACTAGGTTTTTCGTGGTCACATTCATAGGGAGTTCTAAGCATCCCCCGTTATAAAAGCAAAACTCTGTTTGTCCGTTCTCTCTATTTAAACGGGGGCTGCTGCTGCTGCTGCTTTCTGATTGTGCGCCCCCCTCGATTCGCCCTTTCTCCAAAGAACGCTTGAAACTGCTTATTGCTCTTTATGAGCACAGGAGGCGACTTGCGGGGTTGAACGAGAGACAGGAGAAGTGTCAGCAGATACCACTGGCTTCCCAATTCCGTGCTTTAAGGGCCGTAGTACGGTGAAGAGGCTTTTGTGGCGAAGGTGGGCATTGGAAAACCATAGCTACTGTGTTAAGTCACGTTTTGAAGGCTTTGGATGGTGGCGGCTTCGCCACCAATCCAAGTGAATCTGTATGTGTTTTTTGTTGCTGCTTCTACCGACGCACTTGCTGCTTGTCACCAATCCGCAAAATAACCAGATGCTCTAAGCATGATAGCACTCTCATAATAGTGCCACACGAACATTCATTGCAGCTCCGGAATGCTAGTATAAAATGTCAGGGTTACACTGATTCCCAACTAGGCATGGGATAGCGACTTTGCAATGAATAACACCCCTGTTTGCTTACGCGTATACATAAAGCGCTCCTTTTGGAAACCTAAGACAGCCCCGCACACGCATGGCATTCATTAGGCATCTTGTCTTCCTGCATGCGGTATTATAAGAACAAGTTGGTGGAAAACATTAAACTTGAATTGGAACCCACGAAAATACGTCGTAAAACGAGTCATCTATTTTATTCTACGAAGAAGAAAACCGTATAGGCTTCGAAGATTTATTAGAAAGCTACGTCTATTGAAATCCCAGCAAAAAGGTTGGACAAACAGCATGTCAGAAACACTGATCCGGTCACCCACAAACCATTTACATCACTAATCATGCGTTATCTTTGTTTCGACAAAGCTGTCTAGTCGCATCAGTGGTGGACGACTGGTCAGGAATGGAGTACTCGAGGGTGACAGCCTTGTGTACCCGTTTTAGCCCGAAATCTTCTGTTGGAATACAAAGGTCGATCAGAAGTTTGATGTTCGTAATACAAATGTTCGCATTTTGCTCCTTGACCGGAAAGTGACAAAGAGACGTCAGCTTTGGCAACAACCGGCTGCATATCCGCCAGCGCTTGTTCTAGCGAAAAACGTATTTCCGTTTTACACCGTGTGTACATCTTTGGTGAGAGAATGATTATAGATAGTGTGCCTTAGCGGAAAGGTGGCTCTTCTTTAGGCTTTGATACACAACATTTAGCGTACCTACTCTTAAGGTTTGCTTAGAAGGCCGTGTATTCCGCGAATGTTCGCAATATAGCTACCATTCACCCATGGACTTATTAAGAAGCCATCGTCTTGAAGTTGGGTATTCATAGGTGCTATTGGGAGCAGAGAAGACCCAACACAGCGCGCTAGTCTTCCCAACGCATTGCCGCTGCAACTTACACGTTGTCATCATTAAGCCGCAAACGCCACCCTAGGTACGCGCTGCCCACGTCGTCTACCTCCTTTCTGCTCACCCAGTATGATGGGAAGAGCGGCACTACACCTCTCGGGCATTAACTACCTCCCGAGTACGTAGTGTTCGCGCCTAAAACAGTAGCGCTGAACCACGCGGCTAACTTTATGCCAGTTTGAGCTCCTTGAGGCGGCGCGGATTGCGGATCATGTATCAGTGTTGGATAAGGGGGCGCCATTCGTCCAGCATTTTAACCTCCGGAAGACGGTAATGCTGTTAGTCCCACAGTGCACCTGAAAGCTGCCGTTGTAGTTTTCGCGGTTCGTGTAGTGGCATCCGCTGATGTGGCGCTTCTGACGCCTCTGGTATGCCTATTCGCGGCGCACCGCGTAAACGTGCCAATCCTGTAGACGTCGTTCTGAAGCACGAAAGCATTTTTGGGGCCTCTTCACGACGCTGCCACTGTTGTAATGCAGCACTACGCCTCCGCTGCCGCGTCTTGTGAACCAAAACACACGGTGGCAAAATGCCGTCTGTTGCCTTTCCTCTAGGGACATGCAACCCCTAACCGTGGTTTTCACTTACCCCGCCCTCCTCATCTACAGCCAGCGTGAAATCTCGGCGACCACATCTTGTCCGAATTGCAAAGGCCTTTTATCCGGCACTGTAAGGTTTGGTCTAGGTCTATCGTTGCATCCTTTGTGCTGCTGTACGTTTTCCCAGAACAAAGATAATGAGGAAGAAGTAGGTGTTGTTGCACACTTTTTTCCTGTTTGGTTATTTTTTGGGGGGAAGCGGCTCGCCAACCGGCTCGCCATATCCCTTACTGCCGCACGCAAGGAAATTCAGCGAAGATAGAAAATTAGCCAGCAGGTTTAACACTCCAATTTTTGGTAGGTAAAATAAATCATTGGGAAGCTGTCGTGAAGTTCTGTTAACTTCGCTGTTTCCAGCGGTGTTTCCGCGGCCATGCAGAGTTCAGGACAGTCAAAAGTCGCCAAGTGAACAAGACGACAACAAATTCGTGCACCCAACCTCGTAAAACTGTTTCTTGCCATTTGTACCAAATATTCTGAAGGGGACTGCCAGCCAGTCTCCAAGTGTCTGTATTACGATGTAACTGGTGCAGCGATTATTGTGGTGTTCCCAAATCGGTATCACATCCCACGGGGTTGTTGTTCGGTATTTTTTCTATTCTGGTGAGTAGATTTTTTGTCAGGTGTCTGCTCACAAAAGAGCTTATTTGCCTCCTCACACGGAGCCGAAGTGATTAGCGAGGGTGCTTCCACCTTTCTAACTTCAGGGAGATGTAGCGACTCAGATTCGCGGATGGGCGTGTCATCCTGCTCTGCTTCGGTGTCTGGCCGAAGTCCGATTTCAGAACATTCAGGCAGAAATTTATCCTGCATAACTCCGGCGCGAATATGCAGTCGAATCCTTACGGTGGCCGCTATGTGTTTTCCTTCGCGTCCTTCACTTTGCTTTTTTGTTCGTGAACTTGGACGACTGTCCCTGAGTGTTCCCTGTCCGCGACTGGCGCATCCCTGTTGCATTTACGATTGACATTCGCTGGTGCGTTCGATGAAACTTTATTGCTGTCTCCTGCCTGCATGTACTTGGATCCAGGTCATCTTAGGCCTTTTGCCAAAAAAAGCCTGGGCTGTAATTACGGCTTGTTTCTTCACGGAGACTTGTGAAACGCTACCGTACGAATTATTTTTCATCGCCTCATTTTTTTGCCGCCGCAAGAAGTGCTTTCCCACGTCGCACAAATTGTTGGACGAAACGAGTTGTTGCAGTGATTGTACCCCCATGGATCTCCTGGCCTCACACGAGCTCGTATTGAGGTTGCGGAAGTCGCGATGTGTGCAAAGCGGTATGGTGAGTTCTCTCTTTCGTTTTATTCGAAGTGGTAAACGTGAATGTCAACTTATCCGGCTGCCCTACCGGCGACAGTTTGTTGACAACAGGGAGAGCTCCTAAGGGTCAGCACTGCGGAATAGTAAAAAGTACAGCGGTAGGTTTAGGAATGTCATAAATTTCACTACAGCAGCAACCACTAAAGATTTTGTTAGATGTACAAAGCCAAATTTTAAAATCTTCACTCTGTGTCATAAACGCATGGTTGTCCCCCTTTTAAGAATTCGGGGGTGATCCTTTGCCCACATAAAGTAAGGTACATTCATTGTAAAGCTTTCCGGCCACACGAAGACCTGACATACCTGGGAGAAAGATGTACATATAGTTTCACTTTCTAGGCTATCTCATATTTATAGTACTTCCTGTAGCTCCTTTAGACTGCCGCAAGGGCAGTGCTTCTCTCATGAACTTCTTTACGTTTTTATTCGCCGTGGTGGTTTAAATGGCCACGACTGCGGTGCTATGCACAAGAGTGCGGAGTGCACTCCCGCCCACGGCTGATGTGGTTTCGGGCATGTGTCACCGCGTTTTTGTTCTTCCAGACAAGATGCAAATGGCGAATTGGAGTGATTATTCTGTTCTGACCGCGGACTTCCCTCTTCCAGGTCATTGTGCGTCCGATCATTACCGCCAGTACTAAATTAATAGCATGAATAGCAGCATTAAAGCACGAGCACTTATCAAACGTGTGCACAGTAGTTGCGGTTACAAAATGCAGGTGTTCTAGCTGGCTCTATTATTCATATTAAAGGCGTGGTAAATGTCTGAAAAGTTACGCAAAACAAAATCTTGCGTCATGCTAATACATCTTAGGCCAAAAAGCCGTTTTAGCGTTATTACACGCGTTCGTGGAATATAGAGTATTGCTTCTGACGCTTAGCTCGAATGGCGGAATTGACCCCTCCGCTTGGTGGGGTCGATTCCGCGTTTGGGGCGTTTAGGGCGATGGATAACGTAGCAATAAAGCAAGAAAAGGAGAAAGCGAAAAAAACGTCAGGAAGAAGGATAGGTGATTTCCCAGGGGTAGAAAAATCCGGTCTGCAGTCCGCACAAATGTTCCCTGTAATCGGTTCGATGAGGTCAGCCCGGTGCTCCGGGGAAGCTAAAACTTGCCGCGCCTTGCCCTAATGGTGCAAGGCTGGAGAGACAGCAGAGCTGGGGGCCCCTCTCCCTTCATCGGAGATCCGGCTGTTTCACCTGACATTATTTTTCGACCTTGCCCCTGAAACGTCATGATTGGTACGCCTGGATCGTTTTGTTTGCAGGCTTTCACATTTCTCCAAAAATACCGCTTAGCATATGCTAAAACTCGCGGCAAAGGAGTTCACGAACTCGGCATCTCCAGCGTGAACTCAGAGTTTGCGTTCCCCACTTTAGGCTTGAACCTACATGACCTCGCGAGTGGAAGAGCACGCAAGAAATTACGCCACAAACGCTGGGCAGAGCGTTTGGGACGTTCAAGCTGGCTGACGCCGGGAGCTCGTCATGAGGAGCACGCTCACAGGCGCGAGATCTTTTTTTGTGTATTTTTTTCTGGTAACATTATAGGCCGGAAATAGCGGCTTAAACCGCTCGGCTGTTAGAAACGCGCGCCTCAGATGAAGAAGCAAGATTAAATGTTTGCCGATGCAGGGGAGTCTTGGACTATCTAGGAGTGGTGCAGTGCCAAAAAAAAGCGGCATATAGAAAAGTGCGGTGGGGTAAAGTTCGTTTTTATAAGGTACACAAACGTTTGCGAGTAAATAAAAACATTAAAATGCCATGAAGACAGAATCTAGTTTATTTTTCTAAAAAAAGTTGGTGTTTTAAAGCTCTTCTTCCGTTCGTCTACCAGAAAAATATAAATTGCTGAAACGGCGCAAAATTTCCGAAATCGCTGAAAGGGCAGCACAGGGAAAATAAAGAATTTAATCAAATATGTAATTTTCTCCGCTGAACCGTGTTTTTTGTGACGGCATTCATGATGCCTTCAGGGAACCTGCCTAACATTAACGTTAGTATATTGACTACGGCTGCTGCGATTGGCGAAAGTCTTTTGTGTTTCCTTGTTTACCGTTTGCCTCCATAAATTGCGGGGTGTTACCGTTCAAGGACTGGAATTCGCACTTATGTGTTTTTGACCGGATTTTTACTTTGGATACTTTTGCTGCCATTGATAGTAATCGTTCGTGAAAGATTGAACACGCTTGAGAAATGGGTTCACGTATGTGAAGATATTGCTAATGTCAGTTGGCCAGTGCTGTGGCAGACAAGCGCAACGCTCCCGAGAGCTGCACAAATTCGGGAGGCAGAATCCGTGCCGTACGCACTGGTGCCTCTATGTTTGCGTGTTTGTTCCTCACTTCCATTGCTTACCCCACAGTTGTCACTGCTACAAAACAATTATGCTCTAAATTTAGGCAAGATATCTTGTTCTGCAAAACTTATAAACCCATTAAATTGGCGTTCGTTCTAGTCGGCCTCAGCGAAACGCAACAAGCTGCCGATAACATGCTATTAGTTCAGTGGGAAAACGTAGTAGGTTTTCGTATGCCCATTGTCTCTTTCCCTCATTCTGTAGCCTATTTCATGGAATTTTGTGCAAAAATTGGTGTTAGTGTTATTATAACGACGCAATATTTCGAATGAACCTAACTTGTAATTTGAATTCATGGCCCTGTAATCAACGAAACACTTTCGCCGTCAAAAAGGAGAGTCGTTCTAAATGTCCACGGTATAAATAACATTTTACATTGTGACACAGTAGATTTGGTAGAAATGTTTTGGATATATTACCGTCCCAGTGACATTCATAGTGCCATGTTGCCAAAAAGCCGCTGAGCATTTATCGCTTCTGTGCTGTCCTTCTGTTCGCCCCGATGAAATGAACAAACTTTTCCTAATACGGCATTTATATCAGTAGGGGGGTTGTCTTATATCTTGCAGACTCTTGGCCACCTACGTCTCTTAACCCTTCTTGCAGCTGTGAAATTTTAGTTATCCTCTACGCGGGGTCTCCGGAAATCGCTGGGTGGAATCCCGATTCAACGGACGCTCACTTCAAATAGAAATTAGGCGAGCAAAAGTTTTCTAAAAATTGTAAAAAAATCGTACATTCAGCGCTGCGTACAAAATGGCGTTCTTACGTGTACTCCAATCAGCTATTTGGCATGTAAACAATCAATGCGGCTGATAAAATAAACATTTCCAGGGTGGAACAAATAGAACGACAATGTCAATGTAGGGTCGAAGAGAATGCTTTTGCCATTGCAACTTATCAGGGCTCTTTAACTTGTTTTTAGACTTTTGGAGATTCGTGAGGCTACGCTAAGCCATACGGTTGGAACCTGCAATGAAGCACAAATTTCTTCCGGCGCAGGTTATTGTTGAAGAATGGAAGGGCTACCTCACATCGTTGAGTAGATGCAGTTCAACATCTTCTATTGACATTTTTTGTTCTTAGCGATTTGTCAAGGGTATTTTAATGTGCTCTTCTGCGCACGGCACACAATTCCGTCTATTATTTTGGTTCCCCGACGTTTTGCTTTCTCCAACTGGCGCCTAAAATACGGCTTAGGAACGCTTTCAACTGGCTCTTTTTTGCCCAGCTTCCAACAACCCCTTATAAACGCCCGTCGTGCATTTGTGGTGAAATGACAGCAAGTTAAATGTACCGTTTGCCGAGATTGCGAAGTTGTTGCAACCGTGAGGAAGACATTACAAATTGTTCAAGAAGAACCTTGGAGATGATTGTTTGCGCAGTTCTTCTTTTTTGTTGCTTCTCAGATTATAAAGCAGGTATTTTTCTCATTTCAAACCACAGCAAAAGATTCGTGGCAGGTCATATTTGACCGCCTAGCCTTGAGCAATTGGCTGTTACGAGCAAGCGAGGTGAAGTCAAGACTTCTGGCTCTGTGTCCGTTGAAATCAGAAAGCTAGGTTATGCCCCATTTATCTTCTGTCGTTTGATTTGCGCAACACATTGATCACAAATTTAGCGTCAGCCTTCAGTATGGCTCGCTATAAAGACGCAAGTGTGTCCCCTTTGGCGACAGGTAGTTCATGCGGCGGTAACAGTGATCTTTAATCAATAAATGCGCGCGGCGTGAAAGTGTCACTCTTGTCTTCGACTACTTTCAAAGAAAATATTTCCGCCGACTGCATTCAAGGCCTTAATTCGCTAAGGTTTTATTTGCGCAATTGTTTTCAACAGATAATGGCCGATATGGCTAAGGAAAATGCATGAAATACGAATGCTTACAAAAGCGTCTCAAATATTTTTTGTGATTTTTGTTCAGGTTTTATGTCTTCAGCTAATCGCATTCAAAATTTAAATTATAGTCAATTTATTTCATTCAATTTGGAAGCTCTGCCTAGGAAGAGTGGTTTCAAATCCTACTTTTTTCATATATAGGTGTCATTATATCTACTTTATTGCAACGGCGAGCGCGTTTTGTGAAAATGGCCCACAGCCCACATGCCCTAGCAGTGGCCTGTTCTGCTTCCATGCCGCTGCGCCTTGTAGTTGTCCCACAAAATATACCTGTCTGGAGCGAAAATGAATCTACCTAACACAGGCCAGTTGTCCCGTACAATGCTGCCCCAAATGACGCTTTGGTGCGAAGAAAGAAAAGCCCGAATTTGAAGAAAACGTACACAGTATGCGGCAGCTCGAACGTTAGCGTGTGAAACCCAGAACGCAAAAAGAGTGATGCGTGTGGGTGGAAGTAGGCGACAAAATGCAAACTCACAAGCAAACGTGGGAAATCTCTGTTTATGCATGCAACCGCGCCTCCCACGAGGACTTTCACGGGAAACTGGCCAAGCGGCAAAGGCAAATGCGGGGCACTGTTATAAATGGCTTCCTCTTTTTTCAGTTCATTTTCATATTTAGCTATATAACAACGTGATTTGCCAAGGGGTTCTAAAAGATAAGTAGGAAAACCGAAAGAGGTTCGTGGTGGTTGATGGCGAGGGAGCCGGGGTGCGTTTGATCGAATAGGCTTAGAGGAATGAAAAGAGGCTATGCCGGCGTTTTGGTGACAATCGCGTTTGGCACTTCATCGCGCTGCCCACTTTATTTTCAGCCTGTGCTGTAAACGGAGTCACCAGTGATTGTACCCGACAAACCAAGCCACTTTATAATGGTGAAGACGTTAATGGTAGGTTATCGTCGATGACACCTTGCCTTTGAAAAGGAGTTTCTTGTTTCTATAGAAGCTGAAAACTGAAAAACAACGGTTGCAACTATATTGTGCCGGAGCCTGCTGTGACCACCCACTATGAATTGTTTCGGATTTTCTCACTCGCCGGTCTCCTGTATCGTGCGACATAGCTTAACATGTTTTTGTGCTGGAGTGGTTCCTCATACATCTATCACGCTGGTATAAAAGAGTGCGGCAGTCTCCTGCAGTGAACCACGCCAATAACATAAAATACCCATTCGTGCAACAGACGGGATGATGTCCTTCACTTGTGAAGGTGGTCGGGTCTTTCAAGGTCAAGCGGATATTTTCTTCGGGCAGTTCTTTTTCAAAAAAGCGTTCGTGTTTTTAGAGAACTAAACATGTATTTATGGACGTCCCAAAAAGTAAGGGAGGGAAAACATTCTCTTAATCAGGTAAACCGGTTCTGACAAGGATTATTAAAGTTCATGCAGAAATATATTTCTTATATGCAGTTTTGCCCGGCAAGTGCGTAACCTTTCTAAGTGGGTGTGAAAAAGTATTATAAAAAGGTCACAACCGACTCCGGTCACAAGGCAGCACACACGCCAAAATAGGTATTGTATGGACCTATAACTTTTTATGAGTTCTAATTTGGAAGACATTATGGTCCAATTGAATTTACAATGGGCTTTTTCACGTAGCCATGTTGAAGTTATAGCCAAAAGGAATTGCTGAATCGTCCGTGAGGTTCTTATGACAGCTCCCATCGTCATCAATTAATCCTCTTGACGGGATATGTGGAAATTGTGGGTGGGCAGATAACGTTGTAGCCGTATGGAAATTGCGGAAATTTCTGACTATATCTTGAAAATGCCACGAGGAGGTCCACCTGCGTGGGTAAGCTGTAATGCCTATATTGAGACAGGACACGAGGATACCGTGAATTCGAGCCTCAAGACATGCCACCAAGGTCCAAATCGTTCTACGACGAGTCGCGTGGGCTGGTTGCCAACGTCTTGTAACTTTAACCTCGCAAAGCGTTCACTACTAGACCATCTTCAGTAGGAGAGATCCGTAGAGCCCTAGTAACGCAAATCCGACATGCTGATCCGGATGGGGGTACTGGAAGCAAGTACTTCGCACTAAATGCCATTAAGCTGTTGAATGTGTGTAACCTACAGGATGTTGAAAGCATTGCGCTTTTAATTTTATTTGAAGTTATTTTGTCGCCCGAAGCTTGGCAGACCATTTTTAATGTATTGTTGTATCGCCTTTGTTTGGGGAAAACTTAATAGTGTGGTAGTTACGCTGTTGCGGAGGAAGTGCACTCGATTAGCACTGTATAAATAGGGATCGGATTCACGTCTAGTCCAGAGTTGGAAAGAAGCTTTTGTGGTCGGGAAAACACTTGACAAATATTAAAAATTGTCTCCGAGCCTAAAGTTTTAAACGATGATGTCTTTGTTTTTGTAAACAATCATCGTCGAACCAAGTTTTAATTGTTATGACACCTAGTCCTAATAATCCCTTTTTTAAAAATGCAATACTTTTTGTTTCGTTGAGCCGTCAGTCTGCATCGCAGCTACATGCGGAAGACGGAGACTTTCTTGGTTCAATTGAGTATTTATTGATTCCACAATTTACTTTTTCAAGAAGAAATGGTAAAAAAAATGTCTTTTTTTTCACCTACGGGTGCTTCGATTGCACCTTATTCGGCCACTCTGAAGCTGCCGTGCTGGCGTACCATTCTCGGAGTTGAGCTGTATACCGCCATATGGAAGCAAAACATAAATCGGCCTTTCCCGGGGTTTTGTTTTCAGCCTTTTTTTGGCGCAGTGCGGAACGCAATTCCGCCGAAAGGCCTCGCCAACGTGTGTAGAAGCAAAGGAAGGAAGCGTAACACCTCAGCCTTGCTACATAAACAGCGTAGTGTAGGCATATGGACATCTTTTCCAGGGATGGCTGTTATCCTTGCGCCACGGGTGCGTGCTTTCCGCGAACACACTTCGGTACAGAAAGATAACAAATCCTGCTCTGTGTGTGTGTGTGTGTGTGTGTGTGTGCGTGCGTGCGTGCGTGCGTGCGTGCGTGCGTGTGTGCGTGTGTGTGTGTGTGTGTGTGTGTGTGTGTGTGCGCGTGTGTGTGTGTGCGTGCGTGCGTGCGTGCGTGCGCGTGTGTGCGTGTGTGTGTGTGTGTGTGTGTGTGTGTGTGTGTGTGTGTGTGTGTGTGTGTGTGTGTGTGTGTGTGTGTGTGTGTGTGTGTGTGTGTGTGTGTGTGTGTGTGTGTGTGTCATGATTCGAAAGTAGTATATAACTCCCGAGGAATTCAAAGCTAGGAGAGGGTGTTGCCGTTCGTGCAGCTTTATGGGCCACCAGTTCACATCATCCGTGAGTAAACCAGCGATTATGTGTGTCCGAGGGCAAACCAAAAAAGAAGCGATATATATGCGCCGAAGGCTAGGCGTTTCTGCATCCCCTCGCGCTTTGGTGGTCTCACTTACAACTTCATGGGCCTATGATCACACCAAGGACGGCTGTGCACAACTATGAAAGAGAAAAGCCTGTAGATATGATCGCAAAGGAGTACGCGACCAAGCGTACCGTCCCCTATTATGTCCTCATGTCGAGTTAAATCTTCCCTTTTCTCAAGTTCCCTTTTCTCAGGACCTTTTCACAAACGTCCTGTAGGTTTATCTGACGCTTGCCTCACAGTCAGCTCAGTGCCTTCTACGCTGCTCAGTATTGGTGACTGGCTCGTTTCTGTGAGAAAATAATATTCTGAGACGAGGGAAGGGGATCCCATATCTATGTGATTTCATATTCTCAAAAAACCATTAAGGGCTTATATATGCCGGGGGCCGATCAAAGGTGTAATGTTTCTGTTAAAACTGAAAGTTATACGGCCCTTGAGGTTTATTCATTGAAGTGCAGGTCATTCTCACGTACTCTAAAATGTAATGTCAAAATCACATTAATTACCCAACTGGACGTATTGTGACGAGAGAAACAAAGGACGCATTCGTAATTATTCCGCATAAAGCCTGAGAAAAATATCGTTCTTGCAGAAGCCGATCACGTTAGAAATAAATTTCTAGAGTGACATTGAAGTGAAAAACCCGTTGGAAATGTATGCGCCAAAGATATGATTGAAATTCGGGCGATGCTCAGTGCAGGCTCACGTACTACTTTAAACACGCAAATCCCGAACATGCTTCCAATAAACTTAGACGAATACGCTCTGTTGCTCCATCACGAGATACAGAGGCCCCTGCCAAGAAGCAATGCTTTGATCTCGAGTTATCGTATGTGCGGGCACCTGGAATACACAGTATTTAGACTTGGCTGGAGGGGATTAGAATTTCTTTGTTCGGAAAACCGCGAATACAGTAGCAGCTGTCGCAAAGAGGATATCAGGCTTTGATGCAATCATACACGCAAATGCGGCAACATAATAGCTCATTGAACCAAAACACAGCTGCAAAAGAAAATATTTCCACTGAAATCGGAAGCAGCCTAACTGTAGTCGGAATATAGTAATGCCAAAGGAGCGAACATATAAACGGTTGGGTGATGGTCTTGGTTAGTAAACGGCATAGAAAATGCCGCCAACAATTTCGAGCGCACCAGTAGGGGTGTCCGGTGTGATGTTTATCGTTTAAGTTTATCGATGATGTTTATCAATTAAGTCTTTAAAAACAAGCACGACAAGCACAAAAATTTCCGTCTGCGGATTTACACCTGTTCGAAATTTTTTCCCGTGATTTCAGTTGAAATAACGTTCCTCGTTTGCAAGGCGCTTAATGCAAATGGAGTGCAAAATAAGGAGAGAGACCAGTGGCCGCGACGTTCGGTGATACAGTGTTGCTTTTATACCAAGATGGTGGTGTGTAAAAGACGAAGGAGCTAGAGCTACAGGTGTTCACTCGTGATTACGGGCACCGATGATGATGATCTTATCTTTTCAGCGATAACTATTATAAAGTTTGTACACTGACATTTGAGGAATGTTGTTCTTGTTTGCTTCAACAACTTGAATGAAGAGCTTTAAAAATAGAAAAGGCTCACTTCAATACATACATACCGAAAACTCGATATTTCAGATACCGTGGTGGTTACATTAGACCCCATAAATATGATTTTGTTTTCAGCTTTCCAGATTTAATTCCCTTCAAAGATACTAGATATTATTAAACAATATTCCAAAAATGCAGACATATATATGCACCTTCTCCGAGCTTCAATAGAAGAAAGGTTTCACGGCATTCGTGACATCTATTAGTGTCACGTCTGCTATGAATCTGTTAATCAAACAAAACGGCCGCCCTCAGAAAAAAAAACGGTTTTCTCCGGCAATCTTCGTTTCCCGCCTCCTGACCGGATTTCGGCGAATGCACTTGTAAAGATATTACCTAATAACGCGCCAGATTTCTCAGCGGTACAGTTACAACAGAGCGAAAGCTTTCGTGAGGGCGTAAAAGATGGGAGCGTGGAGCGCAATGAAAGATGGCTGATTTTTTTCACAACTGATTTGAGTCTACTCTGATTTTTAGCTGCAGCAGTGCTTTATTTATAGCGGCACTGCCCTCAATATTCTCTTTCAATGGGCTTGGATTCACAATCCAAATTCCCGCCCACCGCCAAACCAGAGCCAACGCACCTTTCTTTCGCACTTTATTTGCGTACTCAACGTTCGCTGAAACATTGCTTAGCACAACTTTCTGTTTACTTTGTAAATAACATTTTTTAATTTATTTGTCTTAGCCCTACATAACGACGCCACATTTATGTACAAACAAGCTGTGAGGATCATTTGTGTTGTACGTTCGCTATTATTTTCCGCTTCGGCGGACGTTAAACGGAGAGCAATATCTTGATTTCCCTCCATTTTTCACAGTGTTTATTTCTGTTTATTTCTGCGTTGCTTCTTAAGGCTATTACACTCATGCGGCTACAAAAGCAGACGAATTGTCATGTATAGTTCTACTACGAGCACTTTTTACATCACAAACACGAAACATGGAGGAAATAAGGGGCTAGTGCCACATGCCCCCGGATATCCGCTTGGGCAAGCAGAAAAAGCAGAGTAGAGAGTTTTTCTCCTGTACAAATGCCACGGCGTAGGAAGATCTTCTCTTAGCAATTATCTCCTCGAATGCACCCCATTTATTACATCCTAAACTGTGCGGGGCACCATCCCTACCCGAAGTACTCTTATTTACCTGTCTAGCCTGTCAGCCGTGTAAGTGCCCTTTTCACCATGACCCGTTGCGCCTTGTTTCACGGAACACTGGTGCTTGGGCCTGTGTATTGCGTCTTTATTGGCTTTCGTGAAAGGTTACTGACGTAGGTATCTTTTCTTACGAGATGGTAGGTCACCGGTCAAAGCAGGTCTAGGGAGGAAGCTGTGGGTTCTCCACAACCGAGGGCTAGTTCTTAGAAAGTGAAGAAATTCGCAGCATAATAAAATTTAAAAGCGAGAGGGTGCCGACTACTATGTAATCTGTGAGCTCTAAAGCACGAAAACAGAAAAACATGGGCAACATGGAAAGGGACTACAAACAAGCGGTGACTTCCAACTAATTTTAATGAGGAAAAACGCACACATTAAAACCGTTAAAAAAGTTTAAAAACCGCTCTCCGCAGATGTAGAAATAACAAAAATGACGGCAAAACGATTTATCTATTCATTTATTTATTTATTTATTTATCATTCATTTTTATTTGTTTATTTGTTTATTTAGTAATCATTTTTGAATTTATTTATTTATTTAATTAATTATTTATTTATTTCAATACCTTCAAAGCCCAGAGGGCGTTACCAAAGGAAGTGTTCACTGGCATTATCACCTGAAAAAAAAAACAAGTGACACACATTATTGGGAACAACTTCAACAAAAAGAACAGTGACAACAAAAATCCAAGTAGCATACGCAACAGATTCAATTGCATAAATGCAATTATAAGGCCCAAGAAAATTTTCGACGGAAATCTTAAATGAAGGTACATCGATTATCATAGCTTTGCAGGGTCAGGTGATTCCAGTCGTTAGCAGTTTTGTGAATGAAAGCGGCAAAAACGAAGTTAGTGTTGCAGTGGGGAATGTATACCTTATTGCGATGGTCAATACGGGACGATACATATTGTCACGAAGACAAGGACGATGCAGTTGTGTTGAATGAGAAACAAGTCTATTGGAGCGAACTTGTGCTCCCCTAACAACTCAAAAGAATACAGAGGTGGCGAAGCAGCGGTCAACAAAGTGACTTGCACAGGCGAGTGTCGTCGAATCGAATGCCCCGGCGTCCGCACTGCAGGCTTTTTATCTTTTGGCGCGCGTGGTTCTCGAAACGCCGATTCGAATCGAGAACATAGTAGATCCAAGAAGATTATTCTGGGCTGTTCACGTTAGATCGGAATGCTCTCCCTATCACAACAGATAACACATGCGGCACAGAAAGAAAGAATGGAACACGCGCTTCCCTTGGCGCAGAGATAACACAGACCGGCGCCGCCGGGCGGTAAAAGCAAAACACAAATAAACAAACCCAATGTATGGTTCGCGGCATTACCCCCCCTCTAAGAGTGCATCGACCCGATGCTAACATAAGCGACAGTCCGAACAAATGAAAATAAAAGTTCGTCATCGTCCGTAGAAAGGTTTTAAGCGAACCACGTGGACGACTTCAGGCCCCGTGCGTCGTCGTGATGTGCCGGAGTCAACATCGGGGATCACTTCGTAGGTAAGTTGGCCAACACGTCGTAGAATCTGGTAGGGTCCGAAATACCGTCGCAGGAGCTTCTCACTGAGTCCGCGTCGTCGGATGGGAGTCCAAACCCACACACGATCCTCTGGTTGGTACTCGGCGTCTCGGCGTCGGAGGTTGTAGCGGCCCGCATCCACCAGCTGCTGGTCCCTTATACGAACTCGAGCGAGCTGGCGGGCCTCCTCCGCACGTTCAAGATATCCGTGGACGTCAGCGTTGAGGTCGTCGTCTTCTACGTGCGGAAGCATGGCGTCGAGCATCGTAGTCGGCCTTCTACCGTAGACAAGCTCGAACGGCGTCAGCTGTGTCGTCTCCTGGATAGCCGTGTTGTACTCAAACGTCACATACGGGAGCACTTCGTCCCAAGTCTTATGTTCAACGTCAACGTACATTGACAGCATATCTGTGATTGTCTTGTTCAGACGTTCTGTTAGTCCGTTCGTTTGGGGGTGGTACGCCGTCGTTCTTCGGTGATCCGTGTTGCTGTAGCGTAATACTCCTTGCATCAGCTCCGCAGTAAATGCCGTTCCGCGGTCTGTGATTAGGACTTCCGGGGCTCCATGTCGCAGCACAACTTGGCTTATAAAGAACTTCGCCACTTCTTGTGCAGTCCCCCTCGGAAGAGCGGCGGTCTCTGCGTAGCGCGTCATGTAGTCTGTCGCTACGACAATCCACTTGTTCTGTGATCGTGACGTAGGGAACGGGCCTAAAAGGTCCATTCCAATCTGTTGAAATGGTCTCGATGGGATGGCGATCGGTTGCAGAAGTCCGGCGGGTCTTGTCGGCGGCGTTTTTCGTCGCTGGCAGTCACGGCAGCTCCGGACGTAGTGGGTGACGTCAGAGGTAAGGCCGGGCCAGTAGTACCTCGCCTTGATTTTTCCAATAGTGCGGGCTGTGCCCAGATGTCCGGAAGACGGGTCGTCGTGGCACGCTTCCAAAATTTCGTCACGAAGGTCCGCGGGGATCACGAGAAGGTAATTCGCTCTTGTTCCGGGGCTGAAATTCTTCTTCACAAGGACGGAGTTTCTCAGGCTGAATGCTGGTAAGCTGCGTTTGAAGGTCCTAGGAACAGCAACGTTGCATCCCTCGAGGTACTCGATTATCACGCGTAAGACGGGGTCGGCACGCTGCTGGGCGGCTAGGTCGCTCTCCGTCACGATCCCGAAGAACGCGCTGTCTTCATCAGAGTCTTGTGGTGGTGGGTCGACGGGGGCGCGGGACAGGCAGTCGGCGTCGGAGTGTTTCCTGCCGGATTTATAAACGACTGTAACGTCGAACTCCTGCAGGCGCAAGCTCCACCGCCCAAGACGGCCAGAGGGGTCCTTCAAATTGGCGAGCCAACACAGCGCATGGTGGTCTGTTACAACCTTGAATGGCCTTCCATACACGTATGGGCGAAATTTTGAAATCGCCCATATAATAGCCAGGCACTCTTTCTCAGAGGCAGAATAGTTTTTCTCCTCCTTCGACAGACCACGGCTGGCATAGGCGATTACCCTTTCGCAGCCGCTTTTCTTTTGGACAAGGACGGCACCCAAGCCTATATCACTGGCGTCCGTGTGCATTTCCGTTTCGGCATTTTCGTCGAAATGAGCGAGCACGGGCGGGCTTTGCAGGCGTTTTTGCAGCTCGCATAATGCTTTTTCTTGGTCGTTTTCCCAGCTGAAAGGAGTGCTATCTTTCGTCAAGCGCGCCAGTGGCTCTGCAATGCGTGCGAAGTTAGCGACGAAGCGCCGGTAGTATGCGCACAGCCCGAGAAATCTTCGCACGCCCTTCTTGTCTTTCGGCCTTGGGAAGTTCGCAATGGCTGAAGTTTTTGCCGGGTCAGGTAGGACTCCCGCGGTGTTGACGACGTGGCCCAAAAACTTGAGTTCCCCGTATGCCAAACGGCACTTATCAGGCTTCAGCGTCAACCCCGACGTACGAATGGCCTCGAGTACAGACTCCAACCTTGCAAGGTGTTCGTCGAAAGTCCGGGCGAATACCACTGCGTCGTCGAGGTATACGAGGCAGGTGTGCCACTTAAGGCCAGCTAGCACAGTGTCCATGACTCTTTGAAACGTCGCTGGTGCTGTGCACAGCCCAAACGGCATCACCTTGAACTCGTATAGGCCCTCTGGGGTTATAAATGCAGTCTTCTCTCGGTCTCTCTCGTCCACTTCAGTTTGCCAGTAGCCGGTCTTCAGGTCCATCGATGAGAAGTACTTCGCGTGGCAGAGGTGGTCGAGGGCGTCGTCGATTCGGGGGAGGGGGTACACGTCCTTTTTCGTGATTTTGTTCAGTCGCCGGTAGTCAACGCAAAACCTTAATGTGCCGTCTTTTTTCTTTACGAGTACGACGGGCGCAGCCCAGGGGCTTTTCGATGGCTGTATAACGTCATCGCTCAGCATGTCGTCGACTTGAGTCCGGATGGCTTCCCGTTCGTGTGAAGAGACGCGGTACGGTGACTGTCGGGTAGGTCGGGCTCCATCTTCGGTTATTATTCGGTGCTTCGCTAGAGGGGTCTGACGTAGTTTTGCGCTCAACGAAAAACATTCGCTATAGCGACGCAGCAAAGCCAATAATTTTTTCCGTTGTTCTTGCGGTAGCGCCGGATTCATGTCGAATGGCTGCGGGAGCTTGAATGTTTCTACGGGTGTGCGTTCAAAGTCGGTGACTGCGATCACATCACTTGCTTCTTGCGTTTCTTCGAGGAACGCAATTGCAGCTCCCTTGTTTAAATGCTGGTACTCTTCGGTGAAATTACTGACCAGAACGTGAGATTGGCGTTGCTTAAAGTGCGCAATGCCTCTTGCGACGGAGACACCGCGGTCGAGAAGCAACCTTCGATCACTGTCTACGATAGCGTCGATGTCAGAAGCAGCATCCTCACAGTAGACGGCGATCATCAAGCTTGCGCGGGGTGGCAGGGTGATGTGATCGTCGGCGATCCTGACAGCAGCACGGTGATCGGGGTTCGGCTGCGGCGTCGTGGAGTGATTGGAGGAAAATGTTATCGACTTGGTCTGCAGATCAATTATTGCGCCGTTGTCCGTCAAAAAGTCCATTCCGAGAATCACGTCGCGGGAGCAGTTAGGCAGAACGACGAACGCCGCAGGGTACGTTGTGCCGTCTATGGTGACGCGCGATGTGCACGTTCCACTTGGCGTCACGAGGTGGCCTCCTGCTGTGCGTATGTGCGGACCGTCCCATCTGGTCATAACTTTCTTCAGTTTAGACGCAAATGGTCCGCTCATTACCGAATAGTCAGCTCCCGTGTCTACGAGGGCGACTACGTCAAAGCCGTCTATGGACACCTTGACGTCAGATGCAGTCGTCCTCGAGTTCCGGGTTCGTCGGGGCGTCGTATCTCTGCTTGTACGTGTTGATGGTCGGGCACTGTGCATCGTCGTTGTCGTCGTCTTCTCAACGGACGTCTCGGTCAGGTCGGGTACGCGTCGCGCCGTGTAGCTGTCGTCGTGTTCGGGAGTCTCGTCAGGGTTAGTTTAGGTCGTCGGGATGAGGGCATGTCGTTAATCACTGTCTTCAGCGCGTCCTTGCGTCGTTGGAGGGTTTCTAGTTTTTCGCCGTAGAGCAACTTCACCTCCAGAAGTTGCCGCCTTTAGTTTCCCCCGCGTGGGCTGGGGGACCTTCCACGGGCGAAGTCAGCGTTGCTACGGCGGTTCGGCGATTGGTAGGGGTAGGGCGACGGCGAACGGTTGAAACGCGCTGGGCCACGGCTGGTTTCAGATAGATGCTCGTTGATCTCACGTGGTCGTTGGCCAGGGAGAGGGCGAGGTGCGTCGACGAAGAAACCACGCAGTCCGAGTCTCTTGTATGGGCAGCGACGGTAAATGCGGTCGGCCTCTCCGCACTGGTAGCACACAGGACGGTTATCGGGAGTTCGCCATACGTCCTTCTTTCTCGGCGTCTGGTTTCGGGCTACCGGGGGTCGGGCGGGTGACAGTGGGCGGCGGTACGGCGGGGCCTCTTGACGGCGTGTTGGAGCAGGGCGGGGTCGACGAACAGCCGCGGAGTATGTCATAGCTTGTGGCTCGCGGGGTACCTCGGATGGCGTAGAAGTTCCCAACGCTTGTTGCACTTCTTCTCTAATCACGTCGGTGAGGGAAGCGACTTGGGGCTGCGGCGGCGTTGGGAGAAGTTTCCGCAGCTCCTCTCTCACTATTGCGCGGATAGTCTCGCGTAGGCTGTCGGCCGGGATCCGCGTGCTGCCAAAGTCGTTCGCATTGGCCGCGCCAACAAAGTTGCGGTCATACTGCTTAGCACGCATTTCGAGGGCTTTCTCAATGGTGCTGGCTTCGGTCACGAATTCGGCGACGGTTTTGGGCGGATTTCGGACAAGTCCAGAAAACAGTTCCTCCTTCACTCCGCGCATTAAGAAGCGCAACTTCTTTTCTTCCGTCATTTCGGGGTCCGCGCGGCGAAATAGCTGCTTCATCTCCTCAACGAAGATTACGACACCTTCATTGGGGTGTTGCGTGCGCGTTTCCAACAAAAGGGCGGCTCTTTCTTTCCGCACGACGGTAGTGAAGGTCTTAGTAAACTCGCTTTTGAACTGAGCACAGTTTGTCAAGGAGCTCCCGTGGTTCTCGAACCAAGTGCGAGCCGAATCTTCCAAGTAAAAGAAAACGTGCCGGAACGTTTCTGCGTCGTCCGACCTGTTGAATTTCCGGACGCGCTCCAGTTTCTCCAACCATTCTTCTGGGTCTTCTGCGGGGGCTCCTCGGAACGATGGCGGTTCCCGGGGCTGCTGCAGGACGATTGGCGACGTTGTTTCTTGCACCATGGTGTTGGTTGCAGCGTTCCTTTTCTTGGGCCCTTCTGGCATCAAACCGAACTCGGGCGGTAAATCTTGCAGGCGGGGGCTGGCTCTTGTTGGACTGGCTTGGCGGCTTTTCGAGGTTGTAGTGGGCATGAAGGGTGCGTACCCCGCACCTCCACCAGATGTCACGAAGACAAGAATGATGCAGTTGTGTTGAATGAGAAACAAGTCTATTGGAGCGAACTTGTGCTCCCCTAACAACTCAAAAGAATACAGAGGTGGCGAAGCAGCGGTCAACAAAGTGACTTGCACAGGCGAGTGTCGTCGAATCGAATGCCCCGGCGTCCGCACTGCAGGCTTTTTATCTTTTGGCGCGCGTGGTTCTCGAAACGTCGATTCGCATCGAGAACATAGTAGATCCAAGAAGATTATTCTGGGCTGTTCACGTTAGATCGTAATGCTCTCCCTATCACAACAGATAACACATGCGGCACAGAAAGAAAGAATGGAACACGCGCTTCCCTTGGCGCAGAGATAACACAGACCGGCGCAGCCGGGCGGTAAAAGCAAAACACAAATAAACAATCCCAATGTATGGTTCAAAGCCCAGAGGGCGTTACCAAAAGAAGTGGTCACTGGCATTATCACCTGAAAAAAAAAACAAGTGAAACACATTATTGGGAACAACTACAACAAAAAGAACAGTGACAACAAAAATCCAAGTAGCATACGCAACAGAGTCAATTGCATAGATGCAATTATAAGGCACAAGAAAATTTTCGACGGAAATCTTAAATGAAGGTACATCGATTATCATAGCTTTGCAGGTTCAGGTGATTCCAGTCGTTAGCAGTTTTGTGAATGAAAGCGGCAAAAACGAAGCTAGTGTTGCAGTGGGGAATGTATACCTTATTGCGATGGTCAATACGGGACGATACATATGACGGCGCAGAAAGAAGTTCAGTTTTGAGGTATGCGTTTGAAGAATAAATTTTATGAAATGCTGACAAACGGGCAATTTTTCTGCGGAGGGCTAGGTTGGGAAGGTTTAACGTTCGTTTCGTAGCAGAAACACTAGATGTCCGAGCATAGTTAGAAAGGATGAAGCGTGCACTTTGATTTTGAACCATTTCCAACATGTTATGAGATAATCATAATGGGGATCCGACACCCAACACGCGTACTCAATTTTAGGCCGAAATAAAGTTTTATATACCAGTAGTTTCAGCTGATAAGGCGCCATAGAGACGTTTCGTCGCAAGTACCCAGGCATGCGGTTCGTATATTAACATTAAAATTTACATGAACTTGCAAGAAAGGTTGTTGGTGACATGAATTCCTAAATATTTGTATGGAGCAACAAGTTCTAGTTTAGGGCCCTGGGTGTAGTAGTCGTAAATATTGGAGGTATCAGGCTTACGCGAAAATCTAATTGTTTTGCATTTGTTAGTGTTTAGACGCGTTTTCCATGTGTTACACCATGTAGTAATATTATGGAGGTCACTCTGAAGTATGGAAGTGTCAGAATCTGCAGTAACAGTGCTGTAAAAAACGCAATCTTCTGTGAACAAACTAATGCTTGAAGTAACTACTGAAGACAAGTCATTAACATAAATCAAGAAAAGCAAAGGACGCGGGACGCAAAAGGACCAAAAAGCAAAGAACCTAGTGGTGGTAATAGTCACAATTTCGCGCTTATATAAGTAACCTCAATTTTTGACACTAAAATGAACTGGAAACTTGTGAGCTTATCTCCTTCGGTTCCTGTTACAGCTACCTCAATAATATCTTGGGAAAGTACAAGACCATGACGGCTGACAACCAGACACTTTATAACAATTGTTTTCAGCCTGCCTGGTCCCACAAAGAGCAATATCGGCTGACATGCACCTCCAAACCACGCCGCACAGTATTATAACGCTCGCACAACCTGTCACTGAGACAGCGGCCGAAAAACCTAAAATTTTATGGCATACATTATCGGTTCTACACGAAGAATTCAGAGAAGGCTGTGGCCCTTCTTGGATAACGTTTTCAAGAAACGTTTAAGGCATTTTCAGTAGATACAAATGTTTATATTATTCAGTGCCTCATAAGCAAAAGTTTGATTGCGTCGAAGCCGCTATGAAGAGCTTTCGTTACGTCGCGTCTCAAAATTCCTCCGGCCCTACGATTCCGAATTTCCTGGAGTTATTGTCTGTATATTTGCGATCAACGTGTGTCAGAGGCGAAGATGCAGTATACCTACACAAGCAACGAGTTTGTATTGGCTCTTAATTTGCTGCCCAGTTGAGTGACTTGTTGGTGGATCATTTTGATATGTTGCTCGCTTCTCGTCTGCCAAAAAGGTAAGTGATTCGTGTGTTTAGGTACGTTGGAGTTGTTTAAAAGTAGCGCCGACTGTTGGGCAGGCCAAATAATGTATTTTTGGACATTTTCAAGATTGCCTTAGCCCACTGATTCTGAGACACAAGATACCAATTGAACGTTTAATTCGATTTCTGGATCTACGTCATTTTTTCAAGGATTCCCATGTGTGTTGGTGGTGTAAACCACGTGATAATAAGTCACTCTATGATACAAGGGTTGTTCATCAAAGCTTTTTAAGTGGGGAATTGTTCACACCTGTTTTTCTCAAATGTCATAAAAAATCATGCCCTCATGCAATGTCAGAAAGCTTTAGTGTTCAAGCCTTCCATCTTCTGCCTGCAGGCTAACCTTTGCTTTTGTTCAGTGCTGTTGCTGAAGAAATGCTTAAGTATATTAAGAACGCCTACAACAAAACCCTGAAAAGTCGACCACTATAAAGATAGTTTTTATGACGTGCATACATTATGTGCCACACAAATTAAACAAAGTTGCCCAGCACGCGAATATTCAGATCCTCTTATCTGCATCACAAAACTTCTGCAAGCTGTGTAAAATAAAACAAATAGGCCCTATTCGAAAGCGGATGATGTTTGGACCATAAATCACCGCCCACGTTTTTTTATTGTGTGAACCGGTAAGGGCGCTAAGAAATACGTAGGGCAGACGTGCCGCTGTTTGAATGACTGATTGCGGTAGCATATGAATAATGTGCGACGCGGCTTAGAGGGGCATCCCAGCAAGGCATTGTCGTTTGTGAGACCAGGAAGGTTGCAATTCATTGTTTCACGAGAGTCTTGTTGTCAGCCGCCATGTTCAAGTACAAGCCTTTGTGAAAATATTCCACGTCAACCCTAAACCATCTCCACCACAAAGATTTCAAACAAGAAGCTTTACCTTTAATAATGACAATGATATTTTATGACAGTAACAATGAAAAGTGCTTTTATCTAGCTTTCAGGCATAAAATGTTTCAGCCTAGCTAGGGACGTAAGGTTGTAAAGCCTCCCGAACTTTTTAATATTAAAGCGGGAGCGACGACCGGTCGGCATGTCAGCGCCTTATCACGGTTTTCTCCGCAAAACAGGTTAGGGTACGCACACACGCATAGAACTCTCTGTCGTGAGAGCATCGTCTGCTCGACTTGTCTTCGCAGGGAAACACACCCCCGGCTTTTCTTTTCTTGCAAGGCCGTTTCGCTACCGCCAAAGGTAGCTAAGCAGCGTTGGCACTAAGTAATTAAGATGCAGTGGCAGGAGGTGTACCACTCTGAAGGAAACAGCGTAGCAGACGACACTAACACAGCATATAGCCCTACGCGCATGCGCCTACTCTCAATTATTTTGCTGCTGAACACCATGATAAGGCGCTGACATACCGTTCGACTGTGGCTCCCTCTATATTATTAAAAATTTGGAGGCTGTATATTGAAATTTTCGCAGCCTACGCGTTTGCAGCTTTACCTAGAAAAGTCTGACAAGACTTTAATTACACAAAATATTATCTAGGTAGCTGTAATAGGAAGCGAAGAAGATAAGTACACAAGTGCGCCGTGTGCGTGTGCGTGTGCGTGTGCGTGCGCGTGTGCGTGCGTGCGTTCGTGTGTGTGTGTGTGTGTGTGTGTGTGTGTGTGTGTGCGCGTGTGCGTGTGCGTGTGGGTGTGCGTGTGCGTGTGCGTGTGTGTGTGTGTGTGTGCGTGCGTGCGTGCGTGCGTGCGTGCGTGCGTGCGTGCGTGCGTGCGTGCGTGCGTGCGCGCGGCCTTGGCTCGCGATGAGAGTGGTCGGCGTTGATTGTTACAAGTCTGGCCGAACTATTGCCGCTCACTGTAGCCAAAGCTGACGTAATTCTCGCTTACCAGTTAGAGGAAGCGACTTCACCGGTTGGGTAGACTGACATCCTGCATGGTTTAAAGCGGGTACCACAAAAAGATTGCACGAAAGATTCAATCGAGAGAAGACAATTTGAGATCGCCAGATGATGTGGGGAGGAAGGCACCCTCCTGAACTACGCCGCCGGGCTAAAGTTTCATTATCAGAAGACAGGCTTGCTGGTGGCTTTGACTGGACATTCGAAAAGTCTTGCTCGCGAGCGCACATTAGGTAAGTACGGCCACACAGACGTGTGAGTTGCTTGCGTCGCCGTACATAACAAACTCTCATGGTCCTGACGCCGGGCGGATGCACTGGTAGCCGATCCGCTCGGAAATGTATTATATATGCTCACGCAGATCCAGCGTAGCTATCTAAATAAACCAGTCTTGGTTTCGTTTCACGTAAAACAAATCAGAGGCCTCTCTGGCAGAGAATGACTGAAATTTTGTTAAATGTAACACGAAAGAAGGGTCCGTATCTCGAGAAACAATGCGTATTTCCGAAAATGTACGGGTTGTATGTCCATCTTGTCAGAAACGTAACTAGGTTCTGTATTTTAACGGTTATTTGGTTCATAAGTTTTCCGTAAGAGTGTGGATTGTTATTACGGTGCAACATTACGCGTGTCAACTTGCAAAGAAAGATAATTCATCTGTGTAATCTTACTCGTTTAATTTAACGCTCCTACTAGCGGCAGGTAAAATTCAAGCGTCGTCCGTAAAAGGCTCTAGCACTTTTGTTATACTCTCCTGTCTTTATTCTTTATTCTTTATTAAAAAAAAACCTTACAGGCCCCAGAACAGGGCATTGGGTAAGGGGGGAAATCGGGAAAGTACAGGACAGATAACATACAGTTTACAGGCAGGGTAAGTGCGCAACAACAAAAAATATAAATGAAATCACATATATCGTGGTACAGGGTGAGGTAAATCTGAAGATACACCATTTGCTGACTTGAACATGGCGAAAGAGGGATACATTTTCAACAAATAAGAGACAAGGAAAATATACATCGCCGTAATACGCAATGCACTCAGAATTCAGGAACATGGTCACATGGTGAAGAGAGTGAGGAGCTGACGGCGAAATGTATCGGGATTAGATGTGGAGGCTACGCAATCAGGGAGATCATTCCAAAGACGAACGGCCCGAGGCAGTGGTGATGAATTGAATGCATTAGTTGTACCGTATATGCGCATGAAGCTAAACTGATTATACAATCTGCGCGAAAAGGAGTGAGGTGTTTGAAGCTGAAGTCGCGATCGTTTATTAGAGGTAATATATTTCTGGAACAGACAGAGAAGAGCAATATCGCGGCGGTTATCTAATGGCGGCAGTTGAAGGTCTAATTTAATTTGTGTTATGCTTGAGCTGATGTCGTAGTTACGTGATATGAATATGAAGTTACGTGATTCTTTTGACATACACGCTTTCTAGTTTTTTTCTCATGTTCATTTGCTGCTGTAGGTTTGTACCCTAGGGTTTCGGGATGACGCACGCTTCTGTCAAAGGAATGGGGATAGATTCAATTACATTCCGCCAAAATGGGCTTAACTGCATCTGCTTCCTTTCGACAGACCCCGCATTCACATATATTAGGTGTACATCATCCCAAAGCTGCACCTTCTTAATCAACATCCTACAGCATAAAAAAGAAAACCAGTCGCCTTGAAGAAATGGCGGAGATAATGTTTTCTTTTATTCCGTTTCCGTGCCGTGTAAACCTCCAGTAACGTTCTTCTTAACGTTCATTCCTCCTGTCATTCGTTCCCCTGCATTTTGCTATCATTTTATCGGCTACCTGCTGCTTCGCTGTTTTTCCCACATTAGAATCCTACCCTACTAGTTTTTCTCAAGACTGGGTGTCCGAGCAGTTGACGTAAAGTTACATAAACAATTCACGTGCCCTACCCTGTTCCTTGAGAATATAATTTCAGTTCACCTTCTCGAACTATACACGAAGCCACCAAGATAAGGCTGTTCTCCTTTGTTCGTGGTTTTCAAATGTGTACATCAAGCCAACTGGACAAACCACGCTTTTCTTTAGTGCCTATACTAGGGTGCAAGTTAAGAACGGCAATACCTCTAGCAGTGGATCATTCTGTCAAAGCGACGAACGCTGATTTCGGCGCACGCGCATGTTTGAAACGAGATTTCGCCGGTAACATCGTCTTATTTCTCAGACCTAGATTTTTCGAGTCGCTTCACGAATTTTAATATAATTAATTGCGAGAATTCACGGAAACGCCTCGTGTTAGGTTCACAAGGTACGCTTGGCGCAGGGCTTAGTAAGCCGGCTGTGGTGATGAGGCTCAGGGGCAACTTTCGTGGCCGTGCTTAAGTTGTCCTCCAGTATAGGCGTTATAAGGGGTTTGATTTTTTGTAGAGTTCTGTATTTGCATACATAGGACACAGCATGACTCCGTCGAAATTTCTGGCAGTATGTTGCATTATAGCTACATGCTTTTGTTGTTTACGTAGTTTTTTTAACAAATAAGCAGGAATTTCTCTCTTTCATTTTTACACTTCAAGATATATGCATTCCAGGGACCGGGCCTGGAAATAATGGTACCCTTCACTAACCCTACACCAACTCGATTGCCGTAAAAACAAGTTTGGCCTACTTCGCATTGCTTTCCGGAGGCTATCGCTTCACGTCTACAACTGCTTGTTAGTACTGCGGCATCCCCGGCCAATTTCAGGAAACAAAGTCGATTGTTCCCACTTTTGTAGTCGATGCCATTCTCGTTGGTAGTTAGCCCAAATATCCCTTTTGTGCTTCACCAGCCTAAATATATATCTACATATACCCGGAAGACGGTGAAATTCAATGGATAGCTCGTTTTTTTTTTTATAAAAAGGCACTAGCTAAGACCAATTTTCGGTTGTGGCATAAGCTGCTTTCATTTACAGAAAAAGAGCTAGAAAAAATTAAATTGAAGCGCCCTCTTTTACTCTGGTCGCCTCCTGGACAATCTATGATACGTTATTTATCTGTGTAAGGGGTTGTTGGTGTGGGTAATAACTGTCCCGCATTTAGCAAGAAAGAACTCACGCAAGCGCACGAACTATTCAAATCACATTCAAATAACACTTTATTCGTTCAAAGCAGCGTGCACAAAGTCGAAGACTGAGGTAAAAACGCGCCTGCTTCTGTGATTGCACATGTGGAAGGAATTACCAACGCATGTGTGGAACACACCAAGCTGCTTTCACACTTCCATCATACCAGGCTTGCGAAGCACAGGAACAAAGAAGTGGTAAACTCAGCGTGGGATCGCTTGTCCTGGAGAAGTCCGCGCACGTTGTTCTGACGGTTCTCTCAAACTAATGAAATCAGCGGAGATGGACCAAAGAGCCTGGGGCCGACGGGGACACGGCAATATATTCTCAGTGTGCTGTCAGGTCTCCTTGCGTGCGGTTTCCAAGTCTGCTTGGGGAGAATTCCAATGAGGTGAACGCCAGTAAGACAGGCCTCGGTGGCTAGACCTGCGCGAAGCGTTTTCCGACCACATATCTGGTCTTACACATGGGCTCTCCTTGTTCTCTCAAGCCTTGCTTCCTTCTGTGGGATCGAAACCCACCGGTTTGCACCTTCCGCTTACAATTGTACTATTTTATCGTGAGGATGTTTCGTCGTTACATATAAAAACAGACACCCGTAATAAAATAGGTGTAAAGCTTTTTATCCGCTGACATGTGTACACCTCACCACAATAAATATACAATAAAGATTTTCAAGATTGCTCGATTTCCATAGTATCTACGTTCGCGTGTTCGCGTTAAATAAAGGTACCATAATTATGTTTGTTTCTGTATCATTCCGCCCGCTTAGAAATTGACCTGATGGGAGTATTTGAACGCAACTATTGTCACTTATATATATATATATATATATGTATTTATATATATATAGCCTTTATTCAACAGCCGTCACTTTCTCCGTCAGGGCACCGTCACATCAAGAAACCGCGACGGAGACGTGAACGAGTAGCGTTCGTATTGGAGCTCTCCGTCAGATTACAGGGTCGTCTGCCTAGTGAACAGTTTAGCCTATAATTGAGCGTACGTAATCTAAAAATAAAGAAAATCGTTTGTGCTCACTTTTCACTAAATTTAGCCCTAAAAATTTGTTAGCTGGTTAGCTGGTTTAGCGCGGGGCATGGTCCCGTCACGTAGACGTGACGGAAACGTAGAGCTCGGCCTCCCGTCACTGTCGCACCGTTTTCGGCGCGAAATCCGCCGAAAAAGGGCGCTCATGACGGAAGGCGGTGACGTGACGGGGTGAAAAACGGCTCTGGGAATGAAGACTTACACGGCACGTACCCACGCGGGGGATTACCATGTCCGTGCTAATTGATAATGCCCTCATCCCACACACTGGCACGTGACAAAATATATATATATATATATATATATATATATATATATATATATATATATATATATATATATATGTATAAAATAAAATTTTATATATATATATATATATAAAATGAGAGCTTGTTATTTTGACAGCTGTGATTCAGTAACTGCTGTTCATAGGGAGCTACGATAGAAATGTTTTGTGATTGATGAGCAAAGTACTCTTTAATTTTGCAGTAAAACCCACATTTAGACTAGCTTCCGTGAGCTTTTTTCCAAGGTAGGATAGCACTCACAAACAGCCGATCTTTATGTATACCTAGGAACGTCGTTGTAATAATCGCTCTGACCAATTGTCTAGCCGACAACGTCAATTCGAAATAAAATTGTAGAGCCCCAGCAGGGAATTTTCTTATGTGTATTTGAAGGGACAGCACGTTTAAAGAACACTCGTTGACCCAAAGCGCCCTTTTTCCCAACCTGGCAGGATAACGTCAGCTGTGGAATAACTTAGTCTCGTGGGAGCCCTGGGTATTCATTGTTGTTATCCTTATTTTCTGGAGGACTACAAAACCAGAGCAAAAGGCTGCAGGAATCATATTGGGATCGGGAGCTGTCTAGCGCACACGCACGGACCTAGCTTCGATATGCACGGTACACTGCCCCGAGATCCGTTCTCAGCTCCGCCTTCGAACAGCACGCTCCTTTCAATTTTACGCTGAACGGGCACGCGAGGAACCACACTCGTGCACTTAAGAGTACGCAAAAAAACCGTATACTAGCAGAATGGTTCCTGTGTCCTGTTGTAGCCTACCTTGTAGGCTACATGTGGCGAGGTGCCTTTGGACCTTTTAGCCTACATCAAAAGCGCTGACGGGAGGTACATGTTGGATGAACTTTGCTTTATACATTTCCCTTTTTATTAGTGTTTTATTTTCAACGTGGATACAACAAAAAAGGCAATCCTACAGAGTATTCCACGCGGGCCTGGGAGAAATAGCTGCTATTTTAGTGGCCAATGACAGCATATGTATTTGTGACGCGAAGATAAATAGGATACACGCAAGGTGGTATGTTGTGTCACAATGTATAAAGGAGCATGTTTGGTCCCTTGGCTCGATGTTTCTTCGTTGGTGCAGCGAAACCATTGGTCATTTTTTTTCCAGCTCAATTTTTTTTTCTCAGCTGGAAATGTGGTGTGTGTTAGTTATTAGGGGCGAAACTCCTATTGCTCGGGCCCTGTCACGTCCCTCATTGCTGCTATATACGGCACAGCACATTAATAAGGATTGTGGCAGGATCCTCCTAGGCATTGGCCAACCAAAGATAGGCCGAAGAGGTCAAAACGTTCAACGCGTTCGTTGCTACCGAACAGGGAGGAGAGGAAGAAGAAAAGGTTGTCGGTCGTCGCCTGCGAGCTCAAGACACGCACCGGGGGTACGCGACAAAAGACGGTCTGCAGAAGGCGACGGCCAAGGCGGCTAAAATGTCACACACCGAATTCGGGAACTTATCCATGGAAATTTTCCTCCTCCCAAACAAGCCCTACATAATCGCCACAAACATCTACGTCGTCGACGAGCTTGTCAACGGAGCGGTGGTAAGCTTGACGTGTCGAGTCTTTACATGATGTGCGGGCGAATGTTTCACGGTTTTACCAAACAGCATTTTAGCTTTGCCCCTCTCATCATCATTTACTTCGTGGAGTTAGCGGGATTTTTTCACAAAGATTGTATACCTGAACTTGAGTCTGAAAAAGTTTCCATAGAAGACCTCTAATAGAAAATAAAAACGCCGTGGGAATAAATCTGCCAAATCATGAAACAAAATGAAGGAAGAATATTGTTAAAAAATCGAACGTTTCCTCACACGGCTGACCCTAACAGGAAAAGCACTTATGGCATGTGGTTTCCGCGCCTCGTGGCCTTGATGGTTATTATTCCAGCCTCTCAGCTAACGCTTGTGGCTGTCGACCATAGTGGACAGCCGCCCCTTCCAAGTAAATGCCTCCCTTGTCTTTCCCGCTCATTTCTTATGCTGTTCCTCTCACGTCGCGTTCGTCCCAAAATGAACACGCTAGACGTTTTCTCAAGTCAATTTAAATTTACCGCGTTCCACTGTGCACGTGGGATGCCTAGATGTGAGCGCTGCCGTATGGCGGCGACGCGTGTGAATGAAGCCGCCCAACTGCAACGTTAATAGAACCGCGTTGCCGTATTTCACGAGCATTCTAAGAAGAACTTGGAACCTATCTAGTGGAACCTTTTGTTGCTGTGGGCGTTTGATTTCCTAATACTGCCTGGAGCTATGTCGGCGTGGGCAACAGCTGGGCTCGGTTTTCTATAGTATGTAGTATTTATTTGCTTCCGCAAAAACCAAGCATCCACAATTTTTTAATAAAGAGTCACTGCAAATATCACGTATGTATTGATTTTCTGCCTTATACCTGCGCAATATCGTGTTCTTGTTGAACAATGTTGATAAGCATGAACATTTACCCCGAACTTAGACGTTCAGATTTGGCTGTGGGTATACAATACTATGGCGCAGCTTCTCTGTCAATTTGGCCGGGAGGCAAGGTTCAGTCACATACAGACAGACAGATAGACCAAAATGTTTTCGTTTAGGTAGCCAAAAAAAGTGTATAGTCTTTAACAAGTCAAAACCGTAGTACCCGACGGATTGGCGTGGTGGCAAGGAAGTACGACAGCTGCACCCGAAGGCGAATTCTCACTGTGGGGAAGCGGCATTCTAAACTGCGCCCTTCTGCCAGTCTGTAGAAGTAATCGCGTTGAAAGATTAAGGAACGAGCGGGATGGCACAGATGCAAACACGTTGTAACAGTAAAGGTTTCTTCGATAATCTCTAGGCCACCGCTTCCAAAGCACGTACGCCGGGTGGAATTCACTGGAAATGGTGTTAGAGCGAAGTTTTATTTGCCTTTATTGCGCCTTTTGGGGGATAGTGGTGTTCTCTGGCCAAATGCTTCGCTAGGTGCTCCGCGGCTCCTCAGTGAAAATCGGCCACCGTATCCGCCACTGCATGAGGTAATCTGCCTCTTTCGCAACCCCACTGCGCATGCGCAATCCCCTAGCGGCCAAGTCCCTAAGCAGTCCGGTAGGGGCAGCAGACGACATTCCCCACAGCTCCCGCACAAGCGGGAAGGGGTCGTGATTGTATTTACATCGTTTGATTTTTTGTGTGTGCTCGTTGTGCGCGGAACAATGCCCACAACTTGTGCTGCGTTCCGCTGTAACTACGAGTGCCGAAAAGGGAACGGTGTCGGCTTCTATCGCTTCCCGTCGGTGGCACGCGATCGGCTACGGCGGCTTGCGTCGCTCGCGTCGGCTCGGGTGATGGGAACTTTAGGCTTAGCATCCTGGCGGATATTTGATCGCCGCTATCTGTGCAACTGCGAATGACAATCCGCAACACAACTTTTCACTACACTATCATCCCCTTTCTCGCATGTGGAACTTTATTTAAGCTATAACTGCCGTTTGAGCGATCGGTGACCAAGACATCTGCGCAGCCTGTTTCGATGCTTCCGCGTAGGTATCGCCATCTCTCGGCCGCTCGGTGCACCACGCGCCGCGGCGACCGGTCAGCGTAGGCTTGCATCGCGGCAGATATCTGATCGCCGCTTTTAAAATAAGCCCTGACAACAATCCCTAGCACAATTTGTCACCACACTAACACCTACTTTCTCGCATGTGGAACTTCTTTTTAGCGATCAGATTGATTCAGAAGAGCAGTGACAAGCGCGGTTGCTACCGTGGTCTGCGTCGGTTCGAACCGCTGAGTGTGCCGAGCTGGCAGGCGCGGCCGGCGTGTGCGCAGACTGTTTCCGAAGGCAGAAAACGCTTCACGATTGCTTGCTTTATCCATTTCTTGCGAACAAAAGCGCAGAATCTACAACTTCAGCTCAGCGATCATCGTAGTTGACCATGGAGCAAAAATAGTGGGCGGAGGGACGCCGACGACGCATCTCATGCGCGCATCGGGCCGTCTCAAATTCACGCGTACGACTAGTCGTGGCGACAGTCGTAACGATCAGTCGCATGCGAGTCGCGTGTACCAATCGTACATGTGTCCAGCGCTTAAAGGCATTTTGCGAACTGCCGGCCTTTGTTGAGCTGGCGATCGCACTTCATGCCAGACGACTCCAAGTACTGCTCGCTCTGCTACTCGGACGGCACAGGGATCTGTCCGAGATTTCTCTGCCAGCCCTCATTCAGTGATAAAAAGCCGCGTGGTATTATGTGATGACCAGGTACTGTCATCTTAAGGCGTTATAACACCAACACAGAAGAAAAACTTCGGCTGCTCTTTGCCGTAATCTGGGTTTGCCGTGCAACCAACGAGAACGCAGCCGGAGGAAACGCCGGCAAACCTTACCGCCTCAACTTCCGCTAGGCACGCTAGGTGGCAGCACACCGCAATGAAAGAGGCGGATTGCCTGTATGCGGGGGTGGTGCGGCCTTTCTCATTGTTCAGCAGCCGTGCTCTTGGAGCTCGCGTCTGCAGAGAAATCTCAAAAACGTATTTCACAGGAGCACATAAACATGCGCTAGCTAAATAGTTTATAAACGTTCCTGCAGAATCCGGGACAACCACGAACGAAAGCGTCACGCAGAACAGGAAGGTCTTCGATAACAACTAAACACGGCGCAGAGCAGAAAGGCATGAATTGCTGGGTATGCTGGCTGGAAAACATAAGCCACATCAACAACGGGTGGTGGCAACGAAAGAAAACAATAGTCTTTATAACGTGTCCCTGAAGCAACAAGCGGAACAAAAAACAAAACCTCCACACGCATTTGCCCGAAACCAAGTTATGGCATGACTGCCCTACAATCATTTCGAACGGTACTAGTTACTACGGCGCTCATAGAACTGGAAGTGATGACAGTGTAGACATAATTGGAAGCTTCTTTTTAGGCGTGTTACCACACATGCACAAAACCGCGTTTTTTTTAGTTCGCAAGCGTGCTCACGAGGAGAACGTAGGGATGGACAAAAAGCGTCCCATAATAAAATCCACTGCGGGAAAAGCTTCGCTGTCACTCGTAGCAATGCTAGGGGATGCAACACTTCGTAGTTTTAGTGCCACGTGCCGTTTAACCCTAGGCAGCGGCCTAACTCACGTTATTGGTGAGAGGCTGATTAGAGAATATACAAAACCTCGTAATTTCTACATTTAGTAGCGGAGCTGTTGTATAAGCCGTAAGTCCGCGGCTGCAGGAAACAATACCAAGAATAGGTAGAGCGCTCCTAAGCGCGTGCCTCATGGCGACCTACGTGCGTCCTCGCCATGCGCAGTGAATTTCGCACAAAAATTCACGCATCTCCATGAAGTGACCCATCACGAGTGGACGAAGCACCCGGGATTGTTGTTACCGCAAAAAAACCGTGGCATAGGTCACTCGAGCATGTAAATGAGTGACAGTGCGTGTGAACAGTATATACACTTCAATTGGAATCCAATCCGATACAATTCAATTTGATCGAATTCAATCTAACCCATTCCAATCCAAATACAATATAATCCAATCCAATGCTCCTTGCACATGCGCAAGACTGTGTACACAGCCGCCAAGTCCCGGACAAAGCGAGGTCCTAAGATGTTTCGCCCTAAAAGAAAACTGGCAAAACCTTGAGAAGCCTAAAAACGGCAAGAACTCGTGAGCGCGTACCACCCGGCAAACGCCTAGTCTGCGGTTCATGCAGTGGCTTTATCAGAAAAAGCTCCAGCGCTCTCGTCAACCGCCCATGCGCTTGTTAAAAACTCCAGCAGTAATGGTAAAGATAAAAGGACACCCTTGTGTGAAGGGGTCGCTGCGGGCGCCGCATTCAATAGAAGCCATTATTGATAATTGGAGACATGGCTACGAGTGTAGCAGTCCTTCCCGAGACGACTTTCAGATACAGACAACGCTGCCTCGAGTCAATGAGAAAGAGCTTGTGGAAGTCTATAATACTGTGGATGACTTCGGATCCACTACTCACCTCTTCGATGCATATGACGACGATTACTATTCGATGCATATGACGACGATTACTATACCTTCGAATCTGCAAATAAACAATAAAACTGCAACCTATGCGTTACAAGATGCTCACCTACAACAGCTTCTCCATTCAAGTCTTGCACGGGAGATCGATCTACCCTGCATTTTTTAGTAGCCATGTTTTCCACTTTCTCACTTTCAAGCGCAGTTTAAGGGTAACGCCGCATTGGCGTAGTTTGTCTTTTTGTAATTATTTCAGCTCTTTTTAGCAGCGTTTCTGGAATAGAAGTGACGCTATATTTTAGGTGACCCCCACCCTCTTAGAAGATTGCGCACTGCTACCTTACATAAATTATTGTTTTTGTCCTAAAGCGCACAGGGCGCCGTCTGATACAAATATCGTTCACATATTCGAACTGGGGCGCCAGAACTAAAGTTACGAATATCATTTCTATACGCGCCTCTTTTTCGAGTCATCCTTTTTTCAAATGCTGCTTCCTGCAGCCGATGGTGAGATTGTTCACAATTCGACGGGATTTTACATCAATTGGGTGTATCCGTACCCTCTACGTTAAACATCCGCTCGTAAGCGTTTTCTGGTGAACAGCGGCATTTTATGCACTTGCATAAAACAGACAAAATGGCTCGAATGGACGCTGTGAAGGAGTTTGGCAAGCAAAGCTGTAAACGACACCACAACAATTGGCCATTCAACGTCACTCCAATTCACACATATGGCTCTTAAAAGAGTGAAACCAGATATTCTGCTAGCCACTACCTGGGATTCGTGCCAAAAAGCGCCCTCCACCTCCCCAGTTACTGAATCCAAATCCCAACTAATTGGTATTCATCAATTTAGAAAACGGAGTCCCATTAATTGCAAGCAATGCGCAAAGGTACCGTTTCTCCACCGGCCAGATGTCTGTACGTGGTCTCTGCATTTTGTTTCCCCGCACTGAAAACCAATCCTTAGCGCGTCTTTGCCGTACGACCACTTAAGTTCGTCGGTTCCGGGTTACCCAGGACATGCTGTCTGACAAGTTTATGAAGGCGTGTGAAGGAAGTGCGCAATAAACGTGAAGCTGCACCAAAACATGCCCAAAACATTCGTCGCTAAGTCAGACGACAAAGCCGTGCCGCCGAAGCACCCGTCGCCAAACAAGCACTTGCGCGCAGTGAACGCGGCATAAACTCGCCGCGCCATCTACAGTGTGCTCCGTGAGTGAAACCCGGAGCCATCCCGTCCCCGCCGCCACCTCCGCCGCGTTGGGAGTCTATTGTCCCGCCCGCCCTGACAGAACCATGGTCTGGTAAAGGTAGAAAGAGTTGCTTTAAAAGACCCAGGTTTCAATTGGCAGAATGTTCCACGATAGACAGAAGCTTAAAGGCCAGAAAAATGGGAGGATATATTTACTTGTTACAGAACTACGCGCTCTCACCCGGGTGGATTTGGAGCCATTCATCATCAAAATAGTTTGTGCGGCAGGGCTTAAGACAGAAATTAATTAACGAAGCTAGACCAGGAAACATGGTTTTAAAGGTACTTTTTATGTAGACCACATTGATAATATTTACGGGCAGTCTACACTCGATGAAAATACGCAGCCATGTTTAAAAATTCAAGTATCACCATTTATTTCTGTGCATTATCTTTTTCCCGCTTGCGCTGCTGAGCACGAGGTCGCGGGTTCGATTCCCGGCCGCGGCGGCCGCTTTTCTGATGGAGGCGCTAAGCAAAAACGCCCGTGTGTACGAGATTTCGGCGCACGTTAAAGATCCCCAGGTGGTCAAAATTAATCCGGAGCCCTCTACTGCGGCGCGCCTCATCGCCTGCGTTGCGTCGGCGCGTTAAACCCTACAATCAATCAATCTTTTTCCCGCGAAAGGCAATATCTGCAGCGAATGTTATGCGCAGAGAAATTTTTTAAGCATGTTATTTGTAATATCCATTGTGAAGGACCATGCCTGAGAACTCTGTTATACGGAACATCACAATTTGCAGAAATTTGTTTAGAAGACACGGCGACTCGCCGAAATTGACAAATTCTTAAATTGATGCCGGCTTGGTAAGTGCAATAAATACTGCAATTTAGAACTTGTAGTTTTCCTTGGCCCCTTCAGAACAAACGTTTTTTTGAAACGCTGGTTTGAAGAGGAAATCTGGGGGAAAAAGGACACTGTAAAATATATAAAAATAACTTTCCTCTGAATTTCAAAAGATAGCCAAAAAACGTTGGTATTTAATACCAGTCACCCTACACCGCGGCATGTAAGTGCTTACGCCTTCAGGAAATAATCTCAAAGGTCGTGACATTGCGAGTACCCTAAGTTTACGAACATCACACTTTAAAACGCGCATGGCGTGGAGGACAGAAATGTATGATTTACGGATATGTGGCGAAGCGTTATATCATTTATCTACTGCGCAGTTATCTACTGTGCATCCGGAAGCGTGACGCAGTACTGAAGAACGGCAGTCTGCATTACAGTTCCTGTATTTCAGCAAAGTCCCATGTTTACCCCGTAAGTCAGGTACCCAAATAGAGATGTGTGTACCACATCCAAAATTAAAGCTTTAACACTAACCTATGGTTTTCAGAATGTGTGTTTTATGCTTTTTAAAAGTTTCGACCCGATGCAATGTTTTTTTTTTTCAAAATTAAACTTTTGTTAAGCCGCCACATGGTAAATGACGTGCAGTTTGGACGTCTTTCCCGTTTTATGGGGATTTCAAAAGCGAATTAAATGCCATTCTAAAAATGTAAAATATTCTGAGAAACTCTAGTTCTCCGCTGATACTTCCAAAAAAATCTTCTGAAAGCTGGATGCAACGTATTGGTAAATCTGTTGAAATAGTAACGTTCATGCTTGGCTTTTAGGACAACACACGCCGTACATCGAAAGACGACTTCCAACTCGCTTTCTTGCAAGGCATTTCATGAATACAGCGTGCTATCTTGCGCAGTGCATAAAACCTCAGCTACGTTCTTTTGTTTTTTGCCGTATCCGCTTTCAGACGAGTTGACGACGTCGCCGTACCCAAAGGAGCCGTAAAGTGAGCAGGACAGCAGCAGTCACGTCCTGAGTAGCATCGTACTCACCGGCGCCGGTGCATGCACTCAATGGATTTACGTCGACATCGTAAAATGTCCTTTCCTCGTATTCTCTCTAAGCTTGTACTGTCAAATTCAGGCTTCCTGTTTCCATATCGTGCGTTTGCTGCTAAAAGAGTGTTAGTCATTACCCATACAAACCATTTGGTGGGACCGGGTAATGCCGACTACGAGCCATAAATGACCATCCGGCTTATTCTTCTTGGCAGCGCCGGGAATGGCTGGGTGGAGCGATTACGACATCCGAGGAGATACTTTGCTCTTGCTTCGCGGCGAACCAAATTTCAAGAGTTGTGTCCGCAGTTCTGGTCGTTCACCTCGAGTTTTTCTAGTTGGCTTTTGTTTTACTTATTTGTACGTAGTATCGTGTTTCATCAGTAAAGCTGTTTTCCCACTAAGCACAGTGGTTCGACGCCGACGCGGGGCTAGGTCTGTCAGCTGCCATGATTACGGTGTCCTCAATCCTTTGTGAAATGTTGATGGCTGCGCTTTTTCCGACAATTCGTTGTGACAATTTTGAATGTGTTGCGATAGCACTGTGCGTCGTTCAATTTGTCAACAAGGGGCAACTTTTCCGATTTTTTTCTCCAATCCTGTGGATGATATGAGGTTGCTTTCCCACCAAACGAAGTTTTCTGGAAATTTAGAATTCCGTCTGTATAATAATTTGCTGAAACTACACAGCCTGTGTCGAATATAATGTTCACCTATTTCTTCTGTTTAGGTTTCCACATGCCTTACCCCAAATTTATGCCATAGTTACTGAATTTGCAACGTTTTACGTGTAAAACTTCTCTAGGTCGTGGTGGCAAAATATTTGATCGACACAAATTCTTAAACTCGGTGAAATATATTTCTTTCTCATTGCTTCGCACAGTGAAGCCCTAACATCAGCAAAAACCAAGGCTTTCCGCAAGATATATCTTCAGCCACTGGAAACCTTGAACAACTCCATCTAGACTCACGTAGCGATGACAAACGCGGATGTCACCCCACTTGTTTCTGTTTACGAGTGGCTGGCTATCTCTCGGATCGCATAATGCCTGAGCAAGGGCTCATACCCTAACGCACATGGTAAACGACAAGAAATGCACCAGGTATTATGTACCAGTGGCAAACTCCCCTATTGTGCTGCCTAAAAAAAACAGGATCACAAAATGCGCGGAAGAAATGGCTGACAAAATCGTTCACACGTAGTTTTTGTAGCTACCGAAGCATAGAAAGGAAGACGGCAGATCTTCCCGCCGCAATGTTTATTTCTATGAGATTTTGCCTCAGAGGCTGTTAAGAACTACTGGCTGGAGCTTCCCTTCCCACGCATTTTATCCGTTCTGCGTATGTAAGAAGTAGCGGAAGCCGGCACAGCTCTGAATCACAGCCTGCCAGATCTACTGCATTATACATGAAGATTACTGTCCTCGTTGTCTGTGTATTTGGCACCATGTGCACGACTCCGGGCAGCTCAGTAACAAAGCTTTGGATGCAATTCTTTGTTGTCCTTCGAGACTGCACACAGACAGAAGATAGCCGACGCATGCATGGTAATACGGGATAATAACTGCTGCCTAGTGGTTGCATGTTATGCCATGTCAGTTTCCTACTGCACGACATGCTTATGGCAAGTTCTAGTGTGCAGAATACGTTATACATGCAGATGTTCTAGCAATGTTCAACCACTCACCATCTATCGTAAGCCCTTTACTTTTTCTGAGGATTCAGAGGCACGCAAACAGAAGCACACTGTTTTTACTGGAGAAGCGCAGCTATCGGCATTAGAGAACAAAGTTGAAAAGCAGGCTCTATTTTCAAGATATTGTTTTTGTTCAAAATATGAAAGATTTTGATGATTTTGTACATTAATTGTACGGGGAGTATTACGCAAATTACCAAGAATGAAAAAGACGGCTTGTGAATAGAATTGTTAGAGGCAGTGTGTTTTCTGGAATGCCGCGACTGGAAATGTGTACTATCGTTCAAGAAATAAACCACGGCTCAGGCATGCTGAGCGGGTGCAGGGTCGCATCGCGGTGTTGCTACAGCGCCTCGCGCGCTTACGTGGAGAGGACTCGGAGTGGCGCCCAATTGAGCTTTCTTTCACGCGCGGGTGCTTATCACGCTTCAGTAAATTCAGTGCACCTTCCACAGTGAGAAGAAGGATGACCAGCGAATCTCTGTTAAGTAATGTTCTTTTCAGCGAACGATCGCACCATTTCTTTCCGGATAGTTCCGATAAAACAACGGTCACAACCGTATTCCGTAGCCACATTCCTTCCGTGGAAGGGCGTCTATAACAGTAGCGAGTAATTCTGTAACGTTTGCAACTTCAGCATGAACCAACTCGTTATGACAGGTAAATAAACCTCGATGTTAGCGTCATCTTAACGGCTGATTGTCTGCTAATTTGTTTCGGGATAATTTCGGTAACCCAAGAGGTAGATCAGTGTTCCGTAGTCATACTTCTTCGGTAGATGGCCATGACTCACCGCGCAACACTCAATGCGGAAAAGAGAGCGTACAAATACCAAGCCTGTACCGGTACTTTGAAAATCAGCTTCATCTCTAAACTCTATTGCATATCTGGAGAAACGCTTCGCCTGGGTCAGTATAAGATGTCGTATATTAAAACAAAACTGCCTAAGGATTCTTTATACATATTTCATTTTTTTGCCTACGCGAATGTGGGGCGCACAGCTTTACGATCCCAGGAACTTCAGCAGGCGCCGAAATATGGCGCTACGTACGAGTGCGATCCTTGCAGGAATATGCAGGATCCTAGATAATCTGCTGGATCCTACCTAAAGGTAGCCCCGCCGTAAACATTTCTAGTGCAGGATTCGGTCGGCTGCTGCACGCCTTCGAGACGAAGGAAATCGTGCATTGCCGTTAACAGAGCAAACGGCGCGGTCGCGTGCTCTATTGCCCATATGTATGTATTGGGCGTATACTAACCTCAGGTATTACCCAAACAGTGTGTGTTAAGGGTATTTTCAGGAATTGATGGTAAATAAAATAGCTAAGTGATGATTCTTCCTCTGAAAACGCGAATTTCTTTCAAAGATAATATTATGCGCAAAAAAAAACAGCCGCTTCCGCCATTCTCCCAAGCCACAGGTATGGAGTTCATGTCTCAAGGGGTTCGACGTCGCCAGAGCGAAAAAAAGTACTGAAAGCAACGTCGAAAAACCCTGCGTCATCCGCCACATTCCCCAGTCCTGAGAAGTCGCAATTTGCCCGGCCTGTTCGTTCTAATTTAGCTTCGGGCTGAAGCATTTTTTATGGCATAAAAATACGACGCAAGGATTCGGCTCAGTCACCAATTCAACGAGCGCACTCAAAAAGCACTGGTTAGCAGTTTTTATCGTTATTCAGGGTCTATCCAGAAGGTCCGTTCTTATTCTGGCAAACGCGATAGTGTCGACCTATTCCTCTACGCAGGCATTGACAATATTTATAACAAAAAGCACCGACTTCCAAAGGGCGAAAAGAAACTTCAGAAACTTTCGCTAAATGTGTCCCTCTTGTCCTAAGTAATTTCATAGTTGCAGACACTTCCCGCCTTGTGTGCCGTCTTTATGTCGTCTCTCGCAAGAGCAGTAGTTTCGTCAGTTTAGTACGTAAATTTATATCGTCGGCTTTCTAAGTGGTCTTGTTTCCGTTGCATCGTCCGTCTAGTTGTTCCCCTCAGGTTACCTCTTTCGACAATGCGCTCCCACCACGTTTCCTCAATTTCAGCAATGGGCAGTACTATTTCTATTTGTATGTTTTTTTTCTTACTCTTTCTAGCTGCATTTGATTTTCCCTCGTGGTAGGTTGTTTTCTTGTAAGGCAGCTTGTCAGTTCCATTACCCAAAAGGCACATACCGGCTTAACGACGTATCATGTCGGGAACGCTGTATTTTGTAAAGACAATTTACACGGGGGCCAAATGAGCAGCGCATGCGTATTTTGCAACAGGCGTCGCCCAGGGCATTCGTAGTTTTATACGTTCCCCCCCTTTGTATGGTTTTGTTTCCCTTTTACCTACTCTTTGTCTCCAGTGTGTAAGCAGCCATCTTCAAAGTTGTTGGCTAAGAAAGGAAGAGTCGTAAAATATCCGGAATCTGATGAGTGGCAGTTTCATATTCTTATTTTTGCAATAACGTCATCCTGTTGCCGCACTATTGTCCTCGTTGCTTTACGAAACATAATGTTGGACAATATACTGCCTAGCATTTCCTTTCGTAATGCGAAGTAGGGGACTGGCGTTTTGTAGCACCCAATTTATTGTGAGTGCCCGCATTTACGCGCTTTGAATGTGTGACGTAATGGCTGCTCGTGCGCAAACAAATGTTTTCGTGTCCGTGCCACTTGTGTCAGAGACCACACGAACTTTCCGAAGAGTTTTACAGAGAACGCAAACACGCATATAATGTTCTCCAGTGCAGACCATTCCAGTCTGATTGCTCGAAAGTTTTTTTCTGTCAAGAATAAAAGTGAACGTTCACAAGAGCAGTTTTTATTTCATTTCGTCTGTTCACAAAAATTGCGAACAAAAAATAACTGCCCGAAAATTAATATAAAGAGGATCGCCATGGCGGTTCAGCAAGTCTCTAGCTAATGCTTGCGCGCTGTTATCTGACAACTAAAATCTTAAGCATAGGAACACGTCACATATTCTCTCACTTTGTCCTGGAACAACAATATTAATTTGTTACAGCGCACAAAATCACCATTTCATGCAAATTCGGACACGGGTATATCGGACTCCAAGGGTATCGCAAAATATTTTGATAAAGCGATTAATAAAACAAATGCCCCTAACTGAAGATTACCTGATGGTTCCGCAAATCACTTCCACACAACGCGGAGAGCTTTAGGAGATCTTTAAAAGCGGTAGCTTACCGCCTTATTTCTCAAAGCATGCTAAATTGAAACCACAGAGCGATGACAACGGCACTTTATTTAGCATAAAAATGTCTGTGAGCTTCGCTTGCTTCTTTTTCGGTGCCATAAAGTTAACCGAACTGCCTTCAACATTGCAGACGCGGTACAAATGAGAAAACCCTGTGCTATACACTGTACCACAACAGCGGCTAAAAACGCTGATGCAAGCTCGGCTGCAACAGACATGCTGGGAGTGTCGTCAGGCCGCTAGTGGGGTCCGCGTCTTCGGCAACGGTGAGGTCCGCCAGAGCATGCACATCGTCGTAACCCTTAAGAACTCATGTGCCATTGTGTCATAGGGGATGGTGCATGGGAATGCTGGCAGATCTCTAAATTCACTCTCGAGTTACTCAGCGCCGTTGTCTTCAGTATCCCAACACCTCTCTCCTGGAACCGCGCAACTAGGCTCGCCTGCATACGAAACGCTCCAGAACGGCAGAGGCGGGACATACGAGCAACGGATGGAACAGCTGACCAGCTCCGACCTCTCCTCCAAGCATAGCCCAGTGGAGAGGGCCCGGGTGGCCAGCGCAGGCCAGGGTATCCGGGAATAGAGCAACCCCCAGGCTGTGCCCAGATATCAGCACCTAAGGATGGTATGAATAAACTTTACCCCCTCTTTTCCTTCTCTAGGGTCATCCTCAAATATTACACAAACGTTACATATACAGCAGAAACAGTGAGCGGAGGTGTACTGCCAATGCTTTATTCAAAGTGTCAGGGTTCATGCAAAAACCAGAACTTACCCATTTTGACCCACATAGCATTTATCGAAAATACTCGTTAATTCTGGAGCCATAAAACAGTGCACCCTACTCCGCGGGTGCCTGCGCTATACAAATCAGTAGCGGATGCTAACCTTCTCAGTGTACGTCACCCTTGCAAATACCCAGAAGCACCGGCGTGCATAAGCATTTGCGTGGCCTTGAAAAGAACAAGACACATCAGTGGGTACCTTCCAATGTTTTAGTGTGGAAGATGCGAACCACGACTAGGACTGCACCCTGGTTTTTGTTATAGATTCTAAAGTGTCATGCTATAACGACCCCAGTCGTCATAGCATAGCCAATCACACTGTACAGATTCTGTTCTGATTTATTGATTGCAACAAAAAAATTAGCAGCGGCTTAGATCAGCTATGCCAGGATACACGTAGCGTGTGTTAAAGTTCAGCTGTTCATTCTTAGCTCTCCTGGGTGCCCAGGATTAGCGCCGCTCAGCCTCCTGGCAACCCCGCTTTTTTAAATGTTCCTTCCTCTGCTACGGTGTCTGAGCAGCACGTTTGTAATTCCTCTGTTCGTTCTTCCTACGCTCAACCGCTAATTGCCGGGAAACTACTTCGGGATACCATGAGTTAAGCTTCTCCGCTCTTCTACGACGCTGAGCAGCAATTTCACTCTCCTTCTCTATGGCTATACCACACTGGCAAACACCCCGCAATATGTATACCCCTGCGTATTCCTCTGCGCATGCGCACGAAATGAGAGGCGCTATCTAGCAGCTCCAGCGCAGCGTCAGACTTGGCTACTCCGCAACGGAGACGCACAGCTGGGCATGCGCCGGCGCCAGTGCGACTGGCTCGGCTATGACGTTCTCCTCTGGAATGCGCGGACCGGCGAGAAGCGCGATGGCGGCGCCTCCGGCACGCCAGCTGTGCGCCGTGTGACGTCACTGCTCCTCGCTCATGCGCAGCACAGCTCTCCGGAAGCCACGCGAAACTGCTCAACCTCGGCCACTCTAGCTCACGCTACAAAAGAGTGCCGCCACTATTATTTAGGATGATCGCAAAGAGGCTTCGCCCTATTTTCAATTTTGTCAATCTAAGCTCTATTTATTGCTTCTATTCAGTTTCCTTTAGGTGCGTCACATGCTCGTTGTATACCCAAACTGTGTTATTAATTCACACTATTTCTCTTCCCAAATTTAACTGCAAGCTTTGTATGTCTTCTTTGATTTGTATTGTATGTATGTGCCAATGTGTCAACCTGAATTTTTAACACTTAAGCGTTTTCTGCCGTGGTTCAGGAACATCTAACTGACGTCATATCCGTCATGGAAATAACATCGCCAGAAAAACTTCGATTGACGCGGCGGCGCCGGGATTCGATCGATGAACAATTCCATTCGACACGGGAGGTACAAAACGGGCTCCCGAATACGCTATGAGAAGACGCGTGAATGGGGCGACAAACGCGCCTTATCTAGGAGAGGCGCCGAGGCCCCGTAAGTCGGCGCCTTCGATGCCAGCGTTTATGTGTACGGGGGACACGCAGCGGAAGCTGCGGAGAAGCCGACTTGCTGTTGTCGGGCTCGTGCCGTGACGTGACACGGTCCGCTGCAGCGTGTTCACCCACAGCCGGACTGGAGGAGCGGCGAGCGCACTCACCGCTCCTCCAGTCCCGCCGTGGTTCACGAAACGATTCGATGATAACTCGTTTAGTTTCATTCTCACGGACGGTTTGCGAGCGCCTGTGGTTTCAGTTGGATTTCTGCAATGCTCTGACGCGTGCAATCCAGTGACTAACGTTGATGCGCCTAACGGTGCCATACCGGGGAAATATAAACAGTGACGTACAAGTTCATACCGACGCACAATAAACATTTAACTGCTACTGTGAAGGAAAATTTCGCGTTCGTGTTTTACCGGTTTCTATGGAAGAGGGAACAACCACATTTTTTTTGTTTTTATTAAGTTTGTGTGTATCGAAGTTCTAACTCCTTATTTATCGGTTATGCCTTGCGTGGGCTGCTTGCTCTTTTTATGCTTTTTTATATAACCCCCTCACTCAATGCGCTCGAGCCTGTGAGGTATTTTAAATAAATAAATAAATAAATAAATAAATAAATAAATAAATAAATAAATAAATAAATAAATAAATAAAAGTAAAAAAATAAAAAAATAAATAAATAATAAAAAATAAATAAAGCCCTGTATGCCCCAATCAGCAGCAGCCATACAGGAGCTTCAATGGACATCTTATCTAGCCACGGTCTTGATGACTCATCAGCTTCTTAATTTTTTTGTTTGCATCAGCCTCGAGTGTTGTTACTTTTGTACCCGCAATACGAATAAAAATGTTTTTTTGTTAAGATATATCTTACTGCCCAGTGCTTGTATACTAAAAGGTATATATACTTCTTAATAACAGCTCTTATCTTACGGTGGTTACTCCTCCGGGGTTGTTCAAAGCGCCACATTTAACCCGTGCACTCGGGCCTCCGTGCATGCTTTCAGGTGCAAAGCGGGTGTTTGCATAGCGCTTCACTGAAGCCCAAGCCGTAAGGTCATTTCTTCCGGGAGTTGAGCCTGGGTCCTTGATTGTGCAGGAACACCAGGATAAGCAGCTGTGCGCATTCGGTGGAAACGTATACTTGACAAAATACTTGAAACAGTGGGAGAAGAAGACGGCATCGCTGTCTTCTATTGAGAATAGAAAGACACCCTATCAGGTTTGGTATGTTGGCGAAAAGTGCCACGCACACAGAACTGGACTGTTAATATTTTGATTGCAAGGTTTAAAACACCGACGAAACGCAGGCGATGAGGCATGCCGTAGTGGAGAGCTCCGGATTATTTTTGACCACTTGGGGATGTTGACGTGCCCCAAAATCTCGTACAACCGAGCGTTTTTGCTTTTCACCTTCATCAGAAAAACAGCCACCGCGACCGAGAGCCGAACTCGCATCCTCGTGCTCAGCAGCATATCTTAGCCAGTGAGCAACCGAGCCCTGGAATGTCCTTACGTTCCCTGGAATCTGGCAAACATATAACAATTAAGAATTAAAACAAGCTTGACGTTGAGGTTTCAGGTATTTGTACTGAACTATCTTGAGACAACAAATCCTAGAGGTTTAAATAAAATACGAACTTTAGCATCTTTTCGTTACAACTTCCTCGCAATCATCGAAGTGTCAATTGGCGGGCTTGCGTTGGGTGCACGCAATGTGTAAGCTATGGCTAAAATCTTAGGTCCCATTATCAGCGCCTATGATACATGTGTTTAAACCATCCCTTACAGTAAAGCCCAATGCCTTGCCTGACGACGGCCAACCATTGTACAATGTTATTTTATTATTCCGATCTGAATATTATTCCGATCACAACAATGAATATTTTCAATCTGCTCAGCACCCCTTTTACTTCGTATACCTTGCTCTCTCTACCCCTCCCGGTACGTTATCCGCTTCCCCTGACAACCTACGCACTTGGTACAGGAAGGCCACTCAACCATGTGCCCCTCCCTCCAAACCTGCACTTTTAATGCCCAGAGTGGATTGGACGGCATACCAGCAAACACATTGCCAGACAGGACATGGTTACATTGCTATGAAACTTGCAACTTCTATGTACGCCCCGCTTCCCCCACCCCCCTTATGAAATATATTCGGGCCCTTAAGGTTGAACAAATGAAATCAAATTAAATTTATGAATTGGTGAGTGGCCCTGGCAGCCAACTATGTCCACGACTCCCCTAGGTAGGTCAGCTTCTAACTGCGCTCGTCGCTAAGAGCAGCAGCAAGTACGGCAAGATAACGTTTCATGTCTCACTAACGTCCAGTCAATAGAAACTACTAAACTGAATTTAAGGCAACCATCTGAGGCATGTATTGCGACGTGTCTGTAAATTACGGCGTTCTAAGCCCCTGCTACTAGTTGTAAACATGTTTAATGGTATCATTTCTCACAAACACGGTATGTAATCGATGTTGAAATAATATGCATTTAAAGACTTTCTACGCACGCCTCAATGCAGCTCGAGCTGAGAAATCACCGCTGGAAAAATTTTGTCCGCTTTTTAGGAGAATTGAAGGAGACCATGTAAAGGCGAGCGAGCTTTTACTATGGCTTGGACTATTAATCTTTATTTAATAACCCATAATTTGGCGGAGTAAAGTGTGCACTGAGCAGCAATTATTTGCAGAGATCTGCAAAAGACATGGGTGTCTGTCCGTCCTTTTTGGAGCGTACATTACGTAGTTCTCTTTTGTACAGGTAAATGTGGTTAATGTGGCAGTACACAGCTCCTGCGCCCCAGCGCTCCAGACCCAGACCTAGCCTGGAATATTCACCAGCGCGCTCCGTCATTTCAGCAAAGTTCCGGCTACGCGATTGCCTGTTCCTCTATATAATACAAATGATCCTTAAAAATACCTCTATTTTTCATGAATGAAGTAGATAAGCACCCTGTTTATGGGACTTATGGCGTTTAGCCGGAGCTGAGGGGGCTTCTGGAACGTTACTTCATTCCAGTGTATTCTCCATCGAGAGCACAGCCGACGCAGTGGCCGCTCGGCCTCCGCCATTAGCACACTAGGAAAGGTTTACGTGCTCTATGAGGAATGAGAATACCAGTTGCAAAACGTGTAATTATTGTATTTTCTCAAGAACGGCCGAACAAATTCATCAGCCACAAAATGTTTGAAGGCAGCCAGAGCATGCTTGTTAAGTGAACTCTAATAGTTACGGAAAACGACTTTACCAAAACAAATACTTAACAGCAGTGAGTTGGTCATCTGGCCAGCACCGTCTTCTAATGAAGCGTAGCCTGGTGGAGAGGCACAGGAGCCAGCGCGGACCAGGGCTTCCCGGACAAGAAAAGGCCCCCCCACTGGGCGGGCGCTGCAGCATCCGCGCCTGAAGCTCGTCAAAATAATGAAGCTCACGAGGATGGCCTGGTGTGCCAGTTAGTTGGACATCATCAAAGGGCCATTTCCGCTTCCCCGCGCTTGTTTTGTCTTCTCTTCGTTGTGTGTCGTCGTCTTTGTGCGCTGTTAACCCGTTCGTTAAAATGGTTTTTCACTTACTCACTCACTCGACATCCATTGCCTATCTTGGAAGGGGAGGTCCTTCAAATGAACGTGGGCAACTAACGAGTCGCCGAAAGTATATATCCTTCTGTTTCGTGCAAGCCACATTTATCTGTTGTGTCCTTACTGTACAGCAGTTAACCATAACTGAGCGATGGACTTCTTTCGCAACAAATTTTGCCTGTGAAGTAAACCACAATATCAGTATCCTTCCGTCATCAAAAGCTATGTTCGCTTTTAGGATCATGTGTTTCAAGAAAGATACTGCAAAATATCGGTTGATAGTTTTGAGAGGTATCGGAAAAAAATGCAGTCGATAATATTGTCTTCAGACGCCACCAACAGACATACACGCTTTGGCAACCCGACTAAAATAATATTTGTTCTTTTCCAAAACCAAAAGGTAAAATACACTAAGCCTGTGGGTAAACATGCTATTCCCAACGATAACAGAAGCCTACATTCACTTGTTGGCCTCTACTTCTGCTCACTATAATCGGGGTACACACGATGCTCAGACAGCTCGTGCCCACATAACCACCTGTCCTTCGGCCAAAAGATTCATCCGTGACACAATTACAGACCTGTGAACTCGATTTCTGGAAATCATCATCATCAGAGATTCTTAACTTTACGCTATGGGGTTTATATCAAACGTCGCATGTTCAAGTCAGTTGTTTCAGGCTTCGCTTGAAAATGTGTTCATAATAATAACCGCTTTTAAATGCTGGATTAGCCTAATTATTGTATGGGTTACGATGCACTTAACCGTTCAGGTAAGGTTAAGGATTTGCCCTAGCTTTTTTTGTCTTATTTGGCACTCAATGGTGGTAATATCAGTTACTTTTTATTGCGCCTTGTGAAATACCGTAATTATCTGGAGATCCCACTGTTTAACTAGACAGTACTTTAATCATTTTTTACATTCATAAATGTTTGGTTACTTTTAAAATTTTCTGTAAAAGCTAGTGTTGCTTACGAAGCGAGTGCTAAAATATGGTTCGATGCTATGTCCTGAGAGGATATAACTAATTTTTGCTAAGTTATTGGTCGCAACGTGTAAGTGTTTTTCGATGAACAGTCATTCACATTCCCACAAAAATTTTCTGGTTTCTGATTATTTAAAGCAAAAGCTTACTTTATGCAAATTTTGGGCTTATAAAACTATTTTGCTCGAATATCCTAAACAATCCTTGAATATTCGCTAATCAATTACAATTCACGCAGGGCAATAGAAAGCAGTAGCGGCGCAACGTCCTTTCCGTGAAGCGTCCGTGATGCTGGGGATTCTGACTTCTTTGGGCAGGCCTATAGCACAGTGTTTTTCCTCATGCTTTTATAACCTTGATATATTTTTCTGTGCCCCTGGGAGCGTAATCTTTCCGTTTTATTTTTGTAAATTATTACTGGTAGCGTTCGCTTTGTGCGAACACTTGGTATCTTAGTTGGGCATGTCGTTATAATTCTGCCAATAAAATGCTAGAAAATCACACTAAGAGAACCAACAACGGTACACACATCTGTGGCTTTCCTTTTTTACGTTTGTTTGGTCACATGTAACATTCCTGATCCAAACAATACCATGTTTCGCGGGTACTCAGCATCCCCTTTCTCTTTATTGTGCTGAAGCACGCAGGTGCTGAATAAAAAAATAAGTCTCAAACGCATCATTCTGGACATGGTAACACGTTTAGTTTTGCAAGCACGGAGCGGAAATTATCTGTTGTCAAGGTTTCCGGGATTTTTCTTGTGTAACTGACAAGGCAACCTCGTTTTTTTCGCATACGCGTAGTCTTGATGAAAAAAGTAATTGGCTATAAAGACCCTATTTATTCGTATTTCAACCACCACACCCGAACAGTTCCTTGCCTTGAAAGTTGTCAAAAACATTAAAACAAGTCATAAAACAAATGTACGGATAAGCCATAGCTCAAGCGGACATTAAAGTAAAAATTTTATAAAACTAAATCTGCAGCAGTGGCCAATTGTATCAAAGTAAAATGTTTTTCTGCTTTCATCGAAAATTACTTTGAGAGAAAAGCGCGCGAAAATAACTGTCAAGTGAAATTTGCCACCGATTGCACAGTGAAGCTAGTAATCACCGAAACTTCACGGCTTTGGTACACCTGCCGTTGACGCTTTAAAATTAAACATTTCGATAACCTTACACAAAATTGATGATCCACGAACATGCATTAAAACACGCTTGCTTGTTTTCCATTTCTGTATAGATTTGGGGGCAAGTGGTGCCAGAATGTTTCTGTCGTTGAAAGTGCGAATAAAAAAGGTGGCCTTTTACAGAACCAAATAGCAGTATCTGTATGTAGGGCGTCGACGTTACAAAGCAGCGTCAAAGGCAGCGCAAAAAAAAAAACATGGGTGCGTTACGAGTACGTGTTCAAGGCACTTCGACCTGGACCACACAGCAGGAAAACACAAATGCCATATCGATGACCGAGCGTGCAAGTTGCTGATTTGAAGAAAATTCTGCGGATACGTGTGACGAATGTTTCTTGTTCTGAAGCCGAAGTTCAGCGCTAAACATTCAAATGTAGCTTTCAGTGGTAGGCACCCCCGGCTGTTTCTTAATGTACTGGGAACAAGCGATAAAAATGAAAGAAGAAATAGCTAATACCAATTGAAGCTGCATTCTCAATGCCTGCGTCTCAAAATGATAATTTTTTTTCTATTCACCAATGGTCGGCCCTGCTCTTGAGGCTCTTTGCGCAACAAAACTGTAGATAATTCGCCTTTTTTTCGAGAAGCAAGAAATAATTTTACAAGTATCGAGAAAGGTTACCAGTGGGTGGGAGACTACTTTCATTTTTGCCACACACGCGAGATATGAGGCTAAATGGGCTGAGGGAGAAAAACGCACGAAGTAGCTACGACAATGATAGATGCGTAATCAATGTATGCGAACATTTTGACAGTATCATTTGATAAATGGATCGCGATGGCCGGAATTGTTTAACAAATGCCGTGCTGCGTGTAGTCGAGTAATCGCTTATTCTTTGCTGCCGCTTCATTATGTGCTGATATTCTGCTTCAAATTCTCACACAGTCATATATCGCATGGTAGGTGTTTTATTTTGCTCAAATCTGCGAGTGCGCAATTGTAAATAAAACAAATGATTCCCTGTTATTCTTAGCAACAGGATATCACTCCTTACTAGTCTTTCTAAGTTTCCTAATTCACCGTTAAATAAACCGTTAAAAACAATTTCAATATGTAAAGTATTATTGCCGGATAATAGGAAATTGTTGGCATGTCATCTCTCTCCCTAGAAAACTTGATGCACTACTCGATGTTACGCCCACGGGCTGCTTTGAAATCTCAAAATACGGCTTTCGTCGAAGCCCCACGCATGCCGTGACGGCAGCCTTTTTCGTTCTATATGACTGGTTCTGTTTACTCGCAATTCTAGCATTGTTTGTTGCCTGTCGCAATTTTTGGTGTTGACAACTGTCGGCATGTCCGCGCCCTCTTTGAATTTTACACCATATTTTGCGCATACTCAGCGCCGCACTCCTATTGCACTCCGTTTTACTTTACGTATATGCGGTAGGGAAACCGGACTCTGGGCGCGTGAGCATGCGGACGCAGCCCAACTCTGGGCGCGTGAGCATGCGGACGCAGTCCAACCGTATGCAATGCCTCCGTCGGCTCGAGTCCCATCTTGACGTCACATCTAATTCTCTTTAATTCGTGACTCTTTCCACAAGGTGACTGCGCAAAATGTGCTTGCATGCTCCGTCTACTGATCACATAGTTTTGTACAATTTAATAGGTCGAAAAACAAGAGCGTATCATTGAATTTGCAATTATTTGTTGGTGCATCATAGTGCGCTGCTTGGACGCACTCATCATATCCAACTGACAACTATTGCGATGACACGTCGGACAGCCATTGCTGCTTAAGTAAAGATTACGGCAGTAAACTTCTTATTTACCCAGATCTCTTTCTTGTTGAGATTGATTCCGTGGAGCTGTGTAAAGATGACAAATAAACATTTATTACATGATCACTGAGTGAAGAGGATATACACAGTAATTAGGAGGCTACAACAACCACGTGTTAATCAAGATATGTTAGTTAAGAGCCCGAGGGCATAACATTCCGACCTTTTCAGATATCTGGTAGAACGGGAACAAAAAGGTAGCCGCCGATGGAAACACCCTGTGTTAGTAGGCGACACGAAAAAATCCTAGTTCGCGAGGGGTTTTACTGTAAAAATTGGCCGCGTATCTGCTGCTTTCGGTGCAAGTGTCGTCAAAAGACGATAGTCTTTATAGACATTTGCCAAGGAAATACCCCCTTTGCTTTCCCGCTCACCTCTCATGCGGTTACTTTACCGTCGCGCTCATCCTAAGATAAACACACTAAAGGTTTGGTCAAGGCGATTTGAATTTATCGCGTTCCACTGCTACAGGCCGGGTTCCTCGATGCGAGCGCTGCAATACGGCGGAGACGCGCGTGAATCGAGGCGGCTGACTACAAGGTTTATGGAACCGCATGCCTGCGGTCCACGTGTGTTCCAAGCAGAAAGTGGAACCGAGCTAGTAGAGCCTTTCGTTGCTGTTGGCGCGTGATTTTTTATATGCCGCCAGGAGGTGGCGCGGGCAACAGCAGGCGGCGGTTTTCTGCTGTAGATGTAGAATATCATTTGCTATCAGAAAACCAAGCATCGATGAAATATTTTAAATAAAGTAACACTGTAAATATCCCTTGTGTACTAATTTCTTGTCTTATATTCGTGTAATGTCTTGTTCTTGTTCAAATGTTGACAAGTATGAATATATAAACCGGCTAAAGGGTGAGGTTTGGCTGTGAATATATAAGACTATTGCGCAATATCTATGTTACTTCGTCCGGGACGCTGAATTGAGTCACAGATAGACAGAGAGAAAAACAGAGAGAGCAAAATGTCTTGGTTTAAGTAGCCCAAGAAAGAATATCGTCTTTAAAACATACAATCCCTCCGGAGCTGTAACGCCCCTCCAGAAAATCTGTTTTCTTTTTTTCCTTCGCCACTCTGGTGCCAATGGAAAGAAACAATCGAATTATTTCAATTTCATCCCATCTATAATGAAGTTGCGAGAACGAATTATCTGTGTGCAACAATTGGTCTTCTTTGGCCACCTTTCTTGTGTAATGTGAAAGCCTCAAGTGCATCAGTCCGCAAAAAAGGGCCGTTATCCTTGTAGTAACACAGTTATAAAAATGAGGCTGGAAAAAGTAAAGAAATAAAAACAGTTTCACTCAACCGGAAAGCTGCGAAGTGCGGAAAGTGATTTCCCAATGGCCTCGGCTCCCTCGCTTGACTAGTTTGAGTATCAGTTGGCGTTGATACCGAAAGCAGTCATGAGAAGATATCAACGCCCTGAAAATGCCTCCAAACGGGCAGTGTAATAGTTTTTTTTAATTTGGCATACGTTATTCGTTTGTGATAATTTGTTATGTTTTAATTGCTTTCTTAATTTAGCTGTTGTGTACTTATTTGCGGCATAGCAACGGCATCCTCCATGGCAACGGGGAACGCGCAGACCATCAAGAACACGAGCGTGATCAGATGGGATTCGCACTCGGGTCGGCAAGGCAGCCGCCCAGAGGCCTACCAATGACCCCTCTGCGCACGTATCCACCGTAGAACAAACTTTGTTTCGGTTATTGTTTCTTTCTAGTTACAATGCTGCTCTTGTTGGCCTAAGTGCACTTGGAGAATTGGCCGGTTATTAGGAGTTCGAGGGGATGATGTACCAGGTTCAAAAAGTTTACAAAACGCTGAATTGGAAACGTAACTGTGGTAGAGTAATGCGCCCGGGGATACATTTAAACATACTGCTAGTGCGTATAACAGGTGCACATCAGCCGCGCAAAACTTGATTTGAGGGGACCTGGGATATCTGCCAGAATACTTGCTGACGAAATTAGTACCGTAAGACAAAGAATGTAAGGCGAAGAAAGGGACGCCAATACTTCGTAGCAGTGAACAAATTGTTAATGAGCATTGGTAGACCTCTTCCTTTAAAGGACGTCAGCAGAATAAAGCGCCCGGGAGGTCCTTTCTCATTCGAAATATTTCAGGAACCATTTAGACGATATGCGTGCACTTTGTTTCTAGCACGACCAAGCTCAACTACAGGGTTACCGCAAATCCCAATCTGTCGTAAAATGCGTAGCATCCTTTGACGAACCCTCCTAGAGCCAGCACAGTGTTAGGCCCCTTATCTCAACAAAGTACAAAATTGGTGAAAGTGAATCATTTAATCGTTATAATAGCGGAAATAGAGATAATTGGTCGGTCATAGTTAAGAAAAACTAAGAAATAAGAATAAAAAAAGAGACTCATAAACATATCTCAGGAAATCAAAAATATGCATCTTATACCAGAAAAAGCTTTAAAAATATGAATCAGAAATAGCAAGAATGTCGAAACCGTGCACCGCTCTGTATTTGTGAAAAGATGCACATTTGGGGACTACGAAGTTTAATAATAAAAATGGCGTAAATGTAAATAATTGGTCCGACACAATTTTGAAATCCTGGGCAATAGAAAAAAATAAAGGAATAAAATTTTCCCAACAATCATCTGACAAAATAAAAATGAACAACCCATACATCGTCCCAAAAACGACAGAATAAAAAAAAAGTTCCGCTATAGAACATCGGCATGCGAACAAGAAAATGCGAAAATGGCGAACAGCGTATCAACTTGCATTTTTACAAAAAAGCATACTTGGTGGAAGTAACAGCATTAATCGTGATGATAGCGTAAATGAACGTACTTAACGGGGCAGAATATCGAAACCCTCTAACTTTGAAAAAATACAAAAGGAAATTTTTACAGAAATGGCCTTGAAAATAAAAACTTGTCTGTTATACATCTCCCCACGAAACCCAAGACAAAAAAAAAGTCTGCAAAAGAACGCTTGATATACACTATGAAATGGTTAACGAACCAAGTCTGCAGCGCGCCTGGCATCTTTAAAAATATATATAGTTATGGGATATATTATACCAGTATAGCGATGAAGTACGGTTACTCAGCAAACCTACTTCATCCCTATAATGGTTTAATTGTTTCGGCTTTAGTGAGTTTGCTGCTATGGATTTATTCTACGGTACTGTGATATGCTTAAAGACCTTCTTTGAAAAAAAACAGAGGCATCGCTCAAATATTTATTGCATTTAACGCGTACCCTTAAGTATGCCTTATAGCATTTTAAGACGTTTTGGTGGTCACTTGCTTCTCTTTACATTTACCTCATAGGTTGTTCCGCAAGAGTGGAATTGAGCTACCTTATTCCCTCGCTAAAGTACGTAAGCTGATCGTTTTTCTATAGTAACATGGTAGGCAGCGCTTGAAGAAATAGGAAGGGGCCCGAAATAAGCAGAAAGCGTACATGGATTGTTTATGCGATGTTGTTAAGAAAAACAGATGAGTCAGAAAGCCAGGCTATCATTGCTTTCATCTTTGATTGATTTTAAATATTTGTAATAAATGAGTCATTACAAGAAGTAAGCTCTAATAAGAAACAGTAAGCCGGACATGAATGAAAATACGTAAAAAAATTAAATCAGCCGCATTGAACATACATAGAGCCGATAAAAGCAGAAAACAGAGAAGTGAAAAAGGCGTGCCTGAAATTCCAGAGGAGAAAAAAAAACAATGGGGCTAAAGATAATGCGACGTACCCTTAGTGAGCGTTAGCGATACGATAATGGCAAAGAATAAGGCAATTCATTGGGAGCTCTTCCAAGCAGTGTGTCGAGCTGTCGAGAGGAGGAGCTATTGCATTGGGAAATATCATGGCAGTTTTTAGTGTTGCCAAAAGAAGAAATCGCCCGGCAAACTTTTATGTGAATATTATCTAGAGCATTCATGATTAATTCAATGTTTATTAGACCTAGTTATTTATTACTACATTACCACTACCCCTACTGACTATGCGCACGTTGCTACAGGTGTGTTGACGGCAATCTGCACGCGGTGTGAAACAAAGAGTAGCAGAATCTAACCCCCGAAGTTACTTGCATTCATGCCCGGTTAGCGTGATTTTAAGATTGGCTATTTTTTTTTTACCCTTCGACCACTTCCAGGCAACAGTAGCCAGCAGTCCAACCGATAAGCTGTGTGCTGCACACTTAGTTTGGTGTCCATGCAGACAGAAAACTGACACATTCGGAGCATTAGGGCAGCTTTACAGTCGCCCACGTATATTCGAGAACCGGCGTGGAAGCTTGTCTTCACAACCTAATGCCTATGTACACGCAGGTCTTTTTCTTAGCATGCGGGTTCAGTTGCGTCAAGAAGGTGCACAATCTCAATGGGGTGAGTGAAAGCAATACTCCTCGAATCAAGAGAACTGCCCCTGGAAAACAAGCCAAAAGTGCCCAGCGGAAAGACAGGTCGGAAGGCCCTGTGCAAAGCAGAATTAACGGTAAATGTTTCGCTTCCCGCATTTCTAAGTACTGCTTTCAAGATTGCGCCAGCTCACTTGCCTCTTCGTATTCCCCATGCTCCCGAGCAAGTACAATGTGGGAAGCATTGGATGCTGGGGAACCTACACTTTGTTTTGTATTTTGGGGGCCACATTCATTCCCTTCGATTTTCTATGGGGCGTAGAGCTGTACCCTTCAGAGAATGGTACGGGGAAGGAATCGCAACT